>NC_084632.1:22007421-22684176 GCF_033978795.1 Nerophis ophidion | reverse complement strand
TAGGAGTTTCTGATGGGGAATTTAGGTCTGAGTCAGACCTACATAGAGGTTTTTGTTCCATGTCTTTACGACATTCCTAACGGAAGTTACAAGCAGTCTGTTTTTTTTTTTTCGTAGGGGGCGCTAGCGCGCATTTTTCATTTTTGGGGTTTGGGTGCTTAATATGTGTTTTTGCCAAGCCTTACCGATGTGTGTGCCAAATTTGGTGAGTTTTGGAGCATGGTCAGTGGGTCAAATTAGGGTTCAAAGCTGCGGAATAATAATAATTAAAGCTGCAAGCAGCGTTGGTCGGGTCCGCCGTTGGCCGCCGCCGCCGCCGCCGTGTCCCGAGTCCCGATCTTAATCAGACCTCCATAGAAGTTTTTGTTTCATCACTCTATGACATTCCTAACAGAATTTACACGCAGTTTTGTCAGTTATTTTTCCTAGGGGGAGCTAGAGCACAATTTTCATTTTTGGGGTTTGTTTTTTTATTGGATGGCAATTTTCACCAGTCCTGATGTGTGTGTAAAATTTGGTGAGTTTTGAAGCATGTTAAGGGGGTCAAATTACAGATTGGTGTTTCTGGATGTTGTTGATACATGGCTTTCGCTTGGCATAGTATAGCTTTAACTGGCACTTTGAAGCATTTTAAGGGGGTCAAATATCAGTTCAAAGAGGCAAAAAAGGCATTTTTTGCAAATATTTTGTTTTGAAGGGGTTTTTGTCAACTTCCTGTTGATTTTAGGTATAGAAGTGTTCAATGGAAATGTAGATCTAAGTCAGACCTACATAGAGGTTTTTGTTTCATGTCCCTACGACATTCCTAACGGAAGTTACAAGCAGTTTTGTCTGGAAAAAGGTGACGGCTTTTTACAAAACTTTTATTTTGAAGGGGTAATTGCCAACTTCCTGTTGATTTTAACTGAAAGATGCCAATTATCAAAATGTAGGTCCAAGTGAGACCTACATTGAGGTTTTTGTTTCATGTCTGTCCGACATTCCTACCAGAAGTTACAAGCAGTTTGATCTGTTTCCTCTTCCTAGGAGCAGTTTTTTCTGTGTTTTATTCAAAAATTGCAATAGAGCGCAATTTTGAGTTTAAAGGTTTGTTTTTTTCACTAGATCGCAATGTTTGCCAGTCCTGATGTGTGTGGCAAGTTTGGTGAGTTTTGAAGCATTTTAAGGGGGTCAAACTTCAGTTCAAAGAGGCAGAAATTAACTTTTTTGCGAAAATTTTGTTTTGAAGGGGTTTTTGCCAACTTCCTGTTGATTTTTGCTATAGAAGTGCTTCATTGGAAATGTAGGTCTAAGTCTGATCTACATAGAGGTTTTTTCCATGTCTCTACGACATTCCCAACGGAAGTTACAAGCAGTCTGTTTTTTGTCTCTTCCTAGGGGGCGCTAGCGCGCAATTTTAATTTTTGGGGTTTGGTTACCTAATAAGTTGGTCTGCCGCTCCATACCGATGTGTGTGTCAAATTTGGTGAGTTTTGAAGCATGTTAAGGGGGTCAAATTAGGGTATTGTTTGTGTTGTTTTCCTAGGGGGCGCTAGAGCACAATTTTGAGTTTTTGGGTTTGGTTTTTTCATTAACTCAGAATTGTTGCCAGTCCTGATGTGTGTGCCAAGTTTGGTGAGTTTTGAAGCATTTTAAGGGGGTCAAATTACAGCTCAAAGAGGCAAAAATGAAATTTTTTAGGCAAATTTGCGCAGGGGTTCTTTGAAGGCGCGTAAAATCAAAACCTGAAAACTTATCAAAACTTTGATCTATACTTTTAATCAGAAGGGTTCAAACTCTCTCCTGAGCGAGTTTGAAGCCGAAACGACAAACGCACTGGGAGAAGTGTCGATTTGAAAAAGGTGACGGGTTTTTACAAAACTTTTATTTTGAAGGGGTAATTGCCAACTTCCTGTTTATTTTTTCTGCTAGCTGTCAATTATTAAAATGTAGGTCTAAGTGAGACCTACATAGAAGTTTTTGTTTCATGTCTTTCCGGCATTCCTACCGGAAGTTACAAGCAGTTTTGTCCGTGGTTTCTTCCTGGAAGCAGTTTTTTCTGTGTTTTATTGAAAAATTGCGCTAGAGCGCAATTTTGAGTTTTATTATTTTTTTTTTTCATTAGATTGCAATTTCTGCAAGTCCTGATGTGTGTGCCAAGTTTGGTGAGTTTTGAAGCATTTTAAGGGGGTGAAATTACAGCTCAAAGAGGCAAAAATAGCATTTTTTTGCGAAAATTTTGCTTTGAATGGGTTTTTGCAATATTTCTGTTGATTTTTGCCCCAGAACATACTATTATGAAATGTAGGTCTAAGTCAGATTTACATAGAGGTTTTCGTTTCATGTCTCTACGACATTCCTAACGGAAGTTACAATCAGTATGTTTTTTTTTTTTCATAGGGGGCGCTAGCGCGTAATTTTGTATTTTGGGGTTTGGTTGCTTAATATGTGTTTTTGCCAAGCCTTACCGATGTATGTTTAAAATTTGGTGAGTTTTGGAGCATGGTCAGTGGGTCAAATTAGGGTTCGAAGCTGCGGAATAATAATAATAATAATAATTAAAGCTGCAAGCAGCGTTGGTCGGGTCCGCCGTTGGCCGCCGCCGCCGCTGCCGTGTCCCGAGTCCCGATCTTAGTCAGACCTACATAGAAGTTTTTGTTTCATCACTCTACGACATTCCTAACAGAAGTTACAAGCAGTTTTGTCTGGAAAAAGGAGACGGCTTTTTACAAAACTTTTATTTTGAAGGGGTAATTGGCAACTTCCTGTTGATTTTAACTGAAAGATGCCAATTATCAAAATGTAGGTCTAAGTCAGACCTACACAGAGGTTTTTGTTTCATGTCTCTACGAC
The DNA here is from genome assembly GCF_033978795.1 of Nerophis ophidion. Classification (NCBI taxonomy): domain Eukaryota; kingdom Metazoa; phylum Chordata; class Actinopteri; order Syngnathiformes; family Syngnathidae; genus Nerophis; species Nerophis ophidion. The sequence continues at coordinate 22,681,344 of NC_084632.1, read as the reverse complement.
ATTCCTAACGGAAGTTACAAGCAGTCTGTTTTTTGTATCTTCCTAGGGGGCGCTAGCGCGCAATTTTCATTTTTGGGGTTTGGTTACCTAATATGTTGGTCTGCCGCTCCATACCGATGTGTGTGTCAAATTTGGTGAGTTTTGAAGCATGTTAAGGGGGTCAAATTAGGGTATTGTCTGTGTTGTATTCATAGGGGGCGCTAGAGCACAATTTTGAGTTTTGGGGTTTGGTTTTTTCACTAGATCGCAATTTTTGCCAGTCCTGATGTGTGTGCCAAGTTTGGTGAGTTTTGAAGCATTTTAAGGGGGTCAAATTACAGCTCAAAGAGGTAAAAATGATATTTTTTTGGAAAATTTGCGCAGGGGTTCTTTGAAGGCGCGTAAAATCAAAACCTTAAAACTTATCACAACTTTGATCTATACTTTTAATCAGAAGGGTCCAAACTCTCTCCTGTGCGAGTTTGAAGCCGAAACGACAAACGCGCTCAGAGGAGATAACTTTTGAAGAAAGGTGACGGGTTTTCACAAAACTTTTATTTTGAAGGGGTAATTGCCAACTTCCTGTTGATTTTTTCTGCTAGCTGTCAATTATTAAAATGTAGGTCTAAGTGAGACCTACATAGAAGTTTTTGTTTCATGTCTTTCCGGCATTCCTACCCGAAGTTACAAGCAGTTTTGTCTGTGTTTTCTTCCTGGAAGCAGTTTTTTCTGTGTTTTATTGAAAAATTGCGTTAAAGCGCAATTTTGAGTTTTTTTTTTTTTTTTTTTTCATTAGATTGCAATTTCTGCCAGTCCTGATGTGTCTTCCAAGTTTGGTGAGTTTTGAAGCATGTTAAGGGGGTCAAATTACAGCTCAAAGGGGCAAAAATAGCATTTTTTAGCGAAAATTTGCTTTGAATGGGTTTTTGCCAAATTTCTGTTGATTTTAGGTATAGGCATTTCTAATGGGGAATTTAGGTCTAAGTCAGACCTACATAGAGGTTTTTGTTCGATGTCTTTACGACATTCCTAACGGAAGTTACAAGCAGTCTGGTTTTTTTTTTTCGTAGGGGGCGCTAGCGCGCATTTTTCATTTTTGGGGTTTGGTTGCTTAATATGTGTTTTTGCCAAGCCTTACCGATGTGTGTGCCAAATTTGGTGAGTTTTGGAGCATGGTCAGTGGGTCAAATTAGGGTTCAAAGTTGCGGAAGAATAATAATAATAATAAGAAAACGTTACAGATTCAATAGGGTCCTTGCATGGCAAAGGACATGGATGTCCTTTGCCATTGCAGGGCGGACCCTAATAATTAAAGCTGCAAGCAGCGTTGGTCGGGTCCGCCGTTGGCCGCCGCCGCCGTGTCCCGGGTCCCGATCTTAGTCAAACCAACATAGAGGTTTTTATTTCATGTCTCTACGACATTTCTAACAGAAGTTACATGCAGTTTTGTCTGGGTTTTTTCCTAGGGGGCGCTAAGCGCAATTTAGATTTTTGGGGTTTGGTTTTTTATTAGATGGCAGTTTTTGCCAGTCCTGATATGTGTGTAAAATTTGGTGAGTTTTGAAGCATGTTAAGGGGGTGAAATTACAGATCGGCGATTCTGGATGTTGTTGATAAATGGCTTTCGGTCTGCATAACAGAGCTTTAACTAGCACTTTGAAGCATTTTAAGTGGGTCAAATTACAGCTCAAAGAGGCAAAAACGTCATTTTTTAGGAAAAGTTGCGCAGGGGTTTTTTGAAGGCGCGTAAAATCCAAACCGGAGCAGTAATCAAAACTTTGATCTATACTTTTAATCAGAAGTGTCCAAACTCTCTCCTGTGCGAGTTTGAAGCCGAAACGACAAACAGGCTCAGAGGAGATAACTTTTGAAGAAAGGTGACGGGTTTTCACAAAACCTTTATTTTGAAGGGGCAATTTTTAACTTCCTGTTGATTTTTGCCGAAGGATGTCAATTATCGAAATGTAGGTCTAAGTCAGACCTACCTAGAAGTTTTTGTTTCATGTCTTTCCGGCATTCCTACCGGAAGTTACAAGCAGTTTTGTCTGTGTTTTCTTCCTGGAAGCAGTTTTTTCTGTGTTTTATTGAAAAATTGCGCTAGAGCGCAATTTTGAGTTTTTTTTTTTTTTTTTTTCATTAGATCGCAATTTCTGCCAGTCCTGATGTGTGTGCCAAGTTTGGTGAGTTTTGAAGCATTTTAAGGGGGTCAAATTACAGCTCAAAGAGGCAAAAATAGCATTTTTTGCGAAAATTTTGCTTTGAATGAGTTTTTGGAAAATTTCTGTTGATTTTGGGTATAGGCATTTCTGATGGGGAATCTAGGTCTAAGTCAGACCTACATAGAGGTTTTCGTTCCATGTCTTTACGACATTCCTAATGGAAGTTACAAGCAGTCTGTTTTTTTTTTTTCGTAGGGGGCGCTAGCGCGCATTTTTCATTTTTGGGGTTTGGTTTTTTTATTAGATGGCAATTTTCGCCAGTTCCGATGAGTGTGTGAAATTTGGTGAGTTTTGAGGCATGGTCAGTGGGTCAAATTAAGGTTCAAAGAGGCGGCGGAATAATAATAATAATAATAAAGAAAGAATAAAACGTTACAGATTCAATAGGGTCCTTGCCATGGCAAAGGACATGGATGTCCTTTGCCATTGCAGGGCGGACCCTAATTAAAGCTGCAAGCAGCGTTGGTCGGGTCCGCCGCCGCCGCCGCCGTGTCCCGAGTCCCGATCTTAGTCAGACCTCCATAAAAGTTTTTGTTTCATCACTCTACGACATTCCTAACAGAATTTACAAGCAGTTTTATCAGTTTATTTTCCTAGGGGGCGCTAGAGCACAATTTTCATTTTTGGGGTTTGGTTTTTTTATTGGATGGCAATTTTCACCAGTCCTGATGTGTGTGTAAAATTTGGTGAGTTTTGAAGCATGTTAAGGGGGTCAAATTATAGATTTGCGTTTCTGGATGTTGTTGATAAATGGCTTTCGCTTGGCATTGTATAGCTTTAACTTGCACTTTGAAGCATTTTAAGGGGGTCAAATTTCAGTTCAAAGAGGCAAAAAAGGCATTTTTTGCAAAAATTTTGTTTTGAAGGGGTTTTGCCAACTTCCTGTTGATTTTAGGTACAGAAGTGTTTATTGGAAATGTAGGTCTAAGTCAGACCTACACAGAGGTTTTTGTTTCATGTCTCTACGACATTCCTAACGGAAGTTACAAGCAGTCTGTTTTTTGTCTCTTCCAAGGGAGCGCTAGCGGGCAATTTTCATTTTTGGGGTTTGGTTGCTTAATAAGTTGGTCTGCCGCTCCATACCGACCTGTTTGTCAAATTTGGGGAGTTTTGAAGCATGTTAAGGGGGTCAAATTACAGATTGGTGTTTCTGGATGTTGTTGACAAATGGCTTTCGCTTGGCATAGTATAGCTTTAACTTGCACTTTGAAGCATTTTAAGGGGGTCAAATATCAGTTCAAAGAGGCAAAAAAGGCATTTTTTGCACAAATTTAGTTTTGAAGGGGTTTTTGCCAACTTCCTGTTGATTTTCGGTATAGAAGTATTTCATTGGAAATGTAGGTCTAAGTCAGACCTACATAGAGGTTTTTGTTTCATGTCTCTACGACATTCCTAACGGAAGTTACACGCAGTCTGTTTTTTGTCTCTTCCTAGGGGGCGCTAGCGCGCAATTTTCATTTTTGGGGTTTGGTTGCTTAATAAGTTGGTCTGCCGCTCCATACCGATGTGTGTGTCAAATTTGGTGAGTTTTGAAGCATGTTAAGGGGGTCAAATTAGGGTGCGAAGGTGCGAGCGCGCCTTGGGTTGCTGTCCCCGAGCCCCACGGCAGGAGAAGCTTTGCTGCCACTATTTAATGCATTGTGAAAGTAATGCAGTTGTTGTATTGAAGTGAAAATATCAAGCTTCCTGTTGATTTTGGCCAAAGTATGTTAATTATTCAAATGTAGGTCTAAGTCAGACCTACATAGTGGTTTTTGTTTCATGTCTCTCTGACATTCCTACCGGAAGTTACACGCAGTTTTGTCTTTGTTTTCTTCCTAGGAGTAGTTTGTCTGTGTTGTATTCCTAGGGGGCGCTAGAGCACAATTTTGAGTTTTGGGGTTTGGTTTTTTCATTAGCTCGCAATTGTTGCCAGTCCTGATGTGTGTGCCAAGTTTGGTGAGTTTTGAAGCATTTTAAGGGGGTCAAATTACAGCTCAAAGAGGTAAAAATTATCTTTTTTAGGAAAATTTGCGCAGGGGATCTTTGAAGGCGCGTAAAATCAAAACCTTAAAACTTATCAAAATTTTGATCTATACTTTTAATCAGAAGGGTTCAAACTCTCTCCTGTGCGAGTTTGAAGCCGAAACGACAAACGCGCTCAGAGGAGATAACTTTTGAAGAAAGGTGACGGGTTTCCACAAAACTTTTATTTTGAAGGGGTAATTGACAACTTCCTGTTGATTTTTTCTGCAGGCTGTCAATTATTAAAATGTAGGTCTAAGTGAGACCTTCATAGAAGTTTTTGTTTCATGTCTTTCCGGCATTCCTACTGGAAGTTACAAGCAATTTTGTTTGTGTATTCTTCCTCGGAGCAGTTTTTTCTGTGTTTTATTAAAAAATTGCGCTAGAGCGCATTTTTTGATTTTTTTTTTTTTTTTTTTCATTAGAACGCAATTTCTGCCAGTCCAGATGTGTGTGCCAAGTTTGGTGAGTTTTGAAGCATTTTAAGGGGGTCAAATTACAGCTCAAAGAGGCAAAAATAGCATTTTTTTGCGAAAAATTTGCTTTGAATGGGTTTTTGCAAAATTTTTGTTGATTTTTGCCCCAGAAGGTACAATTATGAAATCTAGGTCTAAGTCAGCCCTACATAGAGGTTTTTGTTTCATGTCTCTACGACATTGCTAGCGGAAGTTACAAGCTGTCTGTTTTTTTTTTCTTCCTAGGGGGCGCTAGCGCGCAATTTTTATTTTTGGGGTTTGGTTGCTTAATAAGTTGGGAAGGCCCACCGTACCAACGTGTGTGTCAAATTTGGTGAGTTTTGAAGCATGTTCAGGGGGTCAAATTAGGGTGCGAAGGAGCGGAATAAACAATAATAATAATAAAACGCTACAGATTCAATAGGGTCCTTGCCATGGCAAAGGACATGGAGTCCTTTGCTGGCAGGGCGGACCCTAATAAAACGCTACAGATTCAATAGGGTCCTTGCATGGCAAAGGACATGGATGTCCTTTGCCATTGCAGGGCGGACCCTAATAATAAGAAAACGTTACAGATTCAATAGGGTCCTTGCATGGCAAAGGACATGGATGTCCTTTGCCATTGCAGGGCGGACCCTAATAATAAGAAAACGTTACAGATTCAATAGGGTCCTTGCATGGCAAAGGACATGGATGTCCTTTGCCATTGCAGGGCGGACCCTAATAATAAGAAAACGTTACAGATTCAATAGGGTCCTTGCATGGCAAAGGACATGGATGTCCTTTGCCATTGCAGGGCGGACCCTAATAATAAGAAAACGTTACAGATTCAATAGGGTCCTTGCATGGCAAAGGACATGGATGTCCTTTGCCATTGCAGGGCGGACCCTAATAATGAACTCACTAAGCACATTTTGGTCTAAAAATAATATTTCTCATGACATGAGCATAGGTGTTTGCTCCCTGAATATCACACATTTGACCAGAAGTGTCCTGAACTCATGACAGCTTTTTATCTTGCCTGCAGGGTTTACAAAACAATACTAGCACCATCTCAAAAACAAAACTAAACAATATTGTCCTTAACTTTTGTGCTTCCGTTAACATGTGATTGATGTATGTACTTGCTGAAATTGAAATTATTCTAACAGTTATCTTTAAAGGGAGACTGCATTTTTTTATTTGCCTATCATTCACAAAAATCCTTTTGTCAGACAAAAACACAGAGGCGTCACTAATGCTTTTAAGGACAGGGGGGGCTTAGCCCCCAGGAGATGAACAGGATGTGAGCAAACGTAGCGCACAAGTACAAAACTTCACAAACGGCTAAAAAACACTTGGAAATTATTCTTTGTTATTAGGGTCCGCCCTGCCAGCAAAGGACATCCATGTCCTTTGCTAAGGCAAGGACCCTATTGAAACTGTAACGTTTATTATTATTATTATTAGGGTCCGCCCTGCAATGGCAAAGGACATCCATGTCCTTTGCCATGCAAGGACCCTATTGAATCTGCTGCGTTTTATTATTATTAGGGTCCGCCCTGCAATGGCAAAGGACATCCATGTCCTTTGCCATGCAAGGACCCTATTGAATCTGTAACGTTTTCTTATTATTAGGGTCCGCCCTGCAATGGCAAAGGACATCCATGTCCTTTGCCATGCAAGGACCCTATTGAATCTGCTGCGTTTTATTATTAGGGTCCGCCCTGCCAGCAAAGGACTCCATGTCCTTTGCTAAGGCAAGGACCCTATTGAATCTGTAGCGTTTTATTATTATTATTATTATTATTCTTTATTATTATTCTTCCGCACCGTCGCGCCCCAATATCACCCCTTTAACATATTCCAAAACTCACCAAAGTTGACACACACGTCGGTCTACCGTGACACCACAACATATTAAGCAACCAAACCCCAAAAATGAAAATTGCGCGCTAGCGCCCCCTAGGAAGAGACAAAAAACAGACTGCTTGTAACTTCCGTTAGGAATGTCGTAGAGACATGAAACAAAAACCTCTGTGTAGGTCTGACTTAGACCTACATTTCCAATAAAAAACGTCTATACCCAAAATCAACAGAGATTTTGCAAAAACTCGTTCAAAGCAAAATTTTCACAAAAAATGCTATTTTTGCCTCTTTGAGCTGCAATTTGACCCCCTTAAAATGCTTCAAAACTCACCAAACTTGGCACACACATCAGGACTGGCAGAAATTACAATCTAATGAAAAAAAAAAATTATAAAACTCAAAATTGCGCTCTAGCGCAATTTTTCAATAAAACACAGAAAAAACTGCTTCCAGGAAGAAAACTCAGACAAAACTGCTTGTAACTTCTGGTAGGAATGCCGTAAACACATGAAACAAAAACTTCTATCAAGGTCTCACTTAGACCTACATTTCGATAACTGACATTCTTCGGCAAAAATCAACAGGAAGTTAAAAATTGCCCCTTCAAAATAAAAGTTTTGTGAAAACCCGTCACCTTTTTCAAATCGAAACTCCTCCCAGTGCGTTTGTCGTTTCGGCTTCAAACTCGCACAGGAGGGACATTGAACCCTTTTAAAAAAAGTGGTCGAACAAATTTTTGATAAGTTCTCCGGTTTGGATTTTACGCGCCTTCAAAAAACCCCTGCGCAAAGTTTCCTAAAAAATGTCTTTTTTGCCTCTTTAAACTGTAATTTGACCTACTTAAAATGCTTCAAAGTGCAAGTTAAAGCCCTACTATGCCAAGCAAATGCCATTTATCAACAACATCCAGAATTGTCGATCTGTAATTTCACCCCCTTAACATGCTTCAAAACTCACCAAATTTTACACACATATCAGGACTGGCAAAAACTGCCATCTAATAAAAAACCAAACCCCAAAAATAAAAATTAAGCTTAGCGCCCCCTAGGAAAAAATACAGACAAAACTGCTTGTAAATTCTGTTAGGAATGTCGTAGAGTGATGAAACAAAAACTTCTATGGAGGTCTGACTAAGATCGGGACTCGGGACACGGCGGCGGCGGCCAACGGCGGACCCGACCAACGCTGCTTGCAGCTTTAATTAGGGTCCGCCCTGCCAGCAAAGGACTCCATGTCCTTTGCCATGGCAAGGACCCTATTGTATCTGTAGCGTTTTATTATTATTATTATTATTCCGCAGCTTCGAACCCTAATTTGACCCACTGACCATGCTTCAAAACTCACCAAATTTGGCACACACATCGGTAAGGCTTGGCAAAAACACATATTAAGCAACCAAACCCCAAAAATTAAAAATGCGCGCTAGCGCCCCCTACGAAAAAAAAAAAACAGACTGCTTGTAACTTCCGGTAGGAATGTCGTAGAGACATGAAACAAAATCCTCTATGTAGAACTGACCTAGACCTAAATTCCCCATCAGAAACTCCTATACCTAAAATCAACAGAAATTTTGCAAAACCCTTTCAAAGCAAAATTTTCGCCAAAAAACGCTATTTTTGCCTCTTTGAGCTGCAATTTGACCCCCTTAAAATGCTTCAAAACTCACCAAACTTGGAACACACATCAGGACTGGCAGAAATTGTGATCTAATGAAAAAAAAAAAAAAAAAATCTCAAAATTGTGCTCTAGCGCAATTTTTCAATAAAACACAGAAAAAACTGCTTCCAGGAAGAAACCACAGACAAAACTGCTTGTAACTTCGGGTAGGAATGCCGGAAAGACATGAAACAAAAACTTCTATGTAGGTCTCATTAAGACCTACATTTTAGTAATTGACAGCTAGCAGAAATAATCAACAGGAAGTTGGCAATTACCCCTTCAAAATAAAAGTTTTGTAAAAACCCGTCACCTTTTTCAAATCGAAACTCCTCCCAGTGCGTTTGTCGTTTCGGCTTCAAACTCGCACAGGAGAGAGATTGAACCCTTTTAAAAAAGTGGTCGGACAAAATTGTGATAAGTTCTAAGGTTTTGATTTTACGCGCCTTCAAAGAACCCCTGCGCAAATTTTCCTAAAAAATGTCATTTTTGCCTCTTTGAGCTGTAATTTGACCCCCTTAAAATGCTTCAAAACTCACCAAACTTGGCACACACATCAGGACTGGCAGAAATTGCGATCTAGTGGAAAAACCAAACCCCAAAACTCAAAATTGTGCTCTAGCGCCCCCTAGGAATACAACACAGACAATACCCTAATTTGACCCCCTTAACATGCTTCAAAACTCACTAAAGTTGACACACACGTCGGTACGGTGTCCCTCCCCAACATATTAAGCAACCAAACCCCAAAAATGAAAATTGCGCGCTAGCGCCCCCTAGCAAAAAACAAAAACAAATCGCTTGTAACTTCCGTCAGGAATGTCGTAGAGACATGAAACAAAAACCTCTGTGTAGGTCTGACTAAGACCTACATTTCCAATAAAAAATGTCTATAACCAAAATCAACAGAAATCTTGCAAAAACTCATTCAAAGCAAAATGTTCGCAAAAAAATGCTATTTTTGCCTCTTTGAGCTGCAATTTGACCCCCTTAAAATGCTTCAAAACTCCCCAAACTTGGCACACACATCAGGACTGGCAGAAATTGCGATCTAGTGAAAAAACCAAACCTTAAAACTCAAAATTGCGCTCTATTGCAATTTTTGAAAAAAACACAGAAAAACTGCTCCTAGGAAGAGGAAACGGATAAAACTGCTTGTAACTTCTGGTAGGAACGTCGGACAGACATGAAACAAAAACCTCTATTTAGGTCTCACTTAGACCTACATTTTGATGATTGGCATCTTTCAGTTGAAATCAACAGGAAGTTGGCAATTACCCCTTCAAAATAAAAGTTTTGTAAAAAGCCGTCACCTTTTTCCAGACAAAACTGCTTGTAACTTCTGTTAGGAATGTCGTAGAGACATGAAACAAAGACCTCTATGTTGGTCTGACTAAGATCGGGACTCGGGACACGGCGGCGGCGGCGGCGGCCAACGGCGGACCCGACCAACGCTGCTTGCAGCTTTAATTATTATTATTATTATTATTCCGCCGCCTCTTTGAACCTTAATTTGACCCACTGACCATGCTCCAAAACTCACCAAATTTCACACACTCATCAGAACTGGCGAAAATTGCCATCTAATAAAAAAACCAAACCCCAAAAATAAAAAATGCGCTCTAGCGCCCCCTACGAAAATCAAAAAACAGATTGCTCGTAACTTCCGTTAGGAATGTCGTAGAGACATGAAACAAAATCCTCTATGTAGAACTGACCTAGACCTAAATTCCCCATCAGAAAGTCCTATACCTAAAATCAACAGAAATTTTGCAAAACCCTTTCAAAGCAAAATTTTCGCAAAAAATGCTAATTTTGCCTCTTTGAGCTGTAATTTGACCCCCTTAAAATGCTTCAAAACTCACCAAACTTGGCACACACATCAGGACTGGCAGAAATTGTGATCTAATGAAAAAAAAAAAAAAAAAATCTCAAAATTGTGCTCTAGCGCAATTTTTCAATGAAACACAGAAAAAACTGCTTCCAGGAAGAAACCACAGACAAAACTGCTTGTAACTTCGGGTAGGAATGCCGGAAAGACATGAAACAAAAACTTCTATGTAGCTCTCATTAAGACCTACATTTTAGTAATTGACAGCTAGCAGAAATAATCAACAGGAAGTTGGCAATTACCCCTTCAAAATAAAAGTTTTGTAAAAACCCGTCACCTTTTTCAAATCGAAACTCCTCCCAGTGCGTTTGTCGTTTCGGGTTCAAACTCGCACAGGACAGAGATTGAACCCTTTTAAAAAAAGTGGTCGGACAAAATTGTGATAAGTTCTAAGGTTTTGATTTTACGCGCCTTCAAAGAACCCCTGCGCAAATGTTCCCAAAAAATATCCTTTTTACCTCTTTGAGCTGTAATTTGACCCCCTTAAAATGCTTCAAAACTCACCAAACTTGGCACACACATCAGGACTGGCAACAATTGCGAGCTGATGAAAAAACCAAACCTCAAAACTCAAATGTGTGCTCTAGCGCCCCCTAGGAATACAACACAGACAATACCCTAATTTGACCCCCTTAACATGCTTCAAAACTCACCAAACTTGGCACACACATCAGGACTGGCAGAAATTGCGATCTAATGAAAAAACCAAACCTCAAAACTCAAATGTGTGCTCTAGCGCCCCCTAGGAATACAACACAGACAATACCCTAATTTGACCCCCTTAACATGCTTCAAAACTCACCAAACTTGGCACACACATCAGGACTGGCAACAATTGCAAGCTAATGAAAAAACCAAACCTCAAAACTCAAATGTGTGCTCTAGCGCCCCCTAGGAATACAACACAGACAATACCCTAATTTGACCCCCTTAACATGCTTCAAAACTCACCAAATTTGACACACACATTGGTATGGACCGGCAGACCAACTTATTAGGTAACCAAACCCCAAAAGGCGGCGGCGGCGGCCAACGGCGGACCCGACCAACGCTGCTTGCAGCTTTAATTAGGGTCCGCCCTGCAATGGCAAAGGACATCCATGTCCTTTGCCATGCAAGGACCCTATTGAATCTGTAACGTTTCTTATTAGGGTCCGCCCTGCAATGGCAAAGGACATCCATGTCCTTTGCCATGCAAGGACCCTATTGAATCTGTAGCGTTTTATTATTATTCTTATTATTATTCTTTCTTTCTTCCGCACCGATACTCGCATATGCGCTGTATTTTGACCCACTGACCATGCCTCAAAGCACACCAAATTTGACACACGCGTCGGTGAGGAGTTTCTTCCCAACATATTAGGGACCCGAACCAGAAAAATCAAAATTGCGCAATAGCGCCCCCTAGGAAAAGACAAAAAATGGATTGCTTGTAACTTCCGGTAGGAATGTCGTAGAGACATGAAACAAAATCCTCTATGTAGAACTGACCGAGACCTAAATTCCCCATCAGAAACTCCTATACCCAAAATCAACAGAAATTTTGCAAAACCCTTTCAAAGCAAAATTTTCGCTAAAATGCTATTTTTGCCTCTTTGAGCTGTAATTTGACCCCCTTAAAATGCTTCAAAACTCACCAAACTTGGCAGACACATCAGGACTGGCAGAAATTATGATCTAATGAAAAAAAATAATTCTAAAACTCAAAATTGCGCTCTACAAAATTTTTGGAATGAAACATAGAAAAAACTGCTTCTAGGAAGAAAACACAGACAAAACTGCTTGTAACTTCCGGTAGGAATGTCGGAAAGACATGAAACAAAAACTTCTATGTAGGTCTTACTTAGACCTACATTTTAATAATTGACAGCTAGCAGAAAAAATCAACAGGAAGTTGGCAATTACCCCTTCAAAATTAAAGTTTTGTGAAAAAACGTCACCTTTCTTTAAAAGTTATCTCCTCTGAGCGCGTTTGTCGTTTCGGCTTCAAACTCGCTCAGGAGAGAGTTTGGACCCTTCTGAATAAAAGTATAGATCAAAGTTTTGATAAGTTTTATGGTTTTGATTTTACGCAACTTCAAAGACGCCTTGCGCAAAGTTTCCTAAAAAATGTCATTTTTGCCTCTTTGAGCTGTAATTTGACCCCCTTAAAATGCTTCTAAACTCACCAAACTTGGCACACACATCAGGACTGGCAACAATTGCGAGCTGATGAAAAAACCAAACCCCAAAACTCAAAATTGTGCTCTAGCGCCCCCCTAGGAATACAACACAGACAAACTGCTCCTAGGAAGAAAACAAAGACAAAACTGCTTGTAACTTCCGGTAGGAATGTCGTTGAGACATGAAACAAAAACCACTATGTAGGTCTGACTTAGACCTACATTTGAATAATTAACATACTTTGGCAAAAATCAACAGGAAGCTAGATATTTTCACTTCAATACAACAACTGCATTACTTTCACAATGCATTAAATAGTGGGACGAAGGCGTCTTAAGCCCTGGGGCTCGGGGACAGCAACCCAAGGCGCGCTCGCACTTTCGCACCCTAATTTGACCCCCTTAACATGCTTCAAAACTCACCAAAATTGACACACACATCGGTATGAAGCGGCAGACCAACTTATTAAGCAAGCAAACCCCAAAAATTAAAATTGCAAGCTAGCGCCCCCTAGGAAGAGACAAAAAACAGACTGCTTGTAACTTCCGTTAGGAATGTCGCAGAGACATGAAACAAAAACCTCTGTGTAGGTCTGACTAAGACCTACATTTCCGATAAAAACGTCTATACCCAAAATCAACAGAAATTTTGCAAAAACTCATTCAAAGCAACATTTTTGAAAAAAAACGCTATTTTTGCCTCTTTGAGCTGTAATTTGACCCCCTTAAAATGCTTCACAACTCACCAAACTTGGCACACACATCAGGACTGGCAGAAATTACGATCTAATGAAAAAAAAAAAAAATAAAACTCAAAATTGCGCTCTAGCGCAATTTTTGAATAAAACACAGAAAAAACTGCTCCTAGGAAGAGGAAACAGATAAAACTGCTTATAACTTCTGGTAGGAATGTCGGACAGACATGAAACAAAAACCTCAATGTAGGTCTCACCTAGACCTACATTTTGATAGGTGGCATCTTTCAGTTAAAATCAACAGGAAGTTGGCAATTACCCCTTCAAAATAAAGGTTTTGTAAAAAGCCGTCACCTTTTTCCAGACAAAACTGCTTGTAACTTCTGTTAGGAATGTCGTAGAGTGATGAAATAAAAACTTCTATGTAGGTCTGAATAAGATCGGGACTCGGGACACGGCGGCGGCGGCCAACGGCGGACCCGACCAACGCTGCTTGCAGCTTTAATTATTATTATTATTATTTTTCCGCAACTTTGAACCCTAATTTGACCCACTGACCATGCTCCAAAACTCACCAAATTTGGCACACACATCGGTAAGGCTTGCCAAAAACACGTATTAAGCAACCAAACCCCAAAAATGAAAAATGCGCGCTAGCGCCCCCTACGAAAAAAAAAAAACAGACTGCTTGTAACTTCCGTTAGGAATGTCGTAAAGACATGGAACAAAAACCTCTATGTAGGTCTGACTTAGACCTAGATTCCCCATTAGAAATGCCTATACCTAAAATCAACAGAAATTTGGCAAAAACCCATTCAAAGCAAAATTTTCGCAAAAAAATGCTATTTTTGCCCCTTTGAGCTGTAATTTGACCCCCTTAACATGCTTCAAAACTCACCAAACTTGGCAGACACATCAGGACTGGCAGAAATTGCAATCTAATGAAAAAAAAAAACCAAAAAAACTCAAAATTGCGCTTTAGCGCAATTTTTCAATAAAACACAGAAAAAACTGCTTCCAGGAAGAAAACACAGACAAAACTGCTTGTAACTTCGGGTAGGAATGCCGGAAAGACATGAAACAAAAACTTCTATGTAGGTCTCACTTAAACCTACATTTTAGTAATTGACAGCTAGCAGAAATAATGAACAGGAAGTTGGCAATTACCCCTTCAAAATAAAAGTTTTGTGAAAACCCGTCACCTTTCTTCAAAAGTTATCTCCTCTGAGCGCGTTTGTCGTTTCGGCTTCAAACTCGCTCAGGAGAGAGTTTGGACCCTTCTGATTAAAAGTATAGATCAAAGTTGTGATAAGTTTTCAGGTTTTGATTTTACGCGCCTTCAAAGAACCCCTGCGCAAATTTTCCAAAAAAATATCATTTTTACCTCTTTGAGCTGTAATTTGACCCACTTAAAATGCTTGTAAGTGCTAGTTAAAGCTCTGTTATGCAGACCGAAAGCCATTTATCAACAACATCCAGAATCGCCGATCTGTAATTTCACCCCCTTAACATGCTTCAAAACTCACCAAATTTTACACACATATCAGGACTGGCAAAAACTGCCATCTAATAAAAAACCAAACCCCAAAAATCTAAATTGCGCTTAGCGCCCCCTAGGAAAAAACCCAGACAAAACTGCATGTAACTTCTGTTAGAAATGTCGTAGAGACATGAAATAAAAACCTCTATGTTGGTTTGACTAAGATCGGGACCCGGGACACGGCGGCGGCGGCCAACGGCGGACCCGACCAACGCTGCTTGCAGCTTTAATTAGGGTCCGCACTGCCAGCAAAGGACTCTGTCCTTTGCCATGGCAAGGACCCTATTGAATCTGCTTTGTTTTATTATTATTATTATTATTCCGCAGCTTCGAACCCTAATTTGACCCACTGACCATGCTCCAAAACTCACCAAATTTGGCACACACATCGGTAAGGCTTGGCAAAAACACATATTAAGCAACCAAACCCCAAAAATGAAAAATGCGCGCTAGCGCCCCCTACGAAAAAAAAAAAACAGACTGCTTGTAACTTCCGTTAGGAATGTCGTAAAGACATGGAACAAAAACCTCTATGTAGGTCTGACTTAGACCTAGATTCCCCATTAGAAATGCCTATACCTAAAATCAACAGAAATTTGGCAAAAACCCATTCAAAGCAAAATTTTCGCTAAAAAATGCTATTTTTGCCTCTTTGAGCTGTAATTTGACCCCCTTAACATGCTTCAAAACTCACCAAACTTGGCAGACACATCAGGACTTGCGAAAATTGCAATCTAATGAAAAAAAAAAACAAAAAAACTCAAAATTGCGCTTTAGCGCAATTTTTCAATAAAACACAGAAAAAACTGCTTCCAGGAAGAAAACACAGACAAAACTGCTTGTAACTTCGGGTAGGAATGTCGGAAAGACATGAAACAAAAACTTCTATGTAGGTCTGACTTAAACCTACATTTTAGTAATTGACAGCTAGCAGAAAAAATCAACAGGAAGTTGGCAATTACCCCTTCAAAATAAAAGTTTTGTGAAAACCCGTCACCTTTCTTCAAAAGTTATCTCCTCTGAGCGCGTTTGTCGTTTCGGCTTCAAACTCGCACAGGAGAGAGTTTGGACCCTTCTGATTAAAAGTATAGATCAAAGTTTTGATAAGTTTTAAGGTTTTGATTTTACGCGCCTTCAAAGATCCGCTGCGCAAAGTTTCCTAAAAAATTTCATTTTTGCCTCTTTGAGCTGTAATTTGACCCCCTTAAAATGCTTCAAAACTCACCAAACTTGGCACACACATCAGGACTGGCAACAATTGCGAGTTAATGAAAAAACCAAACCCAAAAACTCAAAATTGTGCTCTAGCGCCCCCTAGGAATACAACACAAACAATACCCTAATTTGACCCCCTTAACATGCTTCAAAACTCACCAAATTCGACACACACATCGGTATGGAGCGGCAGACCAACTTATTAGGTAACCAAACCCCAAAAATTAAAATTGCGCGCTAGCGCCCCCTAGGAAGAGACAAAAAACAGACTGCTTGTAACTTCCGTTGGGAATGTCGTAGAGACATGGAACAAAAACCTTTATGTAGATCAGACTTAGACCTACATTTCCAATGAAGCACTTCTATAGCAAAAATCAACAGGAAGTTGGCAAAAACCCCTTCAAAACAAAATTTTCGCAAAAAAGTCAATTTCTGCCTCTTTGAACTGAAATTTGACCCCCTTAAAATGCTTCAAAACTCACCAAACTTGGCACACACATCAGGACTGGCAAACATTGCGATCTAGTGAAAAAAACAAACCTTTAAACTCAAAATTGCGCTCTATTGCAATTTTTGAATAAAACACAGAAAAAACTGCTCCTAGGAAGAGGAAACAGATCAAACTGCTTGTAACTTCTGGTAGGAATGTCAGACAGACATGAAACAAAAACCTCAATGTAGGTCTCACTTGGACCTACATTTTGATGATTGGCATCTTTCAGTTAAAATCAACAGGAAGTTGGCAATTACCCCTTCAAAATAAAAGTTTTGTAAAAAGCCGTCACCTTTTTCCAGACAAAACTGCTTGTAACTTCCGTTACGAATGTCGTAGGGACATGAAACAAAAACCTCTATGTAGGTCTGACTTAGACCTACATTTCCATTAAACACTTCTATACCTAAAATCAACAGGAAGTTGACAAAAACCCCTTCAAAACAAAATATTTGCAAAAAATGCCTTTTTTGCCTCTTTGAACTGATATTTGACCCCCTTAAAATGCTTCAAAGTGCCAGTTAAAGCTATACTATGCCAAGCGAAAGCCATTTATCAACAACATCCAGAAACACCAATCTGTAATTTGACCCCCTTAACATGCTTCAAAACTCACCAAGTTTTACACACACATCAGGACTGGTGAAAATTGCCATCCAATAAAAAAACAAACCCCAAGAATGAAAATTGTGCTCTAGCTCCCCCTAGGAAAAAAAACTGACAAAACTGCTTGTAAATTCTGTAAGGAATGTCATAGAGTGATGAAACAAAAACTTCTATGGAGGTCTGATTAAGATCGGGACTCGGGACACGGCGGCGGCGGCGGCGGACCCGACCAACGCTGCTTGCAGCTTTAATTAGGGTCCGCCCTGCCAGCAAAGGACTCCATGTCCTTTGCCATGGCAAGGACCCTATTGAATCTGTAGCGTTTTATTATTATTATTGTTTATTCCGCTCCTTCGCACCCTAATTTGACCCCCTGAACATGCTTCAAAACTCACCAAATTTGACACACACGTTGGTACGGTGGGCCTTCCCAACTTATTAAGCAACCAAACCCCAAAAATAAAAATTGCGCGCTAGCGCCCCCTAGGAAGAAAAAAAAAACAGACAGCTTGTAACTTCCGCTAGCAATGTCGTAGAGACATGAAACAAAAACCTCTATGTAGGGCTGACTTAGCCCTACATTTCATAATTGTACCTTCTGGGGCAAAAATCAACAAAAATTTTGCAAAAACCCATTCAAAGCAAATTTTTCGCAAAAAAATGCTATTTTTGCCTCTTTGAGCTGTAATTTGACCCCCTTAAAATGCTTCAAAACTCACCAAACTTGGCACACACATCTGGACTGGCAGAAATTGCGTTCTAATGAAAAAAAAAAAAAAAAAAATCAAAAAATGCGCTCTAGCGCAATTTTTTAATAAAACACAGAAAAAACTGCTCCGAGGAAGAATACACAAACAAAATTGCTTGTAACTTCCAGTAGGAATGCCGGAAAGACATGAAACAAAAACTTCTATGAAGGTCTCACTTAGACCTACATTTTAATAATTGACAGCCTGCAGAAAAAATCAACAGGAAGTTGTCAATTACCCCTTCAAAATAAAAGTTTTGTGAAAACCCGTCACCTTTCTTCAAAAGTTATCTCCTCTGAGCGCGTTTGTCGTTTCGGCTTCAAACTCGCACAGGAGAGAGTTTGAACCCTTCTGATTAAAAGTATAGATATAGATCAAAATTTTGATAAGTTTTAAGGTTTTGATTTTACGCGCCTTCAAAGATCCCCTGCGCAAATTTTCCTAAAAAAGATCATTTTTACCTCTTTGAGCTGTAATTTGACCCCCTTAAAATGCTTCAAAACTCACCAAACTTGGCACACACATCAGGACTGGCAACAATTGCGAGCTGATGAAAAAACCAAACCCCAAAACTCAAAATTGTGCTCTAGCGCCCCCTAGGAATACAACACAGACAAACTACTCCTAGGAAGAAAACAAAGACAAAACTGCTTGTAACTTCCGGTAGGAATGTCGTAGAGACATGAAACAAAAACCACTATGTAGGTCTGACTTAGACCTACATTTGAATAATTAACATACTTTGGCAAAAATCAACAGGGAGCTTGATATTTTCACTTCAATACAACAACTGCATTACTTTCACAATGCATTAAATAGTGGCAGCAAGGCTTCTCCTGCCGTGGGGCTCGGGGACAGCAACCCAAGGCGCGCTCGCATCTTCGCACCCTAATTTGACCCCCTTAACATGCTTCAAAACTCACCAAAATTGACACACACGTTGGTATGGAGCGGCAGACCAACTTATTAAGCAACCAAACCCCAAAAATTAAAATTGCGCGCTAGCGCCCCCTAGGAAGAGACAAAAAACAGACTGCTTGTAACTTCCGTTAGGAATGTCGTAGAGACATGAAACAAAAACCTCTGTGTAGGTCTGACTTAGACCTACATTTCCAATAAAAAATGTCTATACCCAAAATCAACAGAAATTTAGCAAAAACTCATTCAAAGCAACATTTTCGCAAAAAACGCTATTTTTGCCTCTTTGAGCTTTAATTTGACCCCCTTAAAATGCTTCAAAACTCACCAAACTTGGCACACACATCAGGACTGGCAGAAATTGTGATCTAGTGAAAAAACCAAACCTTAAAACTCAAAATTGCGCCTCTATTGCAATTTTTGAATAAAACACAGAAAAAACTGCTCCTAGGAAGAGGAAACAGAGGCGCGCTCCCACCTTCGCACCCTAATTTGACCCCCTTAACATGCTTCAAAACTCACCAAATTTGACACTCACATCGGTATGGAGCGGCAGACCAACTTATTAAGCAACCAAACCCCGAAAATGAAAATTGCGCGCTAGCGCCCCCTAGGAAGACACAAAAAACAGACTGCTTGTAACTTCCGTTAGGAATGTCGTAGAGACATGAAACAAAAACCTCTGTGTAGGTCTGACTTAGACCTACATTTCCAATAAACACTTCTATACCTACAATCAACAGGAAGTTGGCAAAAACCCCTTCAAAACAAATTTTTTGCAAAATATGCCTTTTTTGCCTCTTTGAACTGAAATTTGACCCCCTTAAAATGCTTCAAAGTGCAAGTTAAAGCTATACAATGCCAAGCGAAAGCCATTTATCAACAACATCCAGAAACGCAAATCTATAATTTGACCCCCTTAACATGCTTCAAAACTCACCAAATTTTACACACACATCTGGAATGGTGAAAATTGCGATCCAATAAAAAACCAAACCCCAAAAAGGAAAATTGTGCTCTAGCTCCCCCTAGGAAAAAAAACTGACATAACTGCTTGTAAATTCTGTTAGGAATGTCGTAGAGTGATGAAATAAAAACGTCTATGGAGGTCTGACTAAAATCGGGACTCGGGACACGGCGGCGGCGGCCAACGGCGGACCCGACCAACGCTGCTTGCAGCTTTAATTAGGGTCCGCCCTGCCAGCAAAGGACTCCATGTCCTTTGCCATGGCAAGGACCCTATTGAATCTGTAGCGTTTTATTATTATTATTGTTTATTCCGCTCCTTCGCACCCTAATTTGACCCCCTGAACATGCTTCAAAACTCACCAAATTTGACACACACGTTGGTACGGTGGGCCTTCCCAAACTTATTAAGCAACCAAACCCCAAAAATAAAAATTGCGCGCTAGCGCCCCCTAGGAAGAAAAAAAAAACAGACAGCTTGTAACTTCCGCTAGCAATGTCGTAGAGACATGAAACAAAAACCTCTATGTAGGGCTGACTTAGACCTAGATTTCATAATTGTACCTTCTGGGGCAAAAATCAACAAAAATTTTGCAAAAACCCATTCAAAGCAAATTTTTCGCAAAAAAATGCTATTTTTGCCTCTTTGAGCTGTAATTTGACCCCCTTGAAATGCTTCAAAACTCACCAAACTTGGCACACACATCTGGACTGGCAGAAATTGCGTTCTAATGAAAAAAAAAAAAAAAAAAATCAAAAAATGCGCTCTAGCGCAATTTTTTAATAAAACGCAGAAAAAACTGCTTCCAGGAAGAAAACACAGACAAAACTGCTTGTAACTTCGGGTAGGAATGCCGGAAAGACATGAAACAAAAACTTCTATGTAGGTCTCACTTAAACCTACATTTTAGTAATTGACAGCTAGCAGAAAAAATCAACAGGAAGTTGGCAATTACCCCTTCAAAATAAAAGTTTTGTGAAAACCCGTCACCTTTCTTCAAAAGTTATCTCCTCTGAGCGCGTTTGTCGTTTCGGCTTCAAACTCGCACAGGAGAGAGTTTGAACCCTTCTGATTAAAAGTATAGATCAAAATTTTTGATAAGTTTTAAGGGTTTGATTTTACGCGCCTTCAAAGATCCCCTGCGCAAATTTTCCTAAAAAAGATCATTTTTACCTCTTTGAGCTGTAATTTGACCCCCTTAAAATGCTTCAAAACTCACCAAACTTGGCACACACATCAGGACTGGCAACAATTGCGAGCTGATAAAAAAACCAAACCCCAAAACTCAAAATTGTGCTCTAGCGCCCCCCTAGGAATACAACTCAGACAAACTACTCCTAGGAAGAAAACAAAGACAAAACTGCTTGTAACTTCCGGTAGGAATGTCGTAGAGACATGAAACAAAAACCACTATGTAGGTCTGACTTAGACCTACATTTGAATAATTAACATACTGTGGCAAAAATCAACAGGGAGCTTGATATTTTCACTTCAATACAACAACTGCATTACTTTCACAATGCATTAAATAGTGTCACCAAGGCTTCTCCTGCCGTGGGGCTCGGGGACAGCAACCCAAGGCGCGCTCGCACCTTCGCACCCTAATTTGACCCCCTTAACATGCTTCAAAACTCACCAAAATTGACACACACATCGGTATGGAGCGGCAGACCAACTTATTAAGCAACCAAACCCCAAAAATTAAAATTGCAAGCTAGCGCCCCATAGGAAGAGACAAAAAACAGACTGCTTGTAACTTCCGTTAGGAATGTCGTAGAGACATGAAACAAAAACCTCTGTGTAGGTCTGACTAAGACCTACATTTCCAATTGAAAAGGTCTATACCCAAAATCAACAGAAATTTTGCAAAAACTCATTCAAAGCAACATTTTCGCAAAAAACGCTATTTTTGCCTCTTTGAGCTTTAATTTGACCCCCTTAAAATGCTTCAAAACTCACCAAACTTGGCACACACATCAGGACTGGCAGAAATTGCGATCTAGTGAAAAAACCAAACCTTAAAACTCAAAATTGCGCTCTATTGCAATTTTTGAAAAAAACACAGAAAAACTGCTCCTAGGAAGAGGAAACGGATAAAACTGCTTGTAACTTCTGGTAGGAACGTCGGACTGACATGAAACAAAAACCTCTGTGTAGGTCTCACTTAGACCTACATTTTGATAGGTGGCATCTGTCAGTTAAAATCAACAGGAAGTTGGCAATTACCCCTTCAAAATAAAAGTTTTGTAAAAAGCCGTCACCTTTTTCCAGACAAAACTGCTTGTAACTTCTGTTAGGAATGTCGTAGAGACATGAAAAAAAGACCTCTATGTTGGTCTGACTAAGATCGGGACTCGGGACACGGCGGCGGCGGCGGCGGCCAACGGCGGACCCGACCAACGCTGCTTGCAGCTTTAATTAGGGTCCGCCCTGCCAGCAAAGGACTCCATGTCCTTTGCTAAGGCAAGGACCCTATTGAATCTGTAACGTTTCTTATTAGGGTCCGCCCTGCCAGCAAAGGACTCCATGTCCTTTGCCATGGCAAGGACCCTATTGAATCTGTAGCGTTTTATTATTATTAGGGTCCGCCCTGCAATGGCAAAGGACATCCATGTCCTTTGCCATGCAAGGACCCTATTGAATCTGCTGCGTTTTATTATTATTCTTTATTATTCCGCCGCCGTTTCCAGCTGAAATTTGACCCACTTAACATGCTTCAAAACTCACCATATTTGACACACACATCAGGATCTGCGAAAATTGCCATCTAATAAAAAAACCGAGCACTAAAAATCAAAATTGCGCGCTAGCGCCCCCTAGGAAGAAACAAAAAACGGACTGCTTGTAACTTCCATTAGGAATGTCGTAGAGACTTGAAACAAAAACCTATATGAAGGTCTGACTTTGATGAACATTTCCAATAAAAATGTTCTATACCTAAAATCAACAGGAAGTTGGCAAAAACGCCTTCAAAGCAAAATTTTCGCAAAAAATGCTATTTTTGCCTCTTTGAGCTGTAATTTGACCCCCTTAAAATGCTTCAAAACTCACCAAACTTG
The DNA here is from genome assembly GCF_033978795.1 of Nerophis ophidion. Taxonomy (NCBI): domain Eukaryota; kingdom Metazoa; phylum Chordata; class Actinopteri; order Syngnathiformes; family Syngnathidae; genus Nerophis; species Nerophis ophidion. Next base: position 22,658,888 of record NC_084632.1, on the reverse strand, counting down.
GCACACACCTCAGGACTGGCAGAAATTGCGATCTAATGAAAATAAAAAATAATAAAACTCAAAATTGCGCTCTAGCGCAATTTTTGAATAAAACACAGAAAAAACTGCTCCTAGGAAGAGAAAACAGACAAAACTGCTTGTAACTTCCAGTAGGAATGTCGGACAGACATGAAACAAAAACTTCTAGGTAGGTCTGACTTAGACCTACATTTCGATAATTTACATCCTTCGGCAAAAATCAACAGGAAGTTAAAAATTGCCCCTTCAAAATAAAAGTTTTGTGAAAACCCGTCACCTTTTTCAAATCGACACTTCTCCCAGTGCGTTTGTCGTTTCGGCTTCAAACTCGCACAGGAGAGAGTTTGGACACTTCTGATTAAAAGTATAGATCAAAGTTTTGATTACTGCTCCGGTTTGGATTTTACGCGCCTTCAAAAAACCCCTGCGCAACTTTTCCTAAAAAATGACGTTTTTGACTCTTTGAGCTGTAATTTCACCCACTTAAAATGCTTCAAAGTGCTAGTTAAAGCTCTGTTATGCAGACCGAAAGCCATTTATCAACAACATCCAGAATCGCCAATCTGTAATTTCACCCCCTTAACATGCTTCAAAACTCACCAAATTTTACACACATATCAGGACTGGCAAAAACTGCCATCTAATAAAAAACCAAACCCCAAAAATCTAAATTGCGCTTAGCGCCCCCTAGGAAAAAACCCAGACAAAACTGCTTGTAACTTCCGTTAGGAATGTCGTAGAGACATGAAACAAAAACCTCTGTGTAGGTCTGACTTAGACCTACATTTCCAATAAAAAACGTCTATTCCCAAAATCAACAGAAATTTTGCAAAAACTCATTCAAAGCAAAATTTTCGCCAAAAAATGCTATTTTTGCCTCTTTGAGCTGCAATTTGACCCCCTTAAAATGCTTCAAAGTGCAAGTTAAAGCTATACAATGCCAGGCGAAAGCCATTTATCAACAACATCCAGAAACGCAAATCTGTAATTTGACCCCCTTAACATGCTTCAAAACTCACCAAATTTTACACACACATCAGGAATGGTGAAAATTGCCATCCAATAAAAAAACCAAACCACAAATATGACAATTGTGCTCTAGCGCCCCCTAGGAAAATAAACTGATAAAACTGCTTGTAAATTCTGTTAGGAATGTCGTAGAGTGATGAAACAAAAACTTCTATGTAGGTCTGACTAAGATCGAGACTCGGGACACGGCGGCGGCGGCGGCGGCCAACGGCGGACCCGACCAACGCTGCTTGCAGCTTTAATTATTGTTTATTCCGCTCCTTCGCACCCTAATTTGACCCCCTGAACATGCTTCAAAACTCACCAAATTTGACACACACGTTGGTACGGTGGGCCTTCCCAACTTATTAAGCAACCAAACCCCAAAAATAAAAATTGCGCGCTAGCGCCCCCTAGGAAGAAAAAAAAAACAGACAGCTTGTAACTTCCGCTAGCAATGTCGTAGAGACATGAAACAAAAACCTCTATGTAGGGCTGACTTAGACCTAGATTTCATAATTGTACCTTCTGGGGCAAAAATCAACAAAAATTTTGCAAAAACCCATTCAAAGCAAATTTTTCGCAAAAAAATGCTATTTTTGCCTCTTTGAGCTGTAATTTGACCCCCTTAAAATGCTTCAAAACTCACCAAACTTGGCACACACATCTGGACTGGCAGAAATTGCGTTCTAATGAAAAAAAAAAAAAAAAAAATCAAAAAATGCGCTCTAGCGCAATTTTTTAATAAAACACAGAAAAAACTGCTCCGAGGAAGAATACACAAACAAAATTGCTTGTAACTTCCAGTAGGAATGCCGGAAAGACATGAAACAAAAACTTCTATGAAGGTCTCACTTAGACCATCATTTTAATAATTGACAGCCTGCAGAAAAAATCAACAGGAAGTTGTCAATTACCCCTTCAAAATAAAAGTTTTGTGAAAACCCGTCCCCTTTCTTCAAAAGTTATCTCCTCTGAGCGCGTTTGTCGTTTCGGCTTCAAACTCGCACAGGAGAGAGTTTGGACCCTTCTGATTAAAAGTATAGATCAAAATTTTGATAAGTTTTCAGGTTTTGATTTTACGCGCCTTCAAAGATCCCCTGCGCAAATTTTCCTAAAAAAGATAATTTTTACCTCTTTGAACTGTAATTTGACCCCCTTAAAATGCTTCAAAACACACCAAACTTGGCACACACATCAGGACTGGCAGAAATTGCGATCTAGTGAAAAAACCAAACCTTAAAACTCAAAATTGCGCTCTATTGCAATTTTTGAAAAAAACACAGAAAAACTGCTCCTAGGAAGAGGAAACGGATAAAACTGCTTGTAACTTCTGGTAGGAACGTCGGACTGACATGAAACAAAAACCTCTGTGTAGGTCTCACTTAGACCTACATTTTGATAGGTGGCATCTGTCAGTTAAAATCAACAGGAAGTTGGCAATTACCCCTTCAAAATAAAAGTTTTGTAAAAAGCCGTCACCTTTTTCCAGACAAAACTGCTTGTAACTTCTGTTAGGAATGTCGTAGAGACATGAAAAAAAGACCTCTATGTTGGTCTGACTAAGATCGGGACTCGGGACACGGCGGCGGCGGCGGCGGCCAACGGCGGACCCGACCAACGCTGCTTGCAGCTTTAATTAGGGTCCGCCCTGCCAGCAAAGGACTCCATGTCCTTTGCTAAGGCAAGGACCCTATTGAATCTGTAACGTTTCTTATTAGGGTCCGCCCTGCCAGCAAAGGACTCCATGTCCTTTGCCATGGCAAGGACCCTATTGAATCTGTAGCGTTTTATTATTATTATTGTTTATTCCGCTCCTTCGCACCCTAATTTGACCCCCTGAACATGCTTCAAAACTCACCAAATTTGACACACACGTTGGTACGGTGGGCCTTCCCAACTTATTAAGCAACCAAACCCCAAAAATAAAAATTGCGCGCTAGCGCCCCCTAGGAAGAAAAAAAAAACAGACAGCTTGTAACTTCCGCTAGCAATGTCGTAGAGACATGAAACAAAAACCTCTATGTAGGGCTGACTTAGACCTAGATTTCATAATTGTACCTTCTGGGGCAAAAATCAACAAAAATTTTGCAAAAACCCATTCAAAGCAAATTTTTCGCAAAAAAATGCTATTTTTGCCTCTTTGAGCTGTAATTTGACCCCCTTAAAATGCTTCAAAACTCACCAAACTTGGCACACACATCTGGACTGGCAGAAATTGCGTTCTAATGAAAAAAAAAAAAAAAAAAATCAAAAAATGCGCTCTAGCGCAATTTTTTAATAAAACACAGAAAAAACTGCTCCGAGGAAGAATACACAAACAAAATTGCTTGTAACTTCCAGTAGGAATGCCGGAAAGACATGAAACAAAAACTTCTATGAAGGTCTCACTTAGACCATCATTTTAATAATTGACAGCCTGCAGAAAAAATCAACAGGAAGTTGTCAATTACCCCTTCAAAATAAAAGTTTTGTGAAAACCCGTCCCCTTTCTTCAAAAGTTATCTCCTCTGAGCGCGTTTGTCGTTTCGGCTTCAAACTCGCACAGGAGAGAGTTTGGACCCTTCTGATTAAAAGTATAGATCAAAATTTTGATAAGTTTTCAGGTTTTGATTTTACGCGCCTTCAAAGATCCCCTGCGCAAATTTTCCTAAAAAAGATAATTTTTACCTCTTTGAACTGTAATTTGACCCCCTTAAAATGCTTCAAAACACACCAAACTTGGCACACACATCAGGACTGGCAACAATTGCGAGCTAATAAAAAAACCAAACCCCAAAACTCAAAATTGTGCTCTAGCGCCCCCTAGGAATACAACACAGACAAACTACTCCTAGGAAGAAAACAAAGACAAAACTGCTTGTAACTTCCGGTAGGAATGTCAGAGAGACATGAAACAAAAACCACTATGTAGGTCTGACTTAGACCTACATTTGAATAATTAACATACTTTGGCCAAAATCAACAGGAAGCTTGATATTTTCACTTCAATACAACAACTGCATTACTTTCACAATGCATTAAATAGTGGCAGCAAGGCTTCTCCTGCCGTGGGGCTCGGGGACAGCAACCCAAGGCGCGCTCGCACGTTCGCACCCTAATTTGACCCCCTTAACATGCTTCAAAACTCACCAAATTTGGCACACACATCGGTATGGAGCGGCAGACCAACTTATTAAGCAACCAAACCCCAAAAATGAAAATTGCGCGCTAGCGCCCCCTAGGAAGGGACAAAAAACAGACTGCGTGTAACTTCCGTTAGGAATGTCGTAGAGACATGAAACAAAAACCTCTATGTAGGTCTGACTTAGACCTACATTTCCAATGAAATACTTCTGCACCGAAAATCAACAGGAAGTTGGCAAAAACCCCTTCAAAACTAAATTTTTGCAAAAAATGCCTTTTTTGCCTCTTTGAACTGATATTTGACCCCCTTAAAATGCTTCAAAGTGCAAGTTAAAGCTATACTATGCCAAGCGAAAGCCATTTATCAACAACATCCAGAAACGCCAATCTGTAATTTGACCCCCTTAACATGCTTCAAAACTCACCAAAATTGACACACACATCGGTATGGAGCGGCAGACCAACTTATTAAGCAACCAAACCCCGAAAATGAAAATTGCCCGCTAGCGCTCCCTTGGAAGAGACAAAAAACAGACTGCTTGTAACTTCCGTTAGGAATGTCGTAGAGACATGAAACAAAAACCTCTGTGTAGGTCTGACTTAGACCTACATTTCCAATAAACACTTCTGTACCTAAAATCAACAGGAAGTTGGCAAAACCCCTTCAAAACAAAATTTTCGCAAAATATGCCTTTTTTGCCTCTTTGAACTGAAATTTGACCCCCTTAAAATGCTTCAAAGTGCAAGTTAAAGCTATACAATGCCAAGCGAAAGCCATTTATCAACAACATCCAGAAACGCAAATCTATAATTTGACCCCCTTAACATGCTTCAAAACTCACCAAATTTTACACACACATCAGGACTGGTGAAAATTGCCATCCAATTAAAAAACCAAACCCCAAAAATTAAAATTGTGCTCTAGCGCCCCCTAGGAAAATAAACTGATAAAACTGATTGTAAATTCTGTTAGGAATGTCGTAGAGTGATGAAATAAAAACGTCTATGTAGGTCTGACTAAGATCGGGACCCGGGACACGGCGGCGGGGGCGGCGGCCAACGGCGGACCCGACCAACGCTGCTTGCAGCTTTAATTATTATTATTCTTCCGCAACTTTGAACCCTAATTTGACCCACTGACCATGCTCCAAAACTCACCATATTTGGCACACACATCGGTAAGGCTTGGCAAAAACACATATTAAGCAACCAAACCCCAAAAATGAAAAATGCGCGCTAGCGCCCCCTACGAAAAAAAAAAACCAGACTGCTTGTAACTTCCGTTAGGAATGTCGTAAAGACATGGAACAAAAACCTCTATGTAGGTCTGAGTTAGACCTAGATTCCCCATTAGAAATGCCTATACCTAAAATCAACAGAAATTTGGCAAAAACCCATTCAAAGCAAAATTGTCGCAAAAAAATGCTATTTTTGCCCCTTTGAGCTGTAATTTGACCCCCTTAACATGCTTCAAAACTCACCAAACTTGGAAGACACATCAGGACTGGCAGAAATTGCAATCTAATGAAAAAAAAAAAAAAAAAAACTCAAAATTGCGCTTTAGCGCAATTTTTCAATAAAACACAGAAAAAACTGCTTCCAGGAAGAAAACACAGACAAAACTGCTTGTAACTTCGGGTAGGAATGCCGGAAAGACATGAAACAAAAACTTCTATGTAGGTCTCACTTAGACCTACATTTTAATAATTGACAGCTAGCAGAAAAAATCAACAGGAAGTTGGAAATTACCCCTTCAAAATAAAAGTTTTGTGAAAACCCGTCACCTTTCTTCAAAAGTTATCTCCTCTGAGCGCGTTTGTCGTTTCGGCTTCAAACTCGCTCAGGAGAGAGTTTGGACCCTTCTGATTAAAAGTATAGATCAAAGTTTTGATAAGTTTTAAGGTTTTGATTTTACGCGCCTTCAAAGACGCCCTGCGCAAATTTTCCAAAAAAATATCATTTTTGCCTCTTTGAGCTGTAATTTGACCCCCTTAAAATGCTTCAAAACTCACCAAACTTGGCACACACATCAGGACTGGCAACAATTGCGAGTTGATGAAAAAACCAAACCCCAAAACTCAAAATTGTGCTCTAGCGCCCCCTAGGAATACAACGCAGACAATACCCTAATTTGACCCCCTTAACATGCTTCAAAACTCACCAAAGTTGACACACACATTGGTATGGAGCGGCAGACCAACTTATTAGGTAACCAAACCCCAAAAATGAAAATTGCGTGCTAGCGCCCCCTAGGAAGAGACAAAAAACAGACTGCTTGTAACTTCCGTTGGGAATGTCGTAGAGACATGAAACAAAAACCTCTATGTAGGTCTGACTTATACCTACATTTCCAACAAAACACTTCTATAGCAAAAATTAACAGGAAGTTGGCATAAACCCCTTCAAAACAAAATTTTTGCAAAAAAGTCAATTTTTGCCTCTTTGAACTGAAATTTGACCCCCTTAAAATGCTTCAAAACTCACCAAACTTGGCACACACATCAGGACTGGCAAAAATTTCGATGTAGTGAAAAAAACAAACCTTAAAACTCAAAATTGCACTCTATTGCAATTTTTGAATAAAACACAGAAAACTGCTCCTAGGAAGAGGAAACAGATCAAACTGCTTGTAACTTCTGGTAGGAATGTCGGACAGACATGAAACAAAAACCTCAATGTAGGTCTCACTTAGACCTACATTTTGATAGGTGGCATCTTTCAGTTGAAATCAACAGGAAGTTGGCAATTACCCCTTCAAAATAAAAGTTTTGTAAAAAGCTGTCACCTTTTTCCAGACAAAACTGCTTGTAACTTCTGTTAGGAATGTCGTACAGACATGAAACAAAGACCTCTATGTTGGTCTGACTAAGATCGGGACTTGGGACACGGCGGCGGCGGCGGCGGCCAACGGCGGACCCGACCAACGCTGCTTGCAGCTTTAATTATTATTATTTTTCCGCAACTTTGAACCCTAATTTGACCCACTGACCATGCTCCAAAACTCACCAAATTTGGCACACACATCGGTAAGGCTTGCCAAAAACACGTATTAAGCAACCAAACCCCAAAAATGAAAAATGCGCGCTAGCGCCCCCTACGAAAAAAAAAAAACAGACTGCTTGTAACTTCCGTTAGGAATGTCGTAAAGACATGGAACAAAAACCTCTATGTAGGTCTGACTTAGACCTAGATTCCCCATTAGAAATGCCTATACCTAAAATCAACAGAAATTTGGCAAAAACCCATTCAAAGCAAAATTTTCGCTAAAAAATGCTATTTTTGCCCCTTTGAGCTGTAATTTGACCCCCTTAACATGCTTCAAAACTCACCAAACTTGGCAGACACATCAGGACTGGCAGAAATTGCAATCTAATGAAAAAAAAAAATAAAAAAACTCAAAATTGCGCTTTAGCGCAATTTTTCAATAAAACACAGAAAAAACTGCTTCCAGGAAGAAAACACAGACAAAACTGCTTGTAACTTCGGGTAGGAATGCCGGAAAGACATGAAACAAAAACTTCTATGTAGGTCTCACTTAGACCTACATTTTAATAATTGACAGCTAGCAGAAAAAATCAACAGGAAGTTGGCAATTACCCCTTCAAAATAAAAGTTTTGTGAAAACCCGTCACCTTTCTTCAAAAGTTATCTCCTCTGAGCGCGTTTGTCGTTTCGGCTTCAAACTCGCTCAGGAGAGAGTTTGGACCCTTCTGATTAAAAGTATAGATCAAAGTTGTGATAAGTTTTCAGGTTTTGATTTTACGCGCCTTCAAAGAACCCCTGCGCAAATTTTCCAAAAAAATATCATTTTTACCTCTTTGAGCTGTAATTTGACCCCCTTAAAATGCTTCAAAACTCACCAAATTTGACACACACATCGGTATGGAGCGGCAGACCAACATATTAGGTAACCAAACCCCAAAAATGAAAATTGCGCGCTAGCGCCCCCTAGGAAGATACAAAAAACAGACTGCTTGTAACTTCCGTTAGGAATGTCGTAGAGACATGAAACAAAAACCTCTGTGTAGGTCTGACTTAGACCTACATTTTGATAATTGGCATCTTTCAGTTAAAATCAACAGGAAGTTGCCAAGTACCCCTTCAAAATAAAAGTTTTGTAAAAAGCCGTCACCTTTTTCCAGACAAAACTGCTTGTAACTTCTGTTAGGAATGTCGTAGAGTGATGAAACAAAAACTTCTATGTAGGTCTGACTAAGATCGGGACTCGGGACACGGCGGCGGCGGCGGCCAACGGCGGACCCGACCAACGCTGCTTGCAGCTTTAATTAGGGTCCGCCCTGCAATGGCAAAGGACATCCATGTCCTTTGCCATGCAAGGACCCTATTGAATCTGCTGCGTTTTATTATTATTCTTTATTATTCCGCCGCCGTTTCCAGCTGAAATTTGACCCACTTAACATGCTTCAAAACTCACCATATTTGACACACACATCAGGATCTGCGAAAATTGCCATCTAATAAAAAAACCGAGCACTAAAAATCAAAATTGCGCGCTAGCGCCCCCTAGGAAGAAACAAAATACGGACTGCTTGTAACTTCCATTAGGAATGTCGTAGAGACTTGAAACAAAAACCTATATGAAGGTCTGACTTAGATGAACATTTCCAATAAAAATGTTCTATACCTAAAATCAACAGGAAGTTGGCAAAAACGCCTTCAAAGCAAAATTTTCGCAAAAAATGCTATTTTTGCCTCTTTGAGCTGTAATTTGACCCCCTTAAAATGCTTCAAAACTCACCAAACTTGGCACACACCTCAGGACTGGCAGAAATTGCGATCTAATGAAAATAAAAAATAATAAAACTCAAAATTGCGCTCTAGCGCAATTTTTGAATAAAACACAGAAAAAACTGCTCCTAGGAAGAGAAAACAGACAAAACTGCTTGTAACTTCCAGTAGGAATGTCGGACAGACATGAAACAAAAACTTCTAGGTAGGTCTGACTTAGACCTACATTTCGATAATTTACATCCTTCGGCAAAAATCAACAGGAAGTTAAAAATTGCCCCTTCAAAATAAAAGTTTTGTGAAAACCCGTCACCTTTTTCAAATCGACACTTCTCCCAGTGCGTTTGTCGTTTCGGCTTCAAACTCGCACAGGAGAGAGTTTGGACACTTCTGATTAAAAGTATAGATCAAAGTTTTGATTACTGCTCCGGTTTGGATTTTACGCGCCTTCAAAAAACCCCTGCGCAACTTTTCCTAAAAAATGACGTTTTTGCCTCTTTGAGCTGTAATTTCACCCACTTAAAATGCTTGTAAGTGCTAGTTAAAGCTCTGTTATGCAGACCGAAAGCCATTTATCAACAACATCCAGAATCGCCGATCTGTAATTTCACCCCCTTAACATGCTTCAAAACTCACCAAATTTTACACACATATCAGGACTGGCAAAAACTGCCATCTAATAAAAAACCAAACCCCAAAAATCTAAATTGCGCTTAGCGCCCCCTAGGAAAAAACCCAGACAAAACTGCATGTAACTTCTGTTAGAAATGTCGTAGAGACATGAAATAAAAACCTCTATGTTGGTTTGACTAAGATCGGGACCCGGGACACGGCGGCGGCGGCCAACGGCGGACCCGACCAACGCTGCTTGCAGCTTTAATTATTATTATTCCGCCGCCTCTTTGAACCTTAATTTGACCCACTGACCATGCCTCAAAACTCACCAAATTTCACACACTCATCGGAACTGGCGAAAATTGCCATCTAATAAAAAAACCAAACCCCAAAAATGAAAAATGCGCGCTAGCGCCCCCTACGAAAAAAAAAAAACAGACTGCTTGCAACTTCCATTAGGAATGTCGTAAAGACATGGAACGAAAACCTCTATGTAGGTCTGACTTAGACCTAGATTCCCCATCAGAAATGCCTATACCCAAAATCAACAGAAATTTTCCAAAAACTCATTCAAAGCAAAATTTTCGCAAAAAATGCTATTTTTGCCTCTTTGAGCTGCAATTTGACCCCCTTAAAATGCTTCAAAACTCACCAAACTTGGCACACACATCAGGACTGGCAGAAATTGCGATCTAATGAAAAAAAAAAATAATAAAACTCAAAATTGCGCTCTAGCGCAATTTTTCAATAAAACACAGAAAAAACTGCTTCCAGGAAGAAAACACAGACAAAACTGCTTGTAACTTCCGGTAGGAATGCCGGAAAGACATGAAACAAAAACTTCTAGGTAGGTCTGACTTAGACCTACATTTCGATAATTGACATCCTTCGGCAAAAATCAACAGGAAGTTAAAAATTGCCCCTTCAAAATAAAAGTTTTGTGAAAACCCGTCACCTTTCTTCAAAAGTTATCTCCTCTGAGCCCGTTTGTCGTTTCGGCTTCAAACTCGCACAGGAGAGAGTTTGGACACTTCTGATTAAAAGTATAGATCAAAGTTTTGATTACTGCTCCGGTTTGGATTTTACGCGCCTTCAAAAAACCCCTGCGCAACTTTTCCTAAAAAATGACGTTTTTGCCTCTTTGAGCTGTAATTTGACCCACTTAAAATGCTTGTAAGTGCTAGTTAAAGCTCTGTTATGCAGACCGAAAGCCATTTATCAACAACATCCAGAATCGCCGATCTGTAATTTCACCCCCTTAACATGCTTCAAAACTCACCAAATTTTACACACATATCAGGACTGGCAAAAACTGCCATCTAATAAAAAACCAAACCCCAAAAAATCTAAATTGCGCTTAGCGCCCCCTAGGAAAAAACCCAGACAAAACTGCATGTAACTTCTGTTAGAAATGTCGTAGAGACATGAAATAAAAACCTCTATGACCCGGGACACGGCGGCGGCGGCCAACGGCGGACCCGACCAACGCTGCTTGCAGCTTTAATTATTATTAGGGTCCGCCCTGCAATGGCAAAGGACATCCATGTCCTTTGCCATGCAAGGACCCTATTGAATCTGCTGCGTTTTATTATTATTATTATTATTATTCTTCCGCAACTTCGAACCATAATTTGACCCACTGACCATGCTCCAAAACTCACCAAATTTGGCACACACATCGGTAAGGCTTGGCAAAAACACATATTAAGCAACCAAACCCCAAAAATGAAAAATGCGCGCTAGCGCCCCCTACGAAAAAAAAAAAACAGACTGCTTGTAACTTCCGTTAGGAATGTCGTAAAGACATGGAACAAAAACCTCTATGTAGGTCTGACTTAGGCCTAGATTCCCCATCAGAAACGCCTATACCTAAAATCAACAAAAATTTGGCAAAAACCCATTCAAAGCAAAATTTTCGCTAAAAAATGCTATTTTTGCCTCTTTGAGCTGCAATTTGACCCCCTTAAAATGCTTCAAAACTCACCAAACTTGGCACACACATCAGGACTGGCAGAAATTGTGATCTAATGAAAAAAAAAAATAAAAAAACTCAAAATTGTGCTCTAGCGCAATTTTTCAATAAAACACAGAAAAAACTGCTTCCAGGAAGAAACCACAGACAAAACTGCTTGTAACTTCCGGTAGGAATGCCGGAAAGACATGAAACGAAAACTTCTATGTAGGTCTCACTTAGACCTACATTTTAATAATTGACAGCTAGCAGAAAAAATCAACAGGAAGTTGGCAATTACCCCTTCAAAATAAAAGTTTTGTAAAAACCCGTCACCTTTTTCAAATCGACACTTCTCCCAGTGCGTTTGTCGTTTCGGCTTCAAACTCGCACAGGAGAGAGTTTGAACCCTTCTGATTAAAAGTATAGATCAAAGTTGTGATAAGTTTTCAGGTTTTGATTTTACGCGCCTTCAAAGAACCCCTGCGCAAATTTGCATAAAAAATTTCATTTTTGCCTCTTTGAGCTGTAATTTGACCCCCTTAAAATGCTTCAAAACTCACCAAACTTGGCACACACATCAGGACTGGCAACAATTGCGAGTTAATGAAAAAACCGAACCCAAAAACTCAAAATTGTGCTCTAGCGCCCCCTAGGAATACAACACAAACAATACCCTAATTTGACCCCCTTAACATGCTTCAAAACTCACCAAATTTGACACACACATCGGTATGGAGCGGCAGACCAACTTATTAGGTAACCAAACCCCAAAAATTAAAATTGCGCGCTAGCGCCCCCTAGGAAGAGACAAAAAACAGACTGCTTGTAACTTCCGTTAGGAATGTCGTAGAGACATGAAACAAAAACCTCTGTGTAGGTCTGACTTAGACCTACATTTCCAATTGAAAACGTCTATACCCAAAATCAACAGAAATTTTGCAAAAACTCATTCAAAGCAACATTTTCGCAAAAAACGCTATTTTTGCCTCTTTGAGCTTTAATTTGACCCCCTTAAAATGCTTCAAAACTCACCAAACTTGGCACACACATCAGGACTGGCAGAAATTGCGATCTAGTGAAAAAACCAAACCTTAAAACTCAAAATTGCGCTCTATTGCAATTTTTGAATAAAACACAGAAAAAACTGCTCCTAGGAAGAGGAAACAGAGGCGCGCTCGCACCTTCGCACCCTAATTTGACCCCCTTAACATGCTTCAAAACTCACCAAATTTGACACACACATCGGTATGGAGCGGCAGACCAACTTATTAAGCAACCAAACCCCAAAAATGAAAATTGCGCGCTAGCACCCCCTAGGAAGAGACAAAAAACAGACTGCTTGTAACTTCCGTTAGGAATGTCGTACAGACATGAAACAAAAACCTCTGTGTAGGTCTGACTTAGACCTACATTTCCAATGAAATACTTCTATACCGAAAATCAACAGGAAGTTGGCAAAAACCCCTTCAAAACTAAATTTTTGCAAGAAATGCCTTTTTTGCCTCTTTGAACTGATATTTGACCCCCTTAAAATGCTTCAAAGTGCAAGTTATAGCTCTGTTATGCAGACCGAAAGCCATTTATCAACAACATCCAGAAACGCCAATCTGTAATTTGACCCCCTTAACATGCTTCAAAACTCCCCAAATTTGGCACACACATCGGTTTGGAGCGGCAGACCAACTTATTAAGCAACCAAACCCCAAAAATGAAAATTGCACGCTAGCGCCCCCTAGGAAGAGACAAAAAACAGACTGCGTGTAACTTCCGTTAGGAATGTCGTAGAGACATGAAACAAAAACCTCTGTGTAGGTCTGACTTAGACCTACATTTCCAATAAATACTTCTGTACCGAAAATCAACAGGAAGTTGGCAAAAACCCCTTCAAAACAAAATTTTTACAAAAAATGCCTTTTTTGCCTCTTTGAACGGATATTTGACCCCCATAAAATGCTTCAAAGTGCAAGTTAAAGCTATGCTATGCCAAGCGAAAGCCATTTATCAACAACATCCAGAAACGCCAATCTGTAATTTGACCCCCTTAACATGCTTCAAAACTCCACAAATTTGACACACACGTCGGTATGGAGCGGCAGACCAACTTATTAAGCAACCAAACCCCAAAAGTGAAAATTGCGCGCTAGCGCCCCCTAGGGAGAGACAAAAAACAGACTGCTTGTAACTTCCGTTAGGAATGTCGTAGAGACATGAAACAAAAACTTCTATGTAGGTCTGACTTACACCTACATTTCCAATGAAAAACTTCTGTACCTAAAATCAACAGGAAGTTGGCAAAAACCCCTTCAAAACAAAATTTTCGCAAAATATGCCTTTTTTGCCCCTTTGAACTGAAATTTGACCACCTTAAAATGCTTCAAAGTGCAAGTTAAAGCTATACAATGCCAAGCGAAAGCCATTTATAGACAACATCCAGAAACACAAATCTGTAATTTGACCCCCTTAACATGCTTCAAAACTCACCAAATTTTACACACACATCAGGACTGGTGAAAATTGCCATCCAATTGAAAAACCAAACCCCAAAAATGAAAATTGTGCTCTAGCGCCCACTAGGAAAATAAACTGATAAAACTGCTTGTAAATTCTGTTAGGAATGTCGTAGAGTGATGAAACAAAAACTTCTATGGAGGTCTGACTAAGATCGGGACTCGGGACACGGCGGCGGCGGCGGCGGCCAACGGCGGACCCGACCAACGCTGCTTGCAGCTTTAATTATTATTATTATTGTTTATTCCGCACCTTCTCACCCTAATTTGACCCCCTTAACATGCTTCAAAACTCACCAAAGTTGACACACACGTCGGTGTACTGGGACAGCCCAACATATTAAGCAACCAAACCCCAAAAAAATGAAAAATGCGCGCTAGCGCCCCCTACGAAAAAAAAAAAACAGACTGCTTGTAACTTCCGTTAGGAATGTCGTAAAGACATGGAACAAAAACCTCTATGTAGGTCTGACTCAGACCTAGATTCCCCATTAGAAATGCCTATACCTAAAATCAACAGAAATTTGGCAAAAACCCATTCAAAGCAAAATTTTCGCTAAAAAATGCTATTTTTGCCCCTTTGAGCTGTAATTTGACCCCCTTAACATGCTTCAAAACTCACCAAACTTGGAAGACACATCAGGACTGGCAGAAATTGCAATCTAATGAAAAAAAAAAAAAAAAAAACTCAAAATTGCGCTTTAGCGCAATTTTTCAATAAAACACAGAAAAAACTGCTTCCAGGAAGAAAACACAGACAAAACTGCTTGTAACTTCGGGTAGGAATGCCGGAAAGACATGAAACGAAAACTTCTATGTAGGTCTCACTTAGACCTACATTTTAATAATTGACAGCTAGCAGAAATAATACACAGGAAGTTGGCAATTACCCCTTCAAAATAAAAGTTTTGTGAAAACCCGTCACCTTTCTTCAAAAGTTATCTCCTCTGAGCGCGTTTGTCGTTTCGGCTTCAAACTCGCTCAGGAGAGACTTTGGACCCTTCTGATTACAAGTATAGATCAAAGTTGTGATAAGTTTTCAGGTTTTGATTTTACGCGCCTTCAAAGAACCCCTGCGAAAATTTTCCAAATAATTTTCCTTTTTACCTCTTTGAGCTGTAATTTGACCCCCTTAAAATGCTTCAAAACTCACAAAACTTGGCATACACATCAGGACTGGCAACAATTGCGAGCTAATGAAAAAACCAAACCCCAAAACTCAAAATTGTGCTCTAGCGCCCCCTATGAATACAACACAGACAATACCCTAATTTGACCCCCTTAACATGCTTCAAAACTCACCAAATTGACACACACATCGGTATGGAGCGGCAGACCAACATATTAGGTAACCAAACCCCAAAAATGAAAATTGCGCGCTAGCGCCCCCTAGGAAGATACAAAAAACAGACTGCTTGTAACTTCCGTTAGGAATGTCGTAGAGACATGAAACAAAAACCTCTGTGTAGGTCTGTAGACCTACATTTTGATAATTGGCATCTTTCAGTTAAAATCAACAGGAAGTTGCCAATTACCCCTTCAAAATAAAAGTTTTGTAAAAAGCCGTCACCTTTTTCCAGACAAAACTGCTTGTAACTTCTGTTAGGAATGTCGTAGAGACATGAAACAAAGACCTCTATGGAGGTCTGACTAAGATCGGGACTCGGGACACGGCGGCGGCGGCCAACGGCGGACCCGACCAACGCTGCTTGCAGCTTTAATTAGGGTCCGCCCTGCAATGGCAAAGGACATCCATGTCCTTTGCCATGCAAGGACCCTATTGAATCTGCTGCGTTTTATTAGGGGTCCGCCCTGCCTATGGCAAAGGACTCCACAGGAGTCCTTTGCCATAGGCAAGGACCCTATTGAATCTGCTGCGTTTTATTCTTTCTTTCTTTCTTTCTTCCGCACCGTCGCGCCCCAATTTCACCCTCTTAACATGCTTCAAAACTCACCAAAGTTGACACACACATCGGTCTACCGTGACACCACAACATATTAAGCAACCAAACCCAAAAATCAAAAATGCGCTCTAGCGCCCCCTAGGAAAAAAAAAAACAGACTGCTTGTAACTTCCGCTAGGAATGTCGTAGAGACATGAAACAAAATCCTCTATGTAGAACTGACTTAGACCTAGATTTCATAATTGTACTTTCTAGGGCAAAAATCAACAGAAATTTTGCAAAACCCTTTCAAAGCAAAATTTTCGCAAAAAATGCTATTTTTGCCTCTTTGAGCTGTAATTTGACCCCCTTAAAATGCTTCAAAACTCACCAAACTTGGCACACACATCAGGACTGGCAGAAATTGTGATTTAATGAAAAAAAAAATGTATAAAACTCAAAATTGCGCTCCACAAAATTTTTTGAATGAAACACGGAAAAAACTGCTTCTAGGAAGAAAACACAAACAAAACTGCTTGTAACTTCCGGTAGGAATGTCGGAAAGACATGAAACAAGAACTTCTATGTAGGTCTCACTTAGACCTACATTTTAATAATTGACAGCTAGCAGAAAAAATCAACAGGAAGTGGCAATTACCCCTTCAAAATAAAATTTTTGTAAAAACCCGTCACCTTTTTCAAATCGATACTCCTCCCAGTGCGTTTGTCGTTTCGGCTTCAAACTCGCACAGGAGAGAGTTTGAACCCTTCTGATTAAAAGTATAGATCAAAGTTTTGATAAGTTTTAAGGTTTTGATTTTACGCGCCTTCAAAGATCCCCTGCGCAACGTTTCCTAAAAAATGTCATTTTTGCCTCTTTGAGCTGTAATTTGACCCCCCTTAAAATTCTTCAAAACTCACCAAACTTGGCACACACATCAGGACTGGCAACAATTGCGAGCTGATAAAAAAACCAAACCCCAAAACTCAAAATTGTGCTCTAGCGCCCCCTAGGATCACAATACAGACAAACTTCTCCTAGGAAGAAAACAAAGACAAAACTGCTTGTAACTTCCGGTAGGAATGTCGTAGAGACATGAACAAAAACCACTATGTAGGTCTGACTTAGACCTACATTTGAATAATTAACATACTTTGGCCAAAATCAACAGGAAGCTTGATATTTTCACTTCAATACAACAACTGCATTACTTTCACAATGCATTAAATAGTGGCAGCAGAGCTTCTTCGACCATGGGGCTCGGGGACAGCAACCCAAGGCGCGCTCGCACGTTCGCACCCTATTTTGACCCCCTTAACATGCTTCAAAACTCACCAAATTTGACACACACATCGGTATGGAGCGGCAGACCAACTTATTAAGCAACCAAACCCCAAAAATAAAAATTGCCCGCTAGCGCCCCCCTAGGAAGAGACAAAAAACAGACTGCTTGTAACTTCCGTTAGGAATGTCGTAGAGACATGAAACAAAAACCTCTGTGTAGGTCTGACTTAGACCTACATTTCCAATAAACACTTCTGTACCTAAAATCAACAGGAAGTTGGCAAAAACCCCTTCAAAACAAAATTTTCGCAAAATATGCCTTTTTTGCCTCTTTGAACTGAAATTTGACCCCCTTAAAATGCTTCAAAGTGCAAGTTAGAGCTATACAATGCCAAGCGAAAGCCATTTATCAACAACATCCAGAAACGCAAATCTATAATTTGACCCCCTTAACATGCTTCAAAACTCACCAAATTTTACACACACATCAGGACTGGTGAAAATTGCCATCCAATAAAAAAAGCAAACCCCAAAAATGAAAATTGTGCTCTAGCGCCCCCTAGGAAAATAAACTGATAAAACTGCTTGTAAATTCTATTAGGAATGTCGTAGAGTGATGAAACAAAAACTTCTATGGAGGTCAGACTAAGATCGGGACTCGGGACACGGCGGCGGCGGCGGCGGCCAACGGCGGACCCGACCAACGCTGCTTGCAGCTTTAATTATTATTATTATTATTATTCCGCAGCTTCGCACCCTAATTTGACCCCCTTAACATGCTTCAAAACTCACCAAATTTGGCACACACATCGGTAAGGCTTGGCAAAAACACATATTAAGCAACCAAACCCCAAAATAAAAAATTGCGCGCTAGCGCCCCCTATGAAAAAAAAAAAACATACTGATTGTAACTTCCGTTAGGAATGTCGTAGAGACATGAAACGAAAACCTCTATGTATATCTGACTTAGACCTACATTTCATAATAGTATGTTCTGGGGCAAAAATCAACAGAAATATTGCAAAAACCCATTCAAAGCAAAATTTTCGCAAAAAAATGCTATTTTTGCCTCTTTGAGCTGTAATTTGACCCCCTTAAAATGCTTCAAAACTCACCAAACTTGGCAGACACATCAGGACAGGCAGAAATTGCAATCTAATGAAAAAAAAAAATAATAAAACTCAAAATTGCGCTCTAGCGCAATTTTTCAATAAAACACAGAAAAAACTGCTTCCAGGAAGAAACCACGGACAAAACTGCTTGTAACTTCCGGTAGGAATGCCGGAAAGACATGAAACAAAAACTTCTATGTAGGTCTCACTTAGACCTACATTTTAATAATCGACAGCTAGCAGAAAAAATAAACAGGAAGTTGGCAATTACCCCTTCAAAATAAAAGTTTTGTAAAAACCCGTCACCTTTTTCAAATCGACACTTCTCCCAGTGCGTTTGTCGTTTCGGCTTCAAACTCGCACAGGAGAGAGTTTGAACCCTTCTGATTAAAAGTATAGATCAAAGTTTTGATAAGTTTTCAGGTTTTGATTTTACGCGCCTTCAAAGAACCCCTGCGCAAATTTGCCTAAAAAATTTCATTTTTGCCTCTTTGAGCTGTAATTTGACCCCCTTAAAATGCTTCAAAACTCACCAAACTTGGCACACACATCAGGACTGGCAACAATTGCGAGTTAATGAAAAAACCAAACCCAAAAACTCAAAATTGTGCTCTAGCGCCCCCTAGGAATACAACACAAACAATACCCTAATTTGACCCCCTTAACATGCTTCAAAACTCACCAAATTTGACACACACATCGGTATGGAGCGGCAGACCAACTTATTAGGTAACCAAACCCCAAAAATTAAAATTGCGCGCTAGCGCCCCCTAGGAAGAGACAAAAAACAGACTGCTTGTAACTTACGTTGGGAATGTCGTAGAGACATGGAACAAAAACCTCTGTGTAGATCAGACTTAGACCTACATTTCCAATGTAGCACTTCTATAGCAAAAATCAACAGGAAGTTGGCAAAAACCCCTTCAAAACAAAATTTTCGCAAAAAAGTCAATTTCTGCCTCTTTGAACTGAAATTTGACCCCCTTAAAATGCTTCAAAACTCACCAAACTTGGCACACACATCAGGACTGGCAAACATTGCGATCTAGTGAAAAAAACAAACCTTTAAACTCACAATTGCGCTCTATTGCAATTTTTGAATAAAACACAGAAAAAACTGCTCCTAGGAAGAGGAAACAGATCAAACTGCTTGTAACTTCTGGTAGGAATGTCGGACAGACATGAAACAAAAACCTCAATGTAGGTCTCACTTGGACCTACATTTTGATAATTGGCATCTTTTAGTTAAAATCAACAGGAAGTTGGCAATTACCCCTTCAAAATAAAAGTTTTGTAAAAAGCCGTCACCTTTTTCCAGACAAAACTGCTTGTAACTTCCGTTAGGAATGTCGTAGGGCCATGAAACAAAAACCTCTATGTAGGTCTGACTTAGACCTACATTTCCATTAAACACTTTTATACCTAAAATCATCAGGAAGTTGACAAAAAGCCCTTCAAAACAAAATATTTGCAAAAAATGCCTTTTTTGCCTCTTTGATCTGATATTTGACCCCCTTAAAATGCTTCAAAGTGCCAGTTAAAGCTATACTATGCCAAGCAAAAGCCATTTATCAACAACATCCAGAAACACCAATCTGTAATTTGACCCCCTTAACATGCTTCAAAACTCACCAAATTTTACACACACATTAGGACTGGTGAAAATTGCCATCCAATAAAAAAACAAACCCCAAAAATGAAAATTGTGCTCTAGCTCCCCCTAGGAAAAATAACTGACAAAACTGCTTGTAAATTCTGTTAGGAATGTCATAGAGTGATGAAACAAAAACTTCTATGGAGGTCTGAGGAAGATCGGGACTCGGGACACGGCGGCGGCGGCGGCGGCCAACGGCGGACCCGACCAACGCTGCTTGCAGCTTTAATTATTATTATTAGGGTCCGCCCTGCAATGGCAAAGGACATCCATGTCCTTTGCCATGCAAGGACCCTATTGAATCTGTAACGTTTCTTATTATTAGGGTCCGCCCTGCAATGGCAAAGGACATCCATGTCCTTTGCCATGCAAGGACCCTATTGAATCTGTAGCGTTTTATTATTCTTATTAGGGTCCGCACTGCCAGCAAAGGACATCCATGTCCTTTGCCATGGCAAGGACCCTATTGAATCTGTAACGTTTTATTCTTTCTTTATTATTATTATTATTATTCCGCCGCCTCTTTGAACCTTAATTTGACCCACTGACCATGCCTCAAAACTCACCAAATTTCACACACTCATCGGAACTGGCGAAAATTGCCATCTAATAAAAAAACCAAACCCCAAAAATGAAAAATGCGCGCTAGCGCCCCCTACGAAAAAAAAAAAACAGACTGCTTGTAACTTCCATTAGGAATGTCGTAAAGACATGGAACGAAAACCTCTATGTAGGTCTGACTTAGACCTAGATTCCCCATCAGAAATGCCTATACCCAAAATCAACAGAAATTTTCCAAAAACTCATTCAAAGCAAAATTTTCGCAAAAAATGCTATTTTTGCCTCTTTGAGCTGCAATTTGACCCCCTTAAAATGCTTCAAAACTCACCAAACTTGGCACACACATCAGGACTGGCAGAAATTGCGATCTAATGAAAAAAAAAAATAATAAAACTCAAAATTGCGCTCTAGCGCAATTTTTCAATAAAACACAGAAAAAACTGCTTCCAGGAAGAAAACACAGACAAAACTGCTTGTAACTTCGGGTAGGAATGCCGGAAAGACATGAAACAAAAACTTCTAGGTAGGTCTGACTTAGACCTACATTTCGATAATTGACATCCTACGGCAAAAATAAACAGGAAGTTAAAAATTGCCCCTTCAAAATAAAAGTTTTGTGAAAACCCGTCACCTTTCTTCAAAAGTTATCTCCTCTGAGCCCGTTTGTCGTTTCGGCTTCAAACTCGCACAGGAGAGAGTTTGGACACTTCTGATTAAAAGTATAGATCAAAGTTTTGATTACTGCTCCGGTTTGGATTTTACGCGCCTTCAAAAAACCCCTGCGAAACTTTTCCTAAAAAATGACGTTTTTGCCTCTTTGAGCTGTAATTTGACCCACTTAAAATGCTTCAAAGTGCTAGTTAAAGCTCTGTTATGCAGACCGAAAGCCATTTATCAACAACATCCAGAATCGCCGATCTGTAATTTCATCACCTTAACATGCTTCAAAACTCACCAAATTTTACACACATATCAGGACTGGCAAAAACTGCCATCTAATAAAAAACCAAACCCCAAAAATCTAAATTGCGCTTAGCGCCCCCTAGGAAAAAACCCAGACAAAACTGCATGTAACTTCTGTTAGAAATGTCGTAGAGACATGAAATAAAAACCTCTATGTTGGTTTGACTAAGATCGGGACTCGGGACACGGCGGCGGCGGCCAACGGCGGACCCGACCAACGCTGCTTGCAGCTTTAATTATTATTATTATTATTATTATTCTTCCGCAACTTCGAACCCTAATTTGACCCACTGACCATGCTCCAAAACTCACCAAATTTGGCACACACATCGGTAAGGCTTGGCAAAAACACATATTAAGCAACCAAACCCCAAAAATGAAAAATGCGCGCTAGCGCCCCCTACGAAAAAAAAAAACCAGACTGCTTGTAACTTCCGTTAGGAATGTCGTAAAGACATGGAACAAAAACCTCTATGTAGGTCTGACTTAGACCTAGATTCCCCATTAGAAATGCCTATACCTAAAATCAACAGAAATTTGGCAAAAACCCATTCTAAGCAAAATTTTCGCTAAAAAATGCTATTTTTGCCCCTTTGAGCTGTAATTTGACCCCCTTAAAATGCTTCAAAACTCACCAAACTTGGCACACACATCAGGACTGGCAGAAATTGCAATCTAATGAAAAAAAAAAACAAAAAAACTCAAAATTGCGCTTTAGCGCAATTTTTCAATAAAACACAGAAAAAACTGCTTCCAGGAAGAAAACACAGACAAAACTGCTTGTAACTTCGGGTAGGAATGCCGGAAAGACATGAAACAAAAACTTCTATGTAGGTCTCACTTAAACCTACATTTTAGTAATTGACAGCTAGCAGAAAAAATCAACAGGAAGTTGGCAATTACCCCTTCAAAATAAAAGTTTTGTGAAAACCCGTCACCTTTCTTCAAAAGTTATCTCCTCTGAGCGCGTTTGTCGTTTCGGCTTCAAACTCGCACAGGAGAGAGTTTGAACCCTTCTGATTAAAAGTATAGATCAAAGTTGTGATAAGTTTTAAGGTTTTGATTTTACGCGCCTTCAAAGATCCCCTGCGCAAATTTTCCAAAAAAATATCATTTTTACCTCTTTGAGCTGTAATTTGACCCCCTTAAAATGCTTCAAAACTCACCAAACTTGGCACACATATCAGGACTGGCAGAAATTGCGATCTAGTGGAAAAACCAAACCCCAAAACTCAAAATTGTGCTCTAGCGCCCCCTAGGAATACAACACAGACAATACCCTAATTTGACCCCCTTAACATGCTTCAAAACTCACCAAAGTTGACACACACGTCGGTACGGTGTCCTTTCCCAACATATTAAGCAACCAAACCCCAAAAATGAAAATTGCAAGCTAGCGCCCCCTAGCAAAAAACAAAAACAAACCGCTTGTAACTTCCGTTAGGAATATCGTAGAGACATGAAACAAAAACCTCTGTGTAGGTCCGACTAAGACCTACATTTCCAATAAAAAATGTTTATACCCAAAATCAACAGAAATCTTGCAAAAACTCATTCAAAGCAAAATTTTCGCAAAAAAATGCTATTTTTGCCTCTTTGAGCTGCAATTTGACCCCCTTAAAATGCTTCAAAACTCACCAAACTTGGCACACACATCAGGACTGGCAGAAATTGCGATCTAGTGAAAAAACCAAACCTTAAAACTCAAAATTGCGCTCTATTGCAATTTTTGACAAAAACACAGAAAAACTGCTCCTAGGAAGAGGAAACGGATAAAACTGCTTGTAACTTCTGGTAGGAACGTCGGACAGACATGAAACAAAAAACTCTATGTAGGTCTCACTTACACCTACATTTTGATGATTGGCATCTTTCAGTTGAAATCAACAGGAAGTTGGCAATTACCCCTTCAAAATAAAAGTTTTGTAAAAAGCCGTCACCTTTTTCCAGACAAAACTGCTTGTAACTTCTGTTAGGAATGTCGTAGAGACATGAAACAAAGACCTCTATGTTGGTCTGACTAAGATCGGGACTCGGGACACGGCGGCGGCGGCGGCGGACCCGACCAACGCTGCTTGCAGCTTTAATTATTATTATTATTATTTTTCCGCAACTTTGAACCCTAATTTGACCCACTGACCATGCTCCAAAACTCACCAAATTTGGCACACACATCGGTAAGGCTTGCCAAAAACACGTATTAAGCAACCAAACCCCAAAAATGAAAAATGCGCGCTAGCGCCCCCTACGAAAAAAAAAAAACAGACTGCTTGTAACTTCCGTTAGGAATGTCGTAAAGACATGGAACAAAAACCTCTATGTAGGTCTGACTTAGACCTAGATTCCCCATTAGAAATGCCTATACCTAAAATCAACAGAAATTTGGCAAAAACCCATTCAAAGCAAAATTTTCGCTAAAAAATGCTATTTTTGCCCCTTTGAGCTGTAATTTGACCCCCTTAACATGCTTCAAAACTCACCAAACTTGGCAGACACATCAGGACTGGCAGAAATTGCAATCTAATGAAAAAAAAAAATAAAAAAACTCAAAATTGCGCTTTAGCGCAATTTTTCAATAAAACACAGAAAAAACTGCTTCCAGGAAGAAAACACAGACAAAACTGCTTGTAACTTCGGGTAGGAATGCCGGAAAGACATGAAACAAAAACTTCTATGTAGGTCTCACTTAGACCTACATTTTAATAATTGACAGCTAGCAGAAAAAATCAACAGGAAGTTGGCAATTACCCCTTCAAAATAAAAGTTTTGTGAAAACCCGTCACCTTTCTTCAAAAGTTATCTCCTCTGAGCGCGTTTGTCGTTTCGGCTTCAAACTCGCTCAGGAGAGAGTTTGGACCCTTCTGATTAAAAGTATAGATCAAAGTTGTGATAAGTTTTCAGGTTTTGATTTTACGCGCCTTCAAAGAACCCCTGCGCAAATTTTCCAAAAAAATATCATTTTTACCTCTTTGAGCTGTAATTTGACCCCCTTAAAATGCTTCAAAACTCACCAAATTTGACACACACATCGGTATGGAGCGGCAGACCAACATATTAGGTAACCAAACCCCAAAAATGAAAATTGCGCGCTAGCGCCCCCTAGGAAGATACAAAAAACAGACTGCTTGTAACTTCCGTTAGGAATGTCGTAGAGACATGAAACAAAAACCTCTGTGTAGGTCTGACTTAGACCTACATTTTGATAATTGGCATCTTTCAGTTAAAATCAACAGGAAGTTGCCAAGTACCCCTTCAAAATAAAAGTTTTGTAAAAAGCCGTCACCTTTTTCCAGACAAAACTGCTTGTAACTTCTGTTAGGAATGTCGTAGAGTGATGAAACAAAAACTTCTATGTAGGTCTGACTAAGATCGGGACTCGGGACACGGCGGCGGCGGCGGCCAACGGCGGACCCGACCAACGCTGCTTGCAGCTTTAATTATTATTCTTTCTTTCTTCCGCACCGATACTCGCATATGCGCTGTATTTTGACCCACTGACCATGCCTCAAAGCACACCAAATTTGACACACGCGTCGGTGAGGAGTTTCTTCCCAACATATTAGGGACCCGAACCAGAAAAATCAAAATTGCGCAATAGCGCCCCCTAGGAAAAGACAAAAAATGGATTGCTTGTAACTTCCGGTAGGAATGTCGTAGAGACATGAAACAAAATCCTCTATGTAGAACTGACCTAGACCTAAATTCCCCATCAGAAACTCCTATACCCAAAATCAACAGAAATTTTGCAAAACCCTTTCAAAGCAAAATTTTCACCAAAAATGCTATTTTTGCCTCTTTGAGCTGTAATTTGACCCCCTTAAAATGCTTCAAAACTCACCAAACTTGGCAGACACATCAGGACTGGCAGAAATTGTGATCTAATGAAAAAAAAAAATTCTAAAACTCAAAATTGCGTTCTACAAAATTTTTGGAATGAAACACAGAAAAAACTGCTTCTAGGAAGAAAACACAGACAAAACTGCTTGTAACTTCCGGTATGAATGTCGGAAAGACATGAAACAAAAACTTCTATGTAGGTCTCGCTTAGACCTACATTTTAATAATTGACAGCTAGCAGAAAAAATCAACAGGAAGTTGGCAATTACCCCTTCAAAATAAAAGTTTTGTGAAAACCCGTCACCTTTTTTCAAAAGTTATCTCCTCTGAGCGAGTTTGTCGTTTCGGCTTCAAACTCGCACAGGAGAGAGTTTCAACCCTTTTGATTAAAAGTATAGATCAAAATTGTGATAAGTTTTAAGGGTTTGATTTTACGCGCCTTCAAAGATCCCCTGCGCAAATTTTCCTAAAAAAGATAATTTTTACCTCTTTGAGCTGTAATTTGACCCCCTTAAAATGCTTCAAAACACACCAAACTTGGCACACACATCAGGACTGGCAACAATTGCGAGCTGATAAAAAAACCAAACCCCAAAACTCAAAATTGTGCTCTAGCGCCCCCTAGGAATACAACACAGACAAACTACTCCTAGGAAGAAAACAAAGACAAAACTGCTTGTAACTTCCGGTAGGAATGTCGTAGAGACATGAAACAAAAACCACTATGTAGGTCTGACTTAGACCTACATTTGAATAATTAACATACTTTGGCAAAAATCAACAGGGAGCTTGATATTTTCACTTCAATACAACAACTGCATTACTTTCACAATGCATTAAATAGTGTCACCAAGGCTTCTCCTGCCGTGGGGCTCGGGGACAGCAACCCAAGGCGCGCTCGCACCTTCGCACCCTAATTTGACCCCCTTAACTTGCTTCAAAACTCACCAAAATTGACACACACATCGGTATGGAGCGGCAGACCAACTTATTAAGCAACCAAACCCCGAAAATGAAAATTGCGCGCTAGCGCCCCCTAGGAAGAGACAAAAAACAGACTGCTTGTAACTTCCGTTAGGAATGTCGTAGAGACATGAAACAAAAACCTCTGTGTAGGTCTGACTTAGACCTACATTTCCAATAAACACTGCTGTACCTAAAATCAACAGGAAGTTGGCAAAAACCCCTTCAAAACAAAATTTTCGCAAAATATGCCTTTTTTGCCTCTTTGAACTGAAATGTGACCCCCTTAAAATGCTTCAAAGTGCAAGTTAGAGCTATACAATGCCAAGCGAAAGCCATTTATCAACAACATCCAGAAACGCAAATCTATAATTTGACCCCCTTAACATGCTTCAAAACTCACCAAATTTTACACACACATCAGGACTGGTGAAAATTGCCATCCAATAAAAAAACCAAACCCCAAAAATGAAAATTGTGCTCTAGCGCCCCCTAGGAAAATAAACTGATAAAACTGCTTGTAAATTCTGTTAGGAATGTCGTAGACTGATGAAACTAAAACTTCTATGGAGGTCTGACTAAGATCGGGACTCGGGACACGGCGGCGGCGGCCAACGGCGGACCCGACCAACGCTGCTTGCAGCTTTAATTAGGGTCCGCCCTGCAATGGCAAAGGACATCCATGTCCTTTGCCATGCAAGGACCCTATTGAATCTGCTGCGTTTTATTATTATTATTATTGTTTATTCCGCACCTTCTCACCCTAATTTGACCCCCTTAACATGCTTCAAAACTCACCAAAGTTGACACACACGTCGGTCTACTGGGACAGACCAACTTATTAAGCAACCATACCCCAAAAATGAAAATTGCGCACTAGCGCCCCCTAGGAAAAAAAAAAAAACAGACTGCTTGTAACTTCCGTCAGGAATGTCGTAGAGACATGAAACAAAAACCTCTGTGTAGGTCTGACTTAGACCTACATTTCCAATAAAAAATGTCTATACCCAAAATCAACAGAAATTTTGCAAAAACTCATTCAAAGCAACATTTTCGCAAAAAAATGCTATTTTTGCCTCTTTGAGCTGCAATTTGACCCCCTTAGAATGCTTCAAAACTCACCAAACTTGGCACACACACCAGGACTGGCAGAAATTGCGATCTAATGAAAAAAAAAATTAGTAAAACTCAAAATTGCGCTCTAGAGCAATTTTTGAATAAAACACAGACAAAACTGCTTTCAGGAGGAAAACACAGACAAAACTGCTTGTAACTTCCGGTAGGAATGCCGGAAAGACATGAAACAAAAACCACGATGTAGGTCTCACTTAGACCTACATTTTAATAATTGACAGCCTGCAGAAAAAATCAACAGGAAGTTGTCAAGTACCCCTTCAAAATAAAAGTTTTGTGAAAATCCGTCACCTTTCTTCAAAAGTTATCTCCTCTGAGCGCGTTTGTCGTTTCGGCTTCAAACTCGCACAGGAGAGAGATTGAACCCTTCTGATTAAAAGTATAGATCAAAATTTTGATAAGTTTTAAGGGTTTGATTTTACGCGCCTTCAAAGATCCGCTGCGCAAATTTTCCTAAAAAAGATAATTTTTACCTCTTTGAGCTGTAATTTGACCCCCTTAAAATGCTTCAAAACTCACCAAACTTGGCACACACATCAGGACTGGCAACAATTGCGATCTAGTGAAAAAAACAAACCCCAAAACTCAAAATTGTGCTCTAGCGCCCCCTAGGAATACAACACAGACAAACTGCTCCTAGGAAGAAAACAAAGACAAAACTGCTTGTAACTTCCGGTAGGAATGTCAAAGAGACATGAAACAAAAACCACTATGTAGGTCTGACTTAGACCTACATTTGAATAATTAACATACTTTGGCCAAAATCAACAGGAAGCTTGATATTTTCACTTCAATACAACAACTGCATTACTTTCACAATGCATTAAATAGTGTCACCAAGGCTTCTCCTGCCGTGGGGCTCGGGGACAGCAACCCAAGGCGCGCTCGCACCTTCGCACCCTAATTTGACCCCCTTAACATGCATCAAAACTCACCAAATTTGACACACACATCGGTATGGAGCGGCAGACCAACTTATTAAGCAACCAAACCCCAAAAATGCAAATTGCGCGCTAGCGCCCCCTAGGAAGAGACAAAAAACAGACTGCGTGTAACTTCCGTTAGGAATGTCGTAGAGACATGAAACAAAAACCTCTATGTAGGTCTGACTTAGACCTACATTTCCAATGAAATACTTCTGTACCGAAAATCAACAGGAAGTTGGCAAAAACCCCTTCAAAACTAAATTTTTGCAAAAAATGCCTTTTTTGCCTCTTTGAACTGATATTTGACCCCCTTAAAATGCTTCAAAGTGCAAGTTAAAGCTATACTATGCCAAGCGAAAGCCATTTATCAACAACATCCAGAAACGCCAATCTGTAATTTGACCCCCTTAACATGCTTCAAAACTCACCAAATTTGACACACACGTCGGTATGGAGCGGCAGACCAACTTATTGAGCAACCAAACCCCAAAAATGAAAATTGCCCGCTAGCGCCCCCTAGGAAGAGACAAAAAACAGACTGCTTGTAACTTCCCTTAGGAATGTCGTAGAGACATGAAACAAAAACCTCTGTGTAGGTCTAACTTAGACCTACATTTCCAATAAACACTTCTGTACCTAAAATCAACAGGAAGTTGGCAAAAACCCCTTCAAAACAAAATTTTCGCAAAATATGACTTTTTTGCCTCTTTGAACTGAAATTTGACCCCCTTAAAATGCTTCAAAGTGCAAGTTAGAGCTATACAATGCCAAGCGAAAGCATTTTATCAACAACATCCAGAAACGCAAATCTATAATTTGACCCCCTTAACATGCTTCAAAACTCACCAAATTTTACACACACATCAGGACTGGTGAAAATTGCCATCCAATAAAAAAACCAAACCCCAAAAATGAAAATTGTGCTCTAGCGCCCCCTAGGAAAATAAAATGATTAAACTGCTTGTAAATTCTATTAGGAATGTCGTAGAGTGATGAAACAAAAACTTCTATGTAGGTCTGACTAAGATCGGGACTCGGGACACGGCGGCGGCGGCGGCGGCCAACGGCGGACCCGACCAACGCTGCTTGCAGCTTTAATTATTATTATTATTATTATTCCGCAGCTTCGAACCCTAATTTGACCCACTGACCATGCTCCAAAACTCACCAAATTTGGCACACACATCGGTAAGGCTTGGCAAAAACACATATTAAGCAACCAAACCCCAAAAATGAAAAATGCGCGCTAGCGCCCCCTACGAAAAAAAAAAAACAGACTGCTTGTAACTTCCGTTAGGAATGTCGTAAAGACATGGAACAAAAACCTCTATGTAGGTCTGACTTAGACCTAGATTCCCCATTAGAAATGCCTATACCTAAAATCAACAGAAATTTGGCAAAAACCCATTCAAAGCAAAATTTTCGCAAAAAAATGCTATTTTTGCCCCTTTGAGCTGTAATTTGACCCCCTTAACATGCTTCAAAACTCACCAAACTTGGCAGACACATCAGGACTGGCGGAAATTGCAATCTAATGAAAAAAAAAATAAAAAAAACTCAAAATTGCGCTTTAGTGCAATTTTTCAATAAAACACAGAAAAAACTGCTTCCAGGAAGAAAACACAGACAAAACTGCTTGTAACTTCGGGTAGGAATGCCGGAAAGACATGAAACAAAAACTTCTATGTAGGTCTCACTTAGACCTACATTTTAGTAATTGACAGCTAGCAGAAATAATCAACAGGAAGTTGGCTATTACCCCTTCAAAATAAAAGTTTGGTGAAAACCCGTCACCTTTCTTCAAAAGTTATCTCCTCTGAGCGCGTTTGTCGTTTCGGCTTCAAACTCGCTCAGGAGAGAGTTTGGACCCTTCTGATTAAAAGTATAGATCAAAGTTGTGATAAGTTTTCAGGTTTTGATTTTACGCGCCTTCAAAGATCCCCTGCGCAAATTTTCCCAAAAAATATCATTTTTACCTCTTTGAGCTGTAATTTGACCCCCTTAAAATGCTTCAAAACTCACCAAACTTGACACACACATCGGTATGGAGCGGCAGACCAACATATTAGGTAACCAAACCCCAAAAATGAAAATTGCGCGCTAGCGCCCCCTAGGAAGATACAAAAGACAGACTGCTTGTAACTTCCGTTAGGAATGTCGTAGAGACATGAAACAAAAACCTCTGTGTAGGTCTGACTTAGACCTACATTTTGATAATTGGCATCTTTCAGTTAAAATCAACAGGAAGTTGCCAATTACCCCTTCAAAATAAAAGTTTTGTAAAAAGCCGTCACCTTTTTCCAGACAAAACTGCTTGTAACTTCTGTTAGGAATGTCGTAGAGTGATGAAACAAAAACTTCTATGTAGGTCTGACTAAGATCGGGACTCGGGACACGGCGGCGGCGGCGGCGGCCAACGGCGGACCCGACCAACGCTGCTTGCAGCTTTAATTATTATTATTGTTTATTCCGCACCTTCTCACCCTAATTTGACCCCCTTAACATGCTTCAAAACTCACCAAAGTTGACACACACGTCGGTCTACTGGGACACCCCAACATATTAAGCAACCAAACCCCAAAAATGAAAATTGCGCTCTAGCGCCCCCTAAAAGGAAACAAAAAACAGACTGCTTGTAACTTCCGTTAGGAATGTCGTAGAGACATGAAACAAAAACCTCTGTGTAGGTCTGACTGAGATCTACATTTCCAATAAAAAATGTCTATACCCAAAATCAACAGAAATTTTGCAAAAACTCATTCAAAGCAAAATTTTAGCAAAAAATGCTATTTTTGCCTCTTTGAGCTGCAATTTGACCCCCTTAAAATGCTTCAAAACTCACCAAACTTGGCACACACATCAGGACTGGCAGAAATTGCAATCTAATGAAAAAAAAAAAAAAAAAAACTCAAAATTGCGCTCTAGCGCAATTTTTTAATAAAACACAGAAAAAACTGCTTCCAGGAAGAAAACACAGACAAAACTGCTTGTAACTTCCGGTAGGAATGCCGGAAAGACATGAAACAAAAACTTCTAGGTAGGTCTGACTTAGACCTACATTTCGATAATTGACATCCTTCGGCAAAAATCAACAGGAAGTTAAAAATTGCCCCTTCAAAATAAAAGTTTTGTGAAAACCCGTCACCTTTTTCAAATCGAAACTCCTCCCAGTGCGTTTGTCGTTTCGGCTTCAAACTCGCACAGGAGAGAGATTGAACCCTTCTGATTAAAAGTATAGATCAAAGTTTTGATAAGTTCTCCGGTTTGGATTTTACGCGCCTTCAAAGAACCCCTGCGCAAATTTTCCTAAAAAATGTCGTTTTTGCCTCTTTGAGCTGTAATTTGACCTACTTAAAATGCTTCAAAGTGCAAGTTAAAGCTCTGTTATGCAGACCGAAAGCCATTTATCAACAACATCCAGAATCGCCGATCTGTAATTTCACCCCCTTAACATGCTTCAAAACTCACCAAATTTTGCACACACATCAGGACTGGCAATAACTGCCAACTAACAAAAAACCAAACCCCAAAAATCGAAATTGCGCTTAGCGCCCCCTAGGAAAAAACCCAGACAAAACTGCATGTAACTTCTGTTAGAAATGTCGTATAGACATGGAATAAAAACCTCTATGTTGGTCTGACTAAGATCGGGACTCGGGACACGGCGGCGGCGGCGGCGGCGGACCCGACCAACGCTGCTTGCAGCTTTAATTATTAGGGTCCGCCCTGCTATGGCAAAGGACATCCATGTCCTTTGCCATGCAAGGACCCTATTGAATCTGCTGCGTTTTATTATTATTATTGTTTATTCCGCACCTTCTCACCCTAATTTGACCCCCTTAACATGCTTCAAAACTCACCAAAGTTGACACACACGTCGGTCTACCGGGACACCCCAACATATTAAGCAACCATACCCCAAAAATTAAAATTGCGCACTAGCGCCCCCTAGGAAAAAAAAAAAAACAGACTGCTTGTAACTTCCGTCAGGAATGTCGTAGAGACATGAAACGAAAACCTCTGTGTAGGTCTGACTTAGACCTACATTTCCAATAAAAAATGTCTATACCCAAAATCAACATAAATTTTGCAAAAACTCATTCAAAGCAAAATTTTTACAAAAAAATGCTATTTTTGCCTCTTTGAGCTGTAATTTGACCCCCTTAACATGCTTCAAAACTCACCAAACTTGGCAGACACATCAGGACTAGCAGAAATTGCTATCTAATGAAAAAAAAAAAAAAAAAAACTCAAAATTGCGCTCTAGCGCAATTTTTCAATAAAACATGGAAAATACTGCTTCCAGGAAGAACCCACAGACAAAACTGCTTGTAACTCCGGGTAGGAATGCCGGAAAGACATGAAACAAAAACTTCTATGTAGGTCTCACTTAGACCTACATTTTAATAATTGACAGCTAGCAGAAAAAATCAACAGGAAGTTGGCAATTACCCCTTCAAAATAAAAGTTTTGTGAAAACCCGTCACCTTTCTTCAAAAGTTATCTCCTCTGAGCGCGTTTGTCGTTTCGGCTTCAAACTCGCACAGGAGAGAGTTTGAACCCTTCTAAATAAAAGTATAGATCAAAGTTTTGATAAGTTTTAAGGTTTTGATTTTACGCGCCTTCAAAGATCCGCTGCGCAAAGTTTCCTAAAAAATGTCATTTTCGCCTCTTTGAGCTGTAATTTGACCCCCTTAAAATGCTTCAAAACTCACCAAACTTGGCACACACATCAGGACTGGCAACAATTGTGAGCTGATGAAAAAACCAAACTCCAAAACTCAAAATTGCGCTCTAGCGCCCCCTAGGAATACAACACAGACAAACTGCTCCTAGGAAGAAAACAAAGACAAAACTGCTTGTAACTTCCGGTAGGAATGTCAGAGAGACATGAAACAAAAACCACTATGTAGGTCTAACCTAGACCTACATTTGAATAATTAACATACTTTGGCAAAAATCAACAGGAAGCTAGATATTTTCACTTCAATACAACAACTGCATTACTTTCACAATGCATTAAATAGTGGGACGAAGGCGTCTTAAGCCCTGGGGCTCGGGGACAGCAACCCAAGGCGCGCTCGCACCTTCGCACCCTAATTTGACCCCCTTAACATGCTTCAAAACTCACCAAATTTGACACTCACATCGGTATGGA
Organism: Nerophis ophidion; assembly: GCF_033978795.1. Lineage (NCBI taxonomy): Eukaryota > Metazoa > Chordata > Actinopteri > Syngnathiformes > Syngnathidae > Nerophis > Nerophis ophidion. The sequence continues at coordinate 22,625,435 of NC_084632.1, read as the reverse complement.
GCGGCAGACCAACTTATTAAGCAACCAAACCCCAAAAATGAAAATTGCGCGCTAGCGCCCCCTAGTAAGAGACAAAACACAGACTGCTTGTAACTTCCGTTAGGAATGTCGTAGAGACATGAAACAAAAACCTCTGTGTAGGTCTGACTTAGACCTACATTTCCAATAAAAAATGTCTATACCCAAAATCAACAGAAATTTTGCAAAAACTCATTCAAAGCAACATTTACGCAAAAAATGCTATTTTTGCCTCTTTGAGCTTTAATTTGACCCCCTTAAAATGCTTCAAAACTCACCAAACTTGGCACACACAACAGGACTGGCAGAAATTGCGATCTAGTGAAAAAAACAAACCTTAAAACTCAAAATTGCTTTCTATTGCAATTTTTGAAAAAAACACAGAAAAACTGCTCCTAGGAAGATGAAACGGATAAAACTGCTTGTAACTTCTGGTAGGAACGTCGGACAGACATGAAACAAAAACCTCTATGTAGGTCTCACTTAGACCTACATTTTGATAGGTGACATCTTTCAGTTAAAATCAACAGGAAGTTGGCAATTACCCCTTCAAAATAAAAGTTTTGTAAAAAGCAGTCACCTTTTTCCAGACAAAACTGCTTGTAACTTCTGTTAGGAATGTCGTAGAGACATGAAACAAAAACCTCTATGTAGGTCTGACTTAGACCTACATTTCCATTAAACACTTCTATACCTAAAATCAACAGGAAGTTGACAAAAACCCCTTCAAAACCAAATTTTCGCAAAATATGCCTTTTTTGCCTCTTTGAACTGAAATTTGACCCCCTTAAAATGCTTCAAAGTGCAAGTTAAAGCTATACAATGCCAAGTGAAAGCCATTTATCAACAACATCCAGAAATGCAAATCTGTAATTTGACCCCCTTAACATGCTTCAAAACTCCCCAAATTTTACACACACATCAGGACTGGTGAAAATTGCCATCCAATAAAAAACCAAACCCCAAAAATGAAAATTGTGCTCTAGCGCCCCCTAGGAAAATAAACTGATAAAACTGCTTGTAAATTATGTTAGGAATGTCGTAGAGTGATGAAACAAAAACTTCTATGGAGGTCTGACTAAGATCGGGACTCGGGACACGGCGGCGGCGGCGGCCAACGGCGGACCCGACCAACGCTGCTTGCAGCTTTAATTATTATTATTATTATTCTTCCGCAGCTTCGAACCCTAATTTGACCCACTGACCATGCTCCAAAACTCACCAAATTTTAAACACACATCGGTAAGGCTTGGCAAAAACACATATTAAGCAACCAAACCCCAAAAATTAAAAATGCGCGCTAGCGCCCCCTACGAAAAAAAAAAAACAGACTGCTTGTAACTTCCGTTAGGAATGTCGTAAAGACATGGAACAAAAACCTCTATGTAGGTCTGACTTAGACCTAGATTCCCCATTAGAAATGCCTATACCTAAAATCAACAGAAATTTTGCAAAAACCCATTTAAAGCAAAATTTTCGCTAAAAAATGCTATTTTTGCCCCTTTGAGCTGTAATTTGACCCCCTTAAAATGCTTCAAAACTCACCAAACTTGGCACACACATCAGGACTGGCAGAAATTGCAATCTAATGAAAAAAAATAATAATAAAACTAAAAATTGCGCTCTAGCGCAATTTTTCAATAAAACACAGAAAAAACTGCTTCCAAGAAGAAAACACAGACAAAACTCCTTGTAACTTCCGGTAGGAATGCCGGAAAGACATGAAACAAAAACTTCTAGGTAGGTCTGACTTAGACCTACATTTCGATAATTGACATCCTTCGGCAAAAATCAACAGGAAGTTAAAAATTGCCCCTTCAAAATAAAAGTTTTGTGAAAACCCATCACCTTTCTTCAAAAGTTATCTCCTCTGAGCCCGTTTGTCGTTTCGGCTTCAAACTCGCACAGGGGAGACTTTGAACCCTTCTGATTAAAAGTATAGATCAAAGTTTTCATAAGTTTTAAGGTTTTGATTTTACGCGCCTTCAAAAAACCCCTGCGCAACTTTTCCTAAAAAATGACGTTTTTGCCTCTTTGAGCTGTAATTTGACCCACTTAAAATGCTTCAAAGTGCTAGTTAAAGCTCTGTTATGCAGACCGAAAGCCATTTATCAACAACATCCAGAATCGCCGATCTGTAATTTCACCCCCTTATCATGCTTCAAAACTCACCAAATTTTACACACATATCAGGACTGGCAAAAACTGCCATCTAATAAAAAACCAAACCCCAAAAATCTAAATTGCGCTTAGCGCCCCCTAGGAAAAAACCCAGACAAAACTGCATGTAACTTCTGTTAGAAATGTCGTAGAGACATGAAATAAAAACCTCTATGTTGGTTTGACTAAGATCGGGACCCGGGACACGGCGGCGGCGGCCAACGGCGGACCCGACCAACGCTGCTTGCAGCTTTAATTATTATTATTATTTTTCCGCAACTTTGAACCCTAATTTGACCCACTGACCATGCTCCAAAACTCACCAAATTTGGCACACACATCGGTAAGGCTTGCCAAAAACACGTATTAAGCAACCAAACCCCAAAAATGAAAAATGCGCGCTAGCGCCCCCTACGAAAAAAAAAAAACAGACTGCTTGTAACTTCCGGTAGGAATGTCGTAGAGACATGAAACAAAATCCTCTATGTAGAACTGACCTAGACCTAAATTCCCCATCAGAAACTCCTATACCTAAAACCAACAGAAATTTTGCAAAACCCTTTCAAGCAAAATTTTCGCCAAAAAACGCTATTTTTGCCTCTTTGAGCTGCAATTTGACCCCCTTAAAATGCTTCAAAACTCACCAAACTTGGCACACACATCAGGACTGGCAGAAATTGTGATCTAATGAAAAAAAAAAAAAAAAAATCTCAAAATTGTGCTCTAGCGCAATTTTTCAATAAAACACAGAAAAAACTGCTTCCAGGAAGAAACCACAGACAAAACTGCTTGTAACTTCGGGTAGGAATGCCGGAAAGACATGAAACAAAAACTTCTATGTAGGTCTCATTAAGACCTACATTTTAGTAATTGACAGCTAGCAGAAATAATCAACAGGAAGTTGGCAATTACCCCTTCAAAATAAAAGTTTTGTAAAAACACGTCACCTTTTTCAAATCGAAACTCCTCCCAGTGCGTTTGTCGTTTCGGCTTCAAACTCGCACAGGAGAGAGATTGGACCCTTTTAAAAAAAGTGGTCGGACAAAGTTGTGATAAGTTTTAAGGGTTTGATTTTACGCGCCTTCAAAGATCCCCTGCGCAAATTTTCCTAAAAAAGATCATTTTTACCTCTTTGAGCTGTAATTTGACCCCCTTAAAATGCTTCAAAACTCACCAAACTTGGCACACACATCAGGACTGGCAACAATTGCGACCTAGTGAAAAAACCAAACCCCAAAACTCAAAATTGTGCTCTAGCGCCCCCTAGGAATACAACACAGACAAACTACTCCTAGGAAGAAAACAAAGACAAAACTGCTTGTAACTTCCGGTAGGAATGTCGTAGAGACATGAAACAAAAACCACTATGTAGGTCTGACCTAGACCTACATTTGAATAATTAACATACTTTGGCAAAAATCAACAGGAAGCTTGATATTTTCACTTCAATACAACAACTGCATTACTTTCACAATGCATTAAATAGTGGCAGCAAGGCTTCTCCTGCCGTGGGGCTCGGGGACAGCAACCCAAGGCGCGCTCGCACATTCGCACCCTAATTTGACCCCCTTAACATGCTTCAAAACTCACCAAATTTGACACACACATCGGTATGGAGCGGCAGACCAACTTATTAAGCAACCAAACCCCAAAAATTAAAATTGCAAGCTAGCGCCCCATAGGAAGAGACAAAAAACAGACTGCTTGTAACTTCCGTTAGGAATGTCGTAGAGACATGAAACAAAAACCTCTGTGTAGGTCTGACTAAGACCTACATTTCCAATTAAAAAGGTCTATACCCAAAATCAACAGAAATTTAGCAAAAACTCATTCTAAGCAACATTTTCGCAAAAAACGCTATTTTTGCCTCTTTGAGCTTTAATGTGACCCCCTTAAAATGCTTCAAAACTCACCAAACTTGGCACACACATCAGGACTGGCAGAAATTGCGATCTAGTGAAAAAACCAAACCTTAAACCTCAAAATTGCGCTCTATTGTAATTTTTGAAAAAAACACAGAAAAAACTGCTCCTAGGAAGAGGAAACGGATAAAACTGCTTGTAACGTCTGGTAGGAATGTCGGACAGACATGAAACAAAAACCTCTATGTAGGTTTCACTTAGACCTACATTTTGATAGGTGGCATCTTTCAGTTAAAATCAACAGGAAGTTGGCAATTACCCCTTCAAAATAAAAGTTTTGTAAAAAGCCGTCACCTTTTTCCAGACAAAACTGCTTGTAACTTCTGTTAGGAATGTCGTAGAGACATGAAACAAAGACCTCTATGTTGGTCTGACTAAGATCGGGACTCGGGACACGGCGGCGGCGGCGGCGGCAGTGGCGGCGGCCAACGGCGGACCCGACCAACGCTGCTTGCAGCTTTAATTATTATTCTTCCGCACCGTCGCGCCCCAATATCACCCCTTTAACATATTCCAAAACTCACCAAAGTTGACACACGCGTCGGTCTACCGTGACACCACAACATATTAAGCAACCAAACCCCAAAAATGAAAAATGCGCGCTAGCGCCCCCTACGAAAAAAAAAAAACAGACTGCTTGTAACTTCCGTTAGGAATGTCGTAAAGACATGGAACAAAAACCTCTATGTAGGTCTGACTTAGGCCTAGATTCCCCATCAGAAATGCCTATACCTAAAATCAACAGAAATTTGGCAAAAACCCATTCAAAGCAAAATTTTCGCTAAAAAATGCTATTTTTGCCTCTTTGAGCTGCAATTTGACCCCCTTAAAATGCTTCAAAACTCACCAAACTTGGCACACACATCAGGACTGGCAGAAATTGTGATCTAATGAAAAAAAAAAATAAAAAAACTCAAAATTGTGCTCTAGCGCAATTTTTCAATAAAACACAGAAAAAACTGCTTCCAGGAAGAAACCACAGACAAAACTGCTTGTAACTTCGGGTAGGAATGCCGGAAAGACATGAAACAAAAACTTCTATGTAGGTCTCATTAAGACCTACATTTTAGTAATTGACAGCTAGCAGAAATAATCAACAGGAAGTTGGCAATTACCCCTTCAAAATAAAAGTTTTGTAAAAACCCGTCACCTTTTTCAAATCGAAACTCCTCCCAGTGCGTTTGTCGTTTCGGCTTCAAACTCGCACAGGAGAGAGATTGAACCCTTTTAAAAAAAGTGGTCGGACAAAGTTGTGATAAGTTCTAAGGTTTTGATTTTACGCGCCTTCAAAGAACCCCTGCGCAAATTTTCCAAAAAAATATCATTTTTACCTCTTTGAGCTGTAATTTGACCCCCTTAAAATGCTTCAAAACTCACCAAACTTGGCACACACATCAGGACTGGCAGAAATTGCGATCTAGTGGAAAAACCAAACCCCAAAACTCAAAATTGTGCTCTAGCGCCCCCTAGGAATACAACACAGACAATACCCTAATTTGACCCCCTTAAGATGCTTCAAAACTCACCAAAGTTGACACACACGTCGGTACGGTGTCCTTTCCCAACATATTAAGCAACCAAACCCCAAAAATGAAAATTGCGCGCTAGCGCCCCCCAGCAAAAAACAAAAACAAACCGCTTGTAACTTCCGTTAGGAATATCGTAGAGACATGAAACAAAAACCTCTGTGTAGGTCCGACTAAGACCTACATTTCCAATAAAAAATGTCTATACCCAAAATCGACAGAAATCTTGCAAAAACTCATTCAAAGCAAAATTTTCGCAAAAAAATGCTATTTTTGCCTCTTTGAGCTGCAATTTGACCCCCTTAAAATGCTTCAAAACTCACCAAACTTGGCACACACATCAGGACTGGCAGAAATTGCGATCTAGTGAAAAAACCAAACCTTAAAACTCAAAATTGCGCTCTATTGCAATTTTTGACAAAAACACAGAAAAACTGCTCCTAGGAAGAGGAAACAGATAAAACTGCTTGTAACTTCTGGTAGGAACGTCGGACAGACATGAAACAAAAACCTCTATGTAGGTCTCACTTAGACCTACATTTTGATAGGTGGCATCTTTCAGTTAAAATCAACAGGAAGTTGGCAATTACCCCTTCAAAATAAAAGTTTTGTAAAAAGCCGTCACCTTTTTCCAGACAAAACTGCTTGTAACTTCTGTTAAGAATGTAGTAGAGACATGAAACAAAGACCTCTATGTTGGTCTGACTAAGATCGGGACTCGGGACACGGCGGCGGCGGCCAACGGCGGACCCGACCAACGCTGCTTGCAGCTTTAATTATTATTCTTTCTTTCTTTCTTTCTTCCGCACCGTCGCGCCCCAACATCACCCTCTTAACATATTTCAAAACTCACCAAATTTGTCACACACGTCGGTCTTTCATGCCTTCCCAACATATTAGGCAGCCAAATCATAAAAATCAAAATTGCGCAATAGCGCCCCCTAGGAAGAAAAAAAAAACAGACTGCTTGTAACTTCCGTTAGGAATGTCGTAGAGACATGAAACAAAAACTTCTGTGTAGGTCTGACTGAGATCTACATTTCCAATAAAAAATGTCTATACCCAAAATCAACAGAAATGTTGCAAAAACTCATTCAAAGCAAAATTTTAGCAAAAAATGCTATTTTTGCCTCTTTGAGCTGCAATTTGACCCCCTTAAAATGCTTCAAAACTCACCAAACTTGGCACACACATCAGGACTGGCAGAAATTGCGATCTAATGAAAAAAAAAAAAAAAAAAACTCAAAATTGCGCTGTAGCGCAATTTTTCTATAAAACACAGAAAAAACTGCTTCCAGGAAGAAAACACAGACAAAACTGCTTGTAACTTCCAGTAGGAATGTCGGAAAGACATGAAACAAAAACTCCTAGGTAGGTCTGACTTAGACCTACATTTCGATAATCGACATCCTTCGGCAAAAATCAACAGGAAGTTAAAAATTGCCCCTTCAAAATAAAAGTTTTGTGAAAACCCGTCACCTTTTTCAAATCGAAACTCCTCCCAGTGCGTTTGTCGTTTCGGCTTCAAACTCGCACAGGAGAAAGATTGAACCCTTTTTAAAAAATTGGTCGAACAAATTTTTGATAAGTTCTCCGGTTTGGATTTTACGCGCCTTCAAAAAATCCCTGCGCAAAGTTTCCTAAAAAATGTCTTTTTTGCCTCTTTAAACTGTAATTTGACCTACTTAAAATGCTTCAAAGTGCAAGTTAAACCCCTACTATGCCAAGCAAAAGCCATTTATCAACAACATCCAGAATTGTCGATCTGTAATTTCACCCCCTTAACATGCTTCAAAACTCACCAAATTTTACACACATATCAGGACTGGCAAAAACTGCCATCTAATAAAAAACCAAACCCCAAAAATCTAAATTGCGCTTAGCGCCCCCTAGGAAAAAACCCAGACAAAACTGCATGTAACTTCTGTTAGAAATGTCGTAGAGACATGAAATAAAAACCTCTATGTTGGTTTGACTAAGATCGGGACCCGGGACACGGCGGCGGCGGCCAACGGCGGACCCGACCAACGCTGCTTGCAGCTTTAATTATTATTATTATTCTTTCTTTCTTTATTCCGCACCGTCGCGCCCCAACATCACCCCCTTAACATGCTTCAAAACTCACCAAACTTGACACACACGTCGGTCTACCGTGACACCACAACATATTAAGCAACCAAACCCCAAAAATGAAAATTGCGCTCTAGCGCCCCCTAAAAGGAAACAAAAAACAGACTGCTTGTAACTTCCGTTAGGAATGTCGTAGAGACATGAAACAAAAACCTCTGTGTAGGGATGACTTAGACCTAAATTCCATAATTGTATCTTCTGGGGCCAAAATCAACAAAAAATTTTCAAAAACCCATTCAAAGCCAAATTTTCACAAAAAATGCAATTTTTGCCTCTTTGAGCTGCAATTTGACCCCCTTAAAATACTTCAAAACTCACCAAACTTGGCAGACACATCAGGACTGGCAGAAATTGCAATCTGATGAAAAAAAAAAAAAAAAAAACTCAAAATTGCGCTCTAGCGCAATTTTTCAATAAAACACAGAAAAAACTGCTTCCAGGAAGAAAACGCAGACAAAACTGCTTGTAACTTCGGGTAGGAATGCCGGAAAGACATGAAACAAAAACTTCTATGTAGGTCTCACTTAGACCTACATTTTAGTAATTGACAGCTAGCAGAAATAATCAACAGGAAGTTGGCAATTACCCCTTCAAAATAAAAGTTTTGTAAAAACCCGTCACCTTTTTCAAATCGACACTTCTCCCAGTGCGTTTGTCGTTTCGGCTTCAAACTCGCACAGGAGAGAGTTTGGACCCTTCTAATTAAAAGTATAGATCAAAGTTTTGATAAGTTCTCAGGTTTTGATTTTACGCGCCTTCAAAGAACCCCTGCACACATTTTCCTAAAAAAGATAATTTTTACCTCTTTGAGTTGTAATTTGACCCCCTTAAAATGCTTCAAAACACACCAAACTTGGCACACACATCAGGACTGGCAACAATTGCGAGCTGATGAAAAAACCAAACCCCAAAACTCAAAATTGTGCTCTAGCGCCCCCTAGGAATACAACACAGACAAACTACTCCTAGGAAGAAAACAAAGACAAAACTGCTTGTAACTTCCGGTAGGAATGTTGTAGAGACATGAAACAAAAACCACTATGTAGGTCTGACTTAGACCTACATTTGAATAATTAACATACTTTGGCAAAAATCAACAGGGAGCTTGATATTTTCACTTCAATACAACAACTGCATTACTTTCACAATGCATTAAATAGTGGCACCAAGGCTTCTCCTGCCGTGGGGCTCGGGGACAGCAACCCAAGGCGCGCTCGCACCTTCGCACCCTAATTTGACCCCCTTAACATGCTTCAAAACTCACCAAAATTGACACACACATCGGTATGGAGCGGCAGACCAACTTATTAAGCAACCAAACCCCAAAAATGAAAATTGTGCTCTAGCGCCCCCTAGGAAAATAAACTGATAAAACTGCTTGTAAATTCTCTTAGGAATGTCGTAGAGACATGAAACAAAAACTTCTATGTTGGTCTGACTAAGATCGGGACTCGGGACACGGCGGCGGCGGCGGCGGACCCGACCAACGCTGCTTGCAGCTTTAATTATTAGGGTCCGCCCTGCAATGGCAAAGGACATCCATGTCCTTTGCCATGCAAGGACCCTATTGAATCTGCTGCGTTTTATTATTATTCTTTATTATTCCGCCGCCGTTTCCAGCTGAAATTTGACCCACTTAACATGCTTCAAAACTCACCATATTTGACACACACATCAGGATCTGCGAAAATTGCCATCTAATAAAAAAACCGAGCACTAAAAATCAAAATTGCGCGCTAGCGCCCCCTAGGAAGAAACAAAAAACGGACTGCTTGTAACTTCCATTAGGAATGTCGTAGAGACTTGAAACAAAAACCTATATGAAGGTCTGACTTTGATGAACATTTCCAATAAAAATGTTCTATACCTAAAATCAACAGGAAGTTGGCAAAAACGCCTTCAAAGCAAAATTTTCGCAAAAAATGCTATTTTTGCCTCTTTGAGCTGTAATTTGACCCCCTTAAAATGCTTCAAAACTCACCAAACTTGGCACACACCTCAGGACTGGCAGAAATTGCGATCTAATGAAAATAAAAAATAATAAAACTCAAAATTGCGCTCTAGCGCAATTTTTGAATAAAACACAGAAAAAACTGCTCCTAGGAAGAGAAAACAGACAAAACTGCTTGTAACTTCCAGTAGGAATGTCGGACAGACATGAAACAAAAACTTCTAGGTAGGTCTGACTTAGACCTACATTTCGATAATTTACATCCTTCGGCAAAAATCAACAGGAAGTTAAAAATTGCCCCTTCAAAATAAAAGTTTTGTGAAAACCCGTCACCTTTTTCAAATCGACACTTCTCCCAGTGCGTTTGTCGTTTCGGCTTCAAACTCGCACAGGAGAGAGTTTGGACACTTCTGATTAAAAGTATAGATCAAAGTTTTGATTACTGCTCCGGTTTGGATTTTACGCGCCTTCAAAAAACCCCTGCGCAACTTTTCCTAAAAAATGACGTTTTTGACTCTTTGAGCTGTAATTTCACCCACTTAAAATGCTTCAAAGTGCTAGTTAAAGCTCTGTTATGCAGACCGAAAGCCATTTATCAACAACATCCAGAATCGCCAATCTGTAATTTCACCCCCTTAACATGCTTCAAAACTCACCAAATTTTACACACATATCAGGACTGGCAAAAACTGCCATCTAATAAAAAACCAAACCCCAAAAATCTAAATTGCGCTTAGCGCCCCCTAGGAAAAAACCCAGACAAAACTGCTTGTAACTTCCGTTAGGAATGTCGTAGAGACATGAAACAAAAACCTCTGTGTAGGTCTGACTTAGACCTACATTTCCAATAAAAAACGTCTATTCCCAAAATCAACAGAAATTTTGCAAAAACTCATTCAAAGCAAAATTTTCGCCAAAAAATGCTATTTTTGCCTCTTTGAGCTGCAATTTGACCCCCTTAAAATGCTTCAAAGTGCAAGTTAAAGCTATACAATGCCAGGCGAAAGCCATTTATCAACAACATCCAGAAACGCAAATCTGTAATTTGACCCCCTTAACATGCTTCAAAACTCACCAAATTTTACACACACATCAGGAATGGTGAAAATTGCCATCCAATAAAAAAACCAAACCACAAATATGACAATTGTGCTCTAGCGCCCCCTAGGAAAATAAACTGATAAAACTGCTTGTAAATTCTGTTAGGAATGTCGTAGAGTGATGAAACAAAAACTTCTATGTAGGTCTGACTAAGATCGAGACTCGGGACACGGCGGCGGCGGCGGCGGCCAACGGCGGACCCGACCAACGCTGCTTGCAGCTTTAATTATTATTATTCTTTATTATTCCGCACCGTCGCGCCCCAATATCACCCCCTTAACATGCTTCAAAACTCACCAAAGTTGACACACGCGTCGGTCTACCGTGACACCACAACATATTAAGCAACCAAACCCCAAAAATGAAAATTGCGCTCTAGCGCCCCCTAAAAGGAAACAAAAAACAGACTGCTTGTAACTTCCGTTAGGAATGTCGTAGAGACATGAAACAAAAACCTCTGCGTAGCTCTGACTGAGATCTACATTTCCAATAAAAAATGTCTATACCCAAAATCAACAGAAATTTTGCAAAAACTCATTCAAAGCAAAATTTTAGCAAAAAATGCTATTTTTGCCTCTTTGAGCTGCAATTTGACCCCCTTAAAATGCTTCAAAACTCACCAAACTTGGCACACACATCAGGACTGGCAGAAATTGCAATCTAATGAAAAAAAAAAAAAAAAAAACTCAAAATTGCGCTCTAGCGCAATTTTTTAATAAAACACAGAAAAAACTGCTTCCAGGAAGAAAACACAGACAAAACTGCTTGTAACTTCCGGTAGGAATGCCGGAAAGACATGAAACAAAAACTTCTAGGTAGGTCTGACTTAGACCTACATTTTGATAATTGACATCCTTCGGCAAAAATCAACAAGAAGTTAAAAATTGCCCCTTCAAAATAAAAGTTTTGTGAAAACCCGTCACCTTTTTCAAATCGACACTCCTCCCAGTGCGTTTGTCGTTTCGGCTTCAAACTCGCACAGGAGAGAGTTTGGACCCTTCTGATTAAAAGTATAGATCAAAGTTTTGATAAGTTCTCAGGTTTTGATTTTACGCGCCTTCAAAGAACCCCTGCGCAAATTTTCCTAAAAAATGTCGTTTTTGCCTCTTTGAGCTGTAATTTGACCTACTTAAAATGCTTCAAAGTGCAAGTTAAAGCTCTGTTATGCAGACCGAAAGCCATTTATCAACAACATCCAGAATCGCCGATCTGTAATTTCACCCCCTTAACATGCTTCAAAACTCACCAAATTTTGCACACACATCAGGACTGGCAATAACTGCCAACTAACAAAAAACCAAACCCCAAAAATCGAAATTGTGCTTAGCGCCCCCTAGGAAAAAACCCAGACAAAACTGCATGTGACTTCTGTTAGAAATGTCGTATAGACATGGAATAAAAACCTCTATGTTGGTTTGACTAATATCGGGACTCGGGACACGGCGGCGGCGGCCAACGGCGGACCCGACCAACGCTGCTTGCAGCTTTAATTATTATTATTATTATTATTCCGCAGCTTCGAACCCTAATTTGACCCACTGACCATGCTCCAAAACTCACCAAATTTTAAACATACATCGGTAAGGCTTGGCAAAAACACATATTAAGCAACCAAACCCCAAAATACAAAATTGCGCGCTAGCGCCCCCTATGAAAAAAAAAAAACATACTGATTGTAACTTCCGTTAGGAATGTCGTAGAGACATGAAACGAAAACCTCTATGTAAATCTGACTTAGACCTACATTTCATAATAGTATGTTCTGGGGCAAAAATCAACAGAAATATTGCAAAAACCCATTCAAAGCAAAATTTTCGCAAAAAAATGCTATTTTTGCCTCTTTGAGCTGTAATTTCACCCCCTTAAAATGCTTCAAAACTCACCAAACTTGGCAGACACATCAGGACTTGCAGAAATTGCAATCTAATGAAAAAAAATAATAATAAAACTCAAAATTGCGCTCTAGCGCAATTTTTCAATAAAACACAGAAAAAACTGCTTCCAGGAAGAAACCACGGACAAAACTGCTTGTAACTTCCGGTAGGAATGCCGGAAAGACATGAAACAAAAACTTCTATGTAGGTCTCACTTAGACCTACATTTTAATAATTGACAGCTAGCAGAAAAAATAAACAGGAAGTTGGCAATTACCCCTTCAAAATAAAAGTTTTGTAAAAACCCGTCACCTTTTTCAAATCGACACTTCTCCCAGTGCGTTTGTCGTTTCGGCTTCAAACTCGCACAGGAGAGAGTTTGAACCCTTCTGATTAAAAGTATAGATCAAAGTTTTGATAAGTTTTCAGGTTTTGATTTTACGCGCCTTCAAAGAACCCCTGCGCAAATTTGCCTAAAAAATTTCATTTTTACCTCTTTGAGCTGTAATTTGACCCCCTTAAAATGCTTCAAAACTCACCAAACTTGGCACACACATCAGGACTGGCAACAATTGCGAGCTAATGAAAAAACCAAACCCAAAAACTCAAAATTGTGCTCTAGCGCCCCCTAGGAAAACAACACAAACAATACCCTAATTTGACCCCCTTAACATGCTTCAAAACTCACCAAATTTGACACACACATCGGTATGGAGCGGCAGACCAACTTATTAGGTAACCAAACCCCAAAAATTAAAATTGCGCGCTAGCGCCCCCTAGGAAGAGACAAAAAACAGACTGCTTGTAACTTCCGTTGGGAATGTCGTAGAGACATGGAACAAAAACCTCTATGTAGATCAGACTTAGACCTACATTTCCAATGAAGCACTTCTATAGCAAAAATCAACAGGAAGTTGGCAAAAACCCCTTCAAAACAAAATTTTCGCAAAAAAGTCAATTTCTGCCTCTTTGAACTGAAGTTTGACCCCCTTAAAATGCTTCAAAACTCACCAAACTTGCCACACACATCAGGACTGGCAAACATTGCGATCTAGTGAAAAAAACAAACCTTTAAACTCAAAATTGCGCTCTATTGCAATTTTTGAATAAAACACAGAAAAAACTGCTCCTAGGAAGAGGAAACAGATCAAATTGCTTGTAACTTCTGGTAGGAATGTCGGACAGACATGAAACAAAAACCTCAATGTAGGTCTCACTTGGACCTACATTTTGATAATTGGCATCTTTCAGTTAAAATCAACAGGAAGTTGGCAATTACCCCTTCAAAATAAAAGTTTTGTAAAAAGCCGTCACCTTTTTCCAGACAAAACTGCTTGTAACTTCCGTTAGGAATGTCGTAGGGACATGAAACAAAAACCTCTATGTAGGTCTGACTTAGACCTACATTTCCATTAAACACTTCTATACCTAAAATCAACAGGAAGTTGACAAAAACCCCTTCAAAACAAAATATTTGCAAAAAATGCCTTTTTTGCCTCTTTGCACTGATATTTGACCCCCTTAAAATGCTTCAAAGTGCCAGTTAAAGCTATACTATGCCAAGCGAAAGCCAAATATCAACAACATCCAGAAACACCAATCTGTAATTTGACCCCCTAAACATGCTTCAAAACTCACCAAATTTTACACACACATCAGGACTGGTGAAAATTGCCATCCCATAAAAAAACAAACCCCAAAAATGAAAATTGTGCTCTAGCTCCCCCTAGGAAAAATAACTGACAAAACTGCTTGTAAATTCTGTTAGGAATGTCATAGAGTGATGAAACAAAAACTTCTATGGAGGTCTGATTAAGATCGGGACTCGGGACACGGCGGCGGCGGCGGCGGCCAACGGCGGACCCGACCAACGCTGCTTGCAGCTTTAATTAGGGTCCGCCCTGCCAGCAAAGGACTCCATGTCCTTTGCCATGGCAAGGACCCTATTGAATCTGTAGCGTTTTATTATTATTATTGTTTATTCCGCTCCTTCGCACCCTAATTTGACCCCCTGAACATGCTTCAAAACTCACCAAATTTGACACACACGTTGGTACGGTGGGCCTTCCCAACTTATTAAGCAACCAAACCCCAAAAATAAAAATTGCGCGCTAGCGCCCCCTAGGAAGAAAAAAAAAACAGACAGCTTGTAACTTCCGCTAGCAATGTCGTAGAGACATGAAACAAAAACCTCTATGTAGGGCTGACTTAGACCTACATTTCATAATTGTACCTTCTGGGGCAAAAATCAACAAAAATTTTGCAAAAACCCATTCAAAGCAAATTTTTCGCAAAAAAATGCTATTTTTGCCTCTTTGAGCTGTAATTTGACCCCCTTAAAATGCTTCAAAACTCACCAAACTTGGCACACACATCTGGACTGGCAGAAATTGCGTTCTAATGAAAAAAAAAAAAAAAAAAATCAAAAAATGCGCTCTAGCGCAATTTTTTAATAAAACACAGAAAAAAATGCTCCGAGGAAGAATACACAAACAAAATTGCTTGTAACTTCCAGTAGGAATGCCGGAAAGACATGAAACAAAAACTTCTATGAAGGTCTCACTTAGACCTACATTTTAATAATTGACAGCCTGCAGAAAAAATCAACAGGAAGTTGTCAATTACCCCTTCAAAATAAAAGTTTTGTGAAAACCCGTCACCTTTCTTCAAAAGTTATCTCCTCTGAGCGCGTTTGTCGTTTCGGCTTCAAACTCGCACAGGAGAGAGTTTGAACCCTTCTGATTAAAAGTATAGATCAAAATTTTGATAAGTTTTAAGGTTTTGATTTTACGCGCCTTCAAAGATCCCCTGCGCAAATTTTCCTAAAAAAGATCATTTTTACCTCTTTGAGCTGTAATTTGACCCCCTTAAAATGCTTCAAAACTCACCAAACTTGGCACACACATCAGGACTGGCAACAATTGCGAGCTAATGAAAAAACCAAACCCCAAAACTCAAAATTGTGCTCTAGCGCCCCCTAGGAATACAACACAGACAAACTGCTCCTAGGAAGAAAACAAAGACAAAACTGCTTGTAACTTCCGGTAGGAATGTCAGAGAGACATGAAACAAAAACCACTATGTAGGTCTGACTTAGACCTACATTTGAATAATTAACATACTTTGGCCAAAATCAACAGGAAGCTTGATATTTTCACTTCAATACAACAACTGCATTACTTTCACAATGCATTAAATAGTGGCAGCAAAGCTTCTTCGACCATGGGGCTCGGGGACAGCAACCCAAGGCGCGCTCGCACGTTCGCACCCTAATTTGACCCCCTTAACATGCTTCAAAACTCACCAAATTTGGCACACACATCGGTATGGAGCGGCAGACCAACTTATTAAGCAACCAAACCCCAAAAATGAAAATTGCGCGCTAGCGCCCCCTAGGAAGAGACAAAAAACAGACTGCGTGTAACTTCCGTTAGGAATGTCGTAGAGACATGAAACAAAAACCTCTATGTAGGTCTGACTTAGACCTACATTTCCAATGAAATACTTCTATACCGAAAATCAACAGGAAGTTGGCAAAAACCCCTTCAAAACTAAATTTTTGCAAAAAATGCCTTTTTTGCCTCTTTGAACTGATATTTGACCCCCTTAAAATGCTTCAAAGTGCAAGTTAAAGCTATACTATGCCAAGCGAAAGCCATTTATCAACAACATCCAGAAACGCCAATCTGTAATTTGACCCCCTTAACATGCTTCAAAACTCACCAAATTTGACACACACGTCGGTATGGAGCGGCAGACCAACTTATTAAGCAACCAAACCCCAAAATTGAAAATTGCCCGTTAGCGCCCCCTAGGAAGAGACAAAAAACAGACTGCTTGTAACTTCCGTTAGGAATGTCGTAGAGACATGAAACAAAAACCTCTGTGTAGGTCTGACTTAGACCTACATTTCCAATGAACACTTCTGTACCTAAAATCAACAGGAAGTTGGCAAAAACCCCTTCAAAACAAAATTTTCGCAAAATATGCCTTTTTTGCCTCTTTGAACTGAAATTTGACCCCCTTAAAATGCTTCAAAGTGCAAGTTAGAGCTATACAATGCCAAGCGAAAGCCATTTATCAACAACATCCAGAAACGCAAATCTATAATTTGACCCCCTTAACATGCTTCAAAACTCACCAAATTTTACACACACATCAGGACTGGTGAAAATTGCCATCCAATTAGAAAACCAAACCCCAAAAATGAAAATTGTGCTCTAGCGCCCACTAGGAAAATAAACTGATAAAACTGCTTGTAAATTCTGTTAGGAATGTCGTAGAGTGATGAAATAAAAACGTCTATGTAGGTCTGACTAAAATCGGGACTCGGGACACGGCGGCGGCGGCGGCCAACGGCGGACCCGACCAACGCTGCTTGCAGCTTTAATTATTATTATTTTTCCGCAACTTTGAACCCTAATTTGACCCACTGACCATGCTCCAAAACTCACCAAATTTGGCACACACATCGGTAAGGCTTGCCAAAAACACGTATTAAGCAACCAAACCCCAAAAATGAAAAATGCGCGCTAGCGCCCCCTACGAAAAAAAAAAAACAGACTGCTTGTAACTTCCGGTAGGAATGTCGTAGAGACATGAAACAAAATCCTCTATGTAGAACTGACCTAGACCTAAATTCCCCATCAGAAACTCCTATACCTAAAACCAACAGAAATTTTGCAAAACCCTTTCAAAGCAAAATTTTCGCCAAAAAACGCTATTTTTGCCTCTTTGAGCTGCAATTTGACCCCCTTAAAATGCTTCAAAACTCACCAAACTTGGAACACACATCAGGACTGGCAGAAATTGCAATCTAATGAAAAAAAAAAAAAAAAATCTCAAAATTGTGCTCTAGCGCAATTTTTCAATAAAACACAGAAAAAACTGCTTCCAGGAAGAAACCACAGACAAAACTGCTTGTAACTTCGGGTAGGAATGCCGGAAAGACATGAAACAAAAACTTCTATGTAGGTCTCATTAAGACCTACATTTTAGTAATTGACAGCTAGCAGAAATAATCAACAGGAAGTTGGCAATTACCCCTTCAAAATAAAAGTTTTGTGAAAACCCGTCACCTTTCTTCAAAAGTTATCTCCTCTGAGCGCGTTTGTCGTTTCGGCTTCAAACTCGCTCAGGAGAGAGTTTGGACCCTTCTGATTAAAAGTATAGATCAAAGTTGTGATAAGTTTTAAGGTTTTGATTTTTCGCGCCTTCAAAGACGCCCTGCGCAAAGTTTCCTAAAAAATGTCATTTTTGCCTATTTGAGCTGTAATTTGACCCCCTTAAAATGCTTCAAAACTCACCAAACTTGGCACACACATCAGGACTGGCAACCATTGCGAGCTGATGAAAAAACCAAACTCCAAAACTCAAAATTGTGCTCTAGCGCCCCCTAGGAATACAACACAGACAAACTGCTCCTAGGAAGAAAACAAAGACAAAACTGCTTGTAACTTCCGGTAGGAATGTCGTAGAGACATGAAACAAAAACCACTATGTAGGTCTGACTTAGACCTACATTTGAATAATTAACATACTTTGGCAAAAATCAACAGGGAGCTTGATATTTTCACTTCAATACAACAACTGCATTACTTTCACAATGCATTAAATAGTGGGACGAAGGCGTCTTAAGCCCTGGGGCTCGGGGACAGCAACCCAAGGCGCGCTCGCACCTTCGCACCCTAATTTGACCCCCTTAACTTGCTTCAAAACTCACCAAAATTGACACACACATCGGTATGGAGCGGCAGACCAACTTATTAAGCAACCAAACTCCAAAAATGAAAATTGCGCGCTAGCGCCCCCTAGGAAGAGACAAAAAACAGACTGCTTGTAACTTCCGTTAGGAATGTCGTAGAGACATGAAACAAAAACTTCTGTGTAGGTCTGTAGACCTACATTTTGATAGGTGGCATCTTTCAGTTAAAATCAACAGGAAGTTGGCAATTACCCCTTCAAAATAAAAGTTTTGTAAAAAGCCGTCACCTTTTTCCAGACAAAACTGCTTGTAACTTCTGTTAGGAATGTCGTAGAGACATGAAACAAAGACCTCTATGTTGGTCTGACTAAGATCGGGACTCGGGACACGGCGGCGGCGGCCAACGGCGGACCCGACCAACGCTGCTTGCAGCTTTAATTAGGGTCCGCCCTGCCAGCAAAGGACTCCATGTCCTTTGCCATGGCAAGGACCCTATTGAATCTGTAGCGTTTTATTATTCTTTATTATTATTCTTTCTTCCGCACCTACGCGCTGCAACTTCACCCCCTTAACATAATTCAAAACTCACCAAAGTTGACACACACGTCGGTCTACCGTGACACCACAACATATTAAGCAACCAAACCCCAAAAATCAAAATTGCGCGCTAGCGCCCCCTAGGAAGAGATTAAAAACAGACTGCTTGTAACTTCCGTTAGGAATGTCGTAGAGACATGAAACAAAAACCTCTGTGTAGGTCCGACTTAGACCTACATTTCCAATCAAAAATGTCTATACCTAAAATCAACAGAAATTTTGCAAAAACTCATTCAAAGCAAAATTTTCCCAAAAAATGCTATTTTTGCCTCTTTGAGCTGTAATTTGACCCCCTTAAAATGCTTCAAAACTCACCAAACTTGGCACACACATCAGGATTGGCAGAAATTGCTATCTAATGAAAAAAAAAAAAAAAAAAACTCTAAATTGCGCTCTAGCGCAATTTTTTAATAAAACACAGAAAAAACTGCTCCGAGGAAGAAAACAAAGACAAAATTGCTTGTAACTTCCGGTAGGAATGCCGGAAAGACATGAAACAAAAACCTCTATGTAGGTCTCACTTAGACCTACATTTTAATAATTGACAGCCTGCAGAAAAAATCAACAGGAAGTTGGCAATTACCCCTTCAAAATAAAAGTTTTGTGAAAACCCGTCACCATTCTTCAAAAGTTATCTCCTCTGAGCGCGTTTGTCGTTTCGGCTTCAAACTCGCTCAGGAGAGAGTTTGAACCCTTCTGATTAAAAGTATAGATCAAATTTTTGATAAGTTCTCAGGTTTTGATTTTACGCGCCTTCAAAGATCCCCTGCGCAAAGTTTCCTAAAAAATGTCCTTTTTGCCTCTTTGAGCTGTAATTTGACCCCCTTAAAATGCTTCAAAACTCACCAAACTTGGCACACACATCAGGACTGGCAACAATTGCGATCTAGTGAAAAAACCAAACCCCAAAACTCAAAATTGTGCTCTAGCGCCCCCTAGGAATACAACACAGACAAACTGCTCCTAGGAAGAAAACAAAGTCAAAACTGCTTGTAACTTCCGGTAGGAATGTCGTAGAGACATGAAACAAAAACCACTATGTAGGTCTGACTTAGACCTACATTTGAATAATTAACATACTTTGGCAAAAATCAACAGGGAGCTTGATATTTTCACTTCAATACAACAACTGCATTACTTTCACAATGCATTAAATAGTGGCAGCAAGGCATCTCCTGCCGTGGGGCTCGGGGACAGCAACCCAAGGCGCGCTCGCACCTTCGCACCCTAATTTGACCCCCTTAACATGCTTCAAAACTCACCAAAATTGACACACACATCGGTATGGAGCGGCAGACCAACTTATTAAGCAACCAAACCCCAAAAATTAAAATTACGCGCTAGCGCCCCCTAGGAAGACACAAAAAACAGACTGCTTGTAACTTCCGTTAGGAATGTCGTAGAGACATGAAACAAAAACCTCTGTGTAGGTCTGACTTAGACCTACATTTCCAATAAACACTTCTATACCTACAATCAACAGGAAGTTGGCAAAAACCCCTTCAAAACAAATTTTTTACAAAATATGCCTTTTTTGCCTCTTTGAACTGAAATTTGACCCCCTTAAAATGCTTCAAAGTGCAAGTTAAAGCTATGCTATGCCAAGCGAAAGCCATTTATCAACAACATCCAGAAACTCCAATCACTAATTTGACCCCCTTAACATGCTTCAAAACACACCAAATTTCACACACACATCAGGAATGGTGAAAATTGCCATCCAATAAAAAACCAAACCCCAAAAATGAAAATTGTGCTCTAGCTCCCCCTAGGAAAAAAAATGACAAAACTGCTTGTAAATTCTGTTAGGAATGTCGTAGAGTGATGAAATAAAAACTTCTATGCAGGTCTGACTAAGATCGGGACTCGGGACACGGCGGCGGCGGCGGCGGCCAACGGCGGACCCGACCAACGCTGCTTGCAGCTTTAATTATTATTATTATTATTATTCCGCCGCCTCTTTGAACCTTAATTTGACCCACTGACCATGCTCCAAAACTCACCAAATTTCACACACTCATCAGAACTGGCGAAAATTGCCATCTAATAAAAAAACCAAACGCGAAAAATGAAAAATGCGCTCTAGCGCCCCCTGCGAAAATCAAAAAACAGATTGCTCGTAACTTCCGTTAGGAATGTCGTAGAGACATGGAACAAAAACCTCTGTGTAGGTCTGACTTAGACCTACTTTTCCAATAAAAACCTTCTATACCTAAAATCAACAGAAATTTTGCAAAAACTCATTCAAAGCTAAATTTTCGCCAAAAAACGCTATTTTTGCCACTTTGAGCTGCAATTTGACCCCCTTAAAATGCTTCAAAACTCACCAAACTTGGCACACACATCAGGACTGGCAGAAATTGTGATCTAATGAAAAAAAAATAAAAAAAATCTCAAAATTGTGCTCTAGCGCAATTTTTCAATAAAACACAGAAAAAACTGCTTCCAGGAAGAAACCACAGACAAAACTGCTTGTAACTTCCGGTAGGAATGCCGGAAAGACATGAAACAAAAACTTCTAGGTAGGTCTGACTTAGACCTACATTTCGATAGTTTACATCCTTCGGCAAAAATCAACAGGAAGTTAAAAATTGCCCCTTCAAAATAAAAGTTTTGTGAAAACCCGTCACCTTTTTCAAATCGACACTTCTCCCAGTGCGTTTGTCGTTTCGGCTTCAAACTCGCACAGGAGAGAGTTTGAACCCTTCTGATTAAAAGTATAGATCAAAGTTTTGATAAGTTCTCCGGTTTGGATTTTACACGCCTTCAAAGAACCCCTGCGCAAATTTTCCTAAAAAATGACGTTTTTGCCTCTTTGAGCTGTAATTTGACCTACTTAAAATGCTTCAAAGTGCAAGTTAAAGCTCTGTTATGCAGACCGAAAGCCATTTATCAACAACATCCAGAATCGCCGATCCGTAATTTCACCCCCTTAACATGCTTCAAAACTCACCAAATTTTGCACACACATCAGGACTGGCAAAAACTGCCAACTCACAAAAACACCAAACCCCAAAAATCTTACTTGCGCTTAGCGCCCCCTAGGAAAAAACCCAGACAAAACTGCATGTAACTTCTGTTAGAAATGTCGTATAGACATGAAACAAAGACCTCTATGTTGGTTTGACTAAGATCGGGACTCGGGACACGGCGGCGGCGGCCAACGGCGGACCCGACCAACGCTGCTTGCAGCTTTAATTATTATTATTTTTCCGCAACTTTGAACCCTAATTTGACCCACTGACCATGCTCCAAAACTCACCAAATTTGGCACACACATCGGTAAGGCTTGCCAAAAACACGTATTAAGCAACCAAACCCCAAAAATGAAAAATGCGCGCTAGCGCCCCCTACGAAAAAAAAAAACAGACTGCTTGTAACTTCCGGTAGGAATGTCGTAGAGACATGAAACAAAATCCTCTATGTAGAACTGACCTAGACCTAAATTCCCCATCAGAAACTCCTATACCTAAAACCAACAGAAATTTTGCAAAACCCTTTCAAAGCAAAATTTTCGCCAAAAAACGCTATTTTTGCCTCTTTGAGCTGCAATTTGACCCCCTTAAAATGCTTCAAAACTCACCAAACTTGGAACACACATCAGGACTGGCAGAAATTGTGATCTAATGAAAAAAAAAAAAAAAAATCTCAAAATTGTGCTCTAGCGCAATTTTTCAATAAAACACAGAAAAAACTGCTTCCAGGAAGAAACCACAGACAAAACTGCTTGTAACTTCGGGTAGGAATGCCGGAAAGACATGAAACAAAAACTTCTATGTAGGTCTCATTAAGACCTACATTTTAGTAATTAACAGCTAGCAGAAATAATCAACAGGAAGTTGGCAATTACCCCTTCAAAATAAAAGTTTTGTGAAAACCCGTCACCTTTCTTCAAAAGTTATCTCCTCTGAGCGCGTTTGTCGTTTCGGCTTCAAACTCGCTCAGGAGAGAGTTTGGACCCTTCTGATTAAAAGTATAGATCAAAGTTGTGATAAGTTTTAAGGTTTTGATTTTTCGCGCCTTCAAAGACGCCCTGCGCAAAGTTTCCTAAAAAATGTCATTTTTGCCTATTTGAGCTGTAATTTGACCCCCTTAAAATGCTTCAAAACTCACCAAACTTGGCACACACATCAGGACTGGCAACCATTGCGAGCTGATGAAAAAACCAAACTCCAAAACTCAAAATTGTGCTCTAGCGCCCCCTAGGAATACAACACAGACAAACTGCTCCTAGGAAGAAAACAAAGACAAAACTGCTTGTAACTTCCGGTAGGAATGTCGTAGAGACATGAAACAAAAACCACTATGTAGGTCTGACTTAGACCTACATTTGAATAATTAACATACTTTGGCAAAAATCAACAGGGAGCTTGATATTTTCACTTCAATACAACAACTGCATTACTTTCACAATGCATTAAATAGTGGGACGAAGGCGTCTTAAGCCCTGGGGCTCGGGGACAGCAACCCAAGGCGCGCTCGCACCTTCGCACCCTAATTTGACCCCCTTAACTTGCTTCAAAACTCACCAAAATTGACACACACATCGGTATGGAGCGGCAGACCAACTTATTAAGCAACCAAACTCCAAAAATGAAAATTGCGCGCTAGCGCCCCCTAGGAAGAGACAAAAAACAGACTGCTTGTAACTTCCGTTAGGAATGTCGTAGAGACATGAAACAAAAACTTCTGTGTAGGTCTGTAGACCTACATTTTGATAGGTGGCATCTTTCAGTTAAAATCAACAGGAAGTTGGCAATTACCCCTTCAAAATAAAAGTTTTGTAAAAAGCCGTCACCTTTTTCCAGACAAAACTGCTTGTAACTTCTGTTAGGAATGTCGTAGAGACATGAAACAAAGACCTCTATGTTGGTCTGACTAAGATCGGGACTCGGGACACGGCGGCGGCGGCGGCGGCCAACGGCGGACCCGACCAACGCTGCTTGCAGCTTTAATTAGGGTCCGCCCTGCAATGGCAAAGGACATCCATGTCCTTTGCCATGCAAGGACCCTATTGAATCTGCTGCGTTTTATTATTATTCTTTATTATTCCGCCGCCGTTTCCAGCTGAAATTTGACCCACTTAACATGCTTCAAAACTCACCATATTTGACACACACATCAGGATCTGCGAAAATTGCCATCTAATAAAAAAACCGAGCACTAAAAATCAAAATTGCGCGCTAGCGCCCCCTAGGAAGAAACAAAAAACGGACTGCTTGTAACTTCCATTAGGAATGTCGTAGAGACTTGAAACAAAAACCTATATGAAGGTCTGACTTTGATGAACATTTCCAATAAAAATGTTCTATACCTAAAATCAACAGGAAGTTGGCAAAAACGCCTTCAAAGCAAAATTTTCGCAAAAAATGCTATTTTTGCCTCTTTGAGCTGTAATTTGACCCCCTTAAAATGCTTCAAAACTCACCAAACTTGGCACACACCTCAGGACTGGCAGAAATTGCGATCTAATGAAAATAAAAAATAATAAAACTCAAAATTGCGCTCTAGCGCAATTTTTGAATAAAACACAGAAAAAACTGCTCCTAGGAAGAGAAAACAGACAAAACTGCTTGTAACTTCCAGTAGGAATGTCGGACAGACATGAAACAAAAACTTCTAGGTAGGTCTGACTTAGACCTACATTTCGATAATTTACATCCTTCGGCAAAAATCAACAGGAAGTTAAAAATTGCCCCTTCAAAATAAAAGTTTTGTGAAAACCCGTCACCTTTTTCAAATCGACACTTCTCCCAGTGCGTTTGTCGTTTCGGCTTCAAACTCGCACAGGAGAGAGTTTGGACACTTCTGATTAAAAGTATAGATCAAAGTTTTGATTACTGCTCCGGTTTGGATTTTACGCGCCTTCAAAAAACCCCTGCGCAACTTTTCCTAAAAAATGACGTTTTTGACTCTTTGAGCTGTAATTTCACCCACTTAAAATGCTTCAAAGTGCTAGTTAAAGCTCTGTTATGCAGACCGAAAGCCATTTATCAACAACATCCAGAATCGCCAATCTGTAATTTCACCCCCTTAACATGCTTCAAAACTCACCAAATTTTACACACATATCAGGACTGGCAAAAACTGCCATCTAATAAAAAACCAAACCCCAAAAATCTAAATTGCGCTTAGCGCCCCCTAGGAAAAAACCCAGACAAAACTGCTTGTAACTTCCGTTAGGAATGTCGTAGAGACATGAAACAAAAACCTCTGTGTAGGTCTGACTTAGACCTACATTTCCAATAAAAAACGTCTATTCCCAAAATCAACAGAAATTTTGCAAAAACTCATTCAAAGCAAAATTTTCGCCAAAAAATGCTATTTTTGCCTCTTTGAGCTGCAATTTGACCCCCTTAAAATGCTTCAAAGTGCAAGTTAAAGCTATACAATGCCAGGCGAAAGCCATTTATCAACAACATCCAGAAACGCAAATCTGTAATTTGACCCCCTTAACATGCTTCAAAACTCACCAAATTTTACACACACATCAGGAATGGTGAAAATTGCCATCCAATAAAAAAACCAAACCACAAATATGACAATTGTGCTCTAGCGCCCCCTAGGAAAATAAACTGATAAAACTGCTTGTAAATTCTGTTAGGAATGTCGTAGAGTGATGAAACAAAAACTTCTATGTAGGTCTGACTAAGATCGAGACTCGGGACACGGCGGCGGCGGCGGCGGCCAACGGCGGACCCGACCAACGCTGCTTGCAGCTTTAATTATTAGGGTCCGCCCTGCAATGGCAAAGGACATCCATGTCCTTTGCCATGCAAGGACCCTATTGAATCTGTAGCGTTTTATTATTCTTATTATTATTCTTTCTTTCTTCCGCACCGATACTCGCATATGCGCTGTATTTTGACCCACTGACCATGCCTCAAAGCACACCAAATTTTACACACGCGTCGGTGAGGAGTTTCTTCCCAACATATTAGGGACCCGAACCAGAAAAATCAAAATTGCGCAATAGCGCCCCCTAGGAAAAGACAAAAAATGGATTGCTTGTAACTTCCGGTAGGAATGTCGTAGAGACATGAAACAAAATCCTCTATGTAGAACTGACCGAGACCTGAATTCCCCATCAGAAACTCCTATACCCAAAATCAACAGAAATTTTGCAAAACCCTTTCAAAGCAAAATTTTCACCAAAAATGCTATTTTTGCCTCTTTGAGCTGTAATTTGACCCCCTTAAAATGCTTCAAAACTCACCAAACTTGGCAGACACATTAGGACTGGCAGAAATTGTGATCTAAAGAAAAAAAAAAATTCTAAAACTCAAAATTGCGTTCTACAAAATTTTTGGAATGAAACACAGAAAAAACTGCTTCTAGGAAGAAAACACAGACAAAACTGCTTGTAACTTCCGGTATGAATGTCGGAAAGACATGAAACAAAAACTTCTATGTAGGTCTCGCTTAGACCTACATTTTAATAATTGACAGCTAGCAGAAAAAATCAACAGGAAGTTGGCAATTACCCCTTCAAAATAAAAGTTTTGTGAAAACCCGTCACCTTTTTTCAAAAGTTATCTCCTCTGAGCGAGTTTGTCGTTTCGGCTTCAAACTCGCACAGGAGAGAGTTTGAACCCTTCTGATTAAAAGTATAGATCAAAATTTTGATAAGTTTTAAGGGTTTGATTTTACGCGCCTTCAAAGATCCCCTGCGCAAATTTTCCTAAAAAAGATCATTTTTACCTCTTTGAGCTGTAATTTGACCCCCTTAAAATGCTTCAAAACACACCAAACTTGGCACACACATCAGGACTTGCAACAATTGCGAGCTAATAAAAAAACCAAACCCCAAAACTCAAAATTGTGCTCTAGCGCCCCCTAGGAATACAACACAGACAAACTACTCCTAGGAAGAAAACAAAGACAAAACTGCTTGTAACTTCCGGTAGGAATGTCGTAGAGACATGAAACAAAAACCACTATGTAGGTCTGACTTAGACCTACATTTGAATAATTAACATACTTTGGCAAAAATCAACAGGGAGCTTGATATTTTCACTTCAATACATCAACTGCATTACTTTCACGATGCATTAAATAGTGTCACCAAGGCTTCTCCTGCCGTAGGGCTCGGGGACAGCAACCCAAGGCGCGCTCGCACCTTCGCACCCTAATTTGACCCCCTTAACATGCTTCAAAACTCACAAAAATTGACACACACATCGGTATGGAGCGGCAGACCAACTTATTAAGCAACCAAACCCCAAAAATTAAAATTGCGTGCTAGCGCCCCCTAGGAAGAGAAAAAATACAGACTGCTTGTAACTTCCGTTAGGAATGTCGTAGAGACATGAAACAAAAACCTCTGTGTAGGTCTGACTTAGACCTACATTTTGATAATTGGCATCTTTCAGTTAAAATCAACAGGAAGTTGCCAATTACCCCTTCAAAATAAAAGTTTTGTAAAAAGCCGTCACCTTTTTCCAGACAAAACTGCTTGTAACTTCTGTTAGGAATGTCGTAGAGTGATGAAACAAAAACTTCTATGTAGGTCTGACTAAGATCGGGACTCGGGACACGGCGGCGGCGGCGGCGGCCAACGGCGGACCCGACCAACGCTGCTTGCAGCTTTAATTAGGGTCCGCCCTGCCAATGGCAAAGGACTCTGTCCTTTGCCATGGCAAGGACCCTATTGAATCTGCTGCGTTTTATTATTATTATTATTATTATTCCGCAGCTTCGAACCCTAATTTGACCCACTGACCATGCTCCAAAACTCACCAAATTTTAAACACACATCGGTAAGGCTTGGCAAAAACACATATTAAGCAACCAAACCCCAAAATACAAAATTGCGCGCTAGCGCCCCCTATGAAAAAAAAAAAACATACTGATTGTAACTTCCGTTAGGAATGTCGTAGAGACATGAAACGAAAACCTCTATGTAAATCTGACTTAGACCTACATTTCATAATAGTATGTTCTGGGGCAAAAATCAACAGAAATATTGCAAAAACCCATTCAAAGCAAAATTTTCGCAAAAAAATGCTATTTTTGCCTCTTTGAGCTGTAATTTCACCCCCTTAAAATGCTTCAAAACTCACCAAACTTGGCAGACACATCAGGACTTGCAGAAATTGCAATCTAATGAAAAAAAAAAATAATAAAACTCAAAATTGCGCTCTAGCGCAATTTTTCAATAAAACACAGAAAAAACTGCTTCCAGGAAGAAACCACGGACAAAACTGCTTGTAACTTCCGGTAGGAATGCCGGAAAGACATGAAACGAAAACTTCTATGTAGGTCTCACTTAGACCTACATTTTAATAATTGACAGCTAGCAGAAAAAATAAACAGGAAGTTGGCAATTACCCCTTCAAAATAAAAGTTTTGTAAAAACCCGTCACCTTTTTCAAATCGACACTTCTCCCAGTGCGTTTGTCGTTTCGGCTTCAAACTCGCACAGGAGAGAGATTGAACCCTTCTGATTAAAAGTATAGATCAAAGTTTTGATAAGTTTTCAGGTTTTGATTTTACGCGCCTTCAAAGAACCCCTGCGCAAATTTGCCTAAAAAAATTCATTTTTGCCTCTTTGAGCTGTAATTTGACCCCCTTAAAATGCTTCAAAACTCACCAAACTTGGCACACACATCAGGACTGGCAACAATTGCGAGTTAATGAAAAAACCAAACCCAAAAACTCAAAATTGTGCTCTAGCGCCCCCTAGGAAAACAACACAAACAATACCCTAATTTGACCCCCTTAACATGCTTCAAAACTCACCAAATTTGACACACACATCGGTATGGAGCGGCAGACCAACTTATTAGGTAACCAAACCCCAAAAATTAAAATTGCGCGCTAGCGCCCCCTAGGAAGAGACAAAAAACAGACTGCTTGTAACTTCCGTTGGGAATGTCGTAGAGACATGGAACAAAAACCTCTATGTAGATCAGACTTAGACCTACATTTCCAATGAAGCACTTCTATAGCAAAAATCAACAGGAAGTTGGCAAAAACCCCTTCAAAACAAAATTTTCGCAAAAAAGTCAATTTCTGCCTCTTTGAACTGAAGTTTGACCCCCTTAAAATGCTTCAAAACTCACCAAACTTGCCACACACATCAGGACTGGCAAACATTGCGATCTAGTGAAAAAAACAAACCTTTAAACTCAAAATTGCGCTCTATTGCAATTTTTGAATAAAACACAGAAAAAACTGCTCCTAGGAAGAGGAAACAGATCAAACTGCTTGTAACTTCTGGTAGGAATGTCGGACAGACATGAAACAAAAACCTCAATGTAGGTCTCACTTGGACCTACATTTTGATAATTGGCATCTTTCAGTTAAAATCAACAGGAAGTTGGCAATTACCCCTTCAAAATAAAAGTTTTGGAAAAAGCCGTCACCTTTTTCCAGACAAAACTGCTTGTAACGTCCGTTAGGAATGTCGTAGGGACATGAAACAAAAACCTCTATGTAGGTCTGACTTAGATCTACATTTCCATTAAACACTTCTATACCTAAAATCAACAGGAAGTTGACAAAAACCCCTTCAAAACAAAATATTTGCAAAAAATGCCTTTTTTGCCTCTTTGAACTGATATTTGACCCCCTTAAAATGCTTCAAAGTGCCAGTTAAAGCTATACTATGCCAAGCGAAAGCCATGTATCAACAACATCCAGAAACACCAATCTATAATTTGACCCCCTTAACATGCTTCAAAACTCACCAAATTTTACACACACATCAGGACTGGTGAAAATTGCCATCCAATAAAAAAACAAACCCCAAAAATGAAAATTGTGCTCTAGCTCCCCCTAGGAAAAATAACTGACAAAACTGCTTGTAAATTCTGTTAGGAATGTCATAGAGTGATGAAACAAAAACTTCTATGGAGGTCTGATTAAGATCGGGACTCGGGACACGGCGGCGGCGGCGGCGGCGGCGGCCAACGGCGGACCCGACCAACGCTGCTTGCAGCTTTAATTATTATTATTTTTCCGCAACTTTGAACCCTAATTTGACCCACTGACCATGCTCCAAAACTCACCAAATTTGGCACACACATCGGTAAGGCTTGCCAAAAACACGTATTAAGCAACCAAACCCCAAAAATGAAAAATGCGCGCTAGCGCCCCCTACGAAAAAAAAAAAACAGACTGCTTGTAACTTCCGTTAGGAATGTCGTAAAGACATGGAACAAAAACCTCTATGTAGGTCTGACTTAGACCTAGATTCCCCATTAGAAATGCCTATACCTAAAATCAACAGAAATTTGGCAAAAACCCATTCAAAGCAAAATTTTCGCAAAAAAATGCTATTTTTGCCCCTTTGAGCTGTAATTTGACCCCCTTAACATGCTTCAAAACTCACCAAACTTGGCAGACACATCAGGACTGGCAGAAATTGCAATCTAATGAAAAAAAAAAACCAAAAAAACTCAAAATTGCGCTTTAGCGCAATTTTTCAATAAAACACAGAAAAAACTGCTTCCAGGAAGAAAACACAGACAAAACTGCTTGTAACTTCGGGTAGGAATGCCGGAAAGACATGAAACAAAAACTTCTATGTAGGTCTCACTTAAACCTACATTTTAGTAATTGACAGCTAGCAGAAATAATGAACAGGAAGTTGGCAATTACCCCTTCAAAATAAAAGTTTTGTGAAAACCCGTCACCTTTCTTCAAAAGTTATCTCCTCTGAGCGCGTTTGTCGTTTCGGCTTCAAACTCGCTCAGGAGAGAGTTTGGACCCTTCTGATTAAAAGTATAGATCAAAGTTGTGATAAGTTTTCAGGTTTTGATTTTACGCGCCTTCAAAGAACCCCTGCGCAAATTTTCCAAAAAAATATCATTTTTACCTCTTTGAGCTGTAATTTGACCCACTTAAAATGCTTGTAAGTGCTAGTTAAAGCTCTGTTATGCAGACCGAAAGCCATTTATCAACAACATCCAGAATCGCCGATCTGTAATTTCACCCCCTTAACATGCTTCAAAACTCACCAAATTTTACACACATATCAGGACTGGCAAAAACTGCCATCTAATAAAAAACCAAACCCCAAAAATCTAAATTGCGCTTAGCGCCCCCTAGGAAAAAACCCAGACAAAACTGCATGTAACTTCTGTTAGAAATGTCGTAGAGACATGAAATAAAAACCTCTATGTTGGTTTGACTAAGATCGGGACCCGGGACACGGCGGCGGCGGCCAACGGCGGACCCGACCAACGCTGCTTGCAGCTTTAATTATTATTATTCTTCCGCAACTTTGAACCCTAATTTGACCCACTGACCATGCTCCAAAACTCACCAAATTTGGCACACACATCGGTAAGGCTTGGCAAAAACACATATTAAGCAACCAAACCCCAAATATGAAAAATGCGCGCTAGCGCCCCCTACGAAAAAAAAAAAAAAGACTGCTTGTAACTTCCGTTAGGAATGTCGTAAAGACATGGAACAAAAACCTCTATGTAGGTCTGACTTAGACCTAGATTCCCCATTAGAAATGCCTATACCTAAAATCAACAGAAATTTGGCAAAAACCCATTCAAAGCAAAATTTTCGCAAAAAAATGCTATTTTTGCCCCTTTGAGCTGTAATTTGACCCCCTTAACATGCTTCAAAACTCACCAAACTTGGAAGACACATCAGGACTGGCAGAAATTGCAATCTAATGAAAAAAAAAAAAAAAAAAACTCAAAATTGCGCTTTAGCGCAATTTTTCAATAAAACACAGAAAAAACTGCTTCCAGGAAGAAAACACAGACAAAACTGCTTGTAACTTCGGGTAGGAATGCCGGAAAGACATGAAACAAAAACTTCTATGTAGGTCTCACTTAGACCTACATTTTAATAATTGACAGCTAGCAGAAAAAATCAACAGGAAGTTGGCAATTACCCCTTCAAAATAAAAGTTTTGTGAAAACCCGTCACCTTTCTTCAAAAGTTATCTCCTCTGAGCGCGTTTGTCGTTTCGGCTTCAAACTCGCTCAGGAGACAGTTTGGACCCTTCTGATTAAAAGTATAGATCAAAGTTGTGATAAGTTTTCAGGTTTTGATTTTACGCGCCTTCAAAGAACCCCTGCGCAAATTTTCCAAAAAAATATAATTTTTACCTCTTTGAGCTGTAATTTGACCCCCTTAAAATGCTTCAAAACTCACCAAACTTGGCACACACATCAGGACTGGCAACAATTGCGAGCTAATGAAAAAACCAAACCCAAAAACTCAAAATTGTGCTCTAGCGCCCCCTAGGAATACAACACAAACAATACCCTAATTTGACCCCCTTAACATGCTTCAAAACTCACCAAAGTTGACACACACGTCGGTACGGTGTCCCTCCCCAACATATTAAGCAACCAAACCCCAAAAATGAAAATTGCGCGCTAGCGCCCCCTAGCAAAAAACAAAAACAAATCGCTTGTAACTTCCGTCAGGAATGTCGTAGAGACATGAAACAAAAACCTCTGTGTAGGTCTGACTTAGACCTACATTTCCAATAAAAAATGTCTATACCCAAAATCAACAGAAATCTTGCAAAAACTCATTCAAAGCAAAATTTTCGCAAAAAAATGCTATTTTTGCCTCTTTGAGCTGCAATTTGACCCCCTTAAAATGCTTCAAAACTCACCAAACTTGGCACACACATCAGGACTGGCAGAAATTGCGATCTAGTGAAAAAACCAAACCTTAAAACTCAAAATTGCGCTCTATTGCAATTTTTGAAAAAAACACAGAAAAACTGCTCCTAGGAAGAGGAAACGGATAAAACTGCTTGTAACTTCTGGTAGGAACGTCGGACAGACATGAAACAAAAAACTCTATGTAGGTCTCACTTACACCTACATTTTGATGATTGGCATCTTTCAGTTGAAATCAACAGGAAGTTGGCAATTACCCCTTCAAAATAAAAGTTTTGTAAAAAGCCGTCACCTTTTTCCAGACAAAACTGCTTGTAACTTCTGTTAGGAATGTCGTAGAGACATGAAACAAAGACCTCTATGTTGGTCTGACTAAGATCGGGACTCGGGACACGGCGGCGGCGGCCAACGGCGGACCCGACCAACGCTGCTTGCAGCTTTAATTATTATTAGGGTCCGCCCTGCAATGGCAAAGGACATCCATGTCCTTTGCCATGCAAGGACCCTATTGAATCTGCTGCGTTTTATTATTATTCTTTATTATTCCGCCGCCGTTTCCAGCTGAAATTTGACCCACTTAACATGCTTCAAAACTCACCATATTTGACACACACATCAGGATCTGCGAAAATTGCCATCTAATAAAAAAAACGAGCACTAAAAATCAAAATTGCGCGCTAGCGCCCCCTAGGAAGAAACAAAAAACGGACTGCTTGTAACTTCCATTAGGAATGTCGTAGAGACTTGAAACAAAAACCTATATGAAGGTCTGACTTAGATGAACATTTCCAATAAAAATGTTCTATACCTAAAATCAACAGGAAGTTGGCGAAAACGCCTTCAAAGCAAAATTTTCGCAAAAAATGCTATTTTTGCCTCTTTGAGCTGTAATTTGACCCCCTTAAAATGCTTCAAAACTCACCAAACTTGGCACACACCTCAGGACTGGCAGAAATTGCGATCTAATGAAAATAAAAAATAATAAAACTCAAAATTGCGCTCTAGCGCAATTTTTGAATAAAACACAGAAAAAACTGCTCCTAGGAAGAGAAAACAGACAAAACTGCTTGTAACTTCCGGTAGGAATGTCGGACAGACATGAAACAAAAACTTCTAGGTAGGTCTGACTTAGACCTACATTTCGATAATTTACATCCTTCGGCAAAAATCAACAGGAAGTTAAAAATTGCCCCTTCAAAATAAAAGTTTTGTGAAAACCCGTCACCTTTTTCAAATCGACACTTCTCCCAGTGCGTTTGTCGTTTCGGCTTCAAACTCGCACAGGAGAGAGTTTGGACACTTCTGATTAAAAGTATAGATCAAAGTTTTGATTACTGCTCCGGTTTGGATTTTACGCGCCTTCAAAAAACCCCTGCGCAACTTTTCCTAAAAAATGACGTTTTTGCCTCTTTGAGCTGTAATTTCACCCACTTAAAATGCTTCAAAGTGCTAGTTAAAGCTCTGTTATGCAGACCGAAAGCCATTTATCAACAACATCCAGAATCGCCGATCTGTAATTTCACCCCCTTAACATGCTTCAAAACTCACCAAATTTTACACACATATCAGGACTGGCAAAAACTGCCATCTAATAAAAAACCAAACCCCAAAAATCTAAATTGCGCTTAGCGCCCCCTAGGAAAAAACCCAGACAAAACTGCATGTAACTTCTGTTAGAAATGTTGTAGAGACATGAAATAAAAACCTCTATGTTGGTTTGACTAAGATCGGGACCCGGGACACGGCGGCGGCGGCCAACGGCGGACCCGACCAACGCTGCTTGCAGCTTTAATTATTATTATTATTCCGCAGCTTCGAACCCTAATTTGACCCACTGACCATGCTCCAAAACTCACCAAATTTGGCACACACATC
Source organism: Nerophis ophidion (assembly GCF_033978795.1). Lineage (NCBI taxonomy): Eukaryota > Metazoa > Chordata > Actinopteri > Syngnathiformes > Syngnathidae > Nerophis > Nerophis ophidion. The sequence continues at coordinate 22,590,970 of NC_084632.1, read as the reverse complement.
GGTAAGGCTTGGCAAAAACACATATTAAGCAACCAAACCCCAAAAATGAAAAATGCGCGCTAGCGCCCCCTACGAAAAAAAAAAAACAGACTGCTTGTAACTTCCGTTAGGAATGTCGTAAAGACATGGAACAAAAACCTCTATGTAGGTCTGACTTAGACCTAGATTCCCCATTAGAAATGCCTATACCTAAAATCAACAGAAATTTGGCAAAAACCCATTCAAAGCAAAATTTTCGCAAAAAAATGCTATTTTTGCCCCTTTGAGCTGTAATTTGACCCCCTTAACATGCTTCAAAACTCACCAAACTTGGCAGACACATCAGGACTGGCAGAAATTGCAATCTAATGAAAAAAAAAAAAAAAAAAACTCAAAGTTGCGCTTTAGCGCAATTTTTCAATAAAACACAGAAAAAACTGCTTCCAGGAAGAAAACACAGACAAAACTGCTTGTAACTTCGGGTAGGAATGCCGGAAAGACATGAAACAAAAACTTCTATGTAGGTCTCACTTAAACCTACATTTTAGTAATTGACAGCTAGCAGAAATAATCAACAGGAAGTTGGCAATTACCCCTTCAAAATAAAAGTTTTGTGAAAACCCGTCACCTTTCTTCAAAAGTTATCTCCTCTGAGCGCGTTTGTCGTTTCGGCTTCAAACTCGCTCAGGAGAGAGTTTGGACCCTTCTGATTAAAAGTATAGATCAAAGTTGTGATAAGTTTTCAGGTTTTGATTTTACGCGCCTTCAAAGATCCCCTGCGCAAATTTTCCAAAAAAATATCATTTTTACCTCTTTGAGCTGTAATTTGACCCCCTTAAAATGCTTCAAAACTCACCAAATTTGACACACACATCGGTATGGAGCGGCAGACCAACATATTAGGTAACCAAACCCCAAAAATGAAAATTGCGCGCTAGCGCCCCCTAGGAAGATACAAAAGACAGACTGCTTGTAACTTCCGTTAGGAATGTCGTAGAGACATGAAACAAAAACCTCTGTGTAGGTCTGACTTAGACCTACATTTTGATAATTGGCATCTTTCAGTTAAAATCAACAGGAAGTTGCCAATTACCCCTTCAAAATAAAAGTTTTGTAAAAAGCCGTCACCTTTTTCCAGACAAAACTGCTTGTAACTTCTGTTAGGAATGTCGTAGAGTGATGAAACAAAAACTTCTATGTAGGTCTGACTAAGATCGGGACTCGGGACACGGCGGCGGCGGCGGCGGCCAACGGCGGACCCGACCAACGCTGCTTGCAGCTTTAATTATTATTATTCTTTCTTTCTTTCTTTCTTCCGCACCGTCGCGCCCCAACATCACCCTCTTAACATATTTCAAAACTCACCAAATTTGACACACACGTCGGTCTTTCATGCCTTCCCAACATATTAGGCAGCCAAATCATAAAAATCAAAATTGCGCAATAGCGCCCCCTAGGAAGAAAAAAAAAAACAGACTGCTTGTAACTTCCGTTAGGAATGTCGTAGAGACATGAAACAAAAACCTCTGTGTAGGTCTGACTGAGATCTACATTTCCAATAAAAAATGTCTATACCCAAAATCAACAGAAATTTTGCAAAAACTCATTCAAAGCAAAATTTTAGCAAAAAATGCTATTTTTGCCTCTTTGAGCTGCAATTTGACCCCCTTAAAATGCTTCAAAACTCACCAAACTTGGCACACACATCAGGACTGGCAGAAATTGCAATCTAATGAAAAAAAAAAAAAAAAAAACTCAAAATTGCGCTCTAGCGCAATTTTTTAATAAAACACAGAAAAAACTGCTTCCAGGAAGAAAACACAGACAAAACTGCTTGTAACTTCCGGTAGGAATGCCGGAAAGACATGAAACAAAAACTTCTAGGTAGGTCTGACTTAGACCTACATTTCGATAATCAACATCCTTCGGCAAAAATCAACAGGAAGTTAAAAATTGCCCCTTCAAAATAAAAGTTTTGTGAAAACCCGTCACCTTTTTCAAATCGACACTCCTCCCAGTGCGTTTGTCGTTTCGGCTTCAAACTCGCACAGGAGAGAGATTGAACCCTTTTGATTAAAAGTATAGATCAAAGTTTTGATAAGTTCTCAGGTTTTGATTTTACGCGCCTTCAAAGAACCCCTGCGCAAATTTTCCTAAAAAATGACGTTTTTGCCTCTTTGAGCTGTTATTTGACCTACTTAAAATGCTTCAAAGTGCTAGTTAAAGCTCTGTTATGCAGACCGAAAGCCATTTATCAACAACATCCAGAATCGCCGATCCGTAATTTCACCCCCTTAACATGCTTCAAAACTCACCAAATTTTGCACACATATCAGGACTGGCAAAAACTGCCATCTAATAAAAAACCAAACCCCAAAAATCTAAATTGCGCTTAGCGCCCCCTAGGAAAAAACCCAGACGAAACTGCATGTAACTTCTGTTACAAATGTCGTAGAGACATGAAATAAAAACCTCTATGTTGGTTTGACTAAGATCGGGACCCGGGACACGGCGGCGGCGGCCAACGGCGGACCCGACCAACGCTGCTTGCAGCTTTAATTATTCTTATTGTTAGTATTGTTTATTAGGGTCCGCCCTGCAATGGCAAAGGACATCCATGTCCTTTGCCATGCAAGGACCCTATTGAATCTGCTGCGTTTTATTATTATTAGGGTCCGCCCTGCTATGGCAAAGGACATCCATGTCCTTTGCCATGCAAGGACCCTATTGAATCTGCTGCGTTTTTTAGGGTCCGCCCTGCCAGCAAAGGACATCCATGTCCTTTGCTAAGGCAAGGACCCTATTGAATCTGTAACGTTTTATTCTTTCTTTATTATTAGGGTCCGCCCTGCCTATGGCAAAGGACTCCACAGGAGTCCTTTGCCATAGGCAAGGACCCTATTGAATCTGGTCCGTTTTATTAGGGTCCGCCCTGCCAGCAAAGGACATCCATGTCCTTTGCTAAGGCAAGGACCCTATTGAATCTGTAACGTTTCTTATTAGGGTCCGCCCTGCCAATGGCAAAGGACTCTGTCCTTTGCCATGGCAAGGACCCTATTGAATCTGCTGCGTTTTATTATTATTATTATTATTATTCCGCAGCTTCGAACCCTAATTTGACCCACTGACCATGCTCCAAAACTCACCAAATTTTAAACACACATCGGTAAGGCTTGGCAAAAACACATATTAAGCAACCAAACCCCAAAATACAAAATTGCGCGCTAGCGCCCCCTATGAAAAAAAAAAAACATACTGATTGTAACTTCCGTTAGGAATGTCGTAGAGACATGAAACGAAAACCTCTATGTAAATCTGACTTAGACCTACATTTCATAATAGTATGTTCTGGGGCAAAAATCAACAGAAATATTGCAAAAACCCATTCAAAGCAAAATTTTCGCAAAAAAATGCTATTTTTGCCTCTTTGAGCTGTAATTTCACCCCCTTAAAATGCTTCAAAACTCACCAAACTTGGCAGACACATCAGGACTTGCAGAAATTGCAATCTAATGAAAAAAAAAAATAATAAAACTCAAAATTGCGCTCTAGCGCAATTTTTCAATAAAACACAGAAAAAACTGCTTCCAGGAAGAAACCACGGACAAAACTGCTTGTAACTTCCGGTAGGAATGCCGGAAAGACATGAAACGAAAACTTCTATGTAGGTCTCACTTAGACCTACATTTTAATAATTGACAGCTAGCAGAAAAAATAAACAGGAAGTTGGCAATTACCCCTTCAAAATAAAAGTTTTGTAAAAACCCGTCACCTTTTTCAAATCGACACTTCTCCCAGTGCGTTTGTCGTTTCGGCTTCAAACTCGCACAGGAGAGAGATTGAACCCTTCTGATTAAAAGTATAGATCAAAGTTTTGATAAGTTTTCAGGTTTTGATTTTACGCGCCTTCAAAGAACCCCTGCGCAAATTTGCCTAAAAAAATTCATTTTTGCCTCTTTGAGCTGTAATTTGACCCCCTTAAAATGCTTCAAAACTCACCAAACTTGGCACACACATCAGGACTGGCAACAATTGCGAGTTAATGAAAAAACCAAACCCAAAAACTCAAAATTGTGCTCTAGCGCCCCCTAGGAAAACAACACAAACAATACCCTAATTTGACCCCCTTAACATGCTTCAAAACTCACCAAATTTGACACACACATCGGTATGGAGCGGCAGACCAACTTATTAGGTAACCAAACCCCAAAAATTAAAATTGCGCGCTAGCGCCCCCTAGGAAGAGACAAAAAACAGACTGCTTGTAACTTCCGTTGGGAATGTCGTAGAGACATGGAACAAAAACCTCTATGTAGATCAGACTTAGACCTACATTTCCAATGAAGCACTTCTATAGCAAAAATCAACAGGAAGTTGGCAAAAACCCCTTCAAAACAAAATTTTCGCAAAAAGTCAATTTCTGCCTCTTTGAACTGAAGTTTGACCCCCTTAAAATGCTTCAAAACTCACCAAACTTGCCACACACATCAGGACTGGCAAACATTGCGATCTAGTGAAAAAAACAAACCTTTAAACTCAAAATTGCGCTCTATTGCAATTTTTGAATAAAACACAGAAAAAACTGCTCCTAGGAAGAGGAAACAGATCAAACTGCTTGTAACTTCTGGTAGGAATGTCGGACAGACATGAAACAAAAACCTCAATGTAGGTCTCACTTGGACCTACATTTTGATAATTGGCATCTTTCAGTTAAAATCAACAGGAAGTTGGCAATTACCCCTTCAAAATAAAAGTTTTGGAAAAAGCCGTCACCTTTTTCCAGACAAAACTGCTTGTAACGTCCGTTAGGAATGTCGTAGGGACATGAAACAAAAACCTCTATGTAGGTCTGACTTAGATCTACATTTCCATTAAACACTTCTATACCTAAAATCAACAGGAAGTTGACAAAAACCCCTTCAAAACAAAATATTTGCAAAAAATGCCTTTTTTGCCTCTTTGAACTGATATTTGACCCCCTTAAAATGCTTCAAAGTGCCAGTTAAAGCTATACTATGCCAAGCGAAAGCCATGTATCAACAACATCCAGAAACACCAATCTATAATTTGACCCCCTTAACATGCTTCAAAACTCACCAAATTTTACACACACATCAGGACTGGTGAAAATTGCCATCCAATAAAAAAACAAACCCCAAAAATGAAAATTGTGCTCTAGCTCCCCCTAGGAAAAATAACTGACAAAACTGCTTGTAAATTCTGTTAGGAATGTCATAGAGTGATGAAACAAAAACTTCTATGGAGGTCTGATTAAGATCGGGACTCGGGACACGGCGGCGGCGGCGGCGGCGGCGGCCAACGGCGGACCCGACCAACGCTGCTTGCAGCTTTAATTATTATTATTCTTCCGCAGCTTTGAACCCTAATTTGACCCACTGACCATGCTTCAAAACTCACCAAATTTGGCACACACATCGGTAAGGCTTGGCAAAAACACATATTAAGCAACCAAACCCCAAAAATGAAAAATGCGCGCTAGCGCCCCCTACGAAAAAAAAAAACCAGACTGCTTGTAACTTCCGGTAGGAATGTCGTAGAGACATGAAACAAAATCCTCTATGTAGAACTGACCTAGACCTAAATTCCCCATCAGAAACTCCTATACCTAAAATCAACAGAAATTTTGCAAAACCCTTTCAAAGCAAAATTTTCGCCAAAAAACGCTATTTTTGCCTCTTAGAGCTGCAATTTGACCCCCTTAACATGCTTCAAAACTCACTAAACTTGGAACACACATCAGGACTGGCAGAAATTGTGATCTAATGAAAAAAAAAAAAAAAAAATCTCAAAATTGGGCTCTAGCGCAATTTTTCAATAAAACACAGAAAAAACTGCTTCCAGGAAGAAACCACAGACAAAACTGCTTGTAACTTCGGGTTAGAATGCCGGAAAGACATGAAACAAAAACTTCTATGTAGGTCTCACTTAAACCTACATTTTAGTAATTGACAGCTAGCAGAAATAATGAACAGGAAGTTGGCAATTACCCCTTCAAAATAAAAGTTTTGTGAAAACCCGTCACCTTTCTTCAAAAGTTATCTCCTCTGAGCGCGTTTGTCGTTTCGGCTTCAAACTCGCTCAGGAGAGAGTTTGAACCCTTCTGATTAAAAGTATAGATCAAAGTTTTGATAAGTTTTAAGGTTTTGATTTTACGCGCCTTCAAAGATCCGCTGCGCAAAGTTTCCTAAAAAACTTCATTTTCGCCTCTTTGAGCTGTAATTTGACCCCCTTAAAATGCTTCAAAACTCACCAAACTTGGCACACACATCAGGACTGGCAACCATTGTGAGCTGATGAAAAAAACAAACTCCAAAACTCAAAATTGCGCTCTAGCGCCCCCTAGGAATACAACACAGACAATACCATAATTTGACCCCCTTAACATGCTTCAAAACTCACCAAATTTGACACACACATTGGTATGGAGGGGCAGACCAACTTATTAGGTAACCAAACCCCAAAAATTAAAATTGCGCGCTAGCGCCCCCTAGGAAGAGACAAAAAACAGACTGCTTGTAACTTCCGTTAGGAATGTCGTAGAGAGATGAAACAAAAACTTCTGTGTAGGTCTGACTTAGACCTACATTTCCAATAAAAAACGTCTATACCCAAAATCAACAGAAATTTTGCAAAAACTCATTCAAAGCAAAATTTTCGTAAAAAATGCTATTTTTGGCTCTTTCAGCTGTAATTTGACCCCCTTAAAATGCTTCAAAACTCACCAAACTTGGCACACACATCAGGACTGGCAGAAATTGTGATCTAGTGAAAAAAACAAACCTTAAAACTCAAAATTGCACTCTATTGCAATTTTTGAATAAAACACAGAAAAAACTGCTCCTAGGAAGAGGAAACAGATCAAACTGCTTGTAACTTCTGGTAGGAACGTCAGACAGACATGAAACAAAAACCTCAATGTAGGTCTCACTTAGAACTACATTTTGATGATTGATATATTTCAGTTGAAATCAACAGGAAGTTGGCAATTACCCCTTCAAAATAAAAGTTTTGTAAAAAGCCGTCACCTTTTTCCAGACAAAACTGCTTGTAACTTCTGTTAGGAATGTCGTAGAGACATGAAACAAATACCTCTATGTTGGTCTGACTAAGATCGGGACTCGGGACACGGCGGCGGCGGCGGCGGCCAACGGCGGACCCGACCAACGCTGCTTGCAGCTTTAATTAGGGTCCGCCCTGCCAGCAAAGGACATCCATGTCCTTTGCCATGGCAAGGACCCTATTGAATCTGCTGCGTTTTATTATTATTCTTTATTATTATTCCGCACCGTCGCACCCCAATTTCACCCCCTTAACATGCTTCAAAACTCACCAAACTTGACACACACGTCGGTCTACCGTGACACCACAACATATTAAGCAACCAAACCCCAAAAATGAAAATTGCGCGCTAGCGCCCCCTAGAAAGAGAAAAAAAACAGACTGCTTGTAACTTTCGTTAGGAATGTCGTAGAGACATGAAACAAAAACCTCTATGTAGGGCTGACTTAGACCTAAATTCCATAATTGTATCTTCTGGGGCCAAAATCAACAGAAATTTTGCAAAAACCCTTTCAAAGCAAAATTTTTGCAAAAAATGCTATTTTTGCCTCTTTGAGCTGTAATTTGACCCCCTTAAAATGCTTCAAAACTCACCAAACTTGGCACACACATCAGAACTGGCAGAAATTGTGATCTAATGAAAAAAAAAAAAAAAAAAACTCAAAATTGCGCTCTAGCGCAATTTTTGAATAAAACACAGACAAAACTGCTTCTAGGAAGAAAACACAGACAAAACTGCTTGTAACTTCCGGTAGGAATGTCGGAAAGACATGAAACAAAAACTTCTATGTAGGTCTCACTTAGACCTACATTTTAATAATTGACAGCTAGCAGAAAAAATCAACAGGAAGTTGGCAATTACCCCTTCAAAATAAAAGTTTTGTAAAAACCCGTCAACTTTTTCAAATCGATACTTCTCCCAGTGCGTTTGTTGTTTCGGCTTCAAACTCGCACAGGAGAGAGTTTGAACCCTTCTGATTAAAAGTATAGATCAAAGTTTTGATAAGTTTTAAGGTTTTGATTTTACGCGCCTTCAAAGATCCCCTGCGCAAAGTTTCCTAAAATATGTCATTTTCGCTTCTTTGAGCTGTAATTTGACCCCCTTAAAATGCTTCAAAACTCACCAAACTTGGCACACACATCAGGACTGGCAACAATTGCGAGCTGATAAAAAAACCACACCCCAAAACTCAAAATTGTGCTCTAGCGCCCCCTAGGAATACAACACAGACAAACTGCTCCTAGGAAGAAAACAAAGACAAAACTGCTTGTAACTTCCGGTAGGAATGTCGTAGAGACATGAAACAAAAACCACTATGTAGGTCTGACTTAGACCTACATTTGAATAATTGACATGCTTTGGCAAAAATCAACAGGAAGCTAGATATTTTCACTTCAATACAACAACTGCATTACTTTCACAATGCATTAAATAGTGGGACGAAGGCGTCTTAAGCCCTGGGGCTCGGGGGCAGCAACCCAAGGCGCGCTCGCACCTTCGCACCCTAATTTGACCCCCTTAACATGCTTCAAAACTCACCAAAATTGACACACACATCGGTATGGAGCGGCAGACCAAGCTATTAAGCAACCAAACCCCAAAAATTAAAATTGCGCGCTAGCGCCCCCTAGGAAGAGACAAAAACCAGACTGCTTGTAACTTACGTTAGGAATGTCGTAGAGACATGAAACAAAAACCTCTGTGTAGGTCTGACTTAGACCTACATTTCCAATAAAAAATGTCTATACCCAAAATCAACAGAAATTTTGCAAAAACTAATTTAAAGCAACATTTTCGCAAAAAACGCTATTTTTGCCTCTTTGAGCTGTAATTTGACCCCCTTAAAATGCTTCAAAACTCACCAAACTTGGCACACACATCAGGACTGGCAGAAATTGCGATCTAGTGAAAAAACCAAACCTTAAAACTCAAAATTGCGCTCTATTGCAATTTTTGAATAAAACACAGAAAAAACTGCTCCTAGGAAGAGGAAACAGATAAAACTGCTTGTAACTTCTGGTAGGAACGTCGGACAGACATGAAACAAAAACCTCAATGTAGGTCTCACTTAAACCTACATTTTGATAGGTGGCATCTTTCAGTTAAAATCAACAGGAAGTTGGCAATTACCCCTTCAAAATGAAAGTTTTGTAAAAAGCCGTCGCCTTTTTCCAGACAAAACTGCTTGTAACTTCTGTTAGGAATGTCGTAGAGACATGAAACAAAGACCTCTATGTTGGTCTGACTAAGATCGGGACTCGGGACTCGGGACACGGCGGCGGCGGCGGCGGCGGACCCGACCAACGCTGCTTGCAGCTTTAATTAGGGTCCGCCCTGCAATGGCAAAGGACATCCATGTCCTTTGCCATGCAAGGACCCTATTGAATCTGTAACGTTTTCTTATTATTAGGGTCCGCACTGCCAGCAAAGGACTCTGTCCTTTGCCATGGCAAGGACCCTATTGAATCTGCTTTGTTTTATTATTATTATTATTATTCCGCAGCTTCGAACCCTAATTTGACCCACTGACCATGCTCCAAAACTCACCAAATTTGGCACACACATCGGTAAGGCTTGGCAAAAACACATATTAAGCAACCAAACCCCAAAAATGAAAAATGCGCGCTAGCGCCCCCTACGAAAAAAAAAAAACAGACTGCTTGTAACTTCCGGTAGGAATGTCGTAGAGACATGAAACAAAATCCTCTATGTAGAACTGACCTAGACCTAAATTCCCCATCAGAAACTCCTATACCTAAAATCAACAGAAATTTTGCAAAACCCTTTCAAAGCAAAATTTTCGCCAAAAAACGCTATTTTTGCCTCTTTGAGCTGTAATTTGACCCCCTTAACATGCTTCAAAACTCACCAAACTTGGCAGACACATCAGGACTGGCAGAAATTGCAATCTAATGAAAAAAAAAAAAAAAAAAACTCAAAATTGCGCTTTAGCGCAATTTTTCAATAAAACACAGAAAAAACTGCTTCCAGGAAGAAAACACAGACAAAACTGCTTGTAACTTCGGGTAGGAATGCCGGAAAGACATGAAACAAAAACTTCTATGTAGGTCTCACTTAAACCTACATTTTAGTAATTGACAGCTAGCAGAAAAAATCAACAGGAAGTTGGCAATTTCCCCTTCAAAATAAAAGTTTTGTGAAAACCCGTCACCTTTCTTCAAAAGTTATCTCCTCTGAGCGCGTTTGTCGTTTCGGCTTCAAACTCGCACAGGAGAGAGTTTGAACCCTTCTGATTAAAAGTATAGATCAAAGTTTTGATAAGTTTTAAGGTTTTGATTTTACGCGCCTTCAAAGATCCGCTGCGCAAAGTTTCCTAAAAAATTTCATTTTCGCCTCTTTGAGCTGTAATTTGACCCCCTTAAAATGCTTCAAAACTCACCAAACTTGGCACACACATCAGGACTGGCAACCATTGTGAGCTGATGAAAAAACCAAACTCCAAAACTCAAAATTGTGCTCTAGCGCCCCCTAGGAATACAACACAGACAATACCATAATTTGACCCCCTTAACATGCTTCAAAACTCACCAAATTTGACACACACATTGGTATGGAGGGGCAGACCAACTTATTAGGTAACCAAACCCCAAAAATTAAAATTGCGCGCTAGCGCCCCCTAGGAAGAGACAAAAAACAGACTGCTTGTAACTTCCGTTAGGAATGTCGTAGAGAGATGAAACAAAAACCTCTGTGTAGGTCTGACTTAGACCTACATTTCCAATAAAAAACGTCTATACCCAAAATCAACAGAAATTTTGCAAAAACTTATTCAAAGCAAAATTTTCGTAAAAAATGCTATTTTTGGCTCTTTCAGCTGTAATTTGACCCCCTTAAAATGCTTCAAAACTCACCAAACTTGGCACACACATCAGGACTGGCAGAAATTGTGATCTAGTGAAAAAAACAAACCTTAAAACTCAAAATTGCACTCTATTGCAATTTTTGAATAAAACACAGAAAAAACTGCTCCTAGGAAGAGGAAACAGATCAAACTGCTTGTAACTTCTGGTAGGAACGTCAGACAGACATGAAACAAAAACCTCAATGTAGGTCTCACTTAGAACTACATTTTGATGATTGATTTATTTCAGTTGAAATCAACAGGAAGTTGGCAATTACCCCTTCAAAATAAAAGTTTTGTAAAAAGCCGTCACCTTTTTCCAGACAAAACTGCTTGTAACTTCTGTTAGGAATGTCGTAGAGACATGAAACAAATACCTCTATGTTGGTCTGACTAAGATCGGGACCCGGGACACGGCGGCGGCGGCCAACGGCGGACCCGACCAACGCTGCTTGCAGCTTTAATTATTATTATTCTTCCGCAACTTTGAACCCTAATTTGACCCACTGACCATGCTCCAAAACTCACCAAATTTGGCACACACATCGGTAAGGCTTGGCAAAAACACATATTAAGCAACCAAACCCCAAAAATGAAAAATGCGCGCTAGCGCCCCCTACGAAAAAAAAAAACCAGACTGCTTGTAACTTCCGTTAGGAATGTCGTAAAGACATCGAACAAAAACCTCTATGTAGGTCTGACTTAGACCTAAATTCCCCATTAGAAATGCCTATACCTAAAATCAACAGAAATTTGGCAAAAACCCATTCAAAGCAAAATTTTCGCTAAAAAATGCTATTTTTGCCCCTTTGAGCTGTAATTTGACCCCCTTAACATGCTTCAAAACTCACCAAACTTGGAAGACACATCAGGACTGGCAGAAATTGCAATCTAATGAAAAAAAAAAAAAAAAAAACTCAAAATTGCGCTTTAACGCAATTTTTCAATAAAACACAGAAAAAACTGCTTCCAGGAAGAAAACACAGACAAAACTGCTTGTAACTTCGGGTAGGAATGCCGGAAAGACATGAAACAAAAACTTCTATGTAGGTCTCACTTAGACCTACATTTTAATAATTGACAGCTAGCAGAAAAAATCAACAGGAAGTTGGCAATTACCCCTTCAAAATAAAAGTTTTGTGAAAACCCGTCACCTTTCTTCAAAAGTTATCTCCTCTGAGCGCGTTTGTCGTTTCGGCTTCAAACTCGCACAGGAGAGAGTTTGGACCCTTCTGATTAAAAGTATAGATCAAAGTTGTGATAAGTTTTAAGGTTTTGATTTTACGCGCCTTCAAAGAACCCCTGCGCAAATTTTCCAAAAAAATATCATTTTTACCTCTTTGAGCTGTAATTTGACCCCCTTAAAATGCTTCAAAACTCACCAAACTTGGCACACACATCAGGACTGGCAAAAATTGCGATCTAGTGAAAAAACCAAACCCCAAAACTCAAAATTGTGCTCTAGCGCCCCCTATGAATACAACACAGACAATACCCTAATTTGACCCCCTTAACATGCTTCAAAACTCACCAAATTTGACACACACATCGGTATGGAGCGGCAGACCAACATATTAGGTAACCAAACCCCAAAAATGAAAATTGCGCGCTAGCGCCCCCTAGGAAGATACAAAAAACAGACTGCTTGTAACTTCCGTTAGGAATGTCGTAGAGACATGAAACAAAAACCTCTGTGTAGGTCTGACTTAGACCTACATTTTGATAATTGGCATCTTTCAGTTAAAATCAACAGGAAGTTGCCAATTACCCCTTCAAAATAAAAGTTTTGTAAAAAGCCGTCTCCTTTTTCCAGACAAAACTGCTTGTAACTTCTGTTAGGAATGTCGTAGAGTGATGAAACAAAAACTTCTATGTAGGTCTGACTAAGATCGGGACTCGGGACACGGCAGCGGCGGCGGCGGCCAACGGCGGACCCGACCAACGCTGCTTGCAGCTTTAATTAGGGTCCGCCCTGCAATGGCAAAGGACATCCATGTCCTTTGCCATGCAAGGACCCTATTGAATCTGCTGCGTTTTATTATTATTATTGTTTATTCCGCTCCTTCGCACCCTAATTTGACCCCCTTAACATGCTTCAAAACTCACCAAAGTTGACACACACGTCGGTACGGTGGGCCTTCCCAACTTATTAAGCAACCAAACCCCAAAAATCAAAATTGCGCTCTAGCGCCCCCTAAAACGAAAAAAAAAACAGACTGCTTGTAACTTCCGTTAGGAATGTCGTAGAGACATGAAACAAAAACCTCTATGTAGGTCTGACTTAGACCTAAATTCCATAATTGTATCTTCTGGGGCCAAAATCAACAAAAAATTTTCAAAAACCCATTCAAAGCCAAATTTTCACAAAAAATGCAATTTTTGCCTCTTTGAGCTGTAATTTGCCCCCCTTAAAATGCTTCAAAACTCACCAAACTTGGCACACACATCAGGACTGGCAGAAATTGCGATTTAATGAAAAAAAAAAAAAAAAAAATCAAAATTGCGCTCTAGCGCAATTTTTGAATAAAACACAGAAAAAACTGCTTCCAGGAAGAAAACATAGACAAAACTGCTTGTAACTTCCGGTAGGAATGTCGGAAAGACATGAAACAAAAACTTCTATGTAGGTCTTACTTAGACCTACATTTTAATAATCGACAGCTAGCAGAAAAAATCAACAGGAAGTTGGCAATTACCCCTTCAAAATAAAAGTTTTGTGAAAAAACGTCACCTTTCTTCAAAAGTTATCTCCTCTGAGCGCGTTTGTCGTTTCGGCTTCAAACTCGCTCAGGAGAGAGTTTGGACCCTTCTGAATAAAAGTATAGATCAAAGTTTTGATAAGTTTTAAGGTTTTGATTTTACGCGCCTTCAAAGACGCCTTGCGCAAAGTTTCCTAAAAAATGTCATTTTTGCCTCTTTGAGCTGTAATTTGACCCCCTTAAAATGCTTTAAAACTCACCAAACTTGGCACACACATCAGGACTGGCAACAATTGCGAGCTAATAAAAAAACCAAACCCCGAAACTCAAAATTGTGCTCTAGCGCCCCCTAGGAATACAACACAGACAAACTGCTTCTAGGAAGAAAACAAAGACAAAACTGCTTGTAACTTCCGGTAGGAATGTCGTAGAGACATGAAACAAAAACCACTATGTAGGTCTGACTTAGACCTACATTTGAATAATTGACATGCTTTGGCAAAAATCAACAGGAAGCTTGATATTTTCACTTCAATACAACAACTGCATTACTTTCACAATGCATTAAATAGTGGCAGCAAGGCTTCTCCTGCCGTGGGGCTCGGGGACAGCAACCCAAGGCGCGCTCGCACCTTCGCACCCTAATTTGACCCCCTTAACATGCTTCAAAACTCACCAAAATTGACACACACATCGGTATGGAGCGGCAGACCAACTTATTAAGCAACCAAACCCCAAAAATTTAAATTGCGCGCTAGCGCCTCCTAGGAAGAGACAAAAAACAGACTGCTTGTAACTTCCGTTAGGAATGTCGTAGAGACATGAAACAAAAACCTCTATGTAGGTCTGACTAAGACCTACATTTCCAATTAAAAGGTCTATACCCAAAATCAACAGAAATTTAGCAAAAACTCATTCAAAGCAACATTTTCGCAAATAACGCTATTTTTGCCTCTTTGAGCTTTAATTTGACCCCCTTAAAATGCTTCAAAACTCACCAAACTTGGCACACACATCAGGACTGGCAGAAATTGCGATCTGGTGAAAAAACCAAACCTTAAAACTCAAAATTACGCTCTATTGCAATTTTTGAAAAAAACACAGAGAAACTGCTCCTAGGAAGAGGAAACGGATACAACTGCTTGTAACTTCTGGTAGGAACGTCGGACAGACATGAAACGAAAACCTCTGTGTAGGTCTCACTTAGACCTACATTTTGATAGGTGGCATCTTTCAGTTAAAATCAACAGGAAGTTGGCAATTACCCCTTCAAAATAAAAGTTTTGTAAAAAGCCGTCACCTTTTTCCAGACAAAACTGCTTGTAACTTCTGTTAGGAATGTCGTAGAGACATGAAACAAAGACCTCTATGTTGGTCTGACTTAGATCGGGACTCGGGACACGGCGGCGGCGGCCAACGGCGGACCCGACCAACGCTGCTTGCAGCTTTAATTATTATTATTCTTTCTTTCTTCCGCACGGATACTCGCCTATGCGCTCTATTTTGACCCACTGACCATGCCTCAAAGCACACCAAATTTGACACACGCGTCGGTGAGGAAATTCCTCCCAACATATTAGGGAGCCGAACCAGAAAAATCACAATTGCGCGCTAGCGCCCCCTAGGAAAAGACAAAAAATGGATTACTTGTAACTTCCGGTAGGAATGTCGTAGAGACATAAAACAAAATCCTCTATGTAGAACTGACCTAGACCTAAATTCCCCATTAGAAAGTCCTATACCTAAAATCAACAGAAATTTTGCAAAACCCTTTCAAAGCAAAATTTTCACCAAAAATGCTATTTTTGCCTCTTTGAGCTGTAATTTGACCCCCTTAAAATGCTTCAAAACTCACCAAACTTGGCAGACACATTGGGACTCGCAGAAATTGTGATCTAATGAAAAAAAAAAATTCTAAAACTCAAAATTGCGCTCTACAAAATTTTTGGAATGAAACACAGAAAAAACTGCTTCTAGGAAGAAAACACAGACAAAACTGCTTGTAACTTCGGGTAGGAATGTCGGAAAGACATGAAACAAAAACTTCTATGTAGGTCTCGCTTAGACCTACATTTTAATAATTGACAGCTAGCAGAAAAAATTAACAGGAAGTTGGCAATTACCCCTTCAAAATAAAAGTTTTGTGAAAACCCGTCACCTTTTTTCAAAAGTTATCTCCTCTGAGCGAGTTTGTCGTTTCGGCTTCAAACTCGCACAGGAGAGAGTTTGAACCCTTCTGATTAAAAGTATAGATCAAAATTTTGATAAGTTTTAAGGGTTTGATTTTACGCGCCTTCAAAGATCCCCTGCGCAAATTTTCCTAAAAAAGAAAATTTTTACCTCTTTGAGCTGTAATTTGACCCCCTTAAAATGCTTCAAAACACACCAAACTTGGCACACACATCAGGACTGGCAACAATTGCGATCTAGTAAAAAAACCAAACCCCAAAACTCAAAATTGTGCTCTAGCGCCCCCTAGGAATACAACACAGACAAACTACTCCTAGGAAGAAAACAAAGACAAAACTGCTTCTACCTTCCGGTAGGAATGTCGTAGGGACATGAAACAAAAACCACTATGTAGGTCTGACTTAGACCTACATTTGAATAATTAACATACTTTGGCAAAAATCAACAGGGAGCTTGATATTTTCACTTCAATACAACAACTGCATTACTTTCACAATGCATTAAATAGTGTCACCAAGGCTTCTCCTGCCGTGGGGCTCGGGGACAGCAACCCAAGGCGCGCTCACACCTTCGCACCCTAATTTGACCCCCTTAACATGCTTCAAAACTCACCAAAATTGACACACACATCGGTATGGAGCGGCAGACCAACTTATTAAGCAACCAAACCCCAAAAATTAAAATTGCGCGCTAGCGCCCCCTAGGAAGAGACAAAAAACAGACTGCTTGTAACTTCCGTTAGGAATGTCGTAGAGACATGAAACTAAAACTTCTGTGTAGGTCTGACTAAGACCTACATTTCCAATAAAAATGTCTGTACCCAAATTCAACAGAAATTTTGCAAAAACTCATTCAAAGCAACATTTTCGCAAAAAACGCTATTTTTGCCTCTTTGAGCTGTAATTTGACCCCCTTAAAATGCTTCAAAACTCACCAAACTTGGCACACACATCAGGACTGGCAGAAATTGTGCTTTAATGAAAAAAAAATTTATAAAATTCAAAATTGCGCTCTACAAAATTTTTTGAATAAAACACAGGAACAACTGCTCCTAGGAAGAGGAAACAGAGGCGCGCTCGCACCTTCGCACCCTAATTTGACCCCCTTAACATGCTTCAAAACTCACCAAAATTGACACACACATCGGTATGGAGCGGCAGACCAACTTATTAAGCAACCAAACCCCAAAAATTAAAATTGCGCGCTAGCGCCCCCTAGGAAGAGACAAAAAACAGACTGCTTGTAACTTCCGTTAGGAATGTCGTAGAGACATGAAACAAAAACTTCTGTGTAGGTCTGACTTAGACCTACATTTCCAATAAACACTTCTGTACCTAAAATCAACAGGAAGTTGGCAAAACCCCCTTCAAAACAAAATGTTCGCAAAATATGCCTTTTTTGCCTCTTTGAACTGAAATTTGACCCCCTTAAAATGCTTCAAAGTGCAAGTTAGAGCTATACAATGCCAAGCGAAAGCCATTTATCAACAACATCCGGAAACGCAAATCTATAATTTGACCCCCTTAACATGCTTCAAAACTCACCAAATTTTACACACACATCAGGACTGGTGAAAATTGCCATCCAATAAAAAAAGCAAACCCCAAAAATGAAAATTGTGCTCTAGCGCCCCCTAGGAAAATAAACTGATAAAACTGCTTGTAAATTCTGTTAGGAATGTCGTAGAGTGATGAAACAAAAACTTCTATGGAGGTCTGACTAAGATCGGGACTCGGGACACGGCGGCGGCGGCGGCGGCCAACGGCGGACCCGACCAACGCTGCTTGCAGCTTTAATTATTAGGGTCCGCCCTGCAATGGCAAAGGACATCCATGTCCTTTGCCATGCAAGGACCCTATTGAATCTGCTGCGTTTTATTATTCTTTATTATTATTATTCCGCACCTATACGCCCCTATTTCACCCCCTTAACATGCTTCAAAACTCACCAAAGTTGACACACACGTCGGTCTACCGTGACACCACAACATATTAAGCAACCAAACCCCAAAAATGAAAATTGCGCTCTAGCGCCCCCTAAAATCAAAACAAAAACAGACTGCTTGTAACTTCCGTTAGGAATGTCGTAGAGACATGAAACAAAAACCTCTGTGTAGGTCTGACTTAGACCTAAATTCCATAATTGTATCTTCTGGGGCCAAAATCAACAAAAAATTTTCAAAAACCCATTCAAAGCCAAATTTTCACAAAAAATGCAATTTTTGCCTCTTTGAGCTGTAATTTGCCCCCCTTAAAATGCTTCAAAACTCACCAAACTTGGCAGACACATCAGGACTGGCAGAAATTGCGATCTATTGAAAAAAAAAAAAAAAAAAACTCAAAATTGCGCTGTAGCGCAATTTTTCAATAAAACACAGAAAAAACTGCTTCCAGGAAGAAAACACAGACAAAACTGCTTGTAACTTCGGGTAGGAATGCCGGAAAGACATGAAACAAAAACTTCTATGTAGGTCTCACTTAAACCTACATTTTAGTAATTGACAGCTAGCAGAAAAAATCAACAGGAAGTTGGCAATTACCCCTTCAAAATAAAAGTTTTGTGAAAACCCGTCACCTTTCTTCAAAAGTTATCTCCTCTGAGCGCGTTTGTCGTTTCGGCTTCAAACTCGCTCAGGAGAGAGTTTGGACCCTTCTGATTAAAAGTATAGATCAAAGTTTTGATAAGTTTTAAGGTTTTGATTTTACGCGCCTTCAAAGACGCCCTGCGCAAAGTTTCCTAAAAAATGTCATTTTTGCCTATTTGAGCTGTAATTTGACCCCCTTAAAATGCTTCAAAACTCACCAAACTTGGCACACACATCAGGACTGGCAACAATTGCGAGCTGATAAAAAAACCAAACTCCAAAACTCAAAATTGTGCTCTAGCGCCCCCTAGGAATACAACACAGACAAACTGCTCCTAGGAAGAAAACAAAGACAAAACTGCTTGTAACTTCCGGTAGGAATGTCGTAGAGACATGAAACAAAAACCACTATGTAGGTCTGACTTAGACCTACATTTGAATAATTAACATACTTTGGCAAAAATCAACAGGAAGCTAGATATTTTCACTTCAATACAACAACTGCATTACTTTCACAATGCATTAAATAGTGGGACGAAGGCGTCTTAAGCCCTGGGGCTCGGGGGCAGCAACCCAAGGCGCGCTCGCACCTTCGCACCCTAATTTGACCCCCTTAACATGCTTCAAAACTCACCAAATTTGACACTCACATCGGTATGGAGCGGCAGACCAACTTATTAAGCAACCAAACCCCAAAAATGAAAATTGCGCGCTAGCGCCCCCTAGTAAGAGACAAAACACAGACTGCTTGTAACTTCCGTTAGGAATGTCGTAGAGACATGAAACAAAAACTTTTGTGTAGGTCTGACTTAGACCTACATTTTGATAATTGGCATCTTTTAGTTAAAATCAACAGGAAGTTGGCAATTTCCCCTTCAAAATAAAAGTTTGGTAAAAAGCCGTCACCTTTTTCCAGACAAAACTGCTTGTAACTTCTGTTAGGAATGTCATAGAGACATGAAAC
This sequence comes from Nerophis ophidion, assembly GCF_033978795.1. Classification (NCBI taxonomy): domain Eukaryota; kingdom Metazoa; phylum Chordata; class Actinopteri; order Syngnathiformes; family Syngnathidae; genus Nerophis; species Nerophis ophidion. Next base: position 22,571,611 of record NC_084632.1, on the reverse strand, counting down.
AAAGACCTCTATGTTGGTCTGACTAAGATCGGGACTCGGGACACGGCGGCGGCGGCCAACGGCGGACCCGACCAACGCTGCTTGCAGCTTTAATTAGGGTCCGCCCTGCCAGCAAAGGACTCCATGTCCTTTGCCATGGCAAGGACCCTATTGAATCTGTAGCGTTTTATTATTATTATTATTCTTTATTATTCCGCTCCGTCGCGCCCCAACATCACCCCCTTAACATGCTTCAAAACTCACCAAAGTTGACACACGCGTCGGTCTACCGTGACACCACAACATATTAAGCAACCAAACCCCAAAAATGAAAATTGCGCTCTAGCGCCCCCTAAAAGGAAACAAAAAACAGACTGCTTGTAACTTCCGTTAGGAATGTCGTAGAGACATGAAACAAAAACCTCTGTGTAGGTCTGACTGAGATCTACATTTCCAATAAAAAATGTCTATACCCAAAATCAACAGAAATTTTGCAAAAACTCATTCAAAGCAAAATTTTAGCAAAAAATGCTATTTTTGCCTCTTTGAGCTGCAATTTGACCCCCTTAAAATGCTTCAAAACTCACCAAACTTGGCAGACACATCAGGACTGGCAGAAATTGCAATCTAATGAAAAAAAAAAAAATAAAAACTCAAAATTGCGCTCTAGCGCAATTTTTTAATAAAACACAGAAAAAACTGCTTCCAGGAAGAAAACACAGACAAAACTGCTTGTAACTTCCAGTAGGAATGCCGGAAAGACATGAAACAAAAACTTCTAGATAGGTCTGACTTAGACCTACATTTCGATAATCGACATCCTTCGGCAAAAATCAACAGGAAGTTAAAAATTGCCCCTTCAAAATAAAAGTTTGGTGAAAACCCGTCACCTTTTTCAAATCGACACTCCTCCCAGTGCGTTTGTCGTTTCGGCTTCAAACTCGCACAGGAGAGAGATTGAACCCTTCTGATTAAAAGTATACATCAAAGTTTTGATAAGTTCTCAGGTTTTGATTTTACGCGCCTTCAAAGAACCCCTGCGCAAATTTTCCTAAAAAATGTCGTTTTTGCCTCTTTGAGCTGTAATTTGACCTACTTAAAATGCTTCAAAGTGCAAGTTAAAGCTCTGTTATGCAGACCGAAAGCCATTCATCAACAACATCCAGAATCACCGATCTGTAATTTCACCCCCTTAACATGCTTCAAAACTCACCAAATTTTGCACACACATCAGGACTGGCAATAACTGCCAACTAACAAAAAACCAAACCCCAAAAATCGAAATTGCGCTTAGCGCCCCCTAGGAAAAAACCCAGACAAAACTGCATGTAACTTCTGTTAGAAATGTCGTATAGACATGGAATAAAAACCTCTATGTTGGTTTGACTAATATCGGGACTCGGGACACGGCGGCGGCGGCCAACGGCGGACCCGACCAACGCTGCTTGCAGCTTTAATTAGGGTCCGCCCTGCCAGCAAAGGACTCCATGTCCTTTGCTAAGGCAAGGACCCTATTGAATCTGTAACGTTTCTTATTAGGGTCCGCCCTGCAATGGCAAAGGACATCCATGTCCTTTGCCATGCAAGGACCCTATTGAATCTGCTGCGTTTTATTATTATTCTTTATTATTCCGCCGCCGTTTCCAGCTGAAATTTGACCCACTTAACATGCTTCAAAACTCACCATATTTGACACACACATCAGGATCTGCGAAAATTGCCATCTAATAAAAAAACCGAGCACTAAAAATCAAAATTGCGCGCTAGCGCCCCCTAGGAAGAAACAAAAAACGGACTGCTTGTAACTTCCATTAGGAATGTCGTAGAGACTTGAAACAAAAACCTATATGAAGGTCTGACTTTGATGAACATTTCCAATAAAAATGTTCTATACCTAAAATCAACAGGAAGTTGGCAAAAACGCCTTCAAAGCAAAATTTTCGCAAAAAATGCTATTTTTGCCTCTTTGAGCTGTAATTTGACCCCCTTAAAATGCTTCAAAACTCACCAAACTTGGCACACACCTCAGGACTGGCAGAAATTGCGATCTAATGAAAATAAAAAATAATAAAACTCAAAATTGCGCTCTAGCGCAATTTTTGAATAAAACACAGAAAAAACTGCTCCTAGGAAGAGAAAACAGACAAAACTGCTTGTAACTTCCAGTAGGAATGTCGGACAGACATGAAACAAAAACTTCTAGGTAGGTCTGACTTAGACCTACATTTCGATAATTTACATCCTTCGGCAAAAATCAACAGGAAGTTAAAAATTGCCCCTTCAAAATAAAAGTTTTGTGAAAACCCGTCACCTTTTTCAAATCGACACTTCTCCCAGTGCGTTTGTCGTTTCGGCTTCAAACTCGCACAGGAGAGAGTTTGGACACTTCTGATTAAAAGTATAGATCAAAGTTTTGATTACTGCTCCGGTTTGGATTTTACGCGCCTTCAAAAAACCCCTGCGCAACTTTTCCTAAAAAATGACGTTTTTGACTCTTTGAGCTGTAATTTCACCCACTTAAAATGCTTCAAAGTGCTAGTTAAAGCTCTGTTATGCAGACCGAAAGCCATTTATCAACAACATCCAGAATCGCCAATCTGTAATTTCACCCCCTTAACATGCTTCAAAACTCACCAAATTTTACACACATATCAGGACTGGCAAAAACTGCCATCTAATAAAAAACCAAACCCCAAAAATCTAAATTGCGCTTAGCGCCCCCTAGGAAAAAACCCAGACAAAACTGCTTGTAACTTCCGTTAGGAATGTCGTAGAGACATGAAACAAAAACCTCTGTGTAGGTCTGACTTAGACCTACATTTCCAATAAAAAACGTCTATTCCCAAAATCAACAGAAATTTTGCAAAAACTCATTCAAAGCAAAATTTTCGCCAAAAAATGCTATTTTTGCCTCTTTGAGCTGCAATTTGACCCCCTTAAAATGCTTCAAAGTGCAAGTTAAAGCTATACAATGCCAGGCGAAAGCCATTTATCAACAACATCCAGAAACGCAAATCTGTAATTTGACCCCCTTAACATGCTTCAAAACTCACCAAATTTTACACACACATCAGGAATGGTGAAAATTGCCATCCAATAAAAAAACCAAACCACAAATATGACAATTGTGCTCTAGCGCCCCCTAGGAAAATAAACTGATAAAACTGCTTGTAAATTCTGTTAGGAATGTCGTAGAGTGATGAAACAAAAACTTCTATGTAGGTCTGACTAAGATCGAGACTCGGGACACGGCGGCGGCGGCGGCGGCCAACGGCGGACCCGACCAACGCTGCTTGCAGCTTTAATTAGGGTCCGCCCTGCAATGGCAAAGGACATCCATGTCCTTTGCCATGCAAGGACCCTATTGAATCTGTAGCGTTTTATTATTATTCTTTATTATTCCGCCGCCGTTTCCAGCTGAAATTTGACCCACTTAACATGCTTCAAAACTCACCATATTTGACACACACATCAGGATCTGCGAAAATTGCCATCTAATGAAAAAACCGAGCACTAAAAATCAAAATTGCGCGCTAGCGCCCCCTAGGAAGAAACAAAAAACGGACTGCTTGTAACTTCCATTAGGAATGTCGTAGAGACTTGAAACAAAAACCTATATGAAGGTCTGACTTAGATGAACATTTCCAATAAAAATGTTCTATACCTAAAATCAACAGGAAGTTGGCAAAAACGCCTTCAAAGCAAAATTTTCGCAAAAAATGCTATTTTTGCCTCTTTGAGCTGTAATTTGACCCCCTTAAAATGCTTCAAAACTCACCAAACTTGGCACACACCTCAGGACTGGCAGAAATTGCGATCTAATGAAAATAAAAAATAATAAAACTCAAAATTGCGCTCTAGCGCAATTTTTGAATAAAACACAGAAAAAACTGCTCCTAGGAAGAGAAAACAGACAAAACTGCTTGTAACTTCCAGTAGGAATGTCGGACAGACATGAAACAAAAACTTCTAGGTAGGTCTGACTTAGACCTACATTTCGATTATTTACATCATTCGGCAAAAATCAACAGGAAGTTAAAAATTGCCCCTTCAAAATAAAAGTTTTGTGAAAACCCGTCACCTTTTTCAAATCGACACTTCTCCCAGTGCGTTTGTCGTTTCGGCTTCAAACTCGCACAGGAGAGAGTTTGGACACTTCTGATTAAAAGTATAGATCAAAGTTTTGATTACTGCTCCGGTTTGGATTTTACGCGCCTTCAAAAAACCCCTGCGCAACTTTTCCTAAAAAATGACGTTTTTGCCTCTTTGAGCTGTAATTTCACCCACTTAAAATGCTTCAAAGTGCTAGTTAAAGCTCTGTTATGCAGACCGAAAGCCATTTATCAACAACATCCAGAATCACCGATCTGTAATTTCACCCCCTTAACATGCTTCAAAACTCACCAAATTTTACACACATATCAGGACTGGCAAAAACTGCCATCTAATAAAAAACCAAACCCCAAAAATCTAAATTGCGCTTAGCGCCCCCTAGGAAAAAACCCAGACAAAACTGCATGTAACTTCTGTTAGAAATGTCGTAGAGACATGAAATAAAAACCTCTATGTTGGTTTGACTAAGATCGGGACCCGGGACACGGCGGCGGCGGCCAACGGCGGACCCGACCAACGCTGCTTGCAGCTTTAATTATTATTATTATTATTATTCTTCCGCAGCTTCGAACCCTAATTTGACCCACTGACCATGCTCCAAAACTCACCAAATTTTAAACACACATCGGTAAGGCTTGGCAAAAACACATATTAAGCAACCAAACCCCAAAAATTAAAAATGCGCGCTAGCGCCCCCTACGAAAAAAAAAAAACAGACTGCTTGTAACTTCCGTTAGGAATGTCGTAAAGACATGGAACAAAAACCTCTATGTAGGTCTGACTTAGACCTAGATTCCCCATTAGAAATGCCTATACCTAAAATCAACAGAAATTTTGCAAAAACCCATTTAAAGCAAAATTTTCGCTAAAAAATGCTATTTTTGCCCCTTTGAGCTGTAATTTGACCCCCTTAAAATGCTTCAAAACTCACCAAACTTGGCACACACATCAGGACTGGCAGAAATTGCAATCTAATGAAAAAAAATAATAATAAAACTAAAAATTGCGCTCTAGCGCAATTTTTCAATAAAACACAGAAAAAACTGCTTCCAAGAAGAAAACACAGACAAAACTCCTTGTAACTTCCAGTAGGAATGCCGGAAAGACATGAAACAAAAACTTCTAGGTAGGTCTGACTTAGACCTACATTTCGATAATTGACATCCTTCGGCAAAAATCAACAGGAAGTTAAAAATTGCCCCTTCAAAATAAAAGTTTTGTGAAAACCCATCACCTTTCTTCAAAAGTTATCTCCTCTGAGCCCGTTTGTCGTTTCGGCTTCAAACTCGCACAGGGGAGACTTTGAACCCTTCTGATTAAAAGTATAGATCAAAGTTTTCATAAGTTTTAAGGTTTTGATTTTACGCGCCTTCAAAAAACCCCTGCGCAACTTTTCCTAAAAAATGACGTTTTTGCCTCTTTGAGCTGTAATTTGACCCACTTAAAATGCTTCAAAGTGCTAGTTAAAGCTCTGTTATGCAGACCGAAAGCCATTTATCAACAACATCCAGAATCGCCGATCTGTAATTTCACCCCCTTATCATGCTTCAAAACTCACCAAATTTTACACACATATCAGGACTGGCAAAAACTGCCATCTAATAAAAAACCAAACCCCAAAAATCTAAATTGCGCTTAGCGCCCCCTAGGAAAAAACCCAGACAAAACTGCATGTAACTTCTGTTAGAAATGTCGTAGAGACATGAAATAAAAACCTCTATGTTGGTTTGACTAAGATCGGGACCCGGGACACGGCGGCGGCGGCCAACGGCGGACCCGACCAACGCTGCTTGCAGCTTTAATTATTATTATTCCGCCGCCTCTTTGAACCTTAATTTGACCCACTGACCATGCCTCAAAACTCACCAAATTTCACACACTCATCGGAACTGGCGAAAATTGCCATCTAATAAAAAAACCAAACCCCAAAAATGAAAAATGCGCGCTAGCGCCCCCTACGAAAAAAAAAAAACAGACTGCTTGCAACTTCCATTAGGAATGTCGTAAAGACATGGAACGAAAACCTCTATGTAGGTCTGACTTAGACCTAGATTCCCCATCAGAAATGCCTATACCCAAAATCAACAGAAATTTTCCAAAAACTCATTCAAAGCAAAATTTTCGCAAAAAATGCTATTTTTGCCTCTTTGAGCTGCAATTTGACCCCCTTAAAATGCTTCAAAACTCACCAAACTTGGCACACACATCAGGACTGGCAGAAATTGCGATCTAATGAAAAAAAAAAATAATAAAACTCAAAATTGCGCTCTAGCGCAATTTTTCAATAAAACACAGAAAAAACTGCTTCCAGGAAGAAAACACAGACAAAACTGCTTGTAACTTCCGGTAGGAATGCCGGAAAGACATGAAACAAAAACTTCTAGGTAGGTCTGACTTAGACCTACATTTCGATAATTGACATCCTTCGGCAAAAATCAACAGGAAGTTAAAAATTGCCCCTTCAAAATAAAAGTTTTGTGAAAACCCGTCACCTTTCTTCAAAAGTTATCTCCTCTGAGCCCGTTTGTCGTTTCGGCTTCAAACTCGCACAGGAGAGAGTTTGGACACTTCTGATTAAAAGTATAGATCAAAGTTTTGATTACTGCTCCGGTTTGGATTTTACGCGCCTTCAAAAAACCCCTGCGCAACTTTTCCTAAAAAATGACGTTTTTGCCTCTTTGAGCTGTAATTTGACCCACTTAAAATGCTTCAAAGTGCTAGTTAAAGCTCTGTTATGCAGACCGAAAGCCCTTTATCAACAACATCCAGAATCGCCGATCTGTAATTTCACCCCCTTAACATGCTTCAAAACTCACCAAATTTTACACACATATCAGGACTGGCAAAAACTGCCATCTAATAAAAAACCAAACCCCAAAAATCTAAATTGCGCTTAGCGCCCCCTAGGAAAAAACCCAGACAAAACTGCATGTAACTTCTGTTAGAAATGTCGTAGAGACATGAAATAAAAACCTCTATGACCCGGGACACGGCGGCGGCGGCCAACGGCGGACCCGACCAACGCTGCTTGCAGCTTTAATTAGGGTCCGCCCTGCAATGGCAAAGGACATCCATGTCCTTTGCCATGCAAGGACCCTATTGAATCTGCTGCGTTTTATTATTATTATTATTATTATTCCGCAGCTTCGAACCCTAATTTGACCCACTGACCATGCTCCAAAACTCACCAAATTTTAAACACACATCGGTAAGGCTTGGCAAAAACACATATTAAGCAACCAAACCCCAAAATACAAAATTGCGCGCTAGCGCCCCCTATGAAAAAAAAAAAAAAAACTGCTTGTAACTTCCGTTAGGAATGTCGTAGAGACGTGAAACGAAAACCTCTATGTAAGTCTGACTTAGACCTACATTTCATAATAGTATGTTCTCGGGCAAAAATCAACAGAAATTTTGCAAAAACCCATTCAAAGCAAAATTTTTGCAAAAAAATGCTATTTTTGCCTCTTTGAGCTGTAATTTGACCCCCTTAAAATGCTTCAAAACTCACCAAACTTGGCAGACACATCAGGACTGGCAGAAATTGCAATCTAATGAAAAAAAAAAAAAAAAAAACTCAAAATTGCGCTCTAGCTTAATTTTTCAATAAAACACAGAAAAAACTGCTTCCAGGAAGAAACAACAGACAAAACTGCTTGTAACTTCGGGTAGGAATGTCGGAAAGACATGAAACAAAAACTTCTATGTAGGTCTCATTAAGACCTACATTTTAGTAATTGACAGCTAGCAGAAATAATCAACAGGAAGTTGGCAATTACCCCTTCAAAATAAAAGTTTTGTAAAAACCCGTCACCTTTTTCAAATCGAAACTCCTCCCAGTGCGTTTGTCGTTTCGGCTTCAAACTCGCACAGGAGAGAGATTGAACCCTTTTAAAAAAAGTGGTCGGACAAAGTTGTGATAAGTTCTAAGGTTTTGATTTTACGCGCCTTCAAAGAACCCCTGCGCAAATTTTCCAAAAAAATATCATTTTTACCTCTTTGAGCTGTAATTTGACCCCCTTAAAATGCTTCAAAACTCACCAAACTTGGCACACACATCAGGACTGGCAACAATTGCGAGTTAATGAAAAAACCAAACCCCAAAACTCAAAATTGTGCTCTAGCGCCCCCTAGGAATACAACACAAACAATACCCTAATTTGACCCCCTTAACATGCTTCAAAACTCACCAAAGTTGACACACACGTCGGTACGGTGTCCCTCCCCAACATATTAAGCAACCAAACCCCAAAAATGAAAATTGCGCGCTAGCGCCCCCTAGCAAAAAACAAAAACAAATCGCTTGTAACTTCCGTCAGGAATGTCGTAGAGACATGAAACAAAAACCTCTGTGTAGGTCTGACTTAGAACTACATTTCCAATGAAAAATGTCTATACCCAAAATCAACAGAAATCTTGCAAAAACTCATTCAAAGCAAAATTTTCGCAAAAAAATGCTATTTTTGCCTCTTTGAGCTGCAATTTGACCCCCTTAAAATGCTTCAAAACTCACCAAACTTGGCACACACATCAGGACTGGCAGAAATTGCGATCTAGTGAAAAAACAAAACCTTAAAACTCAAAATTGCGCTCTATTGCAATTTTTGAAAAAAACACAGAAAAACTGCTCCTAGGAAGAGGAAACGGATAAAACTGCTTGTAACTTCTGGTAGGAACGTCGGACAGACATGAAACAAAAACCTCTATGTAGGTCTCACTTAGACCTACATTTTGATGATTGGCATCTTTCAGTTGAAATCAACAGGAAGTTGGCAATTACCCCTTCAAAATAAAAGTTTTGTAAAAAGCCGTCACCTTTTTCCAGACAAAACTGCTTGTAACTTCTGTTAGGAATGTCGTAGAGACATGAAACAAAGACCTCTATGTTGGTCTGACTAAGATCGGGACTCGGGACACGGCGGCGGCGGCGGCGGCCAACGGCGGACCCGACCAACGCTGCTTGCAGCTTTAATTATTATTATTATTATTCCGCAGCTTCGAACCCTAATTTGACCCACTGACCATGCTCCAAAACTCACCAAATTTCAAACACACATCGGTAAGGCTTGGCAAAAACACATATTAAGCAACCAAACCCCAAAATACAAAATTGCGCGCTAGCGCCCCCTATGAAAAAAAAAAAACATACTGATTGTAACTTCCGTTAGGAATGTCGTAGAGACATGAAACGAAAACCTCTATGTAAATCTGACTTAGACCTACAATTCATAATAGTATGTTCTGGGGCAAAAATCAACAGAAATATTGCAAAAACCCATTCAAAGCAAAATTTTCGCAAAAAAATGCTATTTTTGCCTCTTTGAGCTGTAATTTCACCCCCTTAAAATGCTTCAAAACTCACCAAACTTGGCAGACACATCAGGACTTGCAGAAATTGCAATCTAATGAAAAAAAAAAATAATAAAACTCAAAATTGCGCTCTAGCGCAATTTTTCAATAAAACACAGAAAAAACTGCTTCCAGGAAGAAACCACGGACAAAACTGCTTGTAACTTCCGGTAGGAATGCCGGAAAGACATGAAACAAAAACTTCTATGTAGGTCTCACTTAGACCTACATTTTAATAATTGACAGCTAGCAGAAAAAATAAACAGGAAGTTGGCAATTACCCCTTCAAAATAAAAGTTTTGTAAAAACCCGTCACCTTTTTCAAATCGACACTTCTCCCAGTGCGTTTGTCGTTTCGGCTTCAAACTCGCACAGGAGAGAGTTTGGACCCTTCTGATTAAAAGTATAGATCAAAGTTTTGATAAGTTTTCAGGTTTTGATTTTACGCGCCTTCAAAGAACCCCTGCGCAAATTTGCCTAAAAAATTTCATTTTTGCCTCTTTGAGCTGTAATTTGACCCCCTTAAAATGCTTCAAAACTCACCAAACTTGGCACACACATCAGGACTGGCAACAATTGCGAGTTAATGAAAAAACCAAACCCAAAAACTCAAAATTGTGCTCTAGCGCCCCCTAGGAAAACAACACAAACAATACCCTAATTTGACCCCCTTAACATGCTTCAAAACTCACCAAATTTGACACACACATCGGTATGGAGCGGCAGACCAACTTATTAGGTAACCAAACCCCAAAAATTTAAATTGCGCGCTAGCGCCCCCTAGGAAGATACAAAAAACAGACTGCTTGTAACTTCCGTTGGGAATGTCGTAGAGACATGGAACAAAAACCTCTATGTAGATCAGACTTAGACCTACATTTCCAATGAAGCACTTCTATAGCAAAAATCAACAGGAAGTTGGCAAAAACCCCTTCAAAACAAAATTTTCGCAAAAAAGTCAATTTCTGCCTCTTTGAACTGAAGTTTGACCCCCTTAAAATGCTTCAAAACTCACCAAACTTGCCACACACATCAGGACTGGCAAACATTGCGATCTAGTGAAAAAAACAAACCTTTAAACTCAAAATTGCGCTCTATTGCAATTTTTGAATAAAACACAGAAAAAACTGCTCCTAGGAAGAGGAAACAGATCAAACTGCTTGTAACTTCTGGTAGGAATGTCGGACAGACATGAAACAAAAACCTCAATGTAGGTCTCACTTGGACCTACATTTTGATAATTGGCATCTTTCAGTTAAAATCAACAGGAAGTTGGCAATTACCCCTTCAAAATAAAAGTTTTGTAAAAAGCCGTCACCTTTTTCCAGACAAAACTGCTTGTAACTTCCGTTAGGAATGTCGTAGGGACATGAAACAAAAACCTCTATGTAGGTCTGACTTAGATCTACATTTCCATTAAACACTTCTATACCTAAAATCAACAGGAAGTTGACAAAAACCCCTTCAAAACAAAATATTTGCAAAAAATGCCTTTTTTGCCTCTTTGAACTGATATTTGACCCCCTTAAAATGCTTCAAAGTGCCAGTTAAAGGTATACTATGCCAAGCGAAAGCCATGTATCAACAACATCCAGAAACACCAATCTGTAATTTGACCCCCTTAACATGCTTCAAAACTCACCAAATTTTACACACACATCAGGACTGGTGAAAATTGCCATCCAATAAAAAAACAAACCCCAAAAATGAAAATTGTGCTCTAGCTCCCCCTAGGAAAAATAACTGACAAAACTGCTTGTAAATTCTGTTAGGAATGTCATAGAGTGATGAAACAAAAACTTCTATGGAGGTCTGATTAAGATCGGGACTCGGGACACGGCGGCGGCGGCGGCCAACGGCGGACCCGACCAACGCTGCTTGCAGCTTTAATTATTATTATTCTTCCGCAACTTTGAACCCTAATTTGACCCACTGACCATGCTCCAAAACTCACCAAATTTGGCACACACATCGGTAAGGCTTGGCAAAAACACATATTAAGCAACCAAACCCCAAAAATGAAAAATGCGCGCTAGCGCCCCCTACGAAAAAAAAAAAACAGACTGCTTGTAACTTCCGTTAGGAATGTCGTAAAGACATCGAACAAAAACCTCTATGTAGGTCTGACTTAGACCTAGATTCCCCATTAGAAATGCCTATACCTAAAATCAACAGAAATTTGGCAAAAACCCATTCAAAGCAAAATTTTCGCTAAAAAATGCTATTTTTGCCCCTTTGAGCTGTAATTTGACCCCCTTAACATGCTTCAAAACTCACCAAACTTGGAAGACACATCAGGACTGGCAGAAATTGCAATCTAATGAAAAAAAAAAAAAAAAAAACTCAAAATTGCGCTTTAGCGCAATTTTTCAATAAAACACATAAAAAACTGCTTCCAGGAAGAAAACACAGACAAAACTGCTTGTAACTTCGGGTAGGAATGCCGGAAAGACATGAAACAAAAACTTCTATGTAGGTCTCACTTAGACCTACATTTTAATAATTGACAGCTAGCAGAAAAAATCAACAGGAAGTTGGCAATTACCCCTTCAAAATAAAAGTTTTGTGAAAACCCGTCACCTTTCTTCAAAAGTTATCTCCTCTGAGCGCGTTTGTCGTTTCGGCTTCAAACTCGCTCAGGAGAGAGTTTGGACCCTTCTGATTAAAAGTATAGATCAAAGTTGTGATAAGTTTTCAGGTTTTGATTTTACGCGCCTTCAAAGAACCCCTGCGCAAATTTTCCAAAAAAATATCATTTTTACCTCTTTGAGCTGTAATTTGACCCCCTTAAAATGCTTCAAAACTCACCAAACTTGGCACACACATCAGGACTGGCAACAATTGCGAGCTAATGAAAAAACCAAACCCCAAAACTCAAAATTGTGCTCTAGCGCCCCCTATGAATACAACACAGACAATACCCTAATTTGACCCCCTTAACATGCTTCAAAACTCACCAAATTTGACACACACATCGGTATGGAGCGGCAGACCAACATATTAGGTAACCAAACCCCAAAAATGAAAATTGCGCGCTAGCGCCCCCTAGGAAGATACAAAAAACAGACTGCTTGTAACTTCCGTTAGGAATGTCGTAGAGACATGAAACAAAAACCTCTGTGTAGGTCTGACTTAGACCTACATTTTGATAATTGGCATCTTTCAGTTAAAATCAACAGGAAGTTGCCAATTACCCCTTCAAAATAAAAGTTTTGTAAAAAGCCGTCACCTTTTTCCAGACAAAACTGCTTGTAACTTCTGTTAGGAATGTCGTAGAGTGATGAAACAAAAACTTCTATGGAGGTCTGACTAAGATCGGGACTCGGGACACGGCGGCGGCGGCGGCGGCCAACGGCGGACCCGACCAACGCTGCTTGCAGCTTTAATTATTATTATTGTTTATTCTGCACCTTCTCACCCTAATTTGACCCCCTTAACATGCTTCAAAACTCACCAAAGTTGACACACACGTCGGTCTACTGGGACAGCCCAACATATTAAGCAACCAAACCCCAAAAATGAAAATTGCGCTCTAGCGCCCCCTAAAAGGAAACAAAAAACAGACTGCTTGTAACTTCCGTTAGGAATGTCGTAGAGACATGACACAAAAACCTCTGTGTAGGTCTGACTGAGATCTACATTTCCAATAAAAAATGTCTATACCCAAAATCAACAGAAATTTTGCAAAAACTCATTCAAAGCAAAATTTTAGCAAAAAATGCTATTTTTGCCTCTTTGAGCTGCAATTTGACCCCCTTAAAATGCTTCAAAACTCACCAAACTTGGCACACACATCAGGACTGGCAGAAATTGCAATCTAATGAAAAAAAAAAAAAAAAAAACTCAAAATTGCGCTCTAGCGCAATTTTTTAATAAAACACAGAAAAAACTGCTTCCAGGAAGAAAACACAGACAAAACTGCGTGTAACTTCCGGTAGGAATGCCGGAAAGACATGAAACAAAAACTTCTAGGTAGGTCTGACTTAGACCTACATTTCGATAATTGACATCCTTCGGCAAAAATCAACAGGAAGTTAAAAATTGCCCCTTCAAAATAAAAGTTTTGTGAAAACCCGTCACCTTTCTTCAAAAGTTATCTCCTCTGAGCCCGTTTGTCGTTTCGGCTTCAAACTCGCACAGGAGAGAGTTTGGACACTTCTGATTAAAAGTATAGATCAAAGTTTTGATTACTGCTCCGGTTTGGATTTTACGCGCCTTCAAAAAACCCCTGCGCAACTTTTCCTAAAAAATGACGTTTTTGCCTCTTTGAGCTGTAATTTGACCCACTTAAAATGCTTCAAAGTGCTAGTTAAAGCTCTGTTATGCAGACCGAAAGCCATTTATCAACAACATCCAGAATCGCCGATCTGTAATTTCACCCCCTTAACATGCTTCAAAACTCACCAAATTTTACACACATATCAGGACTGGCAAAAACTGCCATCTAATAAAAAACCAAACCCCAAAAATCTAAATTGCGCTTAGCGCCCCCTAGGAAAAAACCCAGACAAAACTGCATGTAACTTCTGTTAGAAATGTCGTAGAGACATGAAATAAAAACCTCTATGTTGGTTTGACTAAGATCAGGACCCGGGACACGGCGGCGGCGGCCAACGGCGGACCCGACCAACGCTGCTTGCAGCTTTAATTATTATTATTGTTTATTCCGCACCTTCTCACCCTAATTTGACCCCCTTAACATGCTTCAAAACTCACCAAAGTTGACACACACGTCGGTCTACCGGGACACCCCAACATATTAAGCAACCATACCCCAAAAATTAAAATTGCGCACTAGCGCCCCCTAGGAAAAAAAAAAAAACAGACTGCTTGTAACTTCCGTCAGGAATGTCGTAGAGACATGAAACGAAAACCTCTGTGTAGGTCTGACTTAGACCTACATTTCCAATAAAAAATGTCTATACCCAAAATCAACATAAATTTTGCAAAAACTCATTCAAAGCAAAATTTTTACAAAAAAATGCTATTTTTGCCTCTTTGAGCTGTAATTTGACCCCCTTAACATGCTTCAAAACTCACCAAACTTGGCAGACACATCAGGACTAGCAGAAATTGCTATCTAATGAAAAAAAAAAAAAAAAAAACTCAAAATTGCGCTCTAGCGCAATTTTTCAATAAAACATGGAAAATACTGCTTCCAGGAAGAACCCACAGACAAAACTGCTTGTAACTCCGGGTAGGAATGCCGGAAAGACATGAAACAAAAACTTCTATGTAGGTCTCACTTAGACCTACATTTTAATAATTGACAGCTAGCAGAAAAAATCAACAGGAAGTTGGCAATTACCCCTTCAAAATAAAAGTTTTGTGAAAACCCGTCACCTTTCTTCAAAAGTTATCTCCTCTGAGCGCGTTTGTCGTTTCGGCTTCAAACTCGCACAGGAGAGAGTTTGAACCCTTCTAAATAAAAGTATAGATCAAAGTTTTGATAAGTTTTAAGGTTTTGATTTTACGCGCCTTCAAAGATCCGCTGCGCAAAGTTTCCTAAAAAATGTCATTTTCGCCTCTTTGAGCTGTAATTTGACCCCCTTAAAATGCTTCAAAACTCACCAAACTTGGCACACACATCAGGACTGGCAACAATTGTGAGCTGATGAAAAAACCAAACTCCAAAACTCAAAATTGCGCTCTAGCGCCCCCTAGGAATACAACACAGACAAACTGCTCCTAGGAAGAAAACAAAGACAAAACTGCTTGTAACTTCCGGTAGGAATGTCAGAGAGACATGAAACAAAAACCACTATGTAGGTCTAACCTAGACCTACATTTGAATAATTAACATACTTTGGCAAAAATCAACAGGAAGCTAGATATTTTCACTTCAATACAACAACTGCATTACTTTCACAATGCATTAAATAGTGGGACGAAGGCGTCTTAAGCCCTGGGGCTCGGGGACAGCAACCCAAGGCGCGCTCGCACCTTCGCACCCTAATTTGACCCCCTTAACATGCTTCAAAACTCACCAAATTTGACACTCACATCGGTATGGAGCGGCAGACCAACTTATTAAGCAACCAAACCCCAAAAATGAAAATTGCGCGCTAGCGCCCCCTAGTAAGAGACAAAACACAGACTGCTTGTAACTTCCGTTAGGAATGTCGTAGAGACATGAAACAAAAACCTCTGTGTAGGTCTGACTTAGACCTACATTTCCAATAAAAAATGTCTATACCCAAAATCAACAGAAATTTTGCAAAAACTCATTCAAAGCAACATTTACGCAAAAAATGCTATTTTTGCCTCTTTGAGCTTTAATTTGACCCCCTTAAAATGCTTCAAAACTCACCAAACTTGGCACACACAACAGGACTGGCAGAAATTGCGATCTAGTGAAAAAAACAAACCTTAAAACTCAAAATTGCTTTCTATTGCAATTTTTGAAAAAAACACAGAAAAACTGCTCCTAGGAAGATGAAACGGATAAAACTGCTTGTAACTTCTGGTAGGAACGTCGGACAGACATGAAACAAAAACCTCTATGTAGGTCTCACTTAGACCTACATTTTGATAGGTGACATCTTTCAGTTAAAATCAACAGGAAGTTGGCAATTACCCCTTCAAAATAAAAGTTTTGTAAAAAGCAGTCACCTTTTTCCAGACAAAACTGCTTGTAACTTCTGTTAGGAATGTCGTAGAGACATGAAACAAAAACCTCTATGTAGGTCTGACTTAGACCTACATTTCCATTAAACACTTCTATACCTAAAATCAACAGGAAGTTGACAAAAACCCCTTCAAAACCAAATTTTCGCAAAATATGCCTTTTTTGCCTCTTTGAACTGAAATTTGACCCCCTTAAAATGCTTCAAAGTGCAAGTTAAAGCTATACAATGCCAAGTGAAAGCCATTTATCAACAACATCCAGAAATGCAAATCTGTAATTTGACCCCCTTAACATGCTTCAAAACTCCCCAAATTTTACACACACATCAGGACTGGTGAAAATTGCCATCCAATAAAAAACCAAACCCCAAAAATGAAAATTGTGCTCTAGCGCCCCCTAGGAAAATAAACTGATAAAACTGCTTGTAAATTATGTTAGGAATGTCGTAGAGTGATGAAACAAAAACTTCTATGGAGGTCTGACTAAGATCGGGACTCGGGACACGGCGGCGGCGGCGGCCAACGGCGGACCCGACCAACGCTGCTTGCAGCTTTAATTAGGGTCCGCCCTGCAATGGCAAAGGACATCCATGTCCTTTGCCATGCAAGGACCCTATTGAATCTGTAACGTTTCTTATTAGGGTCCGCCCTGCAATGGCAAAGGACATCCATGTCCTTTGCCATGCAAGGACCCTATTGAATCTGCTGCGTTTTATTAGGGTCCGCCCTGCAATGGCAAAGGACATCCATGTCCTTTGCCATGCAAGGACCCTATTGAATCTGCTGCGTTTTATTATTAGGGTCCGCCCTGCAATGGCAAAGGACATCCATGTCCTTTGCCATGCAAGGACCCTATTGAATCTGTAGCGTTTTATTATTATTATTCTTTATTATTATTCCGCACCGTCGCGCCCCAACATCACCCCCTTAACATGCTTCAAAACTCACCAAAGTTGACACACGCGTCGGTCTACCGTGACACCACAACATATTAAGCAACCAAACCCCAAAAATGAAAATTGCGCTCTAGCGCCCCCTAAAAGGAAACAAAAAACAGACTGCTTGTAACTTCCGTTAGGAATGTCGTAGAGACATGAAACAAAAACCTCTGTGTAGGTCTGACTGAGATCTACATTTCCAATAAAAAATGTCTATACCCAAAATCAACCGAAATGTTGCAAAAACTCATTCAAAGCAAAATTTTAGCAAAAAATGCTATTTTTGCCTCTTTGAGCTGCAATTTGACCCCCTTAAAATGCTTCAAAACTCACCAAACTTGGCACACACATCAGGACTGGCAGAAATTGCAATCTAATGAAAAAAAAAAATAAAAAAACTCAAAATTGCACTCTACCGCAATTTTTTTATAAAACACAGAAAAAACTGCTTCCAGGAAGAAAACACAGACAAAACTGCTTGTAACTTCCGGTAGGAATGTCGGAAAGACATGAAACAAAAACTTCTAGGTAGGTCTGACTTAGACCTACATTTCGATAATCGACATCCTTCGGCAAAAATCAACAGGAAGTTAAAAATTGCCCCTTCAAAATAAAAGTTTTGTGAAAACCCGTCACCTTTTTCAAATCGAAACTCCTCCCAGTGCGTTTGTCGTTTCGGCTTCAAACTCGCACAGGAGAGAGATTGAACCCTTTTAAAAAAAGTGGTCGAACAAATTTTTGATAAGTTCTCCGGTTTGGATTTTACGCGCCTTCAAAAAACCCCTGCGCAAAGTTTCCTAAAAAATGTCTTTTTTGCCTCTTTAAACTGTAATTTGACCTACTTAAAATGCTTCAAAGTGCAAGTTGAAGCCCTACTATGCCAAGCAAAAGCCATTTATCAACAACATCCAGAATTGTCGATCTGTAATTTCACCCCCTTAACATGCTTCAAAACTCACCAAATTTTGCACACATATCAGGACTAGCAAAAACTGCCATCTAATAAAAAAACAAACCCCAAAAATCTAAATTGCGCTTAGCGCCCCCTAGGAAAAAACCCAGACAAAACTGCATGTAACTTCTGTTAGAAATGTCGTAGAGACATGAAATAAAAACCTCTATGTTGGTTTGACTAAGATCGGGACCCGGGACACGGCGGCGGCGGCCAACGGCGGACCCGACCAACGCTGCTTGCAGCTTTAATTATTATTATTATTCCGCCGCCTCTTTGAACCTTAATTTGACCCACTGACCATGCTCCAAAACTCACCAAATTTCACACACTCATCAGAACTGGCGAAAATTGCCATCTAATAAAAAAACCAAACCCGAAAAATGAAAAATGCGCTCTAGCGCCCCCTACGAAAATCAAAAAACAGATTGCTCTTAACTTCCGTTAGGAATGTCGTAGAGACATGAAACAAAATCCTCTATGTAGAACTGACCTAGACCTAAATTCCCCATCAGAAAGTCCTATACCTAAAATCAACAGAAATTTTGCAAAACCCTTTCAAAGCAAAATTTTCGCAAAAAATGCTAATTTTGCCTCTTTGAGCTGTAATTTGACCCCCTTAAAATGCTTCAAAACTCACCAAACTTGGCACACACATCAGGACTGGCAGAAATTGTGATCTAATGAAAAAAAAAAAAAAAAAATCTCAAAATTGTGCTCTAGCGCAATTTTTCAATGAAACACAGAAAAAACTGCTTCCAGGAAGAAACCACAGACAAAACGGCTTGTAACTTCGGGTAGGAATGCCGGAAAGACATGAAACAAAAACTTCTATGTAGGTCTCATTAAGACCTACATTTTAGTAATTGACAGCTAGCAGAAATAATCAACAGGAAGTTGGCAATTACCCCTTCAAAATAAAAGTTTTGTAAAAACCCGTCACCTTTTTCAAATCGAAACTCCTCCCAGTGCGTTTGTCGTTTCGGCTTCAAACTCGCACAGGAGAGAGATTGAACCCTTTTAAAAAAAGTGGTCGGACAAAATTGTGATAAGTTCTAAGGTTTTGATTTTACGCGCCTTCAAAGAACCCCTGCGCAAATTTTCCCCAAAAATATCCTATTTACCTCTTTGAGCTGTAATTTGACCCCCTTAAAATGCTTCAAAACTCACCAAACTTGGCACACACATCAGGACTGGCAACAATTGCAAGCTAATGAAAAAACCAAACTCCAAAACTCAAATTTGTGCTCTAGCGCCCCCTAGGAATACAACACAGACAATACCCTAATTTGACCCCCTTAACATGCTTCAAAACTCACCAAATTTGACACACACATTGGTATAGAGCGGCAGACCAACTTATTAGGTAACCAAACCCCAAAAATAAAAATTGCGCGATAGCGCCCCCTAGGAAGATACAAAAAACAGACTGCTTGTAACTTCCGTTAGGAATGTCGTAGAGACATGAAACAAAAACCTCTGTGTAGGTCTGACTTAGACCTACATTTTGATAATTGGCATCTTTCAGTTAAAATCAACAGGAAGTTGCCAATTACCCCTTCAAAATAAAAGTTTTGTAAAAAGCCGTCACCTTTTTCCAGACAAAACTGCTTGTAAATTCTGTTAGGAATGTCGTAGAGTGATGAAACAAAAACTTCTATGTAGGTCTGACTAAGATCGAGACTCGGGACACGGCGGCGGCGGACCCGACCAACGCTGCTTGCAGCTTTAATTAGGGTCCGCCCTGCAATGGCAAAGGACATCCATGTCCTTTGCCATGCAAGGACCCTATTGAATCTGCTGCGTTTATTATTAGGGTCCGCCCTGCCAGCAAAGGACATCCATGTCCTTTGCTAAGGCAAGGACCCTATTGAATCTGCTGCGTTTTATTCTTTCTTTATTATTAGGGTCCGCCCTGCAATGGCAAAGGACATCCATGTCCTTTGCCATGCAAGGACCCTATTGAATCTGTAACGTTTCTTATTATTAGGGTCCGCCCTGCAATGGCAAAGGACATCCATGTCCTTTGCCATGCAAGGACCCTATTGAATCTGTAACGTTTCTTATTATTATTATTATTATTTTTCCGCAACTTTGAACCCTAATTTGACCCACTGACCATGCTCCAAAACTCACCAAATTTGGCACACACATCGGTAAGGCTTGCCAAAAACACGTATTAAGCAACCAAACCCCAAAAATGAAAAATGCGCGCTAGCGCCCCCTACGAAAAAAAAAAAACAGACTGCTTGTAACTTCCGGTAGGAATGTCGTAGAGACATGAAACAAAATCCTCTATGTAGAACTGACCTAGACCTAAATTCCCCATCAGAAACTCCTATACCTAAAACCAACAGAAATTTTGCAAAACCCTTTCAAAGCAAAATTTTCGCCAAAAAACGCTATTTTTGCCTCTTTGAGCTGCAATTTGACCCCCTTAAAATGCTTCAAAACTCACCAAACTTGGCACACACATCAGGACTGGCAGAAATTGTGATCTAATGAAAAAAAAAAAAAAAAAATCTCAAAATTGTGCTCTAGCGCAATTTTTCAATAAAACACAGAAAAAACTGCTTCCAGGAAGAAACCACAGACAAAACTGCTTGTAACTTCGGGTAGGAATGCCGGAAAGACATGAAACAAAAACTTCTATGTAGGTCTCATTAAGACCTACATTTTAGTAATTGACAGCTAGCAGAAATAATCAACAGGAAGTTGGCAATTACCCCTTCAAAATAAAAGTTTTGTAAAAACACGTCACCTTTTTCAAATCGAAACTCCTCCCAGTGCGTTTGTCGTTTCGGCTTCAAACTCGCACAGGAGAGAGATTGGACCCTTTTAAAAAAAGTGGTCGGACAAAGTTGTGATAAGTTTTATGGTTTTGATTTTATGCGCCTTCAAAGAACCCCTGCGCAAATTTTCCGAAAAAATGTCATTTTTGCCTATTTGAGCTGTAATTTGACCCCCTTAAAATGCTTCAAAACTCACCAAACTTGGCACACACATCAGGACTGGCAACAATTGCGACCTAGTGAAAAAACCAAACCCCAAAACTCAAAATTGTGCTCTAGCGCCCCCTAGGAATACAACACAGACAAACTACTCCTAGGAAGAAAACAAAGACAAAACTGCTTGTAACTTCCGGTAGGAATGTCGTAGAGACATGAAACAAAAACCACTATGTAGGTCTGACCTAGACCTACATTTGAATAATTAACATACTTTGGCAAAAATCAACAGGAAGCTTGATATTTTCACTTCAATACAACAACTGCATTACTTTCACAATGCATTAAATAGTGGCAGCAAGGCTTCTCCTGCCGTGGGGCTCGGGGACAGCAACCCAAGGCGCGCTCGCACATTCGCACCCTAATTTGACCCCCTTAACATGCTTCAAAACTCACCAAATTTGACACACACATCGGTATGGAGCGGCAGACCAACTTATTAAGCAACCAAACCCCAAAAATTAAAATTGCAAGCTAGCGCCCCATAGGAAGAGACAAAAAACAGACTGCTTGTAACTTCCGTTAGGAATGTCGTAGAGACATGAAACAAAAACCTCTGTGTAGGTCTGACTAAGACCTACATTTCCAATTAAAAAGGTCTATACCCAAAATCAACAGAAATTTAGCAAAAACTCATTCTAAGCAACATTTTCGCAAAAAACGCTATTTTTGCCTCTTTGAGCTTTAATGTGACCCCCTTAAAATGCTTCAAAACTCACCAAACTTGGCACACACATCAGGACTGGCAGAAATTGCGATCTAGTGAAAAAACCAAACCTTAAAACTCAAAATTGCGCTCTATTGCAATTTTTGAAAAAAACACAGAAAAACTGCTCCTAGGAAGAGGAAACGGATAAAACTGCTTGTAACTTCTGGTAGGAACGTCGGACTGACATGAAACAAAAACCTCTGTGTAGGTCTCACTTAGACATACATTTTGATAGGTGGCATCTGTCAGTTAAAACCAACAGGAAGTTGGCAATTACCCCTTCAAAATAAAAGTTTTGTAAAAAGCCGTCACCTTTTTCCAGACAAAACTGCTTGTAACTTCTGTTAGGAATGTCGTAGAGACATGAAACAAAGACCTCTATGTTGGTCTGACTAAGATCGGGACTCGGGACACGGCGGCGGCGGCGGCGGCCAACGGCGGACCCGACCAACGCTGCTTGCAGCTTTAATTTATTATTATTATTTTTCCGCAACTTTGAACCCTAATTTGACCCACTGACCATGCTCCAAAACTCACCAAATTTGGCACACACATCGGTAAGGCTTGCCAAAAACACGTATTAAGCAACCAAACCCCAAAAATGAAAAATGCGCGCTAGCGCCCCCTACGAAAAAAAAAAAACAGACTGCTTGTAACTTCCGGTAGGAATGTCGTAGAGACATGAAACAAAATCCTCTATGTAGAACTGACCTAGACCTAAATTCCCCATCAGAAACTCCTATACCTAAAACCAACAGAAATTTTGCAAAACCCTTTCAAAGCAAAATTTTCGCCAAAAAACGCTATTTTTGCCTCTTTGAGCTGCAATTTGACCCCCTTAAAATGCTTCAAAACTCACCAAACTTGGCACACACATCAGGACTGGCAGAAATTGTGATCTAATGAAAAAAAAAAAAAAAAAATCTCAAAATTGTGCTCTAGCGCAATTTTTCAATAAAACACAGAAAAAACTGCTTCCAGGAAGAAACCACAGACAAAACTGCTTGTAACTTCGGGTAGGAATGCCGGAAAGACATGAAACAAAAACTTCTATGTAGGTCTCATTAAGACCTACATTTTAGTAATTGACAGCTAGCAGAAATAATCAACAGGAAGTTGGCAATTACCCCTTCAAAATAAAAGTTTTGTAAAAACACGTCACCTTTTTCAAATCGAAACTCCTCCCAGTGCGTTTGTCGTTTCGGCTTCAAACTCGCACAGGAGAGAGATTGGACCCTTTTAAAAAAAGTGGTCGGACAAAGTTGTGATAAATTTTATGGTTTTGATTTTATGCGCCTTCAAAGAACCCCTGCGCAAATTTCCCGAAAAAATGTCATTTTTGCCTATTTGAGCTGTAATTTGACCCCCTTAAAATGCTTCAAAACTCACCAAACTTGGCACACACATCAGGACTGGCAACAATTGCGACCTAGTGAAAAAACCAAACCCCAAAACTCAAAATTGTGCTCTAGCGCCCCCTAGGAATACAACACAGACAAACTACTCCTAGGAAGAAAACAAAGACAAAACTGCTTGTAACTTCCGGTAGGAATGTCGTAGAGACATGAAACAAAAACCACTATGTAGGTCTGACCTAGACCTACATTTGAATAATTAACATACTTTGGCAAAAATCAACAGGAAGCTTGATATTTTCACTTCAATACAACAACTGCATTACTTTCACAATGCATTAAATAGTGGCAGCAAGGCTTCTCCTGCCGTGGGGCTCGGGGACAGCAACCCAAGGCGCGCTCGCACATTCGCACCCTAATTTGACCCCCTTAACATGCTTCAAAACTCACCAAATTTGACACACACATCGGTATGGAGCGGCAGACCAACTTATTAAGCAACCAAACCCCAAAAATTAAAATTGCAAGCTAGCGCCCCATAGGAAGAGACAAAAAACAGACTGCTTGTAACTTCCGTTAGGAATGTCGTAGAGACATGAAACAAAAACCTCTGTGTAGGTCTGACTAAGACCTACATTTCCAATTAAAAAGGTCTATACCCAAAATCAACAGAAATTTAGCAAAAACTCATTCTAAGCAACATTTTCGCAAAAAACGCTATTTTTGCCTCTTTGAGCTTTAATGTGACCCCCTTAAAATGCTTCAAAACTCACCAAACTTGGCACACACATCAGGACTGGCAGAAATTGCGATCTAGTGAAAAAACCAAACCTTAAAACTCAAAATTGCGCTCTATTGCAATTTTTGAAAAAAACACAGAAAAACTGCTCCTAGGAAGAGGAAACGGATAAAACTGCTTGTAACTTCTGGTAGGAACGTCGGACTGACATGAAACAAAAACCTCTGTGTAGGTCTCACTTAGACATACATTTTGATAGGTGGCATCTGTCAGTTAAAATCAACAGGAAGTTGGCAATTACCCCTTCAAAATAAAAGTTTTGTAAAAAGCCGTCACCTTTTTCCAGACAAAACTGCTTGTAACTTCTGTTAGGAATGTCGTAGAGACATGAAACAAAGACCTCTATGTTGGTCTGACTAAGATCGGGACTCGGGACACGGCGGCGGCGGCGGCGGCCAACGGCGGACCCGACCAACGCTGCTTGCAGCTTTAATTATTCTTATTATTCCGCCGCCTCTTTGAACCTTAATTTGACCCACTGACCATGCTCCAAAACTCACCAAATTTCACACACTCATCAGAACTGGCGAAAATTGCCATCTAATAAAAAAACCAAACCCCAAAAATGAAAAATGCGCGCTAGCGCCCCCTACGAAAAAAAAAAAACAGACTGCTTGTAACTTCCGGTAGGAATGTCGTAGAGACATGAAACAAAATCCTCTATGTAGAACTGACCTAGACCTAAATTCCCCATCAGAAACTCCTATACCTAAAATCAACAGAAATTTTGCAAAACCCTTTCAAAGCAAAATTTTTGCCAAAAAACGCTATTTTTGCCTCTTTGAGCTGTAATTTGACCCCCTTAAAATGCTTCAAAACTCACCAAACTTGGCACACACATCAGGACTGGCAGAAATTGTGATCTAATGAAAAAAAAAAAAAAAAAATCTCAAAATTGCGCTCTAGCGCAATTTTTCAATAAAACACAGAAAAAACTGCTTCCAGGAAGAAACCACAGACAAAACTGCTTGTAACTTCGGGTAGGAATGCCGGAAAGACATGAAACAAAAACTTCTATGTAGGTCTCATTAAGACCTACATTTTAGTAATTGACAGCTAGCAGAAATAATCAACAGGAAGTTGGCAATTACCCCTTCAAAATAAAAGTTTTGTGAAATCCCGTCACCTTTTTCAAATCGAAACTCCTCCCAGTGCGTTTGTCGTTTCGGCTTCAAACTCGCACAGGAGAGAGATTGAACCCTTTTAAAAAAAGTGGTCGGACAAAATTGTGATAAGTTTTCCGGTTTTGATTTTACGCGCGTTCAAAGAACACCTGCGCAAATTTTCCTAAAAAAATTCATTTTTGCCTATTTGAGCTGTAATTTGACCCCCTTAAAATGCTTCAAAACTCACCAAACTTGGCACAAACATCAGGACTGGCAACAATTGCGAGCTGATGAAAAAACCAAACCCCAAAACTCAAAATTGTGCTCTAGCGCCCCCTAGGAATACAACACAGACAATACCCTAATTTGACCCCCTTAACATGCTTCAAAACTCACCAAACTTGGCACACACATCAGGACTGGCAACAATTGCGAGCTGATGAAAAAACCAAACCCCAAAACTCAAAATTGTGCTCTAGCGCCCCCTAGGAATACAACACAGACAATACCCTAATTTGACCCCCTTAACATGCTTCAAAACTCACCAAATTTGACACACACATCGGTATGGAGCGGCAGACCAACATATTAGGTAACCAAACCCCAAAAATGAAAATTGCGCGCTAGCGCCCCCTAGGAAGATACAAAAAACAGACTGCTTGTAACTTCCGTTAGGAATGTCGTAGAGACATGAAACAAAAACCTCTGTGTAGGTCTGACTTAGACCTACATTTTGATAATTGGCATCTTTCAGTTAAAATCAACAGGAAGTTGCCAATTACCCCTTCAAAATAAAAGTTTTGTAAAAAGCCATCACCTTTTTCCAGACAAAACTGCTTGTAACTTCTGTTAGGAATGTCGTAGAGACATGAAACAAAGACCTCTATGTTGGTCTGACTAAGATCAAGACTCGGGACACGGGGGCGGCGGCGGCGGCCAACGGCGGACCCGACCAACGCTGCTTGCAGCTTTAATTATTATTATTATTCTTCCGCAGCTTCGAACTCTAATTTGACCCACTGACCATGCTTCAAAACTCACCAAATTTGGCACACACATCGGTAAGGCTTGGCAAAAACACATATTAAGCAACCAAACCCCAAAAATGAAAAATGCGCGCTAGCGCCCCCTACGAAAAAAAAAAAAAAAAATGCTTGTAACTTCCGGTAGGAATGTCGTAGAGACATTAAACAAAATCCTCTATGTAGAACTGACCTAGACCTAAATTCCCCATCAGAAACTCCTATACCTAAAATCAACAGAAATTTTGCAAAACCCTTTCAAAGCAAAATTTTCGCCAAAAAACGCTATTTTTGCCTCTTTGAGCTGCAATTTGACCGCCTTAAAATGCTTCAAAACTCACCAAACTTGGAACACACATCAGGACTGGCAGAAATTGTGATCTAATGAAAAAAAAAAAAAAAAAATCTCAAAATTGTGCTCTAGCGCAATTTTTCAATAAAACACAGAAAAAACTGCTTCCAGGAAGAAACCACAGACAAAACTGCTTGTAACTTCGGGTAGGAATGCCGGAAAGACATGAAACAAAAACTTCTATGTAGGTCTCATTAAGACCTACATTTTAGTAATTGACAGCTAGCAGAAATAATCAACAGGAAGTTGGCAATTACCCCTTCAAAATAAAAGTTTTGTAAAAACCCGTCACCTTTTTCAAATCGAAACTCCTCCCAGTGCGTTTGTCGTTTCGGCTTCAAACTCGCACAGGAGAGAGATTGAACCCTTTTAAAAAAAGTGGTCGGACAAAGTTGTGATAAGTTCTAAGGTTTTGATTTTACGCGCCTTCAAAGAACCCCTGCGCAAATTTTCCAAAAAAATATCATTTTTACCTCTTTGAGCTGTAATTTGACCCCCTTAAAATGCTTCAAAACTCACCAAACTTGGCACACACATCAGGACTGGCAAAAATTGCGATCTAGTGAAAAAACCAAACCCCAAAACTCAAAATTGTGCTCTAGCGCCCCCTAGGAATACAACACAGACAATACCCTAATTTGACCCCCTTAACATGCTTCAAAACTCACCAAAGTTGACACACACGTCGGTACGGTGTCCCTCCCCAACATATTAAGCAACCAAACCCCTAAAATTAAAATTGCGCGCTAGCGCCCCCTAGCAAAAAACAAAAACAAACCGCTTGTAACTTCCGTCAGGAATGTCGTAGAGACATGAAACAAAAACCTCTGTGTAGGTCTGACTAAGACCTACATTTCCAATAAAAAATGTCTATACCCAAAATCAACAGAAATCTTGCAAATACTCATTCAAAGCAAAATTTTCGCAAAAAAATGCTATTTTTGCCTCTTTGAGCTGCAATTTGACCCCCTTAAAATGCTTCAAAACTCACCAAACTTGGCACACACATCAGGACTGGCAGAAATTGCGATCTAGTGAAAAAACCAAACCTTAAAACTCAAAATTGCGCTCTATTGCAATTTTTGAAAAAAACACAGAAAAACTGCTCCTAGGAAGAGGAAACGGATAAAACTGCTTGTAACTTCTGGTAGGAATGTCGGACTGACATGAAACAAAAACCTCTATGTATGTCTCACTTAGACCTACATTTTAATAGGTGGCATCTTTCAGTTAAAATCAACAGGAAGTTGGCAATTACCCCTTCAAAATAAAAATTTTGTAAAAAGCCGTCACCTTTTTCCAGACAAAACTGCTTGTAACTTCTGTTAGGAATGTCGTAGAGACATGAAACAAAGACCTCTATGTTGGTCTGACTAAGATCGGGACTCGGGACACGGCGGCGGCGGCCAACGGCGGACCCGACCAACGCTGCTTGCAGCTTTAATTATTATTATTGTTTATTCCGCTCCTTCGCACCCTAATTTGACCCCCTTAACATGCTTCAAAACTCACCAAAGTTGACACACACGTCGGTACGGTGGGCCTTCCCAACTTATTAAGCAACCAAACCCCAAAAATGAAAATTGCGCTCTAGCGCCCCCTAAAACGAAAAAAAAAACAGACTGCTTGTAACTTCCGTTAGGAATGTCGTAGAGACATGAAACAAAAACCTCTATGTAGGTCTGACTTAGACCTAAATTCCATAATTGTATCTTCTGGGGCCAAAATCAACAAAAAATTTTCAAAAACCCATTCAAAGCCAAATTTTCACAAAAAAATGCAATTTTTGCCTCTTTGAGCTGTAATTTGACCCCCTTAAAATGCTTCAAAACTCACCAAACTTGGCACACACATCAGGACTGGCAGAAATTGCGATCTAATGAAAAAAAAAAAAAAAAAAAATCAAAATTGCGCTCTAGCGCAATTTTTGAATAAAACACAGAAAAAACTGCTTCCAGGAAGAAAACATAGACAAAACTGCTTGTAACTTCCGGTAGGAATGTCGGAAAGACATGAAACAAAAACTTCTATGTAGGTCTTACTTAGACCTACATTTTAATAATTGACAGCTAGCAGAAAAAATCAACAGGAAGTTGGCAATTACCCCTTCAAAATAAAAGTTTTCGTGAAAACCCGTAACCTTTTTCAAATCGAAACTCCTCCCAGTGCGTTTGTCGTTTCGGCTTCAAACTCGCACAGGAGAGAGATTGAACCCTTTTAAAAAAAGTGGTCGGACAAAATTGTGATAAGTTTTAAGGGTTTGATTTTACGCGCCTTCAAAGATCCCCTGCGCAAATTTTCCTAAAAAAGATAATTTTTACCTCTTTGAGCTGTAATTTGACCCCCTTAAAATGCTTCAAAACTCACCAAACTTGGCACACACATCAGGACTGGCAACAATTGCGAGCTGATGAAAAAACCAAACCCCAAAACTCAAAATTGTGCTCTAGCGCCCCCTAGGAATACAACACAGACAAACTACTCCTAGGAAGAAAACAAAGACAAAACTGCTTGTAACTTCCGGTAGGAATGTCGTAGAGACATGAAACAAAAACCACTATGTAGGTCTGACTTAGACCTACATTTGAATAATTGACATGGTTTGGCAAAAATCAACAGGAAGCTTGATATTTTCACTTCAATACAACAACTGCATTACTTTCACAATGCATTAAATAGTGTCACCAAGGCATCTCCGACAGTGGGGATCGGGGACAGCAACCCAAGGCGCGCTCGCACCTTCGCACCCTAATTTGACCCCCTTAACATGCTTCAAAACTCACCAAAATTGACACACACATCGGTATGGAGCGGCAGACCAACTTATTAAGCAACCAAACCCCAAAAATTAAAATTGCGCGCTAACGCCCCCTAGGAAGAGACAAAAAACAGACTGCTTGTAACTTCCATTAGGAATGTCGTAGAGACATGAAACAAAAACCTCTGTGTAGGTCTGACTTAGACCTACATTTCCAATAAAAAATGTCTATACCCAAAATCAACAGAAATTTTGCAAAAACTCATTCAAAGCAACATTTTTGAAAAAAACGCTATTTTTGCCTCTTTGAGCTGTAATTTGACCCCCTTAAAATGCTTCAAAAATCCCCAAACTTGGCACACACATCAGGACTGGCAGAAATTGCGATCTAGTGAAAAAACCAAACCTTAAAACTCAAAATTGCGCTCTATTGCAATTTTTGAATAAAACACAGAAAATACTGCTCCTAGGAAGAGGAAACAGATAAAACTGCTTGTAACTTCTGGTAGGAATGTCGGACAGACATGAAACAAAAACCTCAATGTAGGTCTCACCTAGACCTACATTTTGATAGGTGGCATCTTTCAGTTGAAATCAACAGGAAGTTGGCAATTTCCCCTTCAAAATAAAGGTTTTGTAAAAAGCCGTCACCTTTTTCCAGACAAAACTGCTTGTAACTTCTGTTAGGAATGTCGTAGAGTGATGAAATAAAAACTTCTATGTAGGTCTGACTAAGATCGGGACTCGGGACACGGCGGCGGCGGCGGCGGCCAACGGCGGACCCGACCAACGCTGCTTGCAGCTTTAATTATTATTATTATTCTTTCTTTCTTTCTTCCGCACCGTCGCGCCCCAATTTCACCCTCTTAACATATTTCAAAACTCACCAAATTTGACACACACGTCGGTCTTTCATGCCTTCCCAACATATTAGGGAGCCAAATCATAAAAATCAAAATTGCGCAATAGCGCCCCCTAGGAAGAAAAAAAAAACAGACTGCTTGTAACTTCCGTTAGGAATGTCGTAGAGACATGAAACAAAAACCTCTGTGTAGGTCTGACTGAGATCTACATTTCCAATAAAAAAGGTCTATACCCAAAATCAACAGAAATGTTGCAAAAACTCATTCAAAGCAAAATTTTAGCAAAAAATGCTATTTTTGCCTCTTTGAGCTGTAATTTGACCCCCTTAAAATGCTTCAAAACTCACCAAACTTGGCACACACATCAGGACTGGCAGAAATTGCAATCTAATGAAAAAAAAAAAAAAAAAAACTCAAAATTGCGCTCTAGCGCAATTTTTTTATAAAACACAGAAAAAACTGCTTCCAGGAAGAAAACACAGACAAAACTGCTTGTAACTTCCGGTAGGAATGCCGGAAAGACATGAAATAAAAACTTCTAGGTAGGTCTGACTTAGACCTACATTTCGATAATCGACATCCTTCGGCAAAAATCAACAGGAAGTTAAAAATTGCCCCTTCAAAATAAAAGTTTTGTGAAAACCCGTCACCTTTTTCAAATCGAAACTCCTCCCAGTGCGTTTGTCGTTTCAGCTTCAAACTCGCACAGGAGAGAGATTGAACCCTTTTAAAAAAAGTGGTCGAACAAATTTTTGATAAGTTCTCCGGTTTGGAGTTTACGCGCCTTCAAAAAACCCCTGCGCAAATTTTCCTAAAAAATGGCTTTTTTGCCTCTTTAAACTGTAATTTGACCTACTTAAAATGCTTCAAAGTGCAAGTTAAAGCCCTACTATGCCTAGCAAAAGTCATTTATCAACAACATCCAGAATTGTCGATCTGTAATTTCACCCCCTTAACATGCTTCAAAACTCACCAAATTTTGCACACACATCAGGACTGGCAAAAACTGCCATCTAATAAAAAACCAAACCCCAAAAATCTAAATTGCGCTTAGCGCCCCCTAGGAAAAAACCCAGACAAAACTGCATGTAACTTCTGTTAGAAATGTCGTAGAGACATGAAATAAAAACCTCTATGTTGGTTTGACTAAGATCGGGACCCGGGACACGGCGGCGGCGGCCAACGGCGGACCCGACCAACGCTGCTTGCAGCTTTAATTATTATTATTATTATTCCGCCGCCTCTTTGAACCTTAATTTGACCCACTGACCATGCTCCAAAACTCACCAAATTTCACACACTCATCAGAACTGGCGAAAATTGCCATCTAATAAAAAAACCAAACCCGAAAAATGAAAAATGCGCTCTAGCGCCCCCTACGAAAATCAAAAAACAGATTGCTCGTAACTTCCGTCAGGAATGTCGTAGAGACATGAAACAAAATCCTCTATGTAGAACTGACCTAGACCTAAATTCCCCATCAGAAAGTCCTATACCTAAAATCAACAGAAATTTTGCAAAACCCTTTCAAAGCAAAATTTTCGCAAAAAATGCTAATTTTGCCTCTTTGAGCTGTAATTTGACCCCCTTAAAATGCTTCAAAACTCACCAAACTTGGCACACACATCAGGACTGGCAGAAATTGTGATCTAATGAAAAAA
The DNA here is from genome assembly GCF_033978795.1 of Nerophis ophidion. Taxonomy (NCBI): domain Eukaryota; kingdom Metazoa; phylum Chordata; class Actinopteri; order Syngnathiformes; family Syngnathidae; genus Nerophis; species Nerophis ophidion. The sequence continues at coordinate 22,540,020 of NC_084632.1, read as the reverse complement.
AAAAAAAAAAAATCTCAAAATTGTGCTCTAGCGCAATTTTTCAATGAAACACAGAAAAAACTGCTTCCAGGAAGAAACCACAGACAAAACTGCTTGTAACTTCGGGTAGGAATGCCGGAAAGACATGAAACAAAAACTTCTATGTAGGTCTCATTAAGACCTACATTTTAGTAATTGACAGCTAGCAGAAATAATCAACAGGAAGTTGGCAATTACCCCTTCAAAATAAAAGTTTTGTAAAAACCCGTCACCTTTTTCAAATCGAAACTCCTCCCAGTGCGTTTGTCGTTTCGGCTTCAAACTCGCACAGGAGAGAGATTGAACCCTTTTAAAAAAAGTGGTCGGACAAAATTGTGATAAGTTGTAAGGTTTTGATTTTACGCGCCTTCAAAGAACCCCTGCGCAAATTTTCCCAAAAAATATCCTTTTTACCTCTTTGAGCTGTAATTTGACCCCCTTAAAATGCTTCAAAACTCACCAAACTTGGCACACACATCAGGACTGGCAACAATTGCAAGCTGATGAAAAAACCAAACCTCAAAACTCAAATGTGTGCTCTAGCGCCCCCTAGGAATACAACACAGACAATACCCTAATTTGACCCCCTTAAAATGCTTCAAAACTCACCAAACTTGGCACACACATCAGGACTGGCAGAAATTGCAAGCTAATGAAAAAACCAAACCTCAAAACTCAAATGTGTGCTCTAGCGCCCCCTAGGAATACAACACAGACAATACCCTAATTTGACCCCCTTAACATGCTTCAAAACTCACCAAATTTGACACACACATCGGTATGGAGCGGCAGACCAACTTATTAGGTAACCAAACCCCAAAAGGCGGCGGCGGCGGCCAACGGCGGACCCGACCAACGCTGCTTGCAGCTTTAATTATTATTATTCTTTATTATTCCGCTCCGTCGCGCCCCAACATCACCCCCTTAACATGCTTCAAAACTCACCAAAGTTGACACACGCGTCGGTCTACCGTGACACCACAACATATTAAGCAACCAAACCCCAAAAATGAAAATTGCGCTCTAGCGCCCCCTAAAAGGAAACAAAAAACAGACTGCTTGTAACTTCCGTTAGGAATGTCGTAGAGACATGAAACAAAAACCTCTGTGTAGGTCTGACTGAGATCTACATTTCCAATAAAAAATGTCTATACCCAAAATCAACGGAAATGTTGCAAAAACTCATTCAAAGCAAAATTTTCGCAAAAAATGCTATTTTTGCCTCTTTGAGCTGCAATTTGACCCCCTTAAAATGCTTCAAAACTCACCAAACTTGGCAGACACATCAGGACTGGCAGAAATTGTGATCTAATGAAAAAAAAAATTTCTAAAACTCAAAATTGCGCTCTACAAAATTTTTGGAATGAAACACAGAAAAAACTGCTTCTAGGATGAAAACACAGACAAAACTGCTTGCAACTTCCGGTAGGAATGTCGGAAAGACATGAAACAAAAACTTCTATGTAGGTCTTACTTAGACCTACATTTTAATAATTGACAGCTAGCAGAAAAAATCAACAGGAAGTTGGCAATTACCCCTTCAAAATAAAAGTTTTCGTGAAAACCCGTCACCTTTTTCAAATCGAAACTCCTCCCAGTGCGTTTGTCGTTTCGGCTTCAAACTCGCACAGGAGAGAGATTGAACCCTTTTAAAAAAAGTGGTCGGACAAATTTGTGATAAGTTTTCCGGTTTTGATTTTACGCGCGTTCAAAGAACCCCTGCGCAAATTTTCCAAACACATATCATTTTTACCTCTTTGAGCTGTAATTTGACCCCCTTAAAATGCTTCAAAACTCACCAAACTTGGCACACACATCAGGACTGGCAACAATTGCAAGCTAATGAAAAAACCAAACCCCAAAACTCAAATTTGTGCTCTAGCGCCCCCTAGGAATACAACACAGACAATACCCTAATTTGACCCCCTTAACATGCTTCAAAACTCACCAAAGTTGACACACACATCGGTATGGAGCGGCAGACCAACATATTAGGTAACCAAACCCCAAAAATGAAACTTGCGCGCTAGCGCCCCCTAGGAAGATACCAAAAACAGACTGCTTGTAACTTCCGTTAGGAATGTCGTAGAGACATGAAACAAAAACCTCTGTGTAGGTCTGACTTAGACCTACATTTTGATAATTGGCATCTTTCAGTTAAAATCAACAGGAAGTTGCCAATTACCCCTTCAAAATAAAAGTTTTGTAAAAAGCCGTCACCTTTTTCCAGACAAAACTGCTTGTAACTTCTGTTAGGAATGTCGTAGAGACATGAAACAAAGACCTCTATGTTGGTCTGACTAAGATCGGGACTCGGGACACGGCGGCGGCGGCGGCGGCCAACGGCGGACCCGACCAACGCTGCTTGCAGCTTTAATTAGGGTCCGCCCTGCAATGGCAAAGGACATCCATGTCCTTTGCCATGCAAGGACCCTATTGAATCTGCTGCGTTTATTATTAGGGTCCGCCCTGCCAGCAAAGGACTCCATGTCCTTTGCCATGGCAAGGACCCTATTGTATCTGTAGCGTTTTATTATTATTATTATTATTCCGCAGCTTCGAACCCTAATTTGACCCACTGACCATGCTTCAAAACTCACCAAATTTGGCACACACATCGGTAAGGCTTGGCAAAAACACATATTAAGCAACCAAACCCCCAAAATGAAAAATGCGCGCTAGCGCCCCCTACGAAAAAAAAAAAACAGACTGCTTGTAACTTCCGGTAGGAATGTCGTAGAGACATGAAACAAAATCCTCTATGTAGAACTGACCTAGACCTAAATTCCCCATCAGAAACTCCTATACCTAAAATCAACAGAAATTTTGCAAAACCCTTTCAAAGCAAAATTTTCGCCAAAAAACGCTATTTTTGCCTCTTTGAGCTGCAATTTGACCCCCTTAAAATGCTTCAAAACTCACCAAACTTGGAACACACATCAGGACTGGCAGAAATTGTGATCTAATGAAAAAAAAAAAAAAAAAATCTCAAAATTGTGCTCTAGCGCAATTTTTCAATAAAACACAGAAAAAACTGCTTCCAGGAAGAAACCACAGACAAAACTGCTTGTAACTTCGGGTAGGAATGCCGGAAAGACATGAAACAAAAACTTCTATGTAGGTCTCATTAAGACCTACATTTTAGTAACTGACAGCTAGCAGAAATAATCAACAGGAAGTTGGCAATTACCCCTTCAAAATAAAAGTTTTGTAAAAACCCGTCACCTTTTTCAAATCGAAACTCCTCCCAGTGCGTTTGTCGTTTCGGCTTCAAACTCGCACAGGAGAGAGATTGAACCCTTTTAAAAAAAGTGGTCGGACAAAGTTGTGATAAGTTCTAAGGTTTTGATTTTACGCGCCTTCAAAGAACCCCTGCGCAAATTTTCCCAAAAAATATCATTTTTACCTCTTTGAGCTGTAATTTGACCCCCTTAAAATGCTTCAAAACTCACCAAACTTGGCACACACATCAGGACTGGCAAAAATTGCGATCTAGTGAAAAAACCAAACCCCAAAACTCAAAATTGTGCTCTAGCGCCCCCTAGGAATACAACACAGACAATACCCTAATTTGACCCCCTTAACATGCTTCAAAACTCACCAAAGTTGACACACACGTCGGTACGGTGTCCCTCCCCAACATATTAAGCAACCAAACCCCAAAAATTAAAATTGCGCGCTAGCGCCCCCTAGCAAAAAACAAAAACAAACCGCTTGTAACTTCCGTCAGGAATGTCGTAGAGACATGAAACAAAAACCTCTGTGTAGGTCTGACTAAGACCTACATTTCCAATAAAAAATGTCTATACCCAAAATCAACAGAAATCTTGCAAAAACTCATTCAAAGCAAAATTTTCGCAAAAAAATGCTATTTTTGCCTCTTTGAGCTGCAATTTGACCCCCTTAAAATGCTTCAAAACTCACCAAACTTGGCACACACATCAGGACTGGCAGAAATTGCGATCTAGTGAAAAAACCAAACCTTAAAACTCAAAATTGCGCTAATTGCAATTTTTGAAAAAAACACAGAAAAACTGCTCCTAGGAAGAGGAACTGCTTGTAACTTCTGGTAGGAACGTCGGACAGACATGAAACAAAAACCTCAATGTAGGTCTCACTTAGACCTACATTTTGATGATTGGCATCTTTCAGTTGAAATCAACAGGAAGTTGGCAATTACCCCTTCAAAATAAAAGTTTTGTAAAAAGCCGTCAGCTTTTTCCAGAAAAAACTGCTTGTAACTTCTGTTAGGAATGTCGTAGAGACATGAAACAAAGACCTCTATGTAGGTCTGACTAAGATCGGGACTTGGGGCACGGCGGCGGCGGCGGCGGCCAACGGCGGACCCGACCAACGCTGCTTGCAGCTTTAATTATTATTATTATTATTCTTTCTTTCTTTATTCCGCACCGTCGCGCCCCAACATCACCCCCTTAACATGCTTCAAAACTCACCAAACTTGACACACACGTCGGTCTACCGTGACACCACAACATATTAAGCAACCAAACCCCAAAAATGAAAATTGCGCTCTAGCGCCCCCTAAAAGGAAACAAAAAACAGACTGCTTGTAACTTCCGTTAGGAATGTCGTAGAGACATGAAACAAAAACCTCTGTGTAGGGATGACTTAGACCTAAATTCCATAATTGTATCTTCTGGGGCCAAAATCAACAAAAAATTTTCAAAAACCCATTCAAAGCCAAATTTTCACAAAAAATGCAATTTTTGCCTCTTTGAGCTGCAATTTGACCCCCTTAAAATACTTCAAAACTCACCAAACTTGGCAGACACATCAGGACTGGCAGAAATTGCAATCTGATGAAAAAAAAAAAAAAAAAAACTCAAAATTGCGCTCTAGCGCAATTTTTCAATAAAACACAGAAAAAACTGCTTCCAGGAAGAAACCGCAGACAAAACTGCTTGTAACTTCGGGTAGGAATGCCGGAAAGACATGAAACAAAAACTTCTATGTAGGTCTCACTTAGACCTACATTTTAGTAATTGACAGCTAGCAGAAAAAATCAACAGGAAGTTGACAATTACCCCTTCAAAATAAAAGTTTTTGTAAAAACCCGTCACCTTTTTCAAATCGATACTCCTCCCAGTGCGTTTGTCGTTTCGGCTTCAAACTCGCACAGGAGAGAGTTTGAACCCTTCTGATTAAAAGTATAGATCAAAGTTGTGATAAGTTTTAAGGTTTTGATTTTACGCGCCTTCAAAGATCCCCTGCGCAAATTTTCCAAAAAAATATCATTTTTACCTCTTTGAGCTGTAATTTGACCCCCTTAAAATGCTTCAAAACTCACCAAACTTGGCACACACATTAGGACTGGCAGAAATTGCGATCTAGTGGAAAAACCAAACCCCAAAACTCAAAATTGTGCTCTAGCGCCCCCTAGGAATACAACACAGACAATACCCTAATTTGACCCCCTTAACATGCTTCAAAACTCACCAAAGTTGACACACACGTCGGTACGGTGTCCTTTCCCAACATATTAAGCAACCAAACCCCAAAAATGAAAATTGCGCGCTAGCGCCCCCTAGCAAAAAACAAAAACAAACCGCTTGTAACTTCCGTTAGGAATATCGTAGAGACATGAAACAAAAACCTCTGTGTAGGTCCGACTAAGACCTACATTTCCAATAAAAAATGTTTATACCCAAAATCAACAGAAATCTTGCTAAAACTCATTCAAAGCAAAATTTTCGCAAAAAAATGCTATTTTTGCCTCTTTGAGCTGCAATTTGACCCCCTTAAAATGCTTCAAAACTCACCAAACTTGGCACACACATCAGGACTGGCAGAAATTGCGATCTAGTGAAAAAACCAAACCTTAAAACTCAAAATTGCGCTCTATTGCAATTTTTGACAAAAACACAGAAAAACTGCTCCTAGGAAGAGGAAACGGATACAACTGCTTGTAACTTCTGGTAGGAACGTCGGACAGACATGAAACAAAAACCTCTATGTAGGTCTCACTTAGACCTACATTTTGATAGGTGGCATCTTTCAGTTAAAATCAACAGGAAGTTGGCAATTACCCCTTCAAAATAAAAGTTTTGTAAAAAGCCGTCACCTTTTTCCAGACAAAACTGCTTGTAACTTCTGTTAAGAATGTCGTAGAGACATGAAACAAAGACCTCTATGTTGGTCTGACTAAGATCGGGACTCGGGACACGGCGGCGGCGGCGGCGGACCCGACCAACGCTGCTTGCAGCTTTAATTATTATTATTCTTCCGCAGCTTTGAACCCTAATTTGACCCACTGACCATGCTTCAAAACTCACCAAATTTGGGACACACATCGGTAAGGCTCGGCAAAAACACGTATTAAGCAACCAAACCCCAAAAATGAAAAATGCGCGCTAGCGCCCCCTACGAAAAAAAAAAAACAGACTGCTTGTAACTTCCGGTAGGAATGTCGTAGAGACATGAAACAAAATCCTCTATGTAGGTCTGACTTAGACCTAAATTCCCCATCAGAAACTCCTATACCTAAAATCAACAGAAATTTTGCAAAACCCTTTCAAAGCAAAATTTTCGCCAAAAAACGCTATTTTTGCCTCTTTGAGCTGCAATTTGACCCCCTTAAAATGCTTCAAAACTCACCAAACTTGGCACACACATCAGGACTGGCAGAAATTGTGATCTAATGAAAAAAAAAAAAAAAAAATCTCAAAATTGTGCTCTAGCGCAATTTTTCAATAAAACACAGAAAAAACTGCTTCCAGGAAGAAACCACAGACAAAACTGCTTGTAACTTCGGGTAGGAATGCCGGAAAGACATGAAACAAAAACTTCTATGTAGGTCTCATTAAGACCTACATTTTAGTAATTGACAGCTAGCAGAAATAATCAACAGGAAGTTGGCAATTACCCCTTCAAAATAAAAGTTTTGTAAAAACCCGTCACCTTTTTCAAATCGAAACTCCTCCCAGTGCGTTTGTCGTTTCGGCTTCAAACTCGCACAGGAGAGAGATTGGACCCTTTTAAAAAAAGTGGTCGGACAAAGTTGTGATAAGTTTTATGGTTTTGATTTTATGCGCCTTCAAAGAACCCCTGCGCAAATTTTCCGAAAAAATGTCATTTTTGCCTATTTGAGCTGTAATTTGACCCCCTTAAAATGCTTCCAAACACACCAAACTTGGCACACACATCAGGACTGGCAACAATTGCGACCTAGTGAAAAAACCAAACCCCAAAACTCAAAATTGTGCTCTAGCGCCCCCTAGGAATACAACACAGACAAACTACTCCTAGGAAGAAAACAAAGACAAACCTGCTTGTAACTTCCGGTAGGAATGTCGTAGAGACATGAAACAAAAACCACTATGTAGGTCTGACCTAGACCTACATTTGAATAATTAACATACTTTGGCAAAAATCAACAGGAAGCTTGGTATTTTCACTTCAATACAACAACTGCATTACTTTCACAATGCATTAAATAGTGTCACCAAGGCTTCTCCTGCCGTGGGGCTCGGGGACAGCAACCCAAGGCGCGCTCGCACATTCGCACCCTAATTTGACCCCCTTAACATGCTTCAAAGCTCACCAAAATTGACACACACATCGGTATGGAGCGGCAGACCAACTTATTAAGCAACCAAACCCCAATAATTAAAATTGCGCGCTAGCGCCCCCTAGGAAGAGACAAAAAACAGACTGCTTGTAACTTCCGTTAGGAATGTCGTAGAGACATGAAACAAAAACCTCTGTGTAGGTCTGACTTAGACCTACATTTCCAATAAACACTTCTGTACCTAAAATCAACAGGAAGTTGGCAAAAACCCCTTCAAAACAAAATTTTCGCAAAAATATGCCTTTTTTGCCTCTTTGAACTGAAATTTGACCCCCTTAAAATGCTTCAAAGTGCAAGTTAAAGCTATACAATGCCAAGCGAAAGCCATTTATCAACAACATCCAGAAACGCAAATCTATAATTTGACCCCCTTAACATGCTTCAAAACTCACCAAATTTTACACACACATCAGGACTGGTGAAAATTGCCATCCAATAAAAAAACCAAACCCCAAAAATGAAAATTGTGCTCTAGCGCCCCCTAGGAAAATAAACTGATAAAACTGCTTGTAAATTCTGTTAGGAATGTCGTAGACTGATTAAACAAAAACTTCTATGTTGGTCTGACTAAGATCGGGACTCGGGACACAGCGGCGGCGGCCAACGGCGGACCCGACCAACGCTGCTTGCAGCTTTAATTATTATTATTATTATTCCGCCGCCTCTTTGAACCTTAATTTGACCCACTGACCATGCTCCAAAACTCACCAAATTTCACACACTCATCAGAACTGGCGAAAATTGCCATCTAATAAAAAAACCAAACCCGAAAAATGAAAAATGCGCTCTAGCGCCCCCTACGAAAATCAAAAAACAGATTGCTCGTAACTTCCGTTAGGAATGTCGTAGAGACATGAAACAAAATCCTCTATGTAGAACTGACCTAGACCTAAATTCCCCATCAGAAAGTCCTATACCTAAAATCAACAGAAATTTTGCAAAACCCTTTCAAAGCAAAATTTTCGCAAAAAATGCTAATTTTGCCTCTTTGAGCTGTAATTTGACCCCCTTAAAATGCTTCAAAACTCACCAAACTTGGCACACACATCAGGACTGGCAGAAATTGTGATCTAATGAAAAAAAAAAAAAAAAAATCTCAAAATTGTGCTCTAGCGCAATTTTTCAATAAAACACAGAAAAAACTGCTTCCAGGAAGAAACCACAGACAAAACTGCTTGTAACTTCGGGTAGGAGTGCCGGAAAGACATGAAACAAAAACTTCTATGTAGGTCTCATTAAGACCTACATTTTAGTAATTGACAGCTAGCAGAAATAATCAACAGGAAGTTGGCAATTACCCCTTCAAAATAAAAGTTTTGTAAAAACCCGTCATCTTTTTCAAATCGAAACTCCTCCCAGTGCGTTTGTCGTTTCGGCTTCAAACTCGCACAGGAGAGAGATTGAACCCTTTTAAAAAAAGTGGTCGGACAAAATTGTGATAAGTTTTAAGGGTTTGATTTTACGCGCCTTCAAAGAACCCCTGCGCAAATTTTCCCAAAAAATATCCTTTTTACCTCTTTGAGCTGTAATTTGACCCCCTTGAACTGCTTCAAAACTCACCAAACTTGGCACACACATCAGGACTGGCAACAATTGCGAGCTGATGAAAAAACCAAACCTCAAAACTCAAATGTGTGCTCTAGCGCCCCCTAGGAATACAACACAGACAATACCCTAATTTGACCCCCTTAACATGCTTCAAAACTCACCAAACTTGGCACACACATCAGGACTGGCAGAAATTGCGATCTAATGAAAAAACCAAACCTCAAAACTCAAATGTGTGCTCTAGCGCCCCCTAGGAATACAACACAGACAATACCCTAATTTGACCCCCTTAACATGCTTCAAAACTCACCAAACTTGGCACACACATCAGGACTGGCAGAAATTGCGATCTAATGAAAAAACCAAACCTCAAAACTCAAATGTGTGCTCTAGCGCCCCCTAGGAATACAACACAGACAATACCCTAATTTGACCCCCTTAACATGCTTCAAAACTCACCAAATTTGACACACACATTGGTATGGAGCGGCAGACCAACTTATTAGGTAACCAAACCCCAAAAGGCGGCGGCGGCGGCCAACGGCGGACCCGACCAACGCTGCTTGCAGCTTTAATTAGGGTCCGCCCTGCCAATGGCAAAGGACTCTGTCCTTTGCCATGGCAAGGACCCTATTGAATCTGCTGCGTTTTATTAGGGTCCGCCCTGCCAGCAAAGGACTCTGTCCTTTGCCATGGCAAGGACCCTATTGAATCTGCTGCGTTTTATTATTATTCTTTCTTTCTTCCGCACCGATACTCGCATATGCGCTGTATTTTGACCCACTGACCATGCCTCAAAGCACACCAAATTTGACACACGCGTCGGTGAGGAGTTTCTTCCCAACATATTAGGGAGCCGAACCAGAAAAATCAAAATTGCGCTCTAGCGCCCCCTAGGAAAAGACAAAAAATGGATTGCTTGTAACTTCCGGTAGGAATGTCGTAGAGACATGAAACAAAATCCTCTATGTAGAACTGACCTAGACCTAAATTCCCCATCAGAAACTCCTATACCTAAAATCAACAGAAATTTTGCAAAACCCTTTCAAAGCAAAATTTTCGCCTAAAATGCTATTTTTGCCTCTTTGAGCTGTAATTTGACCCCCTTAAAATGCTTCAAAACTCACCAAACTTGGCAGACACATCAGGACTGGCGGAAATTGTGATCTAATGAAAAAAAAAAATTCTAAAACTCAAAATTGCGCTCTACAGAATTTTTGGAATGAAACACAGAAAAAACTGCTTCTAGGAAGAAAACACAGACAAAACTGCTTGTAACTTCCGGTAGGAATGTCGGAAAGACATGAAACAAAAACTTCTATGTAGGTCTTACTTAGACCTACATTTTAATAATTGACAGCTAGCAGAAAAAATCAACAGGAAGTTGGCAATTACCCCTTCAAAATAAAAGTTTTCGTGAAAACCCGTCACCTTTTTCAAATCAAAACTCCTCCCAGTGCGTTTGTCGTTTCGGCTTCAAACTTGCACAGGAGAGAGATTGAACCCTTTTAAAAAAAGTGGTCGGACAAAATTGTGATAAGTTTTCCGGTTTTGATTTTACGCGCGTTCAAAGAACCCCTGCGCAAATTTTCCTAAAAAATGTCATTTTTGCCTATTTGAGCTGTAATTTGACCCCCTTAAAATGCTTCAAAACTCACCAAACTTGGCACACACATCAGGACTGGCAACAATTGCGAGCTGATGAAAAAACCAAACTCCAAAACTCAAAAGTGGCCTCTAGCGCCCCCTAGGAATACAACACGGACAAACTGCTCCTAGGAAGAAAACAAAGACAAAACTGCTTGTAACTTCCGGTAGGAATGTCAGAGAGACATGAAACAAAAACCACTATGTAGGTCTGACTTAGACCTACATTTGAATAATTGACATACTTTGGCAAAAATCAACAGGAAGCTAGATATTTTCACTTCAATACAACAACTGCATTACTTTCACAATGCATTAAATAGTGGGATGAAGGCGTCTTAAGCCCTGGGGCTCGGGGACAGCAACCCAAGGCGCACTCGCACCTTCGCACCCTAATTTGACCCCCTTAACATGCTTCAAAACTCACCAAAATTGACACACACATCGGTATGGAGCGGCAGACCAACTTATTAAGCAACCAAACCCCAAAAATTAGAATTGCAAGGTAGCGCCCCCTAGGAAGAGACAAAAAAGAGACTGCTTGTACCTTCCGTTAGGAATGTCGTAGAGACATGAAACGAAAACCTCTGTGTAGGTCTGACTAAGACCTACATTTCCAATTAAAAAGGTCTATACCCAAAATCAACAGAAATTTTGCTAAAACTCATTCAAAGCAACATTTTCGCAAAAAACGCTATTTTTGCCTCTTTGAGCTTTAATTTGACCCCCTTAGAATGCTTCAAAACTCACCAAACTTGGCACACACATCAGGACTGGCAGAAATTGCGATCTAGTGAAAAAACCAAACCTTAAACCTCAAAATTGCGCTCTATTGCATTTTTTGAAAAAAAACACAGAAAAACTGCTCCTAGGAAGAGGAAACGGATAAAACTGCTTGTAACTTCTGGTAGGAACGCCGGACAGACATGAAACAAAAACCTCTGTGTAGGTCTCACTTAGACCTACATTTTGATAGGTGGCATCTTTCAGTTAAAATCAACAGGAAGTTGGCAATTACCCCTTCAAAATAAAAGTTTTGTAAAAAGCCGTCACCTTTTTCCAGACAAAACTGCTTGTAACTTCTGTTAGGAATGTCGTAGAGACATGAAACAAAGACCTCTATGTTGGTCTGACTAAGATCGGGACTCGGGACACGGTGGCGGCGGCGGCGGCCAACGGCGGACCCGACCAACGCTGCTTGCAGCTTTAATTATTATTATTCTTTATTATTCCGCACCGTCGCGCCCCAATTTGACCCCCTCAACATGCTTCAAAACTCACCAAAGTTGACACACACGTCGGTCTACCGTGACACCACAACATATTAAGCAACCAAACCCCAAAAATGAAAATTGCGCTCTAGCGCCCCCTAAAACAAAAAAAAAAACAGACTGCTTGTAACTTCCGTTAGGAATGTCGTAGAGACATGAAACAAAAACCTCTATGTAGGTCTGACTTAGACCTAAATTCCATAATTGTATCTTCTGGGGCCAAAATCAACAAAAAATTTTCAAAAACCCTTTCAAAGCCAAATTTTCACAAAAAATGCAATTTTTGCCTCTTTGAGCTGTAATTTGCCCCCCTTAAAATGCTTCAAAACTCACCAAACTTGGCACACACATCAGGACTGGCAGAAATTGCGATCTAATGAAAAAAAAAAAAAAAAAAACTCAAAATTGCGCTCTAGCGCAATTTTTGAATAAAACACAGAAAAAACTGCTTCCAGGAAGAAAACATAGACAAAACTGCTTGTAACTTCCGGTAGGAATGTCGGAAAGACATGAAACAAAAACTTCTATGTAGGTCTTACTTAGACCTACATTTTAATAATTGACAGCTAGCAGAAAAAATCAACAGGAAGTTGGCAATTACCCCTTCAAAATAAAAGTTTTCGTGAAAACCCGTAACCTTTTTCAAATCGAAACTCCTCCCAGTGCGTTTGTCGTTTCGGCTTCAAACTCGCACAGGAGAGAGATTGAACCCTTTTGAGAAAAGTGGTCGGACAAATTTTTGATTACTGCTCCGGTTTTGATTTTACGCGCCTTCAAAGAACCCCTGCGCAAATTTTCCCAAAAAATATCCTTTTTACCTCTTTGAGCTGTAATTTGACCCCCTTAAAATGCTTCAAAACTCACCAAACTTGGCACACACATCAGGACTGGCAACAATTGCGAGCTGATGAAAAAACCAAACCCCAAAACTCAAAATTGTGCTCTAGCGCCCCCTAGGAATACAACACAGACAAACTACTCCTAGGAAGAAAACAAAGACAAAACTGCTTGTAACTTCCGGTAGGAATGTCGTAGAGACATGAAACAAAAACCACTATGTAGGTCTGACCTAGACCTACATTTGAATAATTAACATACTTTGGCAAAAATCTACAGGAAGCTTGATATTTTCACTTCAATACAACAACTGCATTACTTTCACAATGCATTAAATAGTGGCAGCAAGGCTTCTCCTGCCGTGGGGCTCGGGGACAGCAACCCAAGGCGCGCTCGCACATTCGCACCCTAATTTGACCCCCTTAACATGCTTCAAAACTCACCAAATTTGACACACACATCGGTATGGAGCGGCAGACCAACTTATTAAGCAACCAAACCCCAAAAATTAAAATTGCAAGCTAGCGCCCCATAGGAAGAGACAAAAAACAGACTGCTTGTAACTTCCGTTAGGAATGTCGTAGAGACATGAAACAAAAACCTGTGTGTAGGTCTGACTAAGACCTACATTTCCAATTAAAAAGGTCTATACCCAAAATCAACAGAAATTTAGCAAAAACTCATTCTAAGCAACATTTTCGCAAAAAACGCTATTTTTGCCTCTTTGAGCTTTAATGTGACCCCCTTAAAATGCTTCAAAACTCACCAAACTTGGCACACACATCAGGACTGGCAGAAATTGCGATCTAGTGAAAAAACCAAACCTTAAAACTCAAAATTGCGCTCTATTGCAATTTTTGAAAAAAACACAGAAAAACTGCTCCTAGGAAGAGGAAACGGATAAAACTGCTTGTAACTTCTGGTAGGAACGTCGGACTGACATGAAACAAAAACCTCTGTGTAGGTCTCACTTAGACATACATTTTGATAGGTGGCATCTGTCAGTTAAAATCAACAGGAAGTTGGCAATTACCCCTTCAAAATAAAAGTTTTGTAAAAAGCCGTCACCTTTTTCCAGACAAAACTGCTTGTAACTTCTGTTAGGAATGTCGTAGAGACATGAAACAAAGACCTCTATGTTGGTCTGACTAAGATCGGGACTCGGGACACGGCGGCGGCGGCGGCGGCCAACGGCGGACCCGACCAACGCTGCTTGCAGCTTTAATTATTATTCTTCTTTCTTTCTTTCTTTCTTCCGCACCGTCGCGCCCCAATTTCACCCTCTTAACATATTTCAAAACTCACCAAATTTGACACACACGTCGATCTTTCATGCCTTCCCAACATATTAGGCATCCAAATCATAAAAATCAAAATTGCGCAATAGCGCCCCCTAGGAAGAAAAAAAAAAGAGACTGCTTGTAACTTCCGTTAGGAATGTCGTAGAGACATGAAACAAAAACCTCTATGTAGGGCTGACTTATACCTAAATTTCATAATTGTATCTTCTAGGGCAAAAATTTACAGAAATTTTGCAAAACCCTTTCAAAGCAAAATTTTCACAAAAAATGCTATTTTTGCCTCTTTGAGCTGTAATTTGACCCCCTTAGAATGCTTCAAAACTCACCAAACTTGGCAGACACATCAGGACTGGCAGAAATTGTGATTTAATGAAAAAAAAAAATCATAAAACTCAAAATTGCGCTCTACAAAATTTTTTGAATGAAACACAGAAAAAACTGCTTCTAGGAAGAAAACACAGACAAAACTGCTTGTAACTTCCGGTAGGAATGTCGGAAAGACATGAAACAAAAACTTCTATGTAGGTCTTACTTAGACCTACATTTTAATAATTGACAGCTAGCAGAAATAATCAACAGGAAGTTGGCAATTACCCCTTCAAAATAAAAGTTTTCGTGAAAACCCGTCACCTTTTTCAAATCGAAACTCCTCCCAGTGCGTTTGTCGTTTCGGCTTCAAACTCGCACAGGAGAGAGATTGAACCCTTTTAAAAAAAGTGGTCGGACAAAATTGTGATAAGTTTTAAGGGTTTGATTTTACGCGCCTTCAAAGACGCCCTGCGCAAAGTTTCCTAAAAAATTTAATTTTTGCCTCTTTGAGCTGTAATTTGACCCCCTTAAAATGCTTCAAAACTCACCAAACTTGGCACACACATCAGGACTGGCAACAATTGCGAGCTGATGAAAAAACCAAACCCCAAAACTCAAAATTGTGCTCTAGCGCCCCCTAGGAATACAACACAGACAAACTGCTCCTAGGAAGAAAACAAAGACAAAACTGCTTGTAACTTCCGGTAGGAATGTCAGAGAGACATGAAACAAAAACCACTATGTAGGTCTGACTTAGACCTACATTTGAATAATTAACATACTTTGGCAAAAATCAACAGGAAGCTAGATATTTTCACTTCAATACAACAACTGCATTACTTTCACAATGCATTAAATAGTGGCAGCAAGGCTTCTCCTGCCGTGGGGCTCGGGGACAGCAACCCAAGGCGCGCTCGCACCTTCGCACCCTAATTTGACCCCCTTAACATGCTTCAAAACTCACCAAAATTGACACACACATCGGTATGGAGCGGCAGACCAACTTATTAAGCAACCAAACCCCAAAAATTAAAATTGCAAGCTAGCGCCCCCTAGGAAGAGACAAAAAACAGACTGCTTGTAACTTCCGTTAGGAATGTCGTAGAGACATGAAACAAAAACCTCTGTGTAGGTCTGACTAAGACCTTCATTTCCAATTAAAAGGTCTATACCCAAAATCAACAGAAATTTTGTAAAAACTCATTCAAAGCAACATTTTCGCAAAAAACGCTATTTTTGCCTCTTTGAGCTTTAATTTGACCCCCTTAAAATGCTTCAAAACTCACCAAACTTGGCACACACATCAGGACTGGCAGAAATTGCGATCTAGTGAAAAAACCAAACCTTAAAACTCAAAATTGCGCTCTATTGTAATTTTTGAAAAAAACACAGAAAAACTGCTCCTAGGAAGAGGAAACGGATAAAACTGCTTGTAACTTCTGGTAGGAACGCCGGACAGACATGAAACAAAAACCTCTGTGTAGGTCTCACTTAGACCTACATTTTGATAGGTGGCATCTTTCAGTTAAAATCAACAGGACGTTGGCAATTACCCCTTCAAAATAAAAGTTTTGTAAAAAGCCGTCACCTTTTTCCAGACAAAACTGCTCGTAACTTATGTTAGGAATGTCGTAGAGACATGAAACAAAGACCTCTATGTTGGTCTGACTAAGATCGGGACTCGGGACACGGCGGCGGCGGCGGCGGCCAACGGCGGACCCGACCAACGCTGCTTGCAGCTTTAATTATTCTTATTATTATTCTTTCTTTCTTCCGCACCGATACTCGCCTATGCGCTGTATTTTGACCCACTGACCATGCCTCAAAGCACACCAAATTTGACACACGCCTCGGTGAGGAGTTTCTTCCCAACATATTAGAGAGCCGAACCAGAAAAATCAAAATTGCGCTCTAGCGCCCCCTAGGAAAAGACAAAAAATGGATTGCTTGTAACTTCCGGTAGGAATGTCGTAGAGACATGAAACAAAATCCTCTATGTAGAACTGACAGAGACCTAAATTCCCCATCAGAAACTCCTATACCTAAAATCAACAGAAATTTTGCAAAACCCTTTCAAAGCAAAATTTTCGCCAAAAATGCTATTTTTGCCTCTTTGAGCTGTAATTTGACCCCCTTAAAATGCTTCAAAACTCACCAAACTTGGCAGACACATCAGGACTGGCAGAAATTGTGATCTAATGAAAAAAAAAATTTCTAAAACTCAAAATTGCTCTCTACAAAATTTTTGGAATGAAACACAGAAAAAACTGCTTCTAGGAAGAAAACACAGACAAAACTGCTTGTAACTTCCGGTAGGAATGTCGGAAAGACATGAAACAAAAACTTCTATGTAGGTCTTACTTAGACCTACATTTTAATAATTGACAGCTAGCAGAAAAAATCAACAGGAAGTTGGCAATTACCCCTTCAAAATAAAAGTTTTCGTGAAAACCCGTCACCTTTTTCAAATCGAAACTCCTCCCAGTGCGTTTGTCATTTCGGCTTCAAACTCGCACAGGAGAGAGATTGAACCCTTTTAAAAAAAGTGGTCGGACAAAATTGTGATAAGTTTTACGGTTTTGATTTTACGCGCGTTCAAAGAACCCCAGCGCAAATTTTCCGAAAAAATGTCATTTTTGCCTCTTTGAGCTGTAATTTGACCCCCTTAAAATGCTTCCAAACACACCAAACTTGGCACACACATCAGGACTGGCAACAATTGCGACCTAGTGAAAAAACCAAACCCCAAAACTCAAAATTGTGCTCTAGCGCCCCCTAGGAATACAACACAGACAAACTACTCCTAGGAAGAAAACAAAGACAAAACTGCTTGTAACTTCCGGTAGGAATGTCGTAGAGACATGAAACAAAAACCACTATGTAGGTCTGACCTAGACCTACATTTGAATAATTAACATACTTTGGCAAAAATCAACAGGAAGCTTGATATTTTCACTTCAATACAACAACTGCATTACTTTCACAATGCATTAAATAGTGGCAGTAAGGCTTCTCCTGCCGTGGGGCTCGGGGACAGCAACCCAAGGCGCGCTCGCACCTTCGCACCCTAATTTGACCCCCTTAACATGCTTCAAAACTCACCAAAATTGACACACACATCGGTATGGAGCGGCAGACCAACTTATTAAGCAACCAAACCCCAAAAATTAAAATTGCAAGCTAGCGCCCCCTAGGAAGAGACAAAAAACAGACTGCTTGTAACTTCCGTTAGGAATGTCGTAGAGACATGAAACAAAAACCTCTGTGTAGGTCTGACTAAGACCTACATTTCCAATTAAAAAGGTCTATACCCAAAATCAACAGAAATTTTGCAAAAACTCATTCAAAGCAACATTTTCGCAAAAAACGCTATTTTTGCCTCTTTGAGCTTTAATTTGACCCCCTTAAAATGCTTCAAAACTCACCAAACTTGGCACACACATCAGGACTGGCAGAAATTGCGATCTAGTGAAAAAACCAAACCTTAAACCTCAAAATTGCGCTCTATTGCAATTTTTGAAAAAAACACAGAAAAACTGCTCCTAGGAAGAGGAAACGGATAAAACTGCTTGTAACTTCTGGTAGGAACGTCGGACTGACATGAAACAAAAACCTCTGTGTAGGTCTCACTTAGACCTACATTTTGATAGGTGGCATCTGTCAGTTAAAATCAACAGGAAGTTGGCAATTACCCCTTCAAAATAAAAGTTTTGTAAAAAGCCGTCACCTTTTTCCAGACAAAACTGCTTGTAACTTCTGTTAGGAATGTCGTAGAGACATGAAACAAAGACCTCTATGTTGGTCTGACTAAGATCGGGACTCGGGACACGGCGGCGGCGGCGGCGGTGGCGGCGGCCAACGGCGGACCCGACCAACGCTGCTTGCAGCTTTAATTATTATTATTATTGTTTATTCCGCTCCTTCGCACCCTAATTTGACCCCCTTAACATGCTTCAAAACTCACCAAAGTTGACACACACGTCGGTACGGTGGGCCTTCCCAACTTATTAAGCAACCAAACCCCAAAAATCAAAATTGCGCTCTAGCGCCCCCTAAAACGAAAAAAAAAACAGACTGCTTGTAACTTCCGTTAGGAATGTCGTAGAGACATGAAACAAAAACCTCTATGTAGGTCTGACTTAGACCTAAATTCCATAATTGTATCTTCTGGGGCCAAAATCAACAAAAAATTTTCAAAAACCCATTCAAAGCCAAATTTTCACAAAAAATGCAATTTTTGCCTCTTTGAGCTGTAATTTGCCCCCCTTAAAATGCTTCAAAACTCACCAAACTTTGCACACACATCAGGACTGGCAGAAATTGCGATTAAATGAAAAAAAAAAAAAAAAAAAATCAAAATTGCGCTCTAGCGCAATTTTTGAATAAAACACAGAAAAAACTGCTTCCAGGAAGAAAACATAGACAAAACTGCTTGTAACTTCCGGTAGGAATGTCGGAAAGACATGAAACAAAAACTTCTATGTAGGTCTTACTTAGACCTACATTTTAATAATTGACAACTAGCAGAAAAAATCAACAGGAAGTTGGCAATTACCCCTTCAAAATAAAAGTTTTTGTGAAAACCCGTAACCTTTTTCAAATCGAAACTCCTCCCAGTGCGTTTGTCGTTTCGGCTTCAAACTCGCACAGGAGAGAGATTGAACCCTTTTAAAAAAAGTGGTCGGACAAAATTGTGATAAGTTTTAAGGGTTTGATTTTACGCGCCTTCAAAGATCCCCTGCGCAAATTTTCCTAAAAAAGATCATTTTTACCTCTTTGAGCTGTAATTTGACCCCCTTAAAATGCTTCAAAACTCACCAAACTTGGCACACACATCAGGACTGGCAACCATTGTGAGCTGATGAAAAAACCAAACCCCAAAACTCAAAATTGTGCTCTAGCGCCCCCTAGGAATACAACACAGACAAACTACTCCTAGGAAGAAAACAAAGACAAAACTGCTTGTAACTTCCGGTAGGAATGTCGTAGAGACATGAAACAAAAACCACTATGTAGGTCTGACTTAGACCTACATTTGAATAATTAACATACTTTGGCAAAAATCAACAGGGAGCTTGATATTTTCACTTCAATACAACAACTGCATTACTTTCACAATGCATTAAATAGTGGCAGCAAGGCTTCTCCTGCCGTGGGGCTCGGGGACAGCAACCCAAGGCGCGTTCGCGCCTTCGCACCCTAATTTGACCCCCTTAACATGCTTCAAAACTCACCAAAATTGACACACACATCGGTATGGAGCGACAGACCAACTTATTAAGCAACCAAACCCCAAAAATGAAAATTGCGCGCTAGCGCCCCCTAGGAAGAGACAAAAAACAGACTGCTTGTAACTTCCGTTAGGAATGTCGTAGAGACATGAAACAAAAACCTCTGTGTAGGTCTGACTAAGACCTACATTTCCAATAAAAAATGTCTATACCCAAAATCAACAGAAATTTTGCAAAAACTCATTCAAAGCAACATTTACGCAAAAAACGCTATTTTTGCCTCTTTGAGCTTTAATTTGACCCCCTTAAAATGCTTCAAAACTCACCAAACTTGGCACACACATCAGGACTGGCAGAAATTGCAATCTAGTGAAAAAACCAAACCTTAAAACTCAAAATTGCGCTCTATTGCAATTTTTGAAAAAAACACAGAAAAACTGCTCCTAGGAAGAGGAAACGGATAAAACTGCCTGTAACTTCTGGTAGGAACGTCGGACAGACATGAAACAAAAACCTCTGTGTAGGTCTCACTTAGACCTACATTTTGATAGGTGGCATCTTTCAGTTAAAATCAACAGGAAGTTGGCAATTACCCCTTCAAAATAAAAGTTTTGTAAAAAGCCGTCACCTTTTTCCAGACAAAACTGCTTGTAACTTCTGTTAGGAATGTCGTAGAGACATGAAACAAAGACCTCTATGTAGGTCTGACTAAGATCGAGACTCGGGACACGGCGGCGGCGGCGGCGGCCAACGGCGGACCCGACCAACGCTGCTTGCAGCTTTAATTAGGGTCCGCCCTGCAATGGCAAAGGACATCCATGTCCTTTGCCATGCAAGGACCCTATTGAATCTGCTGCGTTTTATTAGGGTCCGCCCTGCAATGGCAAAGGACATCCATGTCCTTTGCCATGCAAGGACCCTATTGAATCTGTAACGTTTCTTATTATTATTCTTTCTTTCTTTCTTTCTTTCTTTATTCCGCACCGTCGCGCCCCAACATCACCCCCTTAACATGCTTCAAAACTCACCAAAGTTGACACACGCGTCGGTCTACCGTGACACCACAACATATTAAGCAACCAAACCCCAAAAATGAAAATTGCGCTCTAGCGCCCCCTAGGAAAAAAAAAAAACAGACTGCTTGTAACTTCCGGTAGGAATGTCGTAGAGACATGAAATAAAAACCTCTATGTAGGTCTGACTTAGACCTAAATTCCATAATTGTATCTTCTGGGGCCAAAATCAACAAAAAATTTTCAAAAACCCATTCAAAGCCAAATTTTCACAAAAAATGCAATTTTTGCCTCTTTGAGCTGTAATTTGCCCCCCTTAAAATGCTTCAAAACTCACCAAACTTGGCACACACATCAGGACTGGCAGAAATTGCGATCTAATGAAAAAAAAAAAAAAAAATACTCAAAATTGCGCTCTAGCGCAATTTTTGAATAAAACACAGAAAAAACTGCTTCCAGGAAGAAAACATAGACAAAACTGCTTGTAACTTCCGGTAGGAATGTCGGAAAGACATGAAACAAAAACTTCTATGTAGGTCTTACTTAGACCTACATTTTAATAATTGACAGCTGGCAGAAAAAATCAACAGGAAGTTGGCAATTACCCCTTCAAAATAAAAGTTTTCGTGAAAACCCGTAACCTTTTTCAAATCGAAACTCCTCCCAGTGCGTTTGTCGTTTCGGCTTCAAACTCGCACAGGAGAGAGATTGAACCCTTTTAAAAAAAGTGGTCGGACAAAATTGTGATAAGTTTTAAGGGTTTGATTTTACGCGCCTTCAAAGATCCCCTGCGCAAATTTTCCTAAAAAAGATAATTTTTACCTCTTTGAGCTGTAATTTGACCCCCTTAAAATGCTTCTAAACTCACCAAACTTGGCACACACATCAGGACTGGCAAAAATTGCGATTTAGTGAAAAAACCAAACCCCAAAACTCAAAATTGTGCTCTAGCGCCCCCTAGGAATACAACACTGACAAACTGCTCCTAGGAAAAAAACAAAGACAAAACTGCTTGTAACTTCCGGTAGGAATGTCGTAGAGACATGAAACAAAAACCACTATGTAGGTCTGACTTAGACCTACATTTGAATAATTAACATACTTTGGCAAAAATCAACAGGAAGCTTGATATTTTCACTTCAATACAACAACTGCATTACTTTCACAATGCATTAAATAGTGGCACCAAGGCGTCTTAAGCCCTGGGGCTCGGGGGCAGCAACCCAAGGCGCGCTCGCACCTTCGCACCCTAATTTGACCCCCTTAACATGCTTCAAAACTCACCAAAATTGACACACACATCGGTATGGAGCGGCAGACCCACTTATTAAGCAACCAAATACCAAAAATGAAAATTGCAAGCTAGCGCCCCCTAGGAAGAGACAAAAAACAGACTGCTTGTAACTTCCGTTAGGAATGTCGTAGAGACATGAAACAAAAACCTCTGTGTAGGTCTGACTTAGACCTACATTTCCAATAAACACTTCTGTACCTAAAATCAACAGGAAGTTGGCAAAAACCCCTTCAAAACAAAATTTTCGCAAAATATGCCTTTTTTGCCTCTTTGAACTGAAATTTGACCCCCTTAAAATGCTTCAAAGTGCAAGTTAAAGCTATACAATGCCAAGCGAAAGCCATTTATCAACAACATCCAGAAACGCAAATCTATAATTTGACCCCCTTAACATGCTTCAAAACTCACCAAATTTTACACACACATCAGGACTGGTGAAAATTGCCATCCAATGAAAAAACCAAAACCCCAAAAATGAAAATTGTGCTCTAGCGCCTCCTAGGAAAATAAACTGATAAAACTGCTTGTAAATTCTGTTAGGAATGTCGTAGAGTGATGAAACAAAAACTTCTATGGAGGTCTGACTAAGATCGGGACTCGGGACACGGCGGCGGCGGCGGCGGCCAACGGCGGACCCGACCAACGCTGCTTGCAGCTTTAATTATTATTATATTATTCTTTCTTTCTTTCTTTCTTTCTTTATTCCGCACCGTCGCGCACCAACATCACCCCCTTAACATGCTTCAAAACTCACCAAAGTTGACACACACGTCGGTCTACCGTGACACCACAACATATTAAGCAACCAAACCCCAAAAATGAAAATTGCGCTCTAGCGCCCCCTAAAAAGAAACAAAAAACAGACTGCTTGTAACTTCCGTTAGGAATGTCGTAGAGACATGAAACAAAAACCTCTGTGTAGGTCTGACTGAGACCTACATTTCCAATAAAAAATGTCTATACCCAAAATCAACAGAAATGTTGCAAAAACTCATTCAAAGCAAAATTTTAGCAAAAAATGCTATTTTTGCCTCTTTGAGCTGCAATTTGACCCCCTTAACATGCTTCAAAACTCACCAAACTTGGCACACACATCAGGACTGGCAGAAATTGCAATCTAATGAAAAAAAAAAAAAAAAAAACTCAAAATTGCGCTGTAGCGCAATTTTTTAATAAAACACAGAAAAAACTGCTTCCAGGAAGAAAACACAGACAAAACTGCTTGTAACTTCCGGTAGGAATGTCGGAAAGACATGAAACAAAAACTTCTAGGTAGGTCTGACTTAGACCTACATTTCGATAATCGACATCCTTCGGCAAAAATCAACAGGAAGTTAAAAATTGCCCCTTCAAAATAAAAGTTTTGTGCAAACCCGTCACCTTTTTCAAATCGAAACTCGTCCCAGTGCGTTTGTCGTTTCAGCTTCAAACTCGCACAGGAGAGAGATTGAACCCTTTTTAAAAAATTGGTCGAACAAATTTTTGATAAGTTCTCCGGTTTGGATTTTACGCGCCTTCAAAAAACCCCTGCGCAAAGTTTCCTAAAAAATGTCTTTTTTGCCTCTTTAAACTGTAATTTGACCTACTTAAAATGCTTCAAAGTGCTAGTTAAAGCCCTACTATGCCAAGCAAAAGCCATTTATCAACAACATCCAGAATTGTCGATCTGTAATTTCACCCCCTTAACATGCTTCAAAACTCACCAAATTTTACACACATATCAGGACTGGCAAAAACTGCCATCTAATAAAAAACCAAACCCCAAAAATCTAAATTGCGCTTAGCGCCCCCTAGGAAAAAACCCAGACAAAACTGCATGTAACTTCTGTTAGAAATGTCGTAGAGACATGAAATAAAAACCTCTATGTTGGTTTGACTAAGATCGGGACCCGGGACACGGCGGCGGCGGCCAACGGCGGACCCGACCAACGCTGCTTGCAGCTTTAATTATTATTATTGTTTATTCCGCTCCTTCGCACCCTAATTTGACCCCCTTAACATGCTTCAAAACTCACCAAAGTTGACACACACGTCGGTACGGTGGGCCTTCCCAACTTATTAAGCAACCAAACCCCAAAAATCAAAATTGCGCTCTAGCGCCCCCTAAAACGAAAAAAAAAACAGACTGCTTGTAACTTCCGTTAGGAATGTCGTAGAGACATGAAACAAAAACCTCTATGTAGGTCTGACTTAGACCTAAATTCCATAATTGTATCTTCTGGGGCCAAAATCAACAAAAAATTTTCAAAAACCCATTCAAAGCCAAATTTTCACAAAAAAATGCAATTTTTGCCTCTTTGAGCTGTAATTTGCCCCCCTTAAAATGCTTCAAAACTCACCAAACTTGGCACACACATCAGGACTGGCAGAAATTGTGATCTAATGAAAAAAAAAAAAAAAAAAAATCAAAATTGCGCTCTAGCGCAATTTTTGAATAAAACACAGAAAAAACTGCTTCCAGGAAGAAAACATAGACAAAACTGCTTGTAAC
Organism: Nerophis ophidion; assembly: GCF_033978795.1. Taxonomy (NCBI): domain Eukaryota; kingdom Metazoa; phylum Chordata; class Actinopteri; order Syngnathiformes; family Syngnathidae; genus Nerophis; species Nerophis ophidion. The sequence continues at coordinate 22,515,472 of NC_084632.1, read as the reverse complement.
TTCCGGTAGGAATGTCGGAAAGACATGAAACAAAAACGTCTATGTAGGTCTTACTTAGACCTACATTTTAATAATTGACAGCTAGCAGAAAAAATCAACAGGAAGTTGGCAATTACCCCTTCAAAATAAAAGTTTTCGTGAAAACCCGTAACCTTTTTCAAATCGAAACTCCTCCCAGTGCGTTTGTCGTTTCGGCTTCAAACTCGCACAGGAGAGAGATTGAACCCTTTTAAAAAAAGTGGTCGGACAAAATTGTGATAAGTTTTAAGGGTTTGATTTTACGCGCCTTCAAAGATCCCCTGCGCAAATTTTCCTAAAAAAGATAATTTTTACCTCTTTGAGCTGTAATTTGACCCCCTTAAAATGCTTCAAAACTCACCAAACTTGGCACACACATCAGGACTGGCAACAATTGCGAGCTGATGAAAAAACCAAACCCCAAAACTCAAAATTGTGCTCTAGCGCCCCCTAGGAATACAACACAGACAAACTACTCCTAGGAAGAAAACAAAGACAAAACTGCTTGTAACTTCCGGTAAGAATGTCGTAGAGACATGAAACAAAAACCACTATGTAGGTCTGACTTAGACCTACATTTGAATAATTAACATACTTTGGCAAAAATCAACAGGGAACTTGATATTTTCACTTCAATACAACAACTGCATTACTTTCACAATGCATTAAATAGTGTCACCAAGGCTTCTCCTGCCGTGGGGCTCGGGGACAGCAACCCAAGGCGCGCTCGCACCTTCGCACCCTAATTTGACCCCCTTAACTTGCTTCAAAACTCACCAAAATTGACGCACACATCGGTATGGAGCGGCAGACCAACCTATTAAGCAACCAAACCCCGAAAATGAAAATTGCGCGCTAGCGCCCCCTAGGAAGAGACAAAAAACAGACTGCTTGTAACTTCCGTTAGGAATGTCGTAGAGACATGAAACAAAAACCTCTGTGTAGGTCTGACTTAGACCTACATTTCCAATAAACACTGCTGTACCTAAAATCAACAGGAAGTTGGCAAAAACCCCTTCAAAACAAAATTTTCGCAAAATATAACTTTTTTGCCTCTTTGAACTGAAATTTGACCCCCTTAAAATGCTTCAAAGTGCAAGTTAGAGCAATACAATGCCAAGCGAAAGCCATTTATCAACAACATCCAGAAACGCAAATCTATAATTTGACCCCCTTAACATGCTTCAAAACTCACCAAATTTTACACACACATCAGGACTGGTGAAAATTGCCATCCAATAAAAAAACCAAACCCCAAAAATGAAAATTGTGCTCTAGCGCCCCCTAGGAAAATAAACTGATAAAACTGCTTGTAAATTCTGTTAGGAATGTCGTAGAGTGATGAAACAAAAACTTCTATGGAGGTCTGACTAAGATCGGGACTCGGGACACGGCGGCGGCGGCGGCGGCCAACGGCGGACCCGACCAACGCTGCTTGCAGCTTTAATTATTATTATTCCGCCGCCTCTTTGAACCTTAATTTGACCCACTGACCATGCTCCAAAACTCACCAAATTTCACACACTCATCAGAACTGGCGAAAATTGCCATCTAATAAAAAAACCAAACCCGAAAAATGAAAAATGCGCTCTAGCGCCCCCTACGAAAATCAAAAAACAGATTGCTCGTAACTTCCGTTAGGAATGTCGTAGAGACATGAAACAAAATCCTCTATGTAGAACTGACCTAGACCTAAATTCCCCATCAGAAAGTTCTATACCTAAAATCAACAGAAATTTTGCAAAACCCTTTCAAAGCAAAATTTTCGCAAAAAATGCTAATTTTGCCTCTTTGAGCTGTAATTTGACCCCCTTAAAATGCTTCAAAACTCACCAAACTTGGCACACACATCAGGACTGGCAGAAATTGTGATCTAATGAAAAAAAAAAAAAAAAAATCTCAAAATTGTGCTCTAGCGCAATTTTTCAATAAAACACGGAAAAACTGCTTCCAGGAAGAAACCACAGACAAAACTGCTTGTAACTTCGGGTAGGAATGCCGGAAAGACATGAAACAAAAACTTCTATGTAGGTCTCATTAAGACCTACATTTTAGTAATTGACAGCTAGCAGAAATAATCAACAGGAAGTTGGCAATTACCCCTTCAAAATAAAAGTTTTGTAAAAACCCGTCACCTTTTTCAAATCGAAACTCCTCCCAGTGCGTTTGTCGTTTCGGCTTCAAACTCGCACAGGAGAGAGATTGAACCCTTTTAAAAAAAGTGGTCGGACAAAATTGTGATAAGTTCTAAGGTTTTGATTTTACGCGCCTTCAAAGAACCCCTGCGCAAATTTTCCCCAAAAATATCCTTTTTACCTCTTTGAGCTGTAATTTGACCCCCTTAAAATGCTTCAAAACTCACCAAACTTGGCACACACATCAGGACTGGCAGAAATTGCGAGCTAATGAAAAAACCAAACCTCAAAACTCAAATGTGTGCTCTAGCGCCCCCTAGGAATACAACACAGACAATACCCTAATTTGACCCCCTTAACATGCTTCAAAACTCACCAAATTTGACACACACATCGGTATGGAGCGGCAGACCAACATATTAGGTAACCAAACCCCAAAAATTAAAATTGCGCGCTAGCGCCCCCTAGGAAGATACAAAATACAGACTGCTTGTAACTTCCGTTAGGAATGTCGTAGAGACATGAAACAAAAACCTCTGTGTAGGTCTGACTTAGACCTACATTTTGATAATTGGCATCTTTCAGTTAAAATCAACAGGAAGTTGCCAATTACCCCTTCAAAATAAAAGTTTTGTAAAAAGCCGTCACCTTTTTCCAGACAAAACTGCTTGTAACTTCTGTTAGGAATGTCGTAGAGTGATGAAACTTCTATGTAGGTCTGACTAAGATCGGGACTCGGGACACGGCAGCGGCGGCGGCGGCCAACGGCGGACCCGACCAACGCTGCTTGCAGCTTTAATTAGGGTCCGCCCTGCAATGGCAAAGGACATCCATGTCCTTTGCCATGCAAGGACCCTATTGAATCTGCTGCGTTTATTATTATTATTATTATTATTCCGCCGCCTCTTTGAACCTTAATTTGACCCACTGACCATGCTCCAAAACTCACCAAATTTCACACACTCATCAGAACTGGCGAAAATTGCCATCTAATAAAAAAACCAAACCCGAAAAATGAAAAATGCGCTCTAGCGCCCCCTACGAAAATCAAAAAACAGATTGCTCGTAACTTCCGTTAGGAATGTCGTAGAGACATGAAACAAAATCCTCTATGTAGAACTGACCTAGACCTAAATTCCCCATCAGAAACTCCTATACCTAAAATCAACAGAAATTTTGCAAAACCCTTTCAAAGCAAAATTTTCGCCAAAAAACGCTATTTTTGCCTCTTTGAGCTGCAATTTGACCCCCTTAAAATGCTTCAAAACTCACCAAACTTGGCACACACATCAGGACTGGCAGAAATTGTGATCTAATGAAAAAAAAAAAAAAAAAATCTCAAAATTGTGCTCTAGCGCAATTTTTCAATAAAACACAGAAAAAACTGCTTCCAGGAAGAAACCACAGACAAAACTGCTTGTAACTTCGGGTAGGAATGCCGGAAAGACATGAAACAAAAACTTCTATGTAGGTCTCATTAAGACCTACATTTTAGTAATTGACAGCTAGCAGAAATAATCAACAGGAAGTTGGCAATTACCCCTTCAAAATAAAAGTTTTGTAAAAACCCGTCACCTTTTTCAAATCGAAACTCCTCCCAGTGCGTTTGTCGTTTCGGCTTCAAACTCGCACAGGAGAGAGATTGAACCCTTTTAAAAAAAGTGGTCGGACAAAGTTGTGATAAGTTCTAAGGTTTTGATTTTACGCGCCTTCAAAGAACCCCTGCGCAAATTTTCCAAAAAAATATCATTTTTACCTCTTTGAGCTGTAATTTGACCCCCTTAAAATGCTTCAAAACTCACCAAACTTGGCACACACATCAGGACTGGCAGAAATTGCAAGCTAATGAAAAAAACAAACTCCAAAACTCAAATTTGTGCTCTAGCGCCCCCTAGGAATACAACACAGACAATACCCTAATTTGACCCCCTTAACATGCTTCAAAACTCACCAAATTTGGCACACACATTGATATGGAGCGGCAGACCAACTTATTAGGTAACCAAACCCCAAAAATAAAAATTGCGCGATAGCGCCCCCTAGGAAGATACAAAAAACAGACTGCTTGTAACTTCCGTTAGGAATGTCGTAGAGACATGAAACAAAAACCTCTGTGTAGGTCTGACTTAGACCTACATTTTGATAATTGGCATCTTTCAGTTAAAATCAACAGGAAGTTGCCAATTACCCCTTCAAAATAAAAGTTTTGTAAAAAGCCGTCACCTTTTTCCAGACAAAACTGCTTGTAAATTCTGTTAGGAATGTCGTAGAGTGATGAAACAAAAACTTCTATGTAGGTCTGACTAAGATCGAGACTCGGGACACGGCGGCGGCGGCGGCGGCCAACGGCGGACCCGACCAACGCTGCTTGCAGCTTTAATTAGGGTCCGCCCTGCAATGGCAAAGGACATCCATGTCCTTTGCCATGCAAGGACCCTATTGAATCTGCTGCGTTTTATTATAAGGGTCCGCCCTGCAATGGCAAAGGACATCCATGTCCTTTGCCATGCAAGGACCCTATTGAATCTGTAACGTTTCTTATTAGGGTCCGCCCTGCAATGGCAAAGGACATCCATGTCCTTTGCCATGCAAGGACCCTATTGAATCTGCTGCGTTTTATTATTATTATTCTTTCTTTATTCCGCACCGATACTCGCATATGCGCTGTATTTTGACCCACTGACCATGCCTCAAAGCACACCAAAATTGACACACGCGTCGGTGAGGAGTTTCTCCCCAACATATTAGGGAGCCGAACCAGAAAAATCAAAATTGCGCTCTAGCGCCCCCTAGGAAAAGACAAAAAATGGATTGCTTGTAACTTCCGGTAGGAATGTCGTAGAGACATGAAACAAAATCCTCTATGTAGAACTGACCTAGACCTAAATTCCCCATCAGAAACTCCTATACCTAAAATCAACAGAAATTTTGCAAAACCCTTTCAAAGCAAAATTTTCGCCTAAAATGCTATTTTTGCCTCTTTGAGCTGTAATTTGACCCCCTTAAAATGCTTCAAAACTCACCAAACTTGGCAGACACATCAGGACTGGCAGAAATTGCGATCTAGTGAAAAAAAAAATTTCTAAAACTCAAAATTGCGCTCTACAGAATTTTTGGAATGAAACACAGAAAAAACTGCTTCTAGGAAGAAAACACAGACAAAACTGCTTGTAACTTCCGGTAGGAATGTCGGAAAGACATGAAACAAAAACTTCTATGTAGGTCTTACTTAGACCTACATTTTAATAATTGACAGCTAGCAGAAAAAATCAACAGGAAGTTGGCAATTACCCCTTCAAAATAAAAGTTTTCGTGAAAACCCGTCACCTTTTTAAAATCAAAACTCCTCCCAGTGCGTTTGTCGTTTCGGCTTCAAACTTGCACAGGAGAGGGATTGAACCCTTTTAAAAAAAGTGGTCGGACAAAATTGTGATAAGTTTTCCGGTTTTGATTTTACGCGCGTTCAAAGAACCCCTGCGCAAATTTTCCTAAAAAATTTCATTTTTGCCTATTTGAGCTGTAATTTGACCCCCTTAAAATGCTTCAAAACTCACCAAACTTGGCACACACATCAGGACTGGCAACAATTGCGAGCTGATGAAAAAACCAAACTCCAAAACTCAAAAGTGTGCTCTAGCGCCCCCTAGGAATACAACACGGACAAACTGCTCCTAGGAAGAAAACAAAGACAAAACTGCTTGTAACTTCCGGTAGGAATGTCAAAGAGACATGAAACAAAAACCACTATGTAGGTCTGACTTAGACCTACATTTGAATAATTGACATACTTTGGCAAAAATCAACAGGAAGCTAGATATTTTCACTTCAATACAACAACTGCATTACTTTCACAATGCATTAAATAGTGGGACGAAGGCGTCTTAAGCCCTGGGGCTCGGGGACAGCAACCCAAGGCGCACTCGCACCTTCGCACCCTAATTTGACCCCCTTAACATGCTTCAAAACTCACCAAAATTGACACACACATTGGTATGGAGCGGCAGACCAACTTATTAAGCAACCAAACCCCAAAAATTAAAATTGCAAGCTAGCGCCCCCTAGGAAGAGACAAAAAAGAGACTGCTTGTAACTTCCGTTAGGAATGTCGTAGAGACATGAAACGAAAACCTCTGTGTAGGTCTGACTTAGACCTACATTTCCAATTGAAAAGGTCTATACCCAAAATCAACAGAAATTTTGCTAAAACTCATTCAAAGCAACATTTTCGCAAAAAACGCTATTTTTGCCTCTTTGAGCTGTAATTTGACCCCCTTAAAATGCTTCAAAACTCACCAAACTTGGCACACACATCAGGACTGGCAGAAATTGCGATCTAGTGAAAAAACCAAACCTTAAAACTCAAAATTGCGCACTATTGCAATTTTTGAATAAAACACAGAAAAAACTGCTCCTAGGAAGAGGAAACAGATAAAACTGCTTGTAACTTCTGGTAGGAATGTCGGACAGACATGAAACAAAAACCTCAATGTAGGTCTCACCTAGACCTACATTTTGATAGGTGGCATCTTTCAGTTAAAATCAACAGGAAGTTGGCAATTACCCCTTCAAAATAAAGGTTTTGTAAAAAGCCGTCACCTTTTTCCAGACAAAACTGCTTGTAACTTCTGTTAGGAATGTCGTAGAGACATGAAACAAAGACCTCTATGTTGGTCTGACTAAGATCGGGACTCGGGACACGGCGGCGGCGGCCAACGGCGGACCCGACCAACGCTGCTTGCAGCTTTAATTATTCTTATTATTCCGCCGCCTCTTTGAACCTTAATTTGACCCACTGACCATGCTCCAAAACTCACCAAATTTCACACACTCATCAGAACTGGCGAAAATTGCCATCTAATAAAAAAACCAAACCCCAAAAATGAAAAATGCGCGCTAGCGCCCCCTACGAAAAAAAAAAAACAGACTGCTTGTAACTTCCGGTAGGAATGTCGTAGAGACATGAAACAAAATCCTCTATGTAGAACTGACCTAGACCTAAATTCCCCATCAGAAACTCCTATACCTAAAATCAACAGAAATTTTGCAAAACCCTTTCAAAGCAAAATTTTTGCCAAAAAACGCTATTTTTGCCTCTTTGAGCTGTAATTTGACCCCCTTAAAATGCTTCAAAACTCACCAAACTTGGCACACACATCAGGACTGGCAGAAATTGTGATCTAATGAAAAAAAAAAAAAAAAAATCTCAAAATTGCGCTCTAGCGCAATTTTTCAATAAAACACAGAAAAAACTGCTTCCAGGAAGAAACCACAGACAAAACTGCTTGTAACTTCGGGTAGGAATGCCGGAAAGACATGAAACAAAAACTTCTATGTAGGTCTCATTAAGACCTACATTTTAGTAATTGACAGCTAGCAGAAATAATCAACAGGAAGTTGGCAATTACCCCTTCAAAATAAAAGTTTTGTGAAATCCCGTCACCTTTTTCAAATCGAAACTCCTCCCAGTGCGTTTGTCGTTTCGGCTTCAAACTCGCACAGGAGAGAGATTGAACCCTTTTAAAAAAAGTGGTCGGACAAAATTGTGATAAGTTTTCCGGTTTTGATTTTACGCGCGTTCAAAGAACACCTGCGCAAATTTTCCTAAAAAAATTCATTTTTGCCTATTTGAGCTGTAATTTGACCCCCTTAAAATGCTTCAAAACTCACCAAACTTGGCACAAACATCAGGACTGGCAACAATTGCGAGCTGATGAAAAAACCAAACCCCAAAACTCAAAATTGTGCTCTAGCGCCCCCTAGGAATACAACACAGACAATACCCTAATTTGACCCCCTTAACATGCTTCAAAACTCACCAAACTTGGCACACACATCAGGACTGGCAACAATTGCGAGCTGATGAAAAAACCAAACCCCAAAACTCAAAATTGTGCTCTAGCGCCCCCTAGGAATACAACACAGACAATACCCTAATTTGACCCCCTTAACATGCTTCAAAACTCACCAAATTTGACACACACATCGGTATGGAGCGGCAGACCAACATATTAGGTAACCAAACCCCAAAAATGAAAATTGCGCGCTAGCGCCCCCTAGGAAGATACAAAAAACAGACTGCTTGTAACTTCCGTTAGGAATGTCGTAGAGACATGAAACAAAAACCTCTGTGTAGGTCTGACTTAGACCTACATTTTGATAATTGGCATCTTTCAGTTAAAATCAACAGGAAGTTGCCAATTACCCCTTCAAAATAAAAGTTTTGTAAAAAGCCATCACCTTTTTCCAGACAAAACTGCTTGTAACTTCTGTTAGGAATGTCGTAGAGACATGAAACAAAGACCTCTATGTTGGTCTGACTAAGATCAAGACTCGGGACACGGGGGCGGCGGCGGCGGCCAACGGCGGACCCGACCAACGCTGCTTGCAGCTTTAATTAGGGTCCGCCCTGCAATGGCAAAGGACATCCATGTCCTTTGCCATGCAAGGACCCTATTGAATCTGTAACGTTTTCTTATTATTAGGGTCCGCCCTGCAATGGCAAAGGACATCCATGTCCTTTGCCATGCAAGGACCCTATTGAATCTGTAGCGTTTTATTATTATTCTTCTTTCTTTCTTTCTTTCTTCCGCACCGTCGCGCCCCAATTTCACCCTCTTAACATATTTCAAAACTCACCAAATTTGACACACACGTCGATCTTTCATGCCTTCCCAACATATTAGGCAGCCAAATCATAAAAATCAAAATTGCGCAATAGCGCCCCCTAGGAAGAAAAAAAAAAGAGACTGCTTGTAACTTCCGTTAGGAATGTCGTAGAGACATGAAACAAAAACCTCTATGTAGGGCTGACTTATACCTAAATTTCATAATTGTATCTTCTGGGGCAAAAATCAACAAAAATTTTGCAAAACCCTTTCAAAGCAAAATTTTCACAAAAAATGCTATTTTTGCCTCTTTGAGCTGTAATTTGACCCCCTTAAAATGCTTCAAAACTCACCAAACTTGGCACACACATCAGGACTGGCAGAAATTGCGATCTAGTGAAAAAACCAAACCTTAAAACTCAAAATTGCGCTCTACAAAATTTTTTGAATAAAACACAGAAAAAACTGCTTCTAGGAAGAAAACATAGACAAAACTGCTTGTAACTTCCGGTAGGAATGTCGGAAAGACATGAAACAAAAACTTCTATGTAGGTCTGACTTAGACCTACATTTTAATAATTGACAGCTAGCAGAAAAAATCAACAGGAAGTTGACAATTACCCCTTCAAAATAAAAGTTTTCGTGAAAACCCGTAACCTTTTTCAAATCGAAACTCCTCCCAGTGCGTTTGTCGTTTCGGCTTCAAACTCGCACAGGAGAGAGATTGAACCCTTTTAAAAAAAGTGGTCGGACAAAATTGTGATAAGTTTTAAGGGTTTGATTTTACGCGCCTTCAAAGATCCCCTGCGCAAATTTTCCTAAAAAAGATAATTTTTACCTCTTTGAGCTGTAATTTGACCCCCTTAAAATGCTTCAAAACTCACCAAACTTGGCACACACATCAGGACTGGCAACAATTGCGAGCTGATAAAAAAACCAAACCCCAAAACTCAAAATTGTGCTCTAGCGCCCCCTAGGAATACAACACAGACAAACTACTCCTAGGAAGAAAACAAAGACAAAACTGCTTGTAACTTCCGGTAGGAATGTCGTAGAGACATGAAACAAAAACCACTATGTAGGTCTGACTTAGACCTACATTTGAATAATTAACATACTTTGGCAAAAATCAACAGGAAGCTTGATATTTTCACTTCAATACAACAACTGCATTACTTTCACAATGCATTAAATAGTGGCAGCAAGGCTTCTCCTGCCGTGGGGCTCGGGGACAGCAACCCAAGGCGCGCTCGCACCTTCGCACCCTAATTTGACCCCCCTAACATGCTTCAAAACTCACCAAAATTGACACACACATCGGTATGGAGCGGCAGACCAACTTATTAAGCAACCAAACCCCGAAAATTAAAATTGCGCGCTAGCGCCCCCTAGGAAGAGACAAAAAACAGACTGCTTGTAACTTCCGTTAGGAATGTCGTAGAGACATGAAACAAAAACCTCTGTGTAGGTCTGACTTAGACCTACATTTCCAATTGAAAAGGTCTATACCCAAAATCAACAGAAATTTTGCAAAAACTCATTCAAAGCAACATTTTCGCAAAAAACGCTATTTTTGCCGCTTTGAGCTTTAATTTGACCCCCTTAAAATGCTTCAAAACTCACCAAACTTGGCACACACATCAGGACTGGCAGAAATTGCGATCTAGTGAAAAAACCAAACCTTAAAACTCAAAATTGCGCTCTATTGCAATTTTTGAAAAAAACACAGAAAAACTGCTCCTAGGAAGAGGAAACGGATAAAACTGCTTGTAACTTCTGGTAGGAACGTCGGACAGACATGAAACAAAAACCTCTGTGTAGGTCTCACTTAGACCTACATTTTGATAGGTGGCATCTTTCAGTTAAAATCAACAGGAAGTTGGCAATTACCCCTTCAAAATAAAAGTTTTGTAAAAAGCCGTCACCTTTTTCCAGACAAAACTGCTTGTAACTTCTGTTAGGAATGTCGTAGAGACATGAAACAAAGACCTCTATGTTGGTCTGACTAAGATCGGGACTCGGGACACGGCGGCGGCGGCCAACGGCGGACCCGACCAACGCTGCTTGCAGCTTTAATTATTATTATTATTTTTCCGCAACTTTGAACCCTAATTTGACCCACTGACCATGCTCCAAAACTCACCAAATTTGGCACACACATCGGTAAGGCTTGCCAAAAACACGTATTAAGCAACCAAACCCCAAAAATGAAAAATGCGCGCTAGCGCCCCCTACGAAAAAAAAAAAACAGACTGCTTGTAACTTCCGGTAGGAATGTCGTAGAGACATGAAACAAAATCCTCTATGTAGAACTGACCTAGACCTAAATTCCCCATCAGAAACTCCTATACCTAAAACCAACAGAAATTTTGCAAAACCCTTTCAAAGCAAAATTTTCGCCAAAAAACGCTATTTTTGCCTCTTTGAGCTGCAATTTGACCCCCTTAAAATGCTTCAAAACTCACCAAACTTGGCACACACATCAGGACTGGCAGAAATTGTGATCTAATGAAAAAAAAAAAAAAAAATTCTCAAAATTGTGCTCTAGCGCAATTTTTCAATAAAACACAGAAAAAACTGCTTCCAGGAAGAAACCACAGACAAAACTGCTTGTAACTTCGGGTAGGAATGCCGGAAAGACATGAAACAAAAACTTCTATGTAGGTCTCATTAAGACCTACATTTTAGTAATTGACAGCTAGCAGAAATAATCAACAGGAAGTTGGCAATTACCCCTTCAAAATAAAAGTTTTGTAAAAACACGTCACCTTTTTCAAATCGAAACTCCTCCCAGTGCGTTTGTCGTTTCGGCTTCAAACTCGCACAGGAGAGAGATTGAACCCTTTTAAAAAAAGTGGTCGGACAAAGTTGTGATAAGTTTTATGGTTTTGATTTTATGCGCCTTCAAAGAACCCCTGCGCAAATTTTCCGAAAAAATGTCATTTTTGCCTATTTGAGCTGTAATTTGACCCCCTTAAAATGCTTCCAAACACACCAAACTTGGCACACACATCAGGACTGGCAACAATTGCGACCTAGTGAAAAAACCAAACCCCAAAACTCAAAATTGTGCTCTAGCGCCCCCTAGGAATACAACACAGACAAACTACTCCTAGGAAGAAAACAAAGACAAAACTGCTTGTAACTTCCGGTAGGAATGTCGTAGAGACATGAAACAAAAACCACTATGTAGGTCTGACCTAGACCTACATTTGAATAATTAACATACTTTGGCAAAAATCAACAGGAAGCTTGATATTTTCACTTCAATACAACAACTGCATTACTTTCACAATGCATTAAATAGTGGCAGCAAGGCTTCTCCTGCCGTGGGGCTCGGGGACAGCAACCCAAGGCGCGCTCGCACCTTCGCACCCTAATTTGACCCCCTTAACATGCTTCAAAACTCACCAAAATTGACACACACATCGGTATGGAGCGGCAGACCAACTTATTAAGCAACCAAACCCCAAAAATTAAAATTGCAAGCTAGCGCCCCATAGGAAGAGACAAAAAACAGACTGCTTGTAACTTCCGTTAGGAATGTCGTAGAGACATGAAACAAAAACCTCTGTGTAGGTCTGACTAAGACCTACATTTCCAATTAAAAAGGTCTATACCCAAAATCAACAGAAATTTTGCAAAAACTCTTTCAAAGCAACATTTTCGCAAAAAACGCTATTTTTGCCTCTTTGAGCTTTAATGTGACCCCCTTAAAATGCTTCAAAACTCACCAAACTTGGCACACACATCAGGACTGGCAGAAATTGCGATCTAGTGAAAAAACCAAACCTTAAAACTCAAAATTGCGCTCTATTGCAATTTTTGAAAAAAACACAGAAAAACTGCTCCTAGGAAGAGGAAACGGATAAAACTGCTTGTAACTTCTGGTAGGAACGTCGGACAGACATGAAACAAAAACCTCTGTGTAGGTCTCACTTAGACCTACATTTTGATAGGTGGCATCTTTCGGTTAAAATCAACAGGAAGTTGGCAATTACCCCTTCAAAATAAAAGTTTTGTAAAAAGCCGTCACCTTTTTCCAGACAAAACTGCTTGTAACTTCTGTTAGGAATGTCGTAGAGACATGAAACAAAGACCTCTATGTTGGTCTGACTAAGATCGGGACTCGGGACACGGCGGCGGCGGCGGCGGCCAACGGCGGACCCGACCAACGCTGCTTGCAGCTTTAATTATTATTATTATTATTATTCTTCCGCAGCTTCGAACCCTAATTTGACCCACTGACCATGCTTCAAAACTCACCAAATTTGGCACACACATCGGTAAGGCTCGGCAAAAACACGTATTAAGCAACCAAACCCCAAAAATGAAAAATGCGCGCTAGCGCCCCCTACGAAAAAAAAAAAACAGACTGCTTGTAACTTCCGGTAGGAATGTCGTAGAGACATGAAACAAAATCCTCTATGTAGAACTGACCTAGACCTAAATTCCCCATCAGAAACTCCTATACCTAAAATCAACAGAAATTTTGCAAAACCCTTTCTAAGCAAAATTTTCGCCAAAAAACGCTATTTTTGCCTCTTTGAGCTGCAATTTGACCCCCTTAAAATGCTTCAAAACTCACCAAACTTGGAACACACATCAGGACTGGCAGAAATTGTGATCTAATGAAAAAAAAAAAAAAAAAATCTCAAAATTGTGCTCTAGCGCAATTTTTCAATAAAACACAGAAAAAACTGCTTCCAGGAAGAAACCACAGACAAAACTGCTTGTAACTTCGGGTAGGAATGCCGGAAAGACATGAAACAAAAACTTCTATGTAGGTCTCATTAAGACCTACATTTTAGTAATTGACAGCTAGCAGAAATAATCAACAGGAAGTTGGCAATTACCCCTTCAAAATAAAAGTTTTGTAAAAACCCGTCACCTTTTTCAAATCGAAACTCCTCCCAGTGCGTTTGTCGTTTCGGCTTCAAACTCGCACAGGAGAGAGATTGAACCCTTTTAAAAAAAGTGGTCGGACAAAGTTTTGATTACTGCTCCGGTTTTGATTTTACGCGCCTTCAAAGAACCCCTGCGCAAATTTTCCAAAAAAATATCATTTTTACCTCTTTGAGCTGTAATTTGACCCCCTTAAAATGCTTCAAAACTCACCAAACTTGGCACACACATCAGGACTGGCAAAAATTGCGATCTAGTGAAAAAACCAAACCCCAAAACTCAAAATTGTGCTCTAGCGCCCCCTAGGAATACAACACAGACAATACCCTAATTTGACCCCCTTAACATGCTTCAAAACTCACCAAAGTTGACACACACGTCGGTACGGTGTCCCTCCCCAACATATTAAGCAACCAAACCCCAAAAATTAAAATTGCGCGCTAGCGCCCCCTAGCAAAAAACAAAAACAAACCGCTTGTAACTTCCGTCAGGAATGTCGTAGAGACATGAAACAAAAACCTCTGTGTAGGTCTGACTAAGACCTACATTTCCAATAAAAAATGTCTATACCCAAAATCAACAGAAATCTTGCAAAAACTCATTCAAAGAAAATTTTCGCAAAATAATGCTATTTTTGCCTCTTTGAGCTGCAATTTGACCCCCTTAAAATGCTTCAAAACTCACCAAACTTGGCACACACATCAGGACTGGCAGAAATTGCGATCTAGTGAAAAAACCAAACCTTAAAACTCAAAATTGCGCTCTATTGCAATTTTTGAAAAAAACACAGAAAAACTGCTCCTAGGAAGAGGAAACGGATAAAACTGCTTGTAACTTCTGGTAGGAACGTCGGACAGACATGAAACAAAAACCTCTATGTATGTCTCACTTAGACCTACATTTGATAGGTGGCATCTTTCAGTTAAAATCAACAGGAAGTTGGCAATTACCCCTTCAAAATAAAAATTTTGTAAAAAGCCGTCACCTTTTTCCAGACAAAACTGCTTGTAACTTCTGTTAAGAATGTCGTAGAGACATGAAACAAAGACCTCTATGTTGGTCTGACTAAGATCGGGACTCGGGACACGGCGGCCGGCGGCGGCGGCGGCCAACGGCGGACCCGACCAACGCTGCTTGCAGCTTTAATTATTATTAGGGTCCGCCCTGCCAGCAAAGGACTCCATGTCCTTTGCCATGGCAAGGACCCTATTGAATCTGTAGCGTTTTATTATTATTATTATTATTATTGTTTATTCCGCTCCTTCGCACCCCAATTTCACCCCCTCAACATAATCCAAAACTCACCAAATTTGACACACACGTTGGTACGGTGGACCTTCCCAACTTATTAAGCACCCAAACCCCAAAAATGAAAATTGCGCGCTAGCGCCCCCTAGGAAGAGACAAAAAACAGACTGCTCGTAACTTCCGTTAGGAATGTCGTAGAGACATGAAACAAAAACCTCTGTGTAGGTCTGACTTAGACCTACATTTCCAATAAAAAATGTCTATACCCAAAATCAACAGAAATTTTGCAAAAACTCATTCAAAGCAAAATTTTCGCCAAAAAATGCTATTTTTGCCTCTTTGAGCTGTAATTTGACCCCCTTAAAATGCTTCAAAACTCACCAAACTTGGCACGCACATCAGGACTGGCAGAAATTGCGATCTAATGAAAAAAAAAAATAAAAAAACTCAAAATTGCGCTCTCACGCAATTTTTCTATAAAACACAGAAAAAACTGCTTCCAGGAAGAAAACACAGACAAAACTGCTTGTAACTTCCGGTAGGAATGTCGGAAAGACATGAAACAAAAACTTTTATCAAGGTCTCACTTAGACCTACATTTCGATAATTGACATCCTTCGGCAAAAATCAACAGGAAGTTAAAAATTGCCCCTTCAAAATAAAAGTTTTGTGAAAACCCGTCACCTTTTTCAAATCGAAACTCCTCCCAGTGCGTTTGTCGTTTCGGCTTCAAACTCGCACAGGAGAGAGATTGAACCCTTTTAAAAAAAGTGGTCGAACAAATTTTTGATAAGTTCTCCGGTTTGGATTTTACGCGCCTTCAAAAAACCCCTGCGCAAATTTTCCTAAAAAATGTCTTTTTTGCCTCTTTAAACTGTAATTTGACCTACTTAAAATGCTTCAAAGTGCAAGTTAAAGCCCTACTATGCCAAGCAAAAGCCATTTATCAACAACATCCAGAATTGTCGATCTGTAATTTCACCCCCTTAACATGCTTCAAAACTCACCAAATTTTACACACATATCAGGACTGGCAAAAACTGCCATCTAATAAAAAAACAAACCCCAAAAATCTAAATTGCGCTTAGCGCCCCCTAGGAAAAAACCCAGACAAAACTGCATGTAACTTCTGTTAGAAATGTCGTAGAGACATGAAATAAAAACCTCTATGTTGGTTTGACTAAGATCGGGACCCGGGACACGGCGGCGGCGGCCAACGGCGGACTCGACCAACGCTGCTTGTTATTATTATTATTCCGCCGCCTCTTTGAACCTTAATTTGACCCACTGACCATGCTCCAAAACTCACCAAATTTCACACACTCATCAGAACTGGCGAAAATTGCCATCTAATAAAAAAACCAAACCCGAAAAATGAAAAATGCGCTCTAGCGCCCCCTACGAAAATCAAAAAACAGATTGCTCGTAACTTCCGTTAGGAATGTCGTAGAGACATGAAACAAAATCCTCTATGTAGAACTGACCTAGACCTAAATTCCCCATCAGAAACTCCTATACCTAAAATCAACAGAAATTTTGCAAAACCCTTTCAAAGCAAAATTTTCGCCAAAAAACGCTATTTTTGCCTCTTTGAGCTGCAATTTGACCCCCTTAAAATGCTTCAAAACTCACCAAACTTGGCACACACATCAGGACTGGCAGAAATTGTGATCTAATGAAAAAAAAAAAAAAAAATCTCAAAATTGTGCTCTAGCGCAATTTTTCAATAAAACACAGAAAAAACTGCTTCCAGGAAGAAACCACAGACAAAACTGCTTGTAACTTCGGCTAGGAATGCCGGAAAGACATGAAACAAAAACTTCTATGTAGGTCTCATTAAGACCTACATTTTAGTAATTGACAGCTAGCAGAAATAATCAACAGGAAGTTGGCAATTACCCCTTCAAAATAAAAGTTTTGTAAAAACCCGTCACCTTTTTCAAATCGAAACTCCTCCCAGTGCGTTTGTCGTTTCGGCTTCAAACTCGCACAGGAGAGAGATTGAACCCTTTTAAAAAAAGTGGTCGGACAAAGTTGTGATAAGTTCTAAGGTTTTGATTTTACGCGCCTTCAAAGAACCCCTGCGCAAATTTTCCAAAAAAATATCATTTTTACCTCTTTGAGCTGTAATTTGACCCCCTTAAAATGCTTCAAAACTCACCAAACTTGGCACACACATCAGGACTGGCAACAATTGCGAGCTAATGAAAAAAACCAAACTCCAAAACTCAAATTTGTGCTCTAGCGCCCCCTAGGAATACAACACAGACAATACCCTAATTTGACCCCCTTAACATGCTTCAAAACTCACCAAATTTGGCACACACATTGGTATGGAGCGGCAGACCAACTTATTAGGTAACCAAACCCCAAAAATAAAAATTGCGCGATAGCGCCCCCTAGGAAGATACAAAAAACAGACTGCTTGTAACTTCCGTTAGGAATGTCGTAGAGACATGAAACAAAAACCTCTGTGTAGGTCTGACTTAGACCTACATTTTGATAATTGGCATCTTTCAGTTAAAATCAACAGGAAGTTGCCAATTACCCCTTCAAAATAAAAGTTTTGTAAAAAGCCGTCACCTTTTTCCAGACAAAACTGCTTGTAAATTCTGTTAGGAATGTCGTAGAGTGATGAAACAAAAACTTCTATGTAGGTCTGACTAAGATCGAGACTCGGGACACGGCGGCGGCGGCGGCGGCCAACGGCGGACCCGACCAACGCTGCTTGCAGCTTTAATTATTATTATTATTGTTTATTCCGCTCCTTCGCACCCTAATTTGACCCCCTTAACATGCTTCAAAACTCACCAAAGTTGACACACACGTCGGTACGGTGGGCCTTCCCAACTTATTAAGCAACCAAACCCCAAAAATCAAAATTGCGCTCTAGCGCCCCCTAAAACGAAAAAAAAAACAGACTGCTTGTAACTTCCGTTAGGAATGTCGTAGAGACATGAAACAAAAACCTCTATGTAGGTCTGACTTAGACCTAAATTCCATAATTGTATCTTCTGGGGCCAAAATCAACAAAAAATTTTCAAAAATCCATTCAAAGCCAAATTTTCACAAAAAAATGCAATTTTTGCCTCTTTGAGCTGTAATTTGCCCCCCTTAAAATGCTTCAAAACTCACCAAACTTGGCACACACATCAGGACTGGCAGAAATTGCGATCTAATGAAAAAAAAAAAAAAAAAAAAATCAAAATTGCGCTCTAGCGCAATTTTTGAATAAAACACAGAAAAAACTGCTTCCAGGAAGAAAACATAGACAAAACTGCTTGTAACTTCCAGTAGGAATGTCGGAAAGACATGAAACAAAAACTTCTATGTAGGTCTTACTTAGACCTACATTTTAATAATTGACAGCTAGCAGAAAAAATCAACAGGAAGTTGGCAATTACCCCTTCAAAATAAAAGTTTTCGTGAAAACCCGTAACCTTTTTCAAATCGAAACTCCTCCCAGTGCGTTTGTCGTTTCGGCTTCAAACTCGCACAGGAGAGGGATTGAACCCTTTTAAAAAAAGTGGTCGGACAAAATTGTGATAAGTTTTAAGGGTTTGATTTTACGCGCCTTCAAAGATCCCCTGCGCAAATTTTCCTAAAAAAGATAATTTTTACCTCTTTGAGCTGTAATTTGACCCCCTTAAAATGCTTCAAAACTCACCAAACTTGGCACACACATCAGGACTGGCAACAATTGCGAGCTGATGAAAAAACCAAACCCCAAAACTCAAAATTGTGCTCTAGCGCCCCCTAGGAATACAACACAGACAAACTACTCCTAGGAAGAAAACAAAGACAAAACTGCTTGTAACTTCCGGTAGGAATGTCGTAGAGACATGAAACAAAAACCACTATGTAGGTCTGACTTAGACCTACATTTGAATAATTAACATACTTTGGCAAAAATCAACAGGGAACTTGATATTTTCACTTCAATACAACAACTGCATTACTTTCACAATGCATTAAATAGTGTCACCAAGGCTTCTCCTGCCGTGGGGCTCGGGGACAGCAACCCAAGGCGCGCTCGCACCTTCGCACCCTAATTTGACCCCCTTAACTTGCTTCAAAACTCACCAAAATTGACACACACATCGGTATGGAGCGGCAGACCAACTTATTAAGCAACCAAACCCCGAAAATGAAAATTGCGCGCTAGCGCCCCCTAGGAAGAGACAAAAAACAGACTGCTTGTAACTTCCGTTAGGAATGTCGTAGAGACATGAAACAAAAACCTCTGTGTAGGTCTGACTTACACCTACATTTCCAATAAACACTGCTGTACCTAAAATCAACAGGAAGTTGGCAAAAACCCCTTCAAAACAAAATTTTCGCAAAATATGCCTTTTTTGCCTCTTTGAACTGAAATTTGACCCCCTTAAAATGCTTCAAAGTGCAAGTTAGAGCAATACAATGCCAAGCGAAAGCCATTTATCAACAACATCCAGAAACGCAAATCTATAATTTGACCCCCTTAACATGCTTCAAAACTCACCAAATTTTACACACACATCAGGACTGGTGAAAATTGCCATCCAATAAAAAACCAAACCCCAAAAATGAAAATTGTGCTCTAGCGCCCCCTAGGAAAATAAACTGATAAAACTGCTTGTAAATTCTGTTAGGAATGTCGTAGACTGATGAAACAAAAACTTCTATGGAGGTCTGACTAAGATCGGGACTCGGGACACGGCGGCGGCGGCGGCGGCCAACGGCGGACCCGACCAACGCTGCTTGCAGCTTTAATTAGGGTCCGCCCTGCCAGCAAAGGACATCCATGTCCTTTGCTAAGGCAAGGACCCTATTGAATCTGTAGCGTTTTATTCTTTCTTTCTTATTATTATTATTCTTATTATTCCGCCGCCTCTTTGAACCTTAATTTGACCCACTGACCATGCCTCAAAACTCACCAAATTTCACACACTCATCAGAACTGGCGAAAATTGCCATCTAATAAAAAAACCAAACCCCAAAAATGAAAAATGCGCGCTAGCGCCCCCTACGAAAAAAAAAAAACAGACTGCTTGTAACTTCCGTTAGGAATGTCGTAAAGACATGGAACAAACACCTCTATGTAGGTCTGACTTAGAACTAAATTCCCCATTAGAAATGCCTATACCTAAAATCAACAGAAATTTTGCAAAAACCCATTCAAAGCAAAATTTTCGCAAAATAATGCTATTTTTGCCTCTTTGAGCTGTGATTTGACCCCCTTAACATGCTTCAAAACTCACCAAACTTGGCACACACATCAGGACTGGCAGAAATTGCAATCTAATGAAAAAAAAAAAAAAAAAAACTCAAAATTGCGCTCTAGCGCAATTTTTCTATAAAACACAGAAAAAACGGCTTCCAGGAAGAAATCACAGACAAAACTGCTTGTAACTTCGGGTAGGAATGTCGGAAAGACATGAAACAAAAACTTCTACGTAGGTCTCACTTAGACCTACATTTTAGTAATTGAGAGCTAGCAGAAATAATCAACAGGAAGTTGGCAATTACCCCTTCAAAATAAAAGTTTTGTAAAAACCCGTCACCTTTTTCAAATCGAAACTCCTCCCAGTGCGTTTGTCGTTTTGGCTTCAAACTCGCACAGGAGAGAGATTGAACCCTTTTAAAAAAAGTGGTCGGACAAAGTTTTGATTACTGCTCCGGTTTTGATTTTACGCGCCTTCAAAGAACCCCTGCGCAAATTTTCCCAAACAATATCCTTTTTACCTCTTTGAGCTGTAATTTGACCCCCTTAAAATGCTTCAAAACTCACCAAACTTGGCACACACATCAGGACTGGCAGAAATTGCAAGTTAATGAAAAAACCAAACCCCAAAACTCAAAATTGTGCTCTAGCGCCCCCTAGGAATACAACACAGACAATACCCTAATTTGACCCCCTTAACATGCTTCAAAACTCACCAAATTTGACACACACATTGGTATGGAGCAGCAGACCAACATATTAGGTAACCAAACCCCAAAAATGAAAATTGCGCGCTAGCGCCCCCTAGGAAGATACAAAAAACAGACTGCTTGTAACTTCCGTTAGGAATGTCGTAGAGACATGAAACAAAAACCTCTGTGTAGGTCTGACTTAGACCTACATTTTGATAATTGGCATCTTTCAGTTAAAATCAACAGGAAGTTGCCAATTACCCCTTCAAAATAAAAGTTTTGTAAGAAGCCGTCACCTTTTTCCAGACAAAACTGCTTGTAACTTCTGTTAGGAATGTCGTAGAGTGATGAAACAACAACTTCTATGTAGGTCTGACTAAGATCGGGACTCGGGACACGGCGGCGGCGGCGGCGGCCAACGGCGGACCCGACCAACGCTGCTTGCAGCTTTAATTATTATTATTCTTTCTTTCTTTCTTTCTTTCTTTATTCCGCACCGTCGCGCACCAACATCACCACCTTAACATGCTTCAAAACTCACCAAAGTTGACACACACGTCGGTCTACCGTGACTCCACAACATATTAAGCAACCAAACCCCAAAAATGAAAATTGCGCTCTAGCGCCCCCTAAAAAGAAACAAAAAACAGACTGCTTGTAACTTCCGTTAGGAATGTCGTAGAGACATGAAACAAAAACCTCTGTGTAGGTCTGACTGAGATCTACATTTCCAATAAAAAATGTCTATACCCAAAATCAACAGAAATGTTGCAAAAACTCATTCAAAGCAAAATTTTAGCAAAAAATGCTATTTTTGCCTCTTTGAGCTGCAATTTGACCCCCTTAACATGCTTCAAAACTCACCAAACTTGGCACACACATCAGGACTGGCAGAAATTGCAATCTAATGAAAAAAAAAAAAAAAAAAACTCAAAATTGCGCTGTAGCGCAATTTTTTAATAAAACACAGAAAAAACTGCTTCCAGGAAGAAAACACAGACAAAACTGCTTGTAACTTCCGGTAGGAATGTCGGAAAGACATGAAACAAAAACTTCTAGGTAGGTCTGACTTAGACCTACATTTCGATAATCGACATCCTTCGGCAAAAATCAACAGGAAGTTAAAAATTGCCCCTTCAAAATAAAAGTTTTGTGAAAACCCGTCACCTTTTTCAAATCGAAACTCGTCCCAGTGCGTTTGTCGTTTCAGCTTCAAACTCGCACAGGAGAGAGATTGAACCCTTTTTAAAAAATTGGTCGAACAAATTTTTGATAAGTTCTCCGGTTTGGATTTTACGCGCCTTCAAAAAACCCCTGCGCAAAGTTTCCTAAAAAATGTCTTTTTTGCCTCTTTAAACTGTAATTTGACCTACTTAAAATGCTTCAAAGTGCAAGTTAAAACCCTACTATGCCAAGCAAAAGCCATTTATCAACAACATCCAGAATTGTCGATCTGTAATTTCACCCCCTTAACATGCTTCAAAACTCACCAAATTTTACACACATATATGGACTGGCAAAAACTGCCATCTAATAAAAAACCAAACCCCAAAAATCTAAATTGCGCTTAGCGCCCCCTAGGAAAAAACCCAGACAAAACTGCATGTAACTTCTGTTAGAAATGTCGTAGAGACATGAAATAAAAACCTCTATGTTGGTTTGACTAAGATCGGGACCCGGGACACGGCGGCGGCGGCCAACGGCGGACCCGACCAACGCTGCTTGTTATTATTATTATTCTTCCGCAGCTTCGAACTCTAATTTGACCCACTGACCATGCTTCAAAACTCACCAAATTTGGCACACACATCGGTAAGGCTTGGCAAAAACACATATTAAGCAACCAAACCCCAAAAATGAAAAATGCGCGCTAGCGCCCCCTACGAAAAAAAAAAAAAAAAATGCTTGTAACTTCCGGTAGGAATGTCGTAGAGACATGAAACAAAATCCTCTATGTAGAACTGACCTAGACCTAAATTCCCCATCAGAAACTCCTATACCTAAAATCAACAGAAATTTTGCAAAACCCTTTCAAAGCAAAATTTTCGCCAAAAAACGCTATTTTTGCCTCTTTGAGCTGCAATTTGACCCCCTTAAAATGCTTCAAAACTCACCAAACTTGGAACACACATCAGGACTGGCAGAAATTGTGATCTAATGAAAAAAAAAAAAATAAAATCTCAAAATTGTGCTCTAGCGCAATTTTTCAATAAAACACAGAAAAAACTGCTTCCAGGAAGAAACCACAGACAAAACTGCTTGTAACTTCGGGTAGGAATGCCGGAAAGACATGAAACAAAAACTTCTATGTAGGTCTCATTAAGACCTACATTTTAGTAATTGACAGCTAGCAGAAATAATCAACAGGAAGTTGGCAATTACCCCTTCAAAATAAAAGTTTTGTAAAAACCCGTCACCTTTTTCAAATCGAAACTCCTCCCAGTGCGTTTGTCGTTTCGGCTTCAAACTCGCACAGGAGAGAGATTGAACCCTTTTAAAAAAAGTGGTCGGACAAAGTTGTGATAAGTTCTACGGTTTTGATTTTACGCGCCTTCAAAGAACCCCTGCGCAAATTTTCCCAAAAAATATCATTTTTACCTCTTTGAGCTGTAATTTGACCCCCTTAAAATGCTTCAAAACTCACCAAACTTGGCACACACATCAGGACTGGCAAAAATTGCGATCTAGTGAAAAAACCAAACCCCAAAACTCAAAATTGTGCTCTAGCGCCCCCTAGGAATACAACACAGACAATACCCTAATTTGACCCCCTTAACATGCTTCAAAACTCACCAAAGTTGACACACACGTCGGTACGGTGTCCATCCCCAACATATTAAGCAACCAAACCCCAAAAATTAAAATTGCGCGCTAGCGCCCCCTAGCAAAAAACAAAAACAAACCGCTTGTAACTTCCGTCAGGAATGTCGTAGAGACATGAAACAAAAACCTCTGTGTAGGTCTGACTAAGACCTACATTTCCAATAAAAATGTCTACACCCAAAATCAACAGAAATCTTGCAAAAACTCATTCAAAGCAAAATTTTCGCAAAAAAATGCTATTTTTGCCTCTTTGAGCTGCAATTTGACCCCCTTAAAATGCTTCAAAACTCACCAAACTTGGCACACACATCAGGACTGGCAGAAATTGCGATCTAGTGAAAAAACCAAACCTTAAAACTCAAAATTGCGCTCTATTGCAATTTTTGAAAAAAACACAGAAAAACTGCTCCTAGGAAGAGGAAACGGATAAAACTGCTTATAACTTCTGGTAGGAACGTCGGACAGACATGAAACAAAAACCTCTATGTAGGTCTCACTTAGACCTACATTTTGATGATTGGCATCTTTCAGTTGAAATCAACAGGAAGTTGGCAATTACCCCTTCAAAATAAAAGTTTTGTAAAAAGCCGTCACCTTTTTCCAGACAAAACTGCTTGTAACTTCTGTTAGGAATGTCGTAGAGACATGAAACAAAGACCTCTATGTTGGTCTGACTAAGATCGGGACTCGGGACACGGCGGCGGCGGCCAACGGCGGACCCGACCAACGCTGCTTGCAGCTTTAATTATTATTATTATTCCGCCGCCTCTTTGAACCTTAATTTGACCCACTGACCATGCTCCAAAACTCACCAAATTTCACACACTCATCAGAACTGGCGAAAATTGCCATCTAATAAAAAAACCAAACCCGAAAAATGAAAAATGCGCTCTAGCGCCCCCTACGAAAATCAAAAAACAGATTGCTCGTAACTTCCGTTAGGAATGTCGTAGAGACATGAAACAAAATCCTCTATGTAGAACTGACCTAGACCTAAATTCCCCATCAGAAACTCCTATACCTAAAATCAACAGAAATTTTGCAAAACCCTTTCAAAGCAAAATTTTCGCCAAAAAACGCTATTTTTGCCTCTTTGAGCTGCAATTTGACCCCCTTAAAATGCTTCAAAACTCACCAAACTTGGCACACACATCAGGACTGGCAGAAATTGTGATCTAATGAAAAAAAAAAAAAAAAAATCTCAAAATTGTGCTCTAGCGCAATTTTTCAATAAAACACAGAAAAAACTGCTTCCAGGAAGAAACCACAGACAAAACTGCTTGTAACTTCGGGTAGGAATGCCGGAAAGACATGAAACAAAAACTTCTATGTAGGTCTCATTAAGACCTACATTTTAGTAATTGACAGCTAGCAGAAATAATCAACAGGAAGTTGGCAATTA
Source organism: Nerophis ophidion (assembly GCF_033978795.1). Taxonomy (NCBI): domain Eukaryota; kingdom Metazoa; phylum Chordata; class Actinopteri; order Syngnathiformes; family Syngnathidae; genus Nerophis; species Nerophis ophidion. The sequence goes on along the minus strand of NC_084632.1, from coordinate 22,490,441 downwards.
CCCCTTCAAAATAAAAGTTTTGTAAAAACCCGTCACCTTTTTCAAATCGAAACTCCTCCCAGTGCGTTTGTCGTTTCGGCTTCAAACTCGCACAGGAGAGAGATTGAACCCTTTTAAAAAAAGTGGTCGGACAAAGTTGTGATAAGTTTTAAGGTTTTGATTTTACGCGCCTTCAAAGAACCCCTGCGCAAATTTTCCAAACAAATATCATTTTTACCTCTTTGAGCTGTAATTTGACCCCCTTAAAATGCTTCAAAACTCACCAAACTTGGCACACACATCAGGACTGGCAGAAATTGCAAGCTAATGAAAAAACCAAACTCCAAAACTCAAATTTGTGCTCTAGCGCCCCCTAGGAATACAACACAGACAATACCCTAATTTGACCCCCTTAACATGCTTCAAAACTCACCAAATTTGGCACACACATTGGTATGGAGCGGCAGACCAACTTATTAGGTAACCAAACCCCAAAAATAAAAATTGCGCGATAGCGCCCCCTAGGAAGATACAAAAAACAGACTGCTTGTAACTTCTGTTAGGAATGTCGTAGAGACATGAAACAAAAACCTCTGTGTAGGTCTGACTTAGACCTACATTTTGATAATTGGCATCTTTCAGTTAAAATCAACAGGAAGTTGCCAATTACCCCTTCAAAATAAAAGTTTTGTAAAAAGCCGTCACCTTTTTCCAGACAAAACTGCTTGTAAATTCTGTTAGGAATGTCGTAGAGTGATGAAACAAAAACTTCTATGTAGGTCTGACTAAGATCGAGACTCGGGACACGGCGGCGGCGGCGGCGGCCAACGGCGGACCCGACCAACGCTGCTTGCAGCTTTAATTATTATTATTCTTTCTTTATTCCGCACCGATACTCGCCTATGCGCTGTATTTTGACCCACTGACCATGCCTCAAAGCACACCAAATTTGACACACGCGTCGGTGAGGAGTTTCTTCCCAACATATTAGGGAGCCGAACCAGAAAAATCAAAATTGCGCTCTAGCGCCCCCTAGGAAAAGACAAAAAATGGATTGCTTGTAACTTCCGGTAGGAATGTCGTAGAGACATGAAACAAAATCCCCTATGTAGAACTGACCGAGACCTAAATTCCCCATCAGAAACTCCTATACCTAAAATCAACAGAAATTTTGCAAAACCCTTTCAAAGCAAAATTTTCGCCAAAAATGCTATTTTTGCCTCTTTGAGCTGTAATTTGACCCCCTTAAAATGCTTCAAAACTCACCAAACTTGGCAGACACATCAGGACTGGCAGAAATTGTGATCTAATGAAAAAAAAAAATTCTAAAACTCAAAATTGCGCTCTACAAAATTTTTGGAATGAAACACAGAAAAAACTGCTTCTAGGAAGAAAACACAGACAAAACTGCTTGTAACTTCCGGTAGGAATGTCGGAAAGACATGAAACAAAAACCTCTATGTAGGTCTTACTTGGACCTACATTTTAATAATTGACAGCTAGCAGAAAAAATCAACAGGAAGTTGGCAATTACCCCTTCAAAATAAAAGTTTTCGTGAAAACCCGTCACCTTTTTCAAATCGAAACTCCTCCCAGTGCGTTTGTCGTTTCGGCTTCAAACTCGCACAGGAGAGAGATTGAACCCTTTTAAAAAAAGTGGTCGGACAAAATTGTGATAAGTTTTCCGGTTTTGATTTTACGCGCGTTCAAAGAACCCCTGCGCAAATTTTCCGAAAAAATGTCATTTTTACCTCTTTGAGCTGTAATTTGACCCCCTTAAAATGCTTCCAAACACACCAAACTTGGCACACACATCAGGACTGGCAACAATTGCGAGCTGATAAAAAAACCAAACCCCAAAACTCAAAATTGTGCTCTAGCGCCCCCTAGGAATACAACACAGACAAACTACTCCTAGGAAGAAAACAAAGACAAAACTGCTTGTAACTTCCGGTAGGAATGTCGTAGAGACATGAAACAAAAACCACTATGTAGGTCTGACTTAGACCTACATTTGAATAATTAACATACTTTGGCAAAAATCAACAGGAAGCTTGATATTTTCACTTCAATACAACAACTGCATTACTTTCACAATGCATTAAATAGTGTCACCAAGGCTTCTCCTGCCGTGGGGCTCGGGGACAGCAACCCAAGGCGCGCTCGCACCTTCGCACCCTAATTTGACCCCCTTAACATGCTTCAAAACTCACCAAAATTGACACACACATCGGTATGGAGCGGCAGACCAACTTATTAAGCAACCAAACCCCAAAAATTAAAATTGCAAGCTAGCGCCCCATAGGAAGAGACAAAAAACAGACTGCTTGTAACTTCCGTTAGGAATGTCGTAGAGACATGAAACAAAAACCTCCGTGTAGGTCTGACTAAGACCTACATTTCCAATTAAAAAGGTCTATACCCAAAATCAACAGAAATTTTGCAAAAACTCATTCAAAGCAACATTTACGCAAAAAATGCTATTTTTGCCTCTTTGAGCTGTAATTTGACCCCCTTAAAATGCTTCAAAACTCACCAAACTTGGCACACACATCAGGACTGGCAGAAATTGCGATCTAGTGAAAAAACCAAACCTTAAAACTCAAAATTGCGCTCTATTGCAATTTTTTTTTAAAACACAGAAAAAACTGCTCCTAGGAAGAGGAAACGGATAAAACTGCTTGTAACGTCTGGTAGGAATGTCGGACAGACATGAAACAAAAACCTCTATGTAGGTCTCACTTAGACCTACATTTTGATAGGTGGCATCTTTCACTTAAAATCAACAGGAAGTTGGCAATTACCCCTTCAAAATAAAAGTTTTGTAAAAAGCCGTCACCTTTTTCCAGACAAAACTGCTTGTAACTTCTGTTAGGAATGTCGTAGAGACATGAAACAAAGACCTCTATGTTGGTCTGACTAAGATCGGGACTCGGGACACGGCGGCGGCGGCCAACGGCGGACCCGACCAACGCTGCTTGCAGCTTTAATTATTATTATTCTTCCGCAACTTCGAACAATAATTTGACCCACTGACCATGCTCCAAAACTCACCAAATTTGGCACACACATCGGTAAGGCTTGGCAAAAACACATATTAAGCAACCAAACCCCAAAAATGAAAAATGCGCGCTAGCGCCCCCTACGAAAAAAAAAAAACAGACTGCTTGTAACTTCCGTTAGGAATGTCGTAAAGACATGGAACAAAAACCTCTATGTAGGTCTGACTTAGACCTAGATTCCCCATCAGAAATGCCTATACCTAAAATCAACAGAAATTTGGCAAAAACCCATTCAAAGCAAAATTTTCGCTAAAAAATGCTATTTTTGCCTCTTTGAGCTGCAATTTGACCCCCTTAAAATGCTTCAAAACTCACCAAACTTGGCACACACATCAGGACTGGCAAAAATTGTGATCTAATGAAAAAAAAAAATAAAAAAACTCAAAATTGTGCTCTAGCGCAATTTTTCAATAAAACACAGAAAAAACTGCTTCCACGAAGAAACCACAGACAAAACTGCTTGTAACTTCGGGTAGGAATGCCGGAAAGACATGAAACAAAAACTTCTATGTAGGTCTCATTAAGACCTACATTTTAGTAATTGACAGCTAGCAGAAATAATCAACAGGAAGTTGGCAATTACCCCTTCAAAATAAAGGTTTTGTAAAAACCCGTCACCTTTTTCAAATCGAAACTCCTCCCAGTGCGTTTGTCGTTTCGGCTTCAAACTCGCACAGGAGAGAGATTGAACCCTTTTAAAAAAAGTGGTCGGACAAAGTTGTGATAAGTTCTAAGGTTTTAATTTTACGCGCCTTCAAAGAACCCCTGCGCAAATTTTCCTAAAAAATATCATTTTTTCCTCTTTGAGCTGTAATTTGACCCCCTTAAAATGCTTCAAAACTCACCAAACTTGGCACACACATTAGGACTGGTAGAAATTGCGATCTAGTGGAAAAACCAAACCCCAAAACTCAAAATTGTGCTCTAGCGCCCCCTAGGAATACAACACAGACAATACCCTAATTTGACCCCCTTAACATGCTTCAAAACTCACCAAAGTTGACACACACGTCGGTACGGTGTCCTTTCCCAACATATTAAGCAACCAAACCCCAAAAATGAAAATTGCGCGCTAGCGCCCCCTAGCAAAAAACAAAAACAAACCGCTTGTAACTGCCGTTAGGAATATCGTAGAGACATGAAACAAAAACCTCTGTGTAGGTCCGACTAAGACCTACATTTCCAATAAAAAATGTCTATACCCAAAATCAACAGAGATCTTGCAAAAACTCATTCAAAGCAAAATTTTCGCAAAAAAATGCAATTTTTGCCTCTTTGAGCTGCAATTTGACCCCCTTAAAATGCTTCAAAACTCACCAAACTTGGCACACACATCAGGACTGGCAGAAATTGCGATCTAGTGAAAAAACCAAACCTTAAAACTCAAAATTGCGCTCTATTGCAATTTTTGACAAAAACACAGAAAAACTGCTCCTAGGAAGAGGAAACGGATAAAACTGCTTGTAACTTCTGGTAGGAACGTCGGACAGACATGAAACAAAAACCTCTATGTAGGTCTCACTTAGACCTACATTTTGATAGGTGGCATCTTTCAGTTAAAATCAACAGGAAGTTGGCAATTACCCCTTCAAAATAAAAGTTTTGTAAAAAGCCGTCACCTTTTTCCAGACAAAACTGCTTGTAACTTCTGTTAAGAATGTCGTAGAGACATGAAACAAAGACCTCTATGTTGGTCTGACTAAGATCGGGACTCGGGACACGGCGGCGGCGGCGGCGGACCCGACCAACGCTGCTTGCAGCTTTAATTAGGGTCCGCCCTGCAATGGCAAAGGACATCCATGTCCTTTGCCATGCAAGGACCCTATTGAATCTGCTGCGTTTTATTCTTTCTTTCTTTCTTTCTTTCTTTCTTTCTTCCGCACCGTCGCGCCCCAATTTCACCCTCTTAACATATTTCAAAACTCACCAAATTTGACACACACGTCGGTCTTTCATGCCTTCCCAACATATTAGGCTGCCAAATCATAAAAATCAAAATTGCGCAATAGCGCCCCCTAGGAAGAAAAAAAAAAGAGACTGCTTGTAACTTCCGTTAGGAATGTCGTAGAGACATGAAACAAAAACCTCTATGTAGGTCTGACTTCGACCTAAATTTCATAATTGTATCTTCTGGGGCAAAAATTTACGGACATTTTGCAAAAACCCATTCAAAGCAAAATTTTCACAAAAAATGCCATTTTTGCCTCTTTGAGCTGTAATTTGACCCCCTTAAAATGCTTCAAAACTCACCAAACTTGGCAGACACATCAGGAATGGCAGAAATTGGGATCTAATGAAAAAAAATTTTTTAAAAACTCAAAATTGCGCTCTAGCGCAATTTTTGAGTAAAACACAGAAAAAACTGCTTCTAGGAAGAAAACACAGACAAAACTGCTTGTAACTTCCGGTAGGAATGTCGGAAAGACATGAAACAAAAACTTCTATGTAGGTCTTACTTAGACCTACATTTTAGTAATTGACAGCTAGCAGAAAAAATCAACAGGAAGTTGACAATTACCCCTTCAAAATAAAAGTTTTTGTAAAAACCCGTCACCTTTTTCAAATCGATACTCCTCCCAGTGCGTTTGTCGTTTCGGCTTCAAACTCGCACAGGAGAGAGTTTGAACCCTTCTGATTAAAAGTATAGATCAAAGTTTTGATAAGTTTTAAGGTTTTGATTTTACGCGCCTTTAAAGATCCCCTGCGCAAAGTTTCCTAAAAAAATTCATTTTTGCCTCTTTGAGCTGTAATTTGACCCCCTTAAAATGCTTCAAAACTCACCAAACTTGGCACACACATCAGGACTGGCAGAAATTGCGATCTAGTGAAAAAACCAAACCTTAAAACTCAAAATTGTGCTCTAGCGCCCCCTAGGAATACAACACAGACAAACTGCTCCTAGGAAGAAAACAAAGACAAAACTGCTTTTAACTTCCGGTAGGAATGTCGTAGAGACATGAAACAAAAACCACTATGTAGGTCTGACTTAGACCTACATTTGAATAATTAACATACTTTGGCAAAAATGAACAGGGAGCTTGATATTTTCACTTAGATACAACAACTGCATTACTTTCACAATGCATTAAATAGTGGCACCAAGGCTTCTCCTGCCGTGGGGCTCGGGGGCAGCAACCCAAGGCGCGCTCGCACCTTCGCACCCTAATTTGACCCCCTTAACATGCTTCAAAACTCACCAAAATTGACACACACATCAGGACTGGCAGAAATTGCGATCTAGTGAAAAAACCAAACCTTAAAACTCAAAATTGTGCTCTAGCGCCCCCTAGGAATACAACACAGACAAACTGCTCCTAGGAAGAAAACAAAGACAAAACTGCTTTTAACTTCCGGTAGGAATGTCGTAGAGACATGAAACAAAAACCACTATGTAGGTCTGACTTAGACCTACATTTGAATAATTAACATACTTTGGCAAAAATGAACAGGGAGCTTGATATTTTCACTTAGATACAACAACTGCATTACTTTCACAATGCATTAAATAGTGGCACCAAGGCTTCTCCTGCCGTGGGGCTCGGGGGCAGCAACCCAAGGCGCGCTCGCACCTTCGCACCCTAATTTGACCCCCTTAACATGCTTCAAAACTCACCAAAATTGACACACACATCGGTATGGAGCGGCAGACCAACTTATTAAGCAACCAAACCCCAAAAATTAAAATTGCAAGCTAGCGCCCCCTAGGAAGAGACAAAAAACAGACTGCTTGTAACTTCCGTTAGGAATGTCGTAGAGACATGAAACAAAAACCTCTGTGTAGGTCTGACTTAGACCTACATTTCCAATAAACACTTCTGTACCTAAAATCAACAGGAAGTTAGCAAAAACCCCTTCAAAACAAAATCTTCGCAAAATATGCCTTTTTTGCCTCTTTGAACTGAAATTTGACACCCTTAAATGCTTCAAAGTGCAAGTTAGAGCTATACAATGCCAAGCGAAAGCATTTTATCAACAACATCCAGAAACGCAAATCTATAATTTGACCCCCTTAACATGCTTCAAAACTCACCAAATTTTACACACACATCAGGACTGGTGAAAATTGCCATCCAATAAAAAAACCAAACCCCAAAAATGAAAATTGTGCTCTAGCGCCCCCTAGGAAAATAAACTGATGAAACTGCTTGTAAATTTTGTTAGGAATGTCGTAGAGTGATGAAACAAAAACTTCTATGGAGGTCTGACTAAGATCGGGACTCGGGACACGGCGGCGGCGGCGGCGGCCAACGGCGGACCCGACCAACGCTGCTTGCAGCTTTAATTATTATTATTCTTTATTATTCCGCACCGTCGCGCCCCAACATCACCCCCTTAACATGGTTCAAAACTCACCAAAGTTGACACACGCGTCGGTCTACCGTGACACCACAACATATTAAGGAACCAAACCCCAAAAATCAAAATTGCGCAATAGCGCCCCCTAGGAAGAAAAAAAAAACAGACTGCTTGTAACTTCCGTTAGGAATGTCGTAGAGACATGAAACAAAAACCTCTGTGTAGGTCTGACTGAGATCTACATTTCCAATAAAAAAGGTCTATACCCAAAATCAACAGAAATTTTGCAAAAACTCATTCAAAGCAAAATTTTAGCAAAATATGCTATTTTTGCCTCTTTGAGCTGCAATTTGACCCCCTTAAAATGCTTCAAAACTCACCAAACTTGGCACACACATCAGGACTGGCAGAAATTGCAATCTAATGAAAAAAAAATAATAAAAAACTCAAAATTGCGCTGTAGCGCAATTTTTTAATAAAACAGAAAAAACTGCTTCCAGGAAGAAAACACAGACAAAACTGCTTGTAACTTCCGGTAGGAATGTCGGAAAGACATGAAACAAAAACTTCTAGGTAGGTCTGACTTAAACCTACATTTCGATAACCAACATCCTTCGGCAAAAATCAACAGGAAGTTAAAAATTGCCCCTTCAAAATAAAAGTTTTGTGAAAACCCGTCACCTTTTTCAAATCGAAACTCCTCCCAGTGCGTTTGTCGTTTCGGCTTCAAACTCGCACAGGAGAGAGATTGAACCCTTTTAAAAAAAGTGGTCGAACAAATTTTTGATAAGTTCTCCGGTTTGGATTTTACGCGCCTTCAAAAAACCCCTGCGCAAAGTTTCCTAAAAAATGTCTTTTTTGCCTCTTTCAATTGTAATTTGACCTACTTAAAATGCTTCAAAGTGCAAGTTAAAGCCCTACTATGCCAAGCAAAAGCCATTTATCAACAACATCCAGAATTGTCGATCTGTAATTTCACCCCCTTAACATGCTTCAAAACTCACCAAATTTTACACACATATCAGGACTGGCAAAAACTGCCATCTAATAAAAAACCAAACCCCAAAAATCTAAATTGCGCTTAGCACCCCCTAGGAAAAAACCCAGACAAAACTGCATGTAACTTCTGTTAGAAATGTCGTAGAGACATGAAATAAAAACCTCTATGTTGGTTTGACTAAGATCGGGACCCGGGACACGGCGGCGGCGGCCAACGGCGGACCCGACCAACGCTGCTTGCAGCTTTAATTATTATTCTTTCTTTCTTTCTTTCTTTCTTTATTCCGCACCGTCGCGCCCCAACATCACCCCCTTAACATGCTTCAAAACTCACCAAAGTTGACACACGCGTCGGTCTACCGTGACACCACAACATATTAAGCAACCAAACCCCAAAAATGAAAATTGCGCTCTAGCGCCCCCTAGGAAAAAAAAAAAACAGACTGCTTGTAACTTCCGGTAGGAATGTCGTAGAGACATGAAACAAAAACCTCTATGTAGGTCTGACTTAGACCTAAATTCCATAATTGTATCTTCTGGGGCCAAAATCAACAAAAAATTTTCAAAAACCCATTCAAAGCCAAATTTTCACAAAAAATGCAATTTTTGCCTCTTTGAGCTGTAATTTGACCCCCTTAAAATGCTTCAAAACTCACCAAACTTGGCACACACATCAGGACTGGCAGAAATTGTGATCTAATGAAAAAAAAAAAAAAAAAATCTCAAAATTGTGCTCTAGCGCAATTTTTCAATAAAACACAGAAAAAACTGCTTCCAGGAAGAAACCACAGACAAAACTGCTTGTAACTTCGGGTAGGAATGTCGGAAAGACATGAAACAAAAACTTCTATGTAGGTCTCATTAAGACCTACATTTTAGTAATTGACAGCTAGCAGAAATAATCAACAGGAAGTTGGCAATCACCCCTTCAAAATAAAAGTTTTGTAAAATCCCGTCACCTTTTTCAAATCGAAACTCCTCCCAGTGCGTTTGTCGTTTCGGCTTCAAACTCGCACAGGAGAGAGATTGGACCCTTTTAAAAAAAGTGGTCGGACAAAGTTGTGATAAGTTCTAAGGTTTTGATTTTACGCGCCTTCAAAGAACCCCTGCGCAAATTTTCCAAAAACATATCATTTTTACCTCTTTGAGCTGTAATTTGACCCCCTTAAAATGCTTCAAAACTCACCAAACTTGGCACACACATCAGGACTGGCAGAAATTGCGATCTAGTGAAAAAACCAAACCCCAAAACTCAAAATTGTGCTCTAGCGCCCCCTAGGAATACAACACAGACAATACCCTAATTTGACCCCCTTAACATGCTTCAAAACTCACCAAATTTGACACACACATCGGTATGGAGCGGCAGACCAACATATTAGGTAACCAAACCCCAAAAATGAAAATTGCGCGATAGCGCCCCCTAGGAAGATACAAAAAACAGACTGCTTGTAACTTCCGTTAGGAATGTCGTAGAGACATGAAACAAAAACCTCTGTGTAGGTCTGACTTAGACCTACATTTTGATAATTGGCATCTTTCAGTTAAAATCAACAGGAAGTTGCCAATTACCCCTTCAAAATAAAAGTTTTGTAAAAAGCCATCACCTTTTTCCAGACAAAACTGCTTGTAACTTCTGTTAGGAATGTCGTAGAGACATGAAACAAAGACCTCTATGTTGGTCTGACTAAGATCAAGACTCGGGACACGGCGGCGGCGGCGGCGGCCAACGGCGGACCCGACCAACGCTGCTTGCAGCTTTAATTAGGGTCCGCCCTGCCAGCAAAGGACATCCATGTCCTTTGCTAAGGCAAGGACCCTATTGAATCTGTAACGTTTCTTATTATTATTCTTTATTATTATTCTTCCGCACCGTCGCGCCCCAATATCACCCCTTTAACATATTCCAAAACTCACCAAAGTTGACACACGCGTCGGTCTACCGTGACACCACAACATATTAAGCAACCAAACCCCAAAAATGAAAAATGCGCGCTAGCGCCCCCTACGAAAAAAAAAAAACAGACTGCTTGTAACTTCCGGTAGGAATGTCGTAGAGACATGAAACAAAATCCTCTATGTAGAACTGACCTAGACCTAAATTCCCCATCAGAAACTCCTATACCTAAAATCAACAAAAATTTTGCAAAACCCTTTCAAAGCAAAATTTTCGCCAAAAAACGCTATTTTTGCCTCTTTGAGCTGCAATTTGACCCCCTTAAAATGCTTCAAAACTCACCAAACTTGGCACACACATCAGGACTAGCAGAAATTGTGATCTAATGAAAAAAAAAAAAAACAAATCTCAAAATTGTGCTCTAGCGCAATTTTTCAATAAAACACAGAAAAAACTGCTTCCAGGAAGAAACCACAGACAAAACTGCTTGTAACTTCGGGTAGGAATGCCGGAAAGACATGAAACAAAAACTTCTATGTAGGTCTCATTAAGACCTACATTTTAGTAATTGACAGCTAGCAGAAATAATCAACAGGAAGTTGGCAATTACCCCTTCAAAATAAAAGTTTTGTAAAAACCCGTCACCTTTTTCAAATCGAAACTCCTCCCAGTGCGTTTGTCGTTTCGGCTTCAAACTCGCACAGGAGAGAGATTGAACCCTTTTAAAAAAAGTGGTCGGACAAAGTTGTGATAAGTTCTAAGGTTTTGATTTTACGCGCCTTCAAAGAACCCCTGCGCAAATTTTCCAAAAAAATATCATTTTTACCTCTTTGAGCTGTAATTTGACCCCCTTAAAATGCTTCAAAACTCACCAAACTTGGCACACACATCAGGACTGGCAGAAATTGCAAGCTAATGAAAAAACCAAACCCCAAAACTCAAATTTGTGCTCTAGCGCCCCCTAGGAATACAACACAGACAATACCCTAATTTGACCCCCTTAACATGCTTCAAAACTCACCAAATTTGGCACACACATTGGTATGGAGCGGCAGACCAACTTATTAGGTAACCAAACCCCAAAAATAAAAATTGCGCGATAGCGCCCCCTAGGAAGATACAAAAAACAGACTGCTTGTAACTTCCGTTAGGAATGTCGTAGAGACATGAAACAAAAACCTCTGTGTAGGTCTGACTTAGACCTACATTTTGATAATTGGCATCTTTCAGTTAAAATCAACAGGAAGTTGCCAATTACCCCTTCAAAATAAAAGTTTTGTAAAAAGCCGTCACCTTTTTCCAGACAAAACTGCTTGTAAATTCTGTTAGGAATGTCGTACAGTGATGAAACAAAAACTTCTATGTAGGTCTGACTAAGATCGAGACTCGGGACACGGCGGCGGCGGCGGCGGCCAACGGCGGACCCGACCAACGCTGCTTGCAGCTTTAATTAGGGTCCGCCCTGCCAGCAAAGGACTCCATGTCCTTTGCCATGGCAAGGACCCTATTGAATCTGCTGCGTTTTATTCTTTTTTCTTTATTATTATTCCGCTCGTTCGCGCTGTAATTTGACCCCCTTAACATGCTTCAAAACTCACCAAATTTTACACACACATCGGTACTGTGTGCCTTCCCATCATATTAAGCAACCAAACCCCAAAATTCAAAATTGTGCACTAGCGCCCCCTAGGAAGAAACAAAAAACAGACAGCTTGTAACTTCCAGTAGCAATGTCGTAGAGACATCAAACAAAAACTTCTACGTAGGTCTAACCAAGACCTACATTTCCTAATTGTATATTCTCGGGCAAAAATCAACAGGAAGTTGGCAAAAACCACTTCAAAACAAAATTTTAGCAAAAAATGCAATTTTTTTCCTCTTTGAGCTGTAATTTGGCCCTCTTAAAATGCTTCAAAACTCACCAAACTTTGCACACACATCAGGACCAGCGGAAATTGCGATCTAACGAAAAAACCAAACCCCAAAACTCAAAATTGCGCTGTAGCGCAATTTTTGAATAAAACACAGAAATAACTGCTCCTAGAATGAGAAAACAGACAAAACTGCTAGTAACTTCCAGTAGGAATGTTGGATAGACATGAAACAAAAACTTCTATGTAGGTCTTACTTAGACCTAAATTTTAATAATTGACATTCTTCAGCAAAAATCAACAGGAAGTTAAATATTACCCCTTCAAAATAAAAGTTTTGTAAACAACCGTCACCTTTTTTCAAAAGTTATCTCCTCTGAGCGCGTTTGTCGTTTCGGCTTCAAACTCGCACAGGAGAGAGTTTGGACCCTTCTGATTAAAAGTATAGATCAGAATTTTGATTGCTGCTCCGGTTTTGATTTTACGCGCCTTCAAAGAACCCCTGCGCAGAGTTTCCTAAAAATTTCATTTTTGCCTCTTTGAGCTGTAATTTGACCCCCTTCAAATGCTTCAAAACTCACCAAACTTGGCACACACATCAGGACTGGCAACAATTGCGAGCTAATGAAAAAAACAAACCCCAAAACTCAAAATTGTGCTCTAGCGCCCCCTAGGAATACAACACAGACAAACTGCTCCTAGGAAGAAAACACAGACAAAACTCCTTGTAACTTTCGGTAGGAATATCAGACAGACATGAAACAGAAACCACTATGTAGGTCTGACTTAGACCTACATTTGAATACTTAACATACTTTTGCAAAAATCAACAGGAAGCTTGATATTTTCACTTCAATACAACAACTGCATTACTTTCACAATGCATTAAATAGTGGCACCAAGGCTTACTCTGCCGTGGGGATCGGGTGCAGCAGCCCAAGGCGCACTCGCACCTTCGCACCCTAATTTGACCCCCTTAACATGCTTCAAAGTGCAAGTTAAAGCTATTTATCAACAACATCCAGAAACGCCAATCTGTAATTTGACCCCCTTAACTTGCTTCAAAACTCACCAAATTTTACACACACACATCAGGACTGGTGAAAATTGCCATCCAATAAAAAAACAAACCCCAAAAATGAAAATTGTGCTCTACCTCCCCCTAGGAAAATAAACTGATAAAACTGCTTGTAAATTCTGTTAGGAATGTCGTAGAGTGATGAAACAAAAACTTCTATGTAGGTCTGACTAAGATCGGGACTCGGGACACGGCGGCGGCGGCGGCGGCCAACGGCGGACCCGACCAACGCTGCTTGCAGCTTTAATTATTATTATTCTTTATTATTCCGCCGCCGTTTCCAGCTGAAATTTGACCCACTTAACATGCTTCAAAACTCACCATATTTGACACACACATCAGGATCTGCGAAAATTGCCATCTAATAAAAAAACCGAGCACTAAAAATCAAAATTGCGCGCTAGCGCCCCCTAGGAAGAAACAAAAAACGGACTGCTTGTAACTTCCATTAGGAATGTCGTAGAGACTTGAAACAAAAACCTATATGTAGGTCTGACTTGGATGACCATTTCCAATAAAAATGTTCTATACCTAAAATCAACAGGAAGTTGGCAAAAACGCCTTCAAAGCAAAATTTTCGCAAAAAATGCTATTTTTGCCTCTTTGAGCTGTAATTTGACCCCCTTAAAATGCTTCAAAACTCACCAAACTTGGCACACACCTCAGGACTGGCAGAAATTGCGATCTAATGAAAATAAAAAATAATAAAACTCAAAATTGCGCTGTAGCGCAATTTTTGAATAAAACACAGAAAAAACTGCTCCTAGGAAGAGAAAACAGACAAAACTGCTTGTAACTTCCAGTAGGAATGTCGGACAGACATGAAACGAAAACCACTATGTAGGTCTCACTTAGACCTACATTTTAATATTTGAAATCCCGCAGAAAAATCAACAGGAAGTTAAAAATTACCCCTTCAAAATAAAAGTTTTGTAAACACCCGTCGCCTTTTTTCAAACATTATCTCCTCTGAGCCCGTTTGTCGTTTTGGCTTCAAACTCGCACAGGAGAGAGTTTGAACCCTTCTGATTAAAAGTTGTCGAAGGAGTTTTGATTACTGCTCCGGTTTGGATTTTACGCGCCTTCAAAGAACCCCTGTGCAAATTTTCCTAAAAAATGTATTTTTTGCCTCTTTGAGCTATAATTTGACCCCCTTAAAATGCGTCAGAGTGCAAGTTAAAGCTCTGTTATGCAGACCGAAAGCCATTTATCAACAACATCCAGAATCCCTGATCTGTAATTTCACCCCCTTAACATAATTCAAAACTCACCAAATTTTACACACACATCAGGACTGCCGAAAATTGACATCTAATAAAAAAGCAAACCCCAAAAGTCAAAATTGCGCTCCAGCGCCCCCTAAGAAAAAACCCAGAAAAAATGGCTTGTAACTTCCGTTAGGAATGTCGTAGAGACATGAAACAAAAACCTCTATGTAGGTCTGACTTAGACCTACATTTCATAAAATACTTCTATACCTAAAATCAACAGGAAGTTGGCAAAAACCCCTTCAAAACAAAATATTTGCAAAAAATGCCTTTTTTGCCTCTTTGAACTGATATTTGGCCCCCTTAAAATGCTTCAAAGTGCAAGTTAAAGCTATACTATGCCAAGCGAAAACCATTTACCAACAACATCCAGAAACGCCAATCTGTAATTTGACCCCCTTAACATGCTTCAAAACTCCCCAAATTTGACACACACGTCGGTATGGAGCGGCAGACCAACTTATTAAGCAACCAAACCCCAAAAATGAAAATTGCGCGCTAGCGCCCCCTAGGAAGGGACAAAAAACAGACTGCTTGTAACTTCCGTTAGGAATGTCGTAGAGACATGAAACAAAAACGTCTATGTAGGTCTGACTTACACCTACACTTCCAATGTAAAACTTCTGTACCTAAAATCAACAGGAAGTTGGCAAAAACCCCTTCAAAACAAAATTTTGGCAAAAATTGCCTTTTTTGCCTCTTTGAACTGAGATTTGACCCCCTTAAAATGCTTCAAAGTGCAAGTTAAAGCTATACTATGCCAAGCGAAAGCCATTCATCAACAACATCCAGAAACTCCAATCTGTAATTTGACCCCCTTAACATGCTTCAAAACACACCAAATTTGACACAGACATTGGTATGGAGCGGCAGACCAACTTATTAAGCAACCAAACCCCGAAAATGAAAATTGCGCGCTAGCGCCCCCTAGGAAGACACAAAAAACAGACTGCTTGTAACTTCCGTTAGGAATGTCGTAGAGACATGAAACAAAAACCTCTGTGTAGGTCTGACTTAGACCTACATTTCCAATGAACACTTCTATACCTACAATCAACAGGAAGTTGGCAAAAACCCCTTCAAAACAAATTTTTTGCAAAATATGCCTTTTTTGCCTCTTTGAACTGAAATTTGACCCCCTTAAAATGCTTCAAAGTGCAAGTTAAAGCTATACAATGCCAAGCGAAAGCCATTTATCAACAACATCCAGAAACGCAAATCTATAATTTGACCCCCTTAACATGCTTCAAAACTCACCAAATTTTACACACACATCAGGAATGGTGAAAATTGCCATCCAATAAAAAACCAAATGACAAAAATGAAAATTGTGCTCTAGCTCCCCCTAGGAAAAAAAACTTACATAACTGCTTGTAAATTCTGTTAGGAATGTCGTAGAGTGATGAAACAAAAACGTCTATGTTGGTCTGACTAAGATCGGGACTCAGGACACGGCGGCGGCGGCCAACGGCGGACCCGACCAACGCTGCTTGCAGCTTTAATTATTCTTATTATTCTGTTTTTTATATATATATATATATATATATATATATATATATATATATATATATATATATATATATATATATATATATATATATATATATATATATATATACATAGATATATATACATAGATATATATAGATATAAAGTATTGAACATTACATCCTCTGGTGTCTGTTTGCCGTCACTTCCCCTTAGTCAAGACACAACACTTTTGCAAAATAGTTTCGATGATGGATTGATTGAAACTTTTATTAGTAGATTGCACAGTACAATACATATTCCGTACAATTGACCACTAAATGGTAACACCCGAATAAGGGGTCCATGTAAATCAATTCATAGAGCCGTCTCCTTCCTCTGAGTTCATCGTACCTCTTCTTTCTTGACGTGTAATCCATCCTCCTTGCATTTAGTGTACATCCACCTATAGCCACACAGCAGGCCACTTGTTTGTAACTGCTGGTGAATAAAATGTACAACGCGATCCAAAAAGGTGTATCATTTGCGCCGAAACAGACTACATGCCTTCATAATTTGTTTTAAATATCTTTCAGACACAATATACCGATGAAGACTTGCAAGCAAAGCACCAATGTCCTTACAGTGAAGTCCGAGTTGGAAATACAGTTGAAATAACTCCTTAACTGCCATTTTAACACACACCTCAAACCACGCGCACGCATCCAAAGATTTCTCGTGCGCACGTGATACATATCTCGTGCGCACGAGATTACCGCTTATTCCCTTTGGGGTCGCGAGGGGCGCTGGTGCCTATCTCAGCTACAATCGGGCAGAAGGTGGTATACACCCTGGACACCTCATCGCAGGGCCAACACAGATAGACAGACAACAGTCACAATCACATTCACACACTAGGGCCACTTTAGTGTTGCCAATCAACCTATCCCCAGGTGCATGTCTTTGGAAGTGGGAGGAAGCCGGAGCACCCGGAGGGAACCCAAAAATTCACGGGGAGAACATGCAAACTCCACACAGAAAGATCCCGAGCCCGGGATTGAACCCCAGACTACTCAGGACCTTCGTATTGTGAGGCAGACGCACTAACACCTCTGCCACCGTGAAGCCCACGAGATACATATCTTATAAAGAATAGAAAAATGTTCCCCCCAGAAAATTGTTTTCCTCATGTCCCTTTAGGGCAAGGGTAGGGAACCAATGGCTCGCGAGCCAGATGTGGCTCTTTTGATGACTGCATCTGGCTCTCGGGTAAATCTGACCTGACACTGCTTAACACGATAAGTAATGAATAATTCCACTTGTAATCAAATTGTTAAAAATAACGTTCAAAATATAAAACATGGTCATGCATTTGAATCCATCCATCCTTTTTCTACCGCACTTGTTCAAGAAGTGGCATTAAGGGTACGAAGTGATTTATTTATTATGGGTTAGTTTAGGGCTTGCCCTCCCGGGGGTTCTTCAGACCACCAAGCACCGACATGAGAGCCTGTTTCAGGGTTGCAATATTTTTTATTTTTCAATAAGTCTCTCCGTTGCTTTCCAGCAATTGACTTTTTCTCTTTTGTTCTCGCTCGCACTCTGGCTCCAGCCCCAACCCTTTCTCTCCTCCTGGCTACTGCTTATAACAGGGCGACAGGTGATTAGATAACAAGCCCCAGGTGGGCCATCTATGCACCTGTCGCTGATTTCGAGGCCGGCCCTGGCACACCCCGCTTTGCTGCAGGCCCGCATACCACGCCCCCTCCACAGTTAGCTTCAGAATAACAATGTTATTACAAAGAATAAGAGACTTATTATACTCTAGAAATTGGTCTCA
Source organism: Nerophis ophidion (assembly GCF_033978795.1). Classification (NCBI taxonomy): domain Eukaryota; kingdom Metazoa; phylum Chordata; class Actinopteri; order Syngnathiformes; family Syngnathidae; genus Nerophis; species Nerophis ophidion. The sequence goes on along the minus strand of NC_084632.1, from coordinate 22,472,684 downwards.
CTTAAAAATGCACGCGTTTAGTTGTCTTCAGTGTCGAAAAAAATATTATATGGTTATTGCAGAAATATATTTGAAAATATTTGGCTTCTTGGCTCTCTCAGCCAAAAAGGTTCCCGACCCCTGCTTTAGGGGCTCCGTAGCATTGAGAGGATTGCCAAGCAAAATAAATTCAATTTGAGGGAGATTCACAGGGAGTGGATTGAGGTTTGTCAGTGCATTAAGAGCCATTACGTATGGACGCATTCCAGACATTGTGACATTCCTCAGAACCAGAGACAAGGTTAGAAGTGTATTGAAAAAAAACAAAAAACAATTGGACCTCAATGGCCCAAAGTCCTAATTTTAAATGAAAGCACATTTTGTTACACAATTTGCTAAAGCAACTCATTTTGAGTATTTTTTTTACCAACAGATTGATTGCTTTAAAATCATAAGTCAATGTGACAAGCAGATTTATTTATTTTGATAACCAAAAAAATGCTTGGAAACTCTTGTTGCATGATCAGATAATAATAACGCCTAGAACATATGCAATTGCATGTAGAATATTTTTCTGTCAAAATTGAAAGAACAAATACATTTAGCCAGAAAGCGTTTTTTTGTATTTTTAGCCTTTCATAGGCCACATAAAATGATATGGTGGATCACATAAAACTGATGTGGCAAAGCACAATAAAATGAAGTAATGGATCATATAAAATGATATAGAGAGGCACATTGAAATTCTGTGAAAGTCAACCTTAAAAAGATGGAGCGGGACACATTTATTGATGAAACACAATTAAAAAAAAAAAAAAAACGTGGTGGACCACATAAATTTATGTACCGGGGTCACACTAAAATGATGTACATAAATGCCTTGGCGAACCACATAAAGTGATGTAGCAGGTCACGTATAAATTATGTGGAAGTCCACCTTAAAAAGATGTGGCGGACCACATTAATCGACGTGTTGAAACACAATACAATGAAGTGACAGAGCACATAAAATGATGTAGTAGGTCACATTTAAAATGAAGTCTATTTTAAAAAGATGTGGCAGACTGCAATAAATGATATAAAGAGGCGGGCCAGATCTGTCCTCGGGCCTTGTGTTTGACCATCCTTTCAGAAGCGAGACATTGTGGTTTTAAATATAATTTTTTGATTGATATTATGTAATATTCCAATTTTAGACCCTAAAATTGAAATTTTCTTTATCTGTAAGCCACCAAAATGGCAAGAAATAAGGACTAGAAACATTTTACAAAGTGATTTTAAGAAGTTAAATGACATCGATATTGTTGAACCATATATATTCATATTTTTACAGAATTCATCGATTACCGCACACCTACTGTCTCATCTGCAATGATTTTGTATGGCGAATGTGAAAAGTTAATTTAGTGTCAACCCGCCTCGCCCAACCGCTTGGGGGCATTAGCATGTGCCAAACCTCCATCTATGTTTATGTATAGCAAACAATTGTTGCATTTACCATACTCTTAATTTTTTAGTCAGAGGACCAACCGAGGAACAACATGTGACAATTTTTTAAGAAAAAAACAAATGTCAGTCAAAATTGATGAAACAGTATTACAGCATTACAGTATTACAGCATGTGTATCACTCGGGATGCACAATATGTGTCGTAACCAAACATGACGGCACTACTAAGGTAACATCACACGTCAACACATCTCTAGTGAAACTTCTGTCCTTAATTACGCTTCACTGCTTCCACGTTGTCTTGTGTTACAGCTTTATTCCAAAATGAAATACATTCATTTTTGTCCTTTGACACACAATAACCGATAATGACAACGTGATTGTTTTTAGAAATCTTTGCAAATGCATTCAAATTTGAAGCTCAATGTTGAGTTCGGGCGAATCCTGTTTCAACAGATCATCCTTCAGATGTTTCTACAGCTTAGTTGAAGTCGATGGTTCGCTTCCACTTTGGTCCGGATGACAAGATGTCGAATATTTCCAAAAACTATTTGAAATGTGGACTTGTCAGACCATGGAACACTTTTCTACTTTGCATCAGTCCATCTTAGATGATCTCTGGCCCAGAGAAGCCCAGGGTTTGCCACACATTCATTTATTTGTGGCGGCCCGCCACAAAAGAATTACGGCCGCCACAAATAGATGAAAAAAAATAAATAATATATACATATATATTTTTTTTCGGCTTTTGACTCGCTCGACCACTCATAAAAGCAATGGGACTCTGTCTGAATGGAGCTTGTAGTTACAACTCCGGTGCAGTAGGTGGCGGTAGCCTACTATGCATTGTAACTCCGCCAATTTAATTATATTCCAACTCCGCGTTCTTCTTGGTGATCGCCCATGGATGGATGGTTTTCTAAAGTGTTTCCTGAGCCCATGTGGTGATATCCTTTAGAGATAAATGTCGTTTTTTGATACAGTGCTGTCTGAGGGATCGAAAGTCAAAGTCATTCAATGTTGATTTCCGGCCATGCCACTTACGTGGAGTGATTTCTCCAGATTCTCTGAACCTTTTGATGATATTATGGACCGTGGATGTTGAAATCCCTAAATTTCTTGCAATTGCACTTTGAGAAACGTTGTTCTTAAACTCTTTGACTATTTGCTCATGCAGTTGTGGACAAAGGGGTGTACCTCGCCCCATCCTTTCTTGTGAAAGACTGAGCTTTTTTTGGGAAGCTGTTTTTATACCCAATCATGGCACCCACCTATTCCCAATTAGCCTGCACACCTGTGGGATGTTCCAAATAAGTGTGTGATGAGGATTCCTCAACTTTATCAGTATTTATTGCCACCTTTCCCAACTTCTTTGTAACATGTTGCTGGCATCAAATTCTAAAGTTAATGATTATTTGCACAAGAAAAAATGTTTATCAGTTTGAACATCAAACATATTGTCTTTGTAGTGCAGTCAATTGAATATGGGTTGAAAAGCATTTGCAATTCATTATATTCCGTTTATATTTACGTCTAACACAATTTCCCAACTCATATGGAAACAGGGTTTGTACATATATGTATATATATATATATACCGTATTTATTTCATTACATTTTAATAAATGATGGTAAAACATCAATTTATCTATTGTATTCTATGTATATATAGATATTTATTTAATCCCATTTTGGTAAATGGTAGTGTAAAATATTGAAAACATCAATTTATTTATTATACATGTGTGTGCTGGTATATATATATATATATATATATATAATTTCATTATGGAAAAAATAACGGGTAAACTATGAAAAATGTATATGTTTAGAAAATAGTTTTCTCACTCACCCGGGGCGGTAGTTTAGGTCCTTTAAGGACTGGGAATTTGAGGGCTTGAGATGTCAGATGATGTTCCTGGTGTTTGCTGAAGCAGTTCACCCAGCTTGGTCAAAATAATCTTTATTTATCAAGCGCTTTCCATACATAAAACAAATGTAACACAAGATTTTTTACAGATTCAGAAACAATGCTCCAATGACCCACGTCCCCCCGCCATGAATGACACATACGCGCACACACACACACAGTATGATTCAGTGTACTGTATTACTACTATATGTATGATGTCAATTTAAAAAAACATTGCCACAGCTCTTGTAATGAACCATACTGCATGCACCTGCACATAGTTACTAGGGCTCTCAATGTATTTTTGTCTATCAGATTATTCACATTTTGGAATTTGGATTACTTATTATAATCATAGGTGATTACTCGCTTACATAGTTAAAATTTGCTTAAATTTAAGACCTTAATATTTATAAATAAATGCAATTTTATTGTCAAAATGTCTTTCAGAAACGTTTCTAAACTTTTTACTTGATTGCATGCATTTGTTTGCACAAAACCTGGTAACAGTTGGATCCAAAATTCTTTCGTGGTGTATTTTAGATTGAAATTTGCCTGAGAGCGCAATAGTCAGTCTCCTCACTCATTTTTGTACTGACATATGCGTCGGTCTGATCACTGACCTTGTGGCGGTTATGGTAAAAAAAAATGTTTACAGGCAAACTAAATGGCGTGATAACTCCAAGTGTGTGCATGATTAATGCGATAATTTTTTGTGATTAATCACATGAGTTAAGTCATTAATTTTGACAGCTCTAAATTATTTACAAATAAGTACAAATACCATATTTCCTTGAATTGCCGCCGGGTATATAGTATGCGCCTGCCTTGAATTACTGCCGGGTCAAACTCGTTTCGCAAAATAATTAGTGCATGCTTAGCATTACCGCCGGCTCAGGATTAACACCGGGTCAAACTCGTTCCACAAAATATTATTTTTATTAGCGCATGCCTAGAATTTCCGCCGGGTCAAACTCGTCACGTCACGAGTGACACTTCCCCTGTTATCATTTTCGAAAAGGAGAAGGCTTATTTCAATAATTTCAAATCGCATAAAGGGAAGAAGATTAAGAGCTATTCAGTAGGATTTACGTTCCAAGCTATTGAATATGCTAAAAAGAACAGTAAGCAGCTATGTTCTATTAATATACCGTAGCTGCGTGTGTCAAATATGAGTCATTAAATGACTCCCGCCTCCTGGTGGTAGAGGGCGCTAGTGAACCTTCTTGCGACTGTGTAGTGATATGTGCTGGGAACGGATATGACGCGGGGGGTGCAACACTGACCTTTTAGGATGTAACACCACTACTCTTATGCTGGCTATGTAAACAACCGGGCTGAAATAAAGCATGTTCCAGTCATAAATACCCAGTGTATTATTTATAAAATTACACTTTATGGTGGCAGCGGTGGGATAAAGAGATCACCCACGGAGCAGAACGAGAGGGGGAGTTGTCCGAGGATAATTCTGTCGTCGCCGCACTACACGTGAGGAGCCGAGCTAACTGATAGCAGCGGTCATCACGTCGGGAGCAACCCAAACGAGAGCGCACTATGGCTACACACCTACCGACCATGAACTGGACCAGCAAGAGTGAGCAGCGTGTGTTTATTTTTTCTGCTCGCTGGCACTTTTAAGATGGAGGATTACATATCTAGAATAAAACAGTTTTCTAAACTGGACTTTCAATCGAAGTAGGAGGTAATAAAGGAAGTTCTCCATCGAGACTGAGAGACTTTTAAAACTGAAGAAAGATAAGGAAGACTTCTATAAACAAGTTATCAATGCTTTTGATCAGAAGGAGCTGCGCATGGACGTCATTTATAAGTAAAGTTAAGACCATAATAACGTTTTTTTTATTAAATGTGGTTTTCATGATGGTGTCCTTACATCACACTCAAATTTTTAAGCGCAGGTCTAAATTTACCGCATGTCTTTGGTAAGTGCCGGAGTGAGAAGAGGTTTTAAATTAATTAGTGCCCCGGCGGCAATTCAAGGAAATACAGTAGTATTTGACTAAATAATCCTCTGTGTCTCCTCAACAGGGTCCGTTTGTGTCCTTCTCTCCTTCCCCTTCATTTTCAACCCTTGCCTGGCTTGCTCCGCCAACACCCCCCAGTGGGCCGAGATTGTTTACTTTGTCCCCTTCATCATCATCTTCCAGTTTGGATGGGCGGCCACTCAGATCTCACACCTGTCCCTCATTCCGGAGCTGGTGTCTTGTGAGAGTGCCAAGGTGGAGCTCACCGCGTACAGGTGGGCTGACGACACTACATGCATCAAAGAAGCATTTTGAGTATTAGGAAATACACCTTCCATCCATTTTCTACCGCTTGTCCTACTCGGGGCGCAGAGGGTGCTGACGCCTATTCCAGCTGCATTCGGGCGGAAGGCGGGGTACAGCCTGGACAAGTCGCCATCTCATCGCAGGGCCAACACAGATAGACAAGACAACTTTCAACATACACAATCCAACTACAGAACATGAAAAAAAAGGAAAACAATGTTTATGTCATGGGTGTCAAACTCTAGCCCGCGGGCCAAATTTGGCCCGCCGTGTAATTTCATCTGGCCCTTGAGGTAATATCAAATTAAGATTAGAGCTGGCCTGCCGGTATTATACAGCGGCGAGGCCTCTGTAACACTGCATTCACCACTGATACTCGTACTTGCGATTTTCCTGGGAGACTCCTAAAGTTCAGTGCCCCTCCCAAAAATCTCCCTGGGCAACCATTCTTCCGAATTTCTCCCGATTTCCACCCGGACAACAATATTGGGGGCGTGCCTTGAAGGCACTGCCTTTAGCATCCTCTACAGCAGTGGTCCCCAACCACCGGGCACCGGGCCGTGGCCCGATTGGTACCGGGCAGCAGAATAATTTTTTATTCATTTTTATTTAAAAAAATTTTTTTTTAATTTTTTGTATTCTTTTTTTTATTTTTTTTATTAAATCAACATAAAAACACAATATACACTTACAAATAGTGCACCAACCACAAAAACCTCCCCTTTTCATGACAAAAACGTCCCTTTTTCATGACAAAGGAAAAAAATAAATAAATAAATAAAGGATGCCCCCATCTCTTTGGGCCGCGGGACAAATTATGAAGCGTTGACCGGTCCACGGATACAAAAAGGTTGGGGACCACTGCTCTACAGCCTGTCGTTACGTCCGCTTTTCCACCATACAAACAACGTGCCGGCCCAGTCACATAATACATGCGGCTTTAACACACACAAGTGAATGCAAGGCATACTTGATCAACAGCCATAAAGGTCACACTGAGGGTGGCCGTATAAACAACTTTAACATTTTTACAAATATGCGCCACACTGTGAAGCCACACCAAACAAGAATGACAAACACATTTCGGGAGAACATCCGCACTGTAGCACAACATAAACACAACAGAAGAAATACCCAGAAACCCTTGCAGCACTAACTCTTCTGGGACGCTACAATATACATCGCCACTACCACCAAACACTGCCCTCCCCAATTTTTATTTAAATTTTATTTGATATGCCATTGATATTTTTTAATCATTATTATTATAATTTGAAACTTTTTGCATGTGACTATAAAGTTATATAAGCCTTGCTTGTTTAATATTCAATGCAAGACTTGTTTGAGTCCCTATTAAAAGGTTAATTTGTTCAACCTTGGCCCGCGGCTTTGTTCAGTTTTAAATTTTGGCCTACTCTGTATTTGAGTTTGACACCCCTGGTTTATGTCATTCAATAATAGTAATAGTAATAAAAAAATAAATACATAATCCACTTTGGGGGTTCATAGTAATAGTCAGCAGGAGCATACTGCAAAAAAATAAATACATTTTGAGACAAAAATAAAGTTAGCCAGACAACCATTTGTGCCAGACCTGAGAGATTTCCATCTTTAAAGACTCAAAGTTTGTTTCATTCTTAATATATTGTACATATTTTATGTACCAGCATATGTTTCCTTTATTTATGTGGATCAATATTAAAGTTAAAGTACCAACGATTGTCACACACACACTAGATGTGGCAAAATTATTCTGCATTTGACCCATCACCCTTGATCACCCGCTAGGAGGTGAAGGGAGCAGTGGGCAGCAGCGGTGCCACGCCCGGGAATCATTTTTGGTGATTTAACCCCCAATTCCAACCCTTAATGCTGAGTGCCAAGCAGGGAGGTAATTGGTCCCATTTTTATAGTCTTTTGGTATGACTCACGACCTACCGATCTCTGCCAGCAACTTGAGGGTTCCAGGTTCGATCCCCGCTTCCGCCATCCTAGTCACTGCTGTTGTGTTCTTGAGCAAGACACTTTACCCACCTGCTCCCAGTGCCACCCACACTGGTTTAAATGCAATTTAGATATTGGGTTTCACTATGTAAAAGCGCTTCGATTCACTAGAGAAAAGCGCTATATAAATATAATTCACTTCACTTCACAATGTACTAGTATGATGTAATTCAAGAAACCCTTCAAACTTAGTGTTTACAAACTACAAAGAAGAAGAACCATGATAAATATTCTGAATGTATTCCATCCATCCATTCATTTTCTAAATAATCTTACTGTTAAAACTGTGTGTGATGTTGCAGTGACCAAAACATTAAATATACTTGTTACGTAAAACCCCTGCCTTTTTTTTGAATGTATATTTAGGCATACTACGCTACTGTATTTTAAAGTGAAGTGAATTATATTTATATAGGGCTTTTTCTCCAGTGACTCAAAGCGCTTTACATAGTGAAACCCGATATCTAAGTTACATTTAAACCAGGTTGATTGGCAACACAAAAATGGTCCCTAGTGTGTGAATGTTGTCTGTCTATCTGTGTTGGCTCTGCAATGAGTTGGCGACTTGTCCAGGGTGTACACCGCCTTCCGCCCGTTTGTAGCTGAGATAGGCCCCAGCGCCCCGCGCGACCCCAGAGGGAATAAGCGGTAGAAAATGGATGGATGGATGGATGGATCTTATTTATTTCCATCCATCCATCCATCCATCCATCCATTTTCTACCGCTTATTCCCTTTCGGGGTCGCGGGGGGCGCTGGCGCCTATCTCAGCTACAATCGGGCGGTAGGCAGTGTACACCCTGGACAAGTCGCCACCTCATCGCAGGGCCAACACAGATAAGACAGACAACATTCACACTCACATTCACACAGTAGGGCCAATTTAGTGTTGCCAATCAACCTATCCCCAGGTGCATGTCTTTGGAAGTGGGAGGAAGCCTGAGTACCCGGAGGGAACCCACGCATTCACGGGGAGAACATGCAAACTCCACACAGAAAGATCCCGAGCCTGGATTTGAACCCAGGACTGCAGGAACTCCGTATTGTGAGGCAGACGCACTAACCCCTCTGCCACCGTGAAGCCCCTTCACCAATTCTCATTTATTTATTTATTTTTAATGTTATTACTTATGGAGTATATTGTGAATAAACTGAGAACAGGAAGTAAACAAAAGTGTGAGCAACTGCTAAGTAAAGGAAAAGGGGTAAGATTAAATCATCTCTGCTTCTTCCAACTCCTTGTCAAACATGTTGAACAGAGAAACTGGAAATTGTGATGTATAATATTGTATGCATGCATGTTCCAAATAAACACAAACTCAACTCAAGTTACAATGAACACTAGTAATTTACTTAGATTTGTTAGTTTTATTTTTACCAATCTAAACCAGTTTTTACAGCCAAGTGTTTAACAAAAACAAAGAAAAGTGTACCTTCTCATTCCGCCCATTTTCTTCTGGGCATCCTGTCCGTGTTTTTTTAACATTTGCTAGCTGGTCGTGATGTTATTATATATTTCTGTCAAAAAATGTTATTAAAGGCCCATTATTAGAGTCGTCGTAGACTGTCATTTGGAATCAACCACCAGTTTAAGCTAAAGAAAAGCATTAAGCTGCTTTGCTCTATTTTGTCCTAGTGATTTCAAATGGTTATTTTTAAAAGTCAGATCAATCACAATTTTGAATGTGTGTTAATCATGATCCATGAGTAATGAGGGTGAATTGGAATGAAAAAGACCCCAATATTTTGACACAAATGGAATTTTTTTGTCAGAATGTCATACAGAAACATTGTGTTACTTGAATGCGTTACATTGATATGTTCAAAAACTTGGTAACACTTTTATGTAAAGTACAGTCAGGGTGTATTTTGAAGCAGTTATTACCTTAGTGAACACACCAGTCGGAGTCTCCTCACTCATCTTTGCGCTGACGTATGCCCTTATCACTGACTCAATAACAAGCTGCGCCATCTTTCGTGTAGCTATCCACGATTAAGGTAAAGGAGCATATGTGCTAAAGATAAATTGTGTAATACTTTACAACTATAGATGATTAAAAAGATAATTTTTTTTGATTCATAATCATAACATGGGTTAACTTGCTATTTTTGACGGCCCTAATTTTGTCTGTTTTATCCGTATAGGATGGCTTAACTATGGATCACGTTCTAGCAAATGCTTCGTAAACTTTCACACCTCTTTCATAACCTCCTAACTACTGACCCTGAACACAATTAGATCCCTTTGAACCTTTATGCTGTTCTAACCAAGCAAATGTCAGCAAAATCCTACAAGATCAGCTGAGCTTTTATTTGAGGGTTAATCAGTTACTTTAATTGGAGGCAGCCGTGTGCGTGCCACTATTTAACGTTTGCGTGTGATTGAAGAGGTTGGGCACAAGATTGCGATTTGTTTGTACTCATTTTTACAGTACATTAAACAAACTAGAAAAAATTAGGATCAGGAAAAGCCTCGCAATGATATTTTATAAAGTCAAATCTGCATTGTCACAAGGAATGAGGATCCTTCACATTTAAACCAATATAGTACCGCATCTGGTGACAACAATGGTAACAATTTTTGGTACTCATCTGTGGGTGTTAATAAATTTTAATTGTTTAATATTAAGAGGAAATAACATTTTGTAACATTTAAAATGAGCTGAATGTGATAACTGTAACATTTTGTAACATTTAAAATGAGCTGAATGTGATAACTGTGCTGTCCAGCTGTTAAATCTTATTTTATTATTACATTTGTGAGTCTCATTTGCAAGTATTAAATAGTAGACTTTGCATGTAGTTGCAGCACGGTGGAACAGGCCCCACAATAAGTAGGTCCTGAGTTCAAACCCGGGCACGGGATTTTTCTGTGTGGAGTTTGCATGTTTTCCCCGTGACTGTGTGGGTTCCCTCCGGGTACTCCGGCTTCCTCCCACTTCCAAAGACATGCACCTGGGGTTAGGTTGATTGGCAACACTAAATTGGCCCTAGTGTGTGAATGTGAGTGTGAATGTTTTCTGTCTGTTTGTGTTGGCCCTGTGATGAGGGAGCGACTTGTCCAGGGTGTACCGCGCCTTCCACACGATTGTAGCTGAGATAGGCCCCAGCTCCCCCCGCGACCACAAAGGGAATAAGCGGTAGAAATGGATGGATGGGATGGACTTTGCATGCAGTTGAAATTCAAAGATGTTAAATTGCTAGTGTATAGGCTGCGGTGAGTTGCCTCGCTAGGAAGTAATCATTGCCATGAAGCTGAATGTGACAGTCTCGTTTTATGTTATGTCCTACAAAGTGTTTAGACTGTACGTATTGTACTTATTACACACTTGCTTGATTGTAACGTGTCTTAGTTGTAGTTTTAATTAACAAATTTGGAGGTAGCGCTGGGCAATGTATCAATATACTCGCTATATCGCTGGTTTGTCTCTGCGATATAGAAAATGACTATATAGTGGTGTTCGAGTATACGTTCTCACACAGTTGCTTTTAGCTGCGAGCATTACACTGCATGCATTTCCCACTCTTTTTTTGTCTCGCCTTCTCACAGAGACTTAAAACGAACGCACCTTCTTACATACGTCACGCGTACAATGTCACGCGCTCCCGCGGAGCAGACAGGTAGCGACATGGTAACGTTAGCTGTGATCCTAACGGTGTGGTGCGAGTGGTAATACAAGAGAGAGAAGGTGTGAATCTGTTTACAAATGGAGGAATAATTTATTTCCAAAAAAGACAGCACAGGGTCCATCGTCTAGCGGTGGTTGGGCTTCAAGCGGGAATATGTTGAACATTTATGCGGCAAAAGCATTGCTACAAAAACTAGCACGACTGCTATTGTAGCATCATTTGAATAGTTACCCGCTAGAGAATGAAGAGTGCTTGAAACTGTGCATGTCAACATCTCTGTTCGGTGCCACACCAACAAAATGCTGAAACAACTATTTCCACATCAACACTGTATGAAAAAATAAATAAACAACAGAAGGAGATAACGACCGCAGGAACCTACCACATAGCGAAGGACATATACTATTTGATATGCAGCTCATTTTTATGTGACACTAATTGAAATATTTTGTGTGACATCATGCACAAAAGTGCACTTTATTTGTTTTAAACTATTGTAGCGGTGTTCTGTACAAAAAGTTCACTTTATTTTAGTGTTGTTTTGATATGTCATCTTGGTGACATCATTCACAAAAGTGCACTAATAGCTTGTTTGAAAATGTCTCTGACATCCTTGCACTTTCTGTTTTGGAAATGACATGAATTTTTTGCCACTGCTTAATAACTATTTAATATATACAGTTTTGGTTAACTAATTTAGTTGTGATTTCCCTCTCTGCATGAAAGTTTAAAATGAGCATATATTAATGCAGTATGAACAAGAATGTTTTAATGTAGACACATAGAATCATCACACTGCTGTGATTATATGTATCAAGCGTTCATTCAAGGCTAAGGCAAAATATCGAGATATATATCGTGTATCGTGACATGGCCTAAAAATATTGAGATGTTAATAAAAGGCCATATCGCCCAACTCTATTTGGAGGTGTTGAAATCGGCATGTAAAATGACTAACTCTAATCAGTGGCATGTATATGGCATGGCCAATGTTAATTAACATCAAGCTAGCACATTGTGGAAAAGTGGAGCCGTACATTACGTTCAAGCATTCTCTCTCAGGCATTGGTAATAATTTATGACAGCAAGTGTGTAGTTTGCAAACGGAAGTGACGTCACAAGCAACAAAGGTATTGAAAAATGGCATTGATTGATTTTACGTGAATCGATACCCGGTAGTACTGACGGAATTCGGTTGTATTGGCCTTATAGTACCAAATTTGGTACCCATCCCTAATTGTCACAATTCTGTAAAAACCAGAAACTGAATTGGTATTTGTCATGGAAAGTAATAAGTATCACAAACATTACTTTATCAGCGTTAACGATATCATTATATTTGTGTGTCTCTCTTGCAGGTACGCCTTCACTGTGGTGGCCAACATCACTGTCTACACTATCGCCTGGCTGCTCTTTCATTTCCAGGATCAACAAGACATTGACATAACAGACAACCTAAGCCAGGCCGACATCCCCCTGTTTAGGGTAAGAGAAGAAGAAATTGTTTTTTTGTACTTTTCTTGCCAGCAATTTAGACCACAATGGCCTTGCATTGATTTGAGACCTCCCTCTCAACGACAGATGCTGGCTTTCATCGTGCTGGCCATTGGAGCAGTGTTCTCCATCATATTTCAAGCTGGCACGAAAGAGGCGTCAGGAACAGAGGGAGAAGAGCCGCTGCTTGCTCCTTCCCCTTCTGGTGATGACGAAGAAGCTTCGCCTCGTCGAATGTTCCAGTGGAGACATTGGCTAAAAGAGCCTTCTTTCTATCAGGTGACTTCTTGTCCAACGTAGGGCTGGGCAATATGGCCTTTTATTAATATCTCGATAGTTTTGGGTCATGTCACGATACACAATATATATCGCGATATTTTGCCTTAGCCTTGAAAGAACACTTGATGCATATAATCACAGCAGTATGATGTTTCTATGTGTCTACATTAAAGCATTCTTCTTCATACGGCATTAATAAATGCTACTTTTGAACTTTCATGCAGCGAGGGAAACCACAACTAAGTCAATTTACCAAAACTGTATTTATTAAACAGTTATTAAGCAGTGGCACAAACATTCATATCATTTCCAAAACAGAAAGTGCAAGATTGTCAGAGACATTTTAAAACAAACTATGAGTGCAGTTTTGTGCATGATGTCACTAAGATGACATATCAAAACAACGTTAAATTAAAGTTTACTTTTTGTACAGAACGCCACGAGAATATTTTAAAACAAATAAAGTGCACTTTTGTGCAAGATGTCACACAAGATATTTCAATAAGTGTCAAATAAAAATGAGCTGCATAATAGGAAATCAATAGCAGTGCTGCTACTTTTTGTAGCAATGCTTTTGCCGCATAATTTTTTCAACGTATTCCTGCTTGAATCCAACCCACCGCCAGACGATGGACCCCCTGCTGTTTTTCTTGGGAATTAATTCTTCCTTCATTTGTTACCACAATTTTCGCACCTTCTCTATCTTGTATTACCACTCGCAACGCACAGTTAGCATCACAGCTAATGTTACTCATGTAGCAACCTCTTTGCTCGGGGAGGGCGTGTGACGTTGCACACGGTACCTGTGTAAGAAGGTGTGCTTGTTTACGTCTATGTGAGAAGGTGACAAGAAAGACTGGGAAACACATGTAGTGTAATGCTCGCAGATAAAAACAACTGCGTGAGAACATATACTCGAATATCACGATATAGTCATTTTCTATATCGCACAGAGAAAAACCCGCGATATATCGATATATCGCCCAGCCCTACCTCAACGTTACACCTGTTACACTCCTTACAGCAGGGCTCCCCAAACCAATGTGATGGATGTGATGATATGAAACTCAGTCTTTGAAGCAGCAATATTTAACACTGTTGTGTCCCAGTGTTTACATATTTATTTCAAATAGTATTATCACTGGAGGACTAGAGGAAAAGGAATGTCTAAGCATGCTACAGTAGACACACACCGGGCAGGACACAAGAAGCTAACTGCCAAAGCTTCAGGAGTGATTGATCCAGATGTCAATGGATGGATGGATATTAGATTGATTTTTTTTAAATTATAATTATTATAGAATAATTTATGGTAATTTTTGTTATTGTTTACAAACTCAGGGAGTAGGTCTCTGAATACAGGAGGCTTTGAGGACAAAACCCAAATTATTTAAATGGGAGCCAATAGTAGTTTTTTCTTTTGTTTAGTTAGTGTGCACTTTATTTTGTTAAAAAAATATTCTATGTAGCATTCAATACCACTACATTAATACATATTTTGATTGTTGAACAATAACAGGGAATTCTACATTTAATAAGATAAGCTTTAAAGGAATGTTCATTTATTTATTTATATTCTTTAGTTACTTGCTGTAAAGCATTTTAAGTTATATTATCTATTTTCAAAGTATCAAAGGCCAAAAATGTTGATCGGTACATCCCTAATTATTAGTATTTTTGTTTTAATTTTGCTGTGGGCTAAGGAAAAATTAGCTCATGGCCGGAACCTCAGTTCTTCTATGCTCGTATGACAATTTTAAAAAAATATGTCTGTTTTTGGACGCTGTCTCTTATATCGTGCTGAGTACCAAACAAGGCATCCACATGTTGATGGTTTTTAAATAAGTATGGCTGCAAATCGGTTGCATTCTGCTGTGGGGGTTTAAAAGTCACGACAGTGTGACGTGTTGTGCCGTAACGCTCTCTCATGCTCGCAATCATTAGTTGTTTGCTGTGGGTTTCTTAGGGACGACGCGAGTACCAGAACTTTGATTCATGTGAGAAACATTATTGTTTGCCGCTCATTGTCGTCTTTGCCAACTTCAATAAAGGGTAAAAGTAATGTTAAATCTTCCTTTATCGTTATTTATTTGTACTTTATCCAAGTATTTAATGTTAGCATTTTGGGTTGTGTGGAACAAATGAATTGGTTTTAAATTGTTTCCTGGAGGAACAATTGTTTAATTTTTCGTACGATTTGGTTTTTGACAAACCTTTGGAACGGGTTAATATCAAAAACCGAGGTACCATAGTATATAGTTGCTGTTGTATTAGCATTAATTTATTACCAACATATCTCCATATTATTACCAGTATATCTCAGTTGACGTTAGATATACTGTATAAAATATGACAACGCAGCAGGCACAAGACCAGACCTGGGCAAAGGTCCGGGGGCCACATGCGGCCCGTTGAGCTTTTCAATCTGGCCCGCCGGACATTCCCAAATATTTGTTTTAGATCTTTAAGATGGAAACTGTTGCTGCCATTATGATGTCCAGTGATTTTTTTCAAATGACCATAAGTCATATTTATCTAAGATGGACAGCTCCAGACTTGAGAAACTGATCAGGCGGGCCGGTTCTACAATCGGAATGAAACTGGACTCACTGGTGACGGTGGCAGAGAAGAGGACTGTTGACAAACTAGCAAGCATCCTGGATGATGCCAGTCACCCTCTGCATAGCGTTATCAGTTGCCAGAGGAGCCTGTTCAGTGCTAGACTGCTTCATCCCAAGTGCAGGACTAATAGACTCAAGAACTCCTTTGTCCCACACGCCATTAGACTGTACAACTCCTCTCTGGGACGGGGGTTGGGGGGTACAAGGATGACAGGGGATTCAAATCATTAACAGCGCAATACGTTTTCATAACATGGTCACTACTGCCTACTTTGTCTTGTTATATTCTTATTTTACTGTTATATTGTTATTCCCATTGTTTTTATTCTTTTTGTAATATTTCTCTATTTTGTTTCCTTTTAAACCCCCATTATTTACTTTTTACTCTTTTTTAAATTGATCTCAACTCTGTACACTGCTGCTGGAATTTTAATTTTCCTGAAGGAACTCACCTGAAGGAATCAATAAAGTACTATCTATCTATCTATCTATCTATCTATCTATCTATCTATCTATCTATCTATCTATCTATCTATCTATCTATCTATCTATCTATCTATCTATCTATTTCAATGGTTGGAATCTGCGCTTCTGCATAATATTTTGGTGACTAGTGTTGTCCTAATACCAATATTATTTTGATACTTTTCGATATTTTTCCAAATAAAGGGGACTAGAAAAAATTGCATTATAGGCTTTATTTTAACAAAAAATCTTAGTACCGGTACTTTTCAGAGGTGGTATGGTACCGACTATGATTCATAAAAATCGCGGTACTATACTAATACTCCTGTACCGTACAACCCTACTAGTTACTATGGTAATCTACGTCACAGCAGGTCAGACGAGGCACCGAGCAGTGTCGGTGGGGAGCGTTTCCACATAGTGTTTCCAGAGCGGCCAGCCTGAAATGTGGGTGTCAGGGATAGATGTGGAAGGAGATTTTTTTAAAAAAGTGCTAAAGCTTAGTGATACATCACATATATCAGAGTGTAGATGTTTTTTGTTTTTTTACTCTTCACGTTTAGATTTCGCTGAGTTTGTTGCATTTTTGTTGCATTTGGCCGATTACTATGGTAATCTAATTAGTTATTATAATAATCGAATTAGTTTCTCTGGTCATCTAGTTAGTTACTATGGTAATGTAAGTCACAGCAGCTCAGACGAGGCACCAAGCAGTGTGGGTGGGCAGCGTTTCCACAGACGTGGAAGAAGATTTTCTCAACAAAGTTCTAAAGCTTAATAATGTATCAGATATATCAGATTGTACGTGGGTTTATTTTTTACCCTTCGCGTTCATATTTCATTGTTTGTTTTACTTTTGTGTTGCGTTTCACTTGATTGTAAAATGTGTCGATCGAAAATGGGTGTGACGTTCATATTTTGTCAATATTCAGTGTTTTATCCTTCAGAGAAAAATGTAAAATTCCATTATGTTTTTTAGGGCGGTCTGTCATAACGTTTTAGCATTCAATCAGACATTATTGTGACGTTTTGTATTAGCGTTCATACAAATAGATATACTGGCCCCCAGACACATTTAGTTCTCTAAATTTGGCCCCCGGCTGAAAATAATTGCCCAGGCCTTGTCTAAATCAGTGGTTCTCAAATGGGGGTATGCGTACCGCTGGGGGTACTTTAAGGTATGCCAATGGGTACGTGAGATTTTTAAAACATATTCTAAAAATAGCAACAATTCAAAAACTCTTTATAAATATATTTATTGAATAATACTTCACTAAAATATGAATGTAAGTTCTTAAACTGTGAAAAGAAATGCAACAATGCAATATTCAGTGTTGACAGCTAGATTTTTTGTGGACATGTTCCATAAATATTGATGTTAAAGATTTCTTTTTTTGTGAAGAAATGTTTAGAATTAAGTTCATGAATCCAGATGGATCTCTATTACAATCCCCGAAGAGGGCACTTTAAGTTGATGATTACTTTTATGTGTAGGAACCTTTATTATTAATTGAATCACTTGTTTATTTTTCAACAAGGTTTTAGTTATTTTTATATCTTTTTTTCCAAGTAGTTCAAGAAAGACCACTACAAATGAGCAATATGTTGCACTCTTATACAATTTAATGAATCAGAAACTGATGACATAGTGCTGTATTTTACTACTTTATCTATTTTTTTCAACCAAAAATGCTTTGCCTCTGATTAGGGGGTACTTGAATTAAAAAAATGTTTACAGGGGGTACATCACTGAAAAAAGGTTGAGAACCACTGGTCTAAATGCTCCAAACACAGAAAACTACTGCATGTTCCTGGGTTGTTAGTTTGTTTTTGGTTTGAGTTTATTCTGTGTTGCTGTACACCGCACACCACAGCCAAAAATGAGTGCGATTATGCAATTTAAATATTGTATTGCAGAATCTTGGAACATGTGATGTTTGGGTTTTGGGTAAAAAAAACAACCTTTTAAACATGTTTGACTGTGCACAATCCTGAAAGTGATAAGCAAAATAATGTTCCATTTTGATTTACTGTGACACCAGGTGGCCTTTCTTTACATGTGCACAAGACTGATAGTCAACCTGTCCCAGTCCTACATCTCTGTTTACCTCACCAACTCTCTGATGCTACCTAAGGTAGGAGCTTGCGCTGCGGTACCATCAACACTGTTGTTGTCTAACGTGCTTCTTCTCCCCACAGAACTTCATTGCCATTATACCGCTGGTGATGTACATCAGCGGATTTGTGAGCTCGCTGGCAATGAAGCCGATTAGCAAGCTTGTAGGCATCAGTGTGAGTAAAACATTCACATTCAGTGTATTTCTGTACGTACACAGGTCACATGTGCAACTGATGCAAAAACAACAAGATAACCCTTAAATTTCACTGATAATTACCATTAAAAAATGAGGGCTGTCAAAATTAATTCATCATTATTAATCAAGTTTCCACTGAATTAAGCCATCTGCAGCGTACCTTAAGCGCATTTCTGCTACACACAGCATCTTTTAAAAGACAAATCGACATTAAATGAATGCATGATATTTTATTTTCAGATGATGTATTTTGCCGGCCTGCTGCTGGTGATCAGCTTTGCCGCCTGGGTGATTCTGGACCGGAACATGGGCGCTGACAGCATCTATGGCGCGGCAGTGCTGCTAGGATCAGGGTCAGCTATCATCCTGGTCATGTCGCTGTCCATGACAGCCAAACTCATCGGGGAGCATACGGTAAGTTAAGGGAGGACACAGAAGCACTGGAAAAAGAAAAAAAAAACGCCCTTAGGCATCTTGCTGAGGAAGATAAAAATAATTTGTCCTGCTGAGTCATTGCTGCTGGGCTCTTATGACACTTGTTTTTTTTTACTATTTTTAAAAAGATACTTCGAGAGAACTATTACTTGTGTGTCTTCTGAATGACAAGAAAAAGAAACACAACTGGTGGTTTTATCTGTTTTTGTTATTTTTTTCATTGATTCATTTTACCCAAAAACAGTCTTTTATCAGCTGATGTGTCTTATCTTTTTTGGGGGAGGGGGGATTTTCTCTGCGCTGGTAAGTTTAGATAATAATGCTGTTTAACATCGTTTTGGTGTATAAGAAATTAGGGATGCATCAAAAGGAAAATATTTGGTCAGAACTGGAAATGAGCAAACCAAGCCTGACAACTAGGGATGTCGCGATCAGGGATTTATGCTGCCGATTCCGATACCAATCATCCATGAGCGAATCGGCCGATACCAATACCGATCAAATGTACTATCTATAATTTTTTCTATATACTGTATTTTCCTGAGTAATTTTGATGGTTTAAAACTATTAGTTTCTTATTCTCTTTTATTACAAAACATTTTTGTTGTACTTGTTGCAATGACAATAAAGACCTACCTACCTACCTACCTGCCTACCTACCTACCTACCATTGTTTGAATAAAGCAATCAACCATTATTCTTTATTCTAACAGGTAAAAAAACTAATTGAGATTAACATTTATTCTTTAAGAGCGGCCTGGCCAAGAGGGCAACAAAACAAAGTTACATAAATACATAATACAAAAACAAAACAACAGCAGTCACACACTATAATTGAAAATATAAATAACTTGGTGTGAATGTGGAAATAGTGTCAAAGCGCTTTGAGTGCATTGAAGGTAGAAAAGCGCTATGCAAGTATAACCCATTTAACATTTAACTGACAACTTTAACAGAAAAAACATGCGATAGATCAAAATAATTTAAAATGTTTCAGTGAAAAATCCTTTAAAAGCAAGTACAGTGCCCAACATAAGTTGTTTTTGGTGTTTGAGCAAAACCAATAGTACACAATAACTAAACTGAAGCAAAACTACCATTTACTACTCATTGAAATGCTTTTGCCCTCAATGTCCTCATGTGTCCAAGGAAATAGTCCTTAAATTTGTAAACATTAAAAAACTAACAAAAAAGATTCTAATAAAATAAAAAACGTTGAACTAATCAATCACTCTGGTATCGATCATATACTTCTACCCTTTGTGGCGACACAACCAATTTCGTGTTGTGTACTGACTGACAATGCTGACCCAAAAACAGTTGTTATATAATCCCCTTTCTAAATATTTTCAATCTACTTGTTAATAGCTGCTTACTTTTTGCTGTAACGCGGTTCCATCTAAACTTCCTAAACTTTATTAAGCATTAATTTCTTCTGTTGTTTAAAGCAGTGGTCCCCAACCACTGTTTTTTTATTTGTTTTTTTTTATTAAATCAACATAAAAAACACAATATACACTTACAATTAATGCACCAACAACAAAAACCTCCCTTTTTCATGACAAAAACGTCCCTTTTTCATGACAAAGAAAAACAAAAACAAAAAAAAAACAGATGACAGCCAAATGGACTTTGCTGTTTTATTTTCAATGACACAATAGAAAATACTTACTCATAGTAATACAGTTGTTATTAGTGAGAATATACTTATTTTAAGGCAGGGGTCTCAAAAACGTGGCCCTGGCCCGCGAGACGTTAATTTGTGGCCCGCACCTTAATATGATTATTGAATGTTGGTGCGGCCCGGTGCACTTTACAGCGTCATGCTTACATACCCCTGATTTTTCCGGGAGACTCACAAATTTCAGTGCCCCCCAGGGGTATATATTCTTCCGAATATCACCCGAATATCACTATTAAGGGGGCACCATGGAGGCCCTGCCTTTAGCATCCTCTACATCCTGTACAATCAGCGTGCGTGCCCGGCCAAATGTTGTATTTGGCTCCTGCAGACGCAGCAGCCGACTTCAAGACATAGTTGATCAACAGCCATACAGGTCACACTGAGGGTGGCCATATAAACAACTTTTAACACTGTTACAAATATGTGCCACACTGTGAACCCACACCAAACAATAATGACAAACACATTTTGGGAGAACATCCGCACCGTAACACAACAGAACAAATACCCAGAATCCCATGCAGATTGAACTCTTCCGGGCTATAATATACACCCATGGCCCCCCGAACCCTGCCCCCTATTGTAGCCCGGAAGAGTTAGGGCTACATTGGATTCTGGGTATTTGTTCTGTTGTGTTGCGGTGCGGATGTTCTCCCAAAATATTGTTTGGTGTGGGTTCACAGTGTGGCGCATATTTGTAACAGTGATAAAGTTGTTTATACGGCCACCCTCAGTGTGACCTGTATGGCTGTTAATCAAGTATGTCTTGCAGTCACTTCCGTGTGTCTGCAGAAGCCTCATACAAAATGTGACTGGGCTGGCACGCTGTTTGAATGGTGGAAAGGCGGACGAGATGGCAGGTTGTAGAGGACGCTAAAGGCAATGCCATTACGGCACACCCTTAATATTGTTGCCCAGGTGAAAACCGGGAGAATGAGTGCCGTGGGACATTGTCGGGAGGGGCACTGATATTCGGGTATTTTCCGGAAAGATCGCGAGAGTTGGCAAGTATGTTGCTAGGACGGGAAAGCCCTTCAAAGAAGGTGAATTCATCAAAAAGTGCATGTAAGATTTTTATAAGAAATCTTTTCTTGCGACCCAGCCTCACCCAGTGTCTGCATCCAGTGGCCCCCAGGTCAATTGAGTTTGAGACCCCTGGTTTAAGATATTTTTGGTTTTATTGAGGTTAGCTAATTTTCTTGTTCTATTGGCAGAGAATTTTTCTTAGTTCAAATAAAATACTTCTAATGTTTGTTTGTTTTTTTTTCTTGTTTTTGAACACTGACTTTTTGCAATGTAAAAATGTGTTTATTTCAGTTACTGGCTATAAAACATTTTCAGGTCTATAATCTATTGTCATGTGACTTTGTGTCTTGTTTGACAGCAAAGTGGAGCTTTTGTTTATGGCTCAATGAGCTTTACAGACAAGGTGGCCAACGGCGTGGGAGTCATTGTCATCCAGAGCATCAGACCATGCAGGTGAGCCGCACCACCTGTCACACGCCCACCTAATTAGATAAATAATGGCTTTTTACCGGTTTCTCATGGTGCTTTAGTGTTTAAAAGGGGCATCGTTTAGGTATTTATTAAAATTTTCTACCAAATATCCTGTCCAGAGTCACAGGTGCGTTGGAGCCTATCCCAGCTGACTTTAGATGGGAGGCAGAACGCACCCTTGACTGGTCTCCAGTCAACCACAGGACACATATAGATAATTATTCACACCTTATGAAGTCTCCAAATATAGCCCAACATTCCTATTTTTGTACTGGGAAGAAAACAAGATTGAAGTAGGGCTGGGGGATATGGCCTTTTTTTTAAATCTCTGTATTTTTAGGCTATGTAACGATAAACGATATATATCTCGATATTTTGCCTTAGCCTTGAATTAACACGTGATGCATATAATCACAGCAGTATGATGATTTAATGTGTTTACATTAAAACATTCTTGTTCATACTGCATTAATATATGCTCATTTTAAATGTTCATGCAGAGAGGGAAATCACAACTAAGTCCATCCATCCATCCATTTCCTACCGCTTATTCCCTTTCGGGGCCGCGGGGGGCGCTGGTGCCTATCTCAGCTACAATCGGGCGGAAGGCGGGGTACACCCTGGACTAAGTCAATTGACCAAAAGTGTATTAATTAAACAGTTATTAAGCAGTGGCACAAACGTTCATGTCATTTCAAAACAGAAAGTGCAAGATTATCAGAGACATTTTAAAACAAGCTATGAGTGCACTTTTGCGCATGATGTCACTGAGATGACACATCAAAACAACACTAAATTAAAAGTGCACTTTTTGTACAAAAAGCCACGACAATAGTTTAAAACAAATAAAGTGCACTTTTGTGCATGATGTCACACAAGATATTTCAATAACTGTCAAATAAAAATTAGCTGCATAATAGGAAATCAGGGGCTTCACGGTGGGAGAGGGGTTAGTGCGTCTGCCTCACAATACGAAGGTCCTGCAGTCCTGGGTTCAAATCCAGGCTCGGGATCTTTCTGTGTGGAGTTTGCATGTTCTCCCCGTGAATGCATGGGTTCCCTCCGGGTACTCCGGCTTCCTCCCACTTCCAAAGACATGCACCTGGGGATAGGTTGATTGGCAACACTAAATTGGCCCTAGTGTGTGAATGTGAGTGTGAATGTTGTCTGTCTATCTGTGTTGGCCCTGCGATGAGGTGGGGACTTGTCCGGGGTGTACTCCGCCTTCCGCCCGATTGTAGCTGAGATAGGCGCCAGCGCCCCCCGCGACCCCAAAAGGGAATAAGCGGCAGAAAATGGATGGATGGAATAGGAAATCAAATCACCATCAAATGTGGTAGGTTCCTGCGGACAATATCTCCTTCTGTTGTTGACTATTTGTTTCATACGGTGTTGATCTGGAAACCGAACGGAGATGTTGACATGCAGAGTTTCAAGCTCTCTTCATTCTCTAGCAGGTGACTTTTCAAATAATGTTACATATTAGCAGTAATGCTACTTTTTGTAGCAACGCTTTTGCCCCACACTTGACATATTAAAGTTGTCTGTTCGACATATTCCCGCTTGAAGCAAAACCACAGCTAGACGATGGACTCCCTGCTGTTTTTATTGGGAATTATTTCTTCCTTCATTTGTTACCAGACTTACACCTTCTTTCTCTCGTATTACCACTCGCACCACAGCTAACGTTACTCATGCTGCTACATGCCTGTTCCGCGAGGGCGTATACGTATGTGACGTATGTAAGAAGGTGCGCTTGTTTTATCTCTGTGAGGAGAGACAACAAAAAGTGAGAAGAGCCTGTAGTGTAATGCCCGCAGCTAAAAACAACTGCGTGAGAACGTATACTCGAATATCACGATATAGTCATTTTCTATACCGCACAGAGACAAACCCGTGATATATCGAGTATATCGATATATCGCCCAGCCCTAGTTTGAAGCATTATAATCCACACATTCCCAACCAAAGGACTTCACCTGAGGGATTATATACTGTTCTGCGGAAAATTATCGAATTTCACCAAATTAATAATAATAATAATGGATTAAATTTATATCGCGCTTTTCTATTGTTGGATACTCAAAGCGCTCACAGAGAAGTGAGAACCCATCATTCATTCACACCTGGTGGTGGTAAGCTACATCTGTAGCCACAGCTGCCCTAGGGTAGACTGATGGAAGCATGGCTGCCAGTTTGCGCCTACGGCCCCTCCGACCACCACCAATCATTCATTCATCATTCATTCACCAGTGTGAGCGGCACCGGGGGCAAAGGGTGAATTGCCCTGCCCAAGGACACAACGACAGCGATTTGGATGTCAATAGGTGGGAAGCGAACCTGCAACCCTCAGGTTTCTGGCACGGCCGCTCTACCCACTACATCATGCCGCCCCAATTAGTCTGCAAATGTATCATTTCAATCTACCTATGCCCCTTATAGTTGAGGAATTCACATTATTCGCATAATTTTGGTCTTGACCTCTGTATGTATGATGAGATTATCGCAGATCTTCAAGATGCAACCTTTTAATCTAATTCAAATAGTAGGATAATGAGATTGATTTGGTGGATTTAAAGATTCCTTTTTATTTATAAATGAAATTGTAAATGGGTATTTTGTGGGTAGATTTTGAAATGTATTGTATTATACTGTATTTTGGATATTATATGATGATATATGTTTTAACTGTGGGTCCCTGTCCATAAGATGTGTGCGTGTAGGGATAACCTTTTTGCAGAACAGACTCTGATATTAACAAAAGAAACAATAATATAACACAAAATGAGTGTCTGTAAATAAATAAATACATATGCCAGCAGAGACAGACAAATCAATTACCTGTTCTTCCACTAGATGGCAGAAGACACATGATCAACCTGTAAATCCACCTGTTACCAATAAGTCATGATATATGTGTGTTGCCTCGATTAAGGTTGGGAAACAGAAACACTGATGTGAAAAATGACAAAAACAGTATTTCCTCACACCCCTGTGGCTTTAACAAGAAAAGTACAGTTGTACCTCAATTTACAAGCTTGATTAGTTCTATGGCAGAGCTCTTAACACAAGTCTCCCATTGAAATTGATTTAAATCAATTTAATTAGTGTTTGCGCTACCAAAACAACACAATTTTAAAATGTAACTTGCCTTTAAAAAAATAAAAACAAACCTATAGAACAGGGATCGGGAACTTTATTGGCTGAGAGATCCATAAAAGCCAAATATTTTAAAATGTATATCCCGTGAGAGTCATATAATATTTTATAACACTGAATAATATTAATAAGTAAGACCAACATTTTTAGAGTATAATAAGTCTCTTATTCTTTTTAATACCACTGTTGTTCTGATGCTAACCAATAATAAATACAATACTTCTTACCATCAGTGCGACTTCTTGAACAGGTGCTGTAGAAAAAGGATGTATGGATTAAAATGCATGAGAGTGTTTGGTATTTTGGAAGTTATTTTTAAACACTGTGATTACCAGCGGAATTATTCATTATTTATCATGTTAAGCAATGTCAGCTAAGATCCATCTGAGAGCCAGACGCAGTCATCAGAAGAGCCACATCTGGCTCGAGAGCCATAGGTTGCCTAGCCCTGCTATAGAATGAAGTACTAACAACTACAGTAGTTGTATAAAGTAATGTAATAACAGTTATTAATAATCCAGCTGCTTTTCCGTCAAACACTCACTCAACGGTTTCTACATATTTTCATGGATACATGTCTGCTGTTTGTATATAATTTCAACATTCTTGGCTGGCGTTGGATTCATTTTGCTTCAGCATGGTGCAGACTATGATACACTCGAATCGGCAACACACCGTCATGTTTCTGATGATTTCTTTCTTTAATACAATGAATATCGTCGACTTTTCGCCAGCACTGTCCTTCACACTCTCATTCTTCCTTTCATGGTTTGGGAAAAAGTTAAGGTAGATCTGTAGCTATAAGCTGATGCTAGCGAGTAAGACCAGATGCTTTAGGAGGACCTTATGGGGTTCGCTGTGACATTTTCTTCGCCGACTAATGGCAGGGATGCTCGTAACTTAAAAGCGCAATAATTAGCACAGATACAGCTTTTTATCTCAAACACTCTTAAGGTGTAGTATAGAAAAACAATGAAAAGATAAATCCCAGTCCTGTCCAGAATTGCTGTAGGCCAGGAGTCACCAACCTTTTTGAAACCAAAAGCTACTTCTTGCGTATTGATTAATGCGAAGGGCTACCAGTTTGATACACACTTAAATAAATTGCCAAAAATAGCCAATTGACTCAATTTAGCTTTAACTCTATGTTATTATTAATAATTAATGATATTTATCTTTGTGGAAAGACTGATCATCTTAATGATTTCTCACAATAAATATATATTTTTGATGACATGTTTTAAATAGGTTAAAATCCAATCTGCACTTTGTTAGAATATATAACAAATTAGACCAAGCTATATTTCTAACAAAGATAAATCATTATTCATCATAGATTTTCCAGAACAAATATGTTAAAAGAAATTCAAAAGATTTTGAAATAAGATTTAAATTTGATTCTACAGATTTTCTAGATTTGCCAGAATAATTTTTGGGAATTTCAATCATAGTAAGTTTGAAGAAATATTTCACAAATATTCTTTGTCGAAAAAACAGAAGCTAAAATGAAGAATTAAATTAAAATGTATTTATTATTCTTTACAATAAAAAAAAAATACTTTAACATTGATTTAAATTGTCAGGAAAGAAGAGGAAGGAATTTAAAAGGTAAAAAGGTATGTGTTTAATAATCCTAAAATCCTTTTTAAGGTTGTATTTTTTCTCTAAAATTGTCTTTCTGAAAGTTATAAGATGCAAAGTAAAAAAATTAATGAATTTATTTAAAGAAGTGAAGACCAAGTCTTTAAAATATTTTCTTGGATTTTCAAATTCTATTTGAGTTTTGTCTCTCTTAGAATTAAAAATGTTGAGCAAAGCTAGACCAGCTTGCTAGTAAATACGTAAAATTTTAAAAATAGAGGCAGCTCACTGGTAAGTGCTGCTATTTGAGCTATTTTTACAACAGGCCAGCGGGCTACTCATCTGGTCCTTACGGGCTACCTGGTGCCCACGGGCACCGCGTTGGTGACCCCTGCTGTAGGCTATACAATAGTATTAAGTAAAACTAAAATAACTGATAATTAAGTTATTTACAGTTATTGCAGTTTTATGAGGTTGTTTTTAATAACATGTACAGTACTTAGTTTGCTGGGAAGATATATTAGCGATGCTGTGTTTGATAATGTTTTTTTTACTGTTTGTTTACCAGGTGTCTTTTTGCTAGAATGATTTGTATGGGATAAAACCATGATTTGAATATGTACATTATTCATAGTAGTTGTTCTTGTAAGACTGTCTTTCCCTTTTTCTCTCTCACCCACAGCACAGAAGCATGCTGCCCAGCGTGTATATGGTTTTATCGTGACGTCATGGCCATAGTAACAGGGGGCGTGGCCGTGGCTGCAACAGGTTGCCTGTTAACCATTCTCATTTGGCCAATCAAGACCAGGAAAAACTGAATGACACTAATACATTATTAATATTATTGAATTCTGCCGCTATGGGTTTAAAATCATTCCAAATGATATGTGCAAGTTTGTGTGACATCTTCATGGATGCCTTTATACAAAACTTGACATTCACGCACAGTTTACTTTGCTTTATTTTTATTTTTTAATGTGCATTTTTATTTTGACAGTGGAATGATGTGTTGTATGCTGTATAACATAAGGTCAAACCTCATTTAATGTATGTAAACCACTTACCTTTGAAGTTGTAAAGATGAAACACAGAATATGTATGTTATTTACTCAGAACCTGACTTGCTGCAATGTGCAATTGAACACACTAAAGGCCCAAAAATAAAAACTGTGATTACAGTATGACTGTATGTCAAGTGTGACTGAATATGTGCTTGAAATTCTTATCACACAGAAAAGTGTTGATTTTTAAAAAGTAACAACCATATTAAGAGACATACTGTAAATAGATCAAATGGTTACGTGAATGTGAAACACTGTAAATAATGACCCAACAAATGCAATATATAGTACATACAGTAGATATGTGCTGCAACTTACAGTAGATAAATTAGGTTACTAATTGTATTCAAAACATCTCTTACTGTGATGCAGTATACATATTTAATTTATGCAGTGAAATGGAGCAAATTAATAAATAGACAGTACCTTTTGTTAAACAATAAAAAGGCAATACAAATCCACAAAAAAGTATATATAAAAAACATTTACGTTAGGTCAGGAAAAAAACACAGAGGCTATTTCATCCTTACAAGCCTGTTTCGCAGGATTCTCTGCTCTTCAGGGGATGCTCCAACCACAACATATTTAATGTTTGAACTGATTACCAATTTTTTTTTGCAAATAATCATTAACTTTAGAATTTGATGCCAGCAACATGTGACAAATAAGTTGGGAAAGGTGGCAATAAATACTGATAAAGTTGAGGAATGCTCATCAAACAATTGTTTGGAACATCCCACGGTGCACAGGTTAATTGGGAACAACTGGGTGCCATGATTGGGTATAAAAACAGCTTCCCAAAAAATGCTCAGTCTTTCACAATAAAGGATGGGGCGAGGTACACCCCTTTGTCCACAACTGTGTGAGCAAATAGTCAAAAAAGTTTAAGAACAACGTTTCTCAAAGTGCAATTGCAAGAAATTTAGGGATTTCAACATCTACGGTCCATAATATCATCAAAAGGTTCTGAGAATCTGGAGAAATCACTCCACGTAAGTGGCATGGCCGAAAATCAACATTGAATGACTTTGACCTTCGATCCCTCAGACAGCACCGTATCAAAAAACGACATCAATCTCTAAAGGATATCACCACATGGGCTCAGGAAACACTTTAGAAAACCATCCATCCATCCATTTTCTACTTCTTATTCCATTTGGGGTCGTGGGGGGCCCTGGTGCCTATCTCAGCTACAATCGGGCGGAAGGCGGCGTACACCCTGGACAAGTCGCCACTTCATCACAGGGCCAACACAGATAGACAGACAAACAACATTCACTCTCACATTCACACACTAGGGCCAATTTAGTGTTGCCAATCAACCTATGCATGTCTTTGGAAAACCACTTTCACTAAATACAGTTGGTCGCTACATCTGTAAGTGCAAGTTAAAGCTCTACTATGCAAAGCGAAAGCCATTTATCAACAACATCCAGAAACGCCACCGGCTTCTATGGGCCCGAGATCATCTAAGATGGACTGATGCAAAGTGAAAAAGTGTTCTGTGGTCTGACGAGTCCACATTTCAAATTGTTTTTGGAAATATTCGACATTGTGTCATCCGAACCAAAGAGAAAGCGAACCATCCAGACTGTTATCCACGCAACGTTCAAAATCCAGCATCTGTGATGGTATGGGGGTGCATTAGTGCCCAAGGCATGGGTAACTTACACATCTGTGAAGGCACCATTAATGTTGAAAGGTACATACAGGTTTTGGAACAACATATGCTGCCATCTAGGCGCCGTCTTTTTCATGGACGCCCCTGCTTATTTCAGCAAGACAATGCCAAGCCACATTCCGCACGTGTTTCAACAGCGTGGCTTCGTAAAAAAAAGAGTGCGGGTACTTTCCTGGCTCGCCTGCAGTCCAGACCTGTCTCCTATCGAAAATGTGTGGCGCATTATGAAGCGTAAAATACGACAGCGGAGACCCCGGACTGTTGAACGACTGAAGCTCTCTTTACATAAAACAAGAATGGGAAAGAATTCCACTTTCAAAGCTTCATCAATTAGTTTCCTCAGTTCCCAAACGTTTATTGAGTGTTGTTAGAAGAAACAGTGATGTAACACAGTGATGAACATGCCCTTTCCCAACTACTTTGGAACATGTTGCAGCCATGAAATTCTAAGTTAATTGTTATTTGCAAATCAAATATCTTGTCTTTGTAGTGCATTCAATTGAATATGCGTTGAAAAGGACTTGCAAATCATTGTATTCCGTTTATATTTACATCTAACACAATTTCCCAACTCATATGGAAACGGGGTTTGTATACATGTGTGTGTGTATATATATATATATATATATATATATATATATATATATATATATATATATATATATATATATATATATATATATATATATATATATGGCTTCACGGTGGAAGAGGGGTTAGTGCGTCTGCCTCACAATACGAAGGTCCTGCAGTCCTGGGTTCAAATCCAGGCTCGGGATCTTTCTGTGTGGAGTTTGCATGTTCTCCCCGTGAATGCGTGGGTTCCCTCCGGGTACTCCGGCTTCCTCCCACTTCCAAAGACACCTGGGGATAGGTTGATTGGCAACACTAAATTGCCCCTAGTGTGTGAATGTGAGTGTGAATGTTGTCTGTCTATCTGTGTTGGCCCTGCGATGAGGTGGCGACTTGTCCAGGGTGTACCCCGCCTTCCGCCCGATTGTAGCTGAGATAGGCGCCAGCGCCCCCCGCGACCCCGAAAGGGAATAAGCGGTAGAAAATGGATGGATATATATATATATATATATATATATATATATATATATATATATGTATGTATGAACAAAAATAGAGGAAAAAGGTACACCATGTCGAACTTTATTGTATCTTAAGGATTCAATGATCGATTGTATCAAAAAGTGTACCAAGGCTGACCCCTGGCGCTAGAAGACATGCGGTGTTTGGGGTGTTGTGCGGTCAGCCTCATCACGGCGGACTGGTGGGGCCATTAACACGCAGGCAGAACTTGTTCGAGGCTGTGGACTGCGAGCAGCAGACCGTTGTCCGAAGTGGAGGACGCTTTCTGTCGCTTAAACTCAGCTTTAAAATTGACTCAAGAATATACATTTTTTTGTTTTTAACCACTTATTTAGCTTGCTGAAGAAGAAAAGCAGTTTTGACTGATTACAAGGACGACTTTTGATTCGCAGCGATACCCAGGTAAGGCAACTCTTCTAAGGTGCTGAAAGGTGCTTTTATCCACCATTATTTCTGCATTATATTCAAGCAGAAGTAATTTGTTAAAACTCGTTTTCTTCATTTTTTCAATAAACAAACCACTTAATTCCGTTTATTTCACTTATAGAAGTATATACCGTATTGTTTAATTCCGATTGAAAAGTGTTTAAACTAGTGCCCTTCAGAGTGTGGACTGTGTGCCATTTTGGGCACCCCGATAGTTTTTATTGGCCCTCAGTATGTTCCAGAAATATAATAAACTCATTAGTAATAAGACAGGTTGCTAATTTGCCTCATCACATATTTAAAGGCCTACTGAAATGAGATTTTCTTATTTAAACGGGGATAGCAGGTCCATTCTATGTGTCATACTTGCTCATTTTGAGATATTGCCATATTTTTGCTGAAAGGATTTAGTAGAGAACATTGACGATAAAGTTTGCAACTTTTGGTCGCTAATAAAAAAGCCTTGCCTTTACCGGAAGTCGCAGATGATGACGTCACAAGGGAGAGGGCTCCTCACGTCCTCACATTGTTTTTAATGGGAGCCTCCTACAAAAAGAGCTATTCGGACCGAGAAAACGACAATTTCCCCATTAATTTGAGCGAGGATGAAAGATTCATGGATGATGATATTGATAGCGAAGGACTAGAAAAAAATAAAAATAAAAAGTTAAAGTAAAAAAAAAAAAGGCGATTGCATTAGGACGGATTCAGATGTTTTAAGACACATTTACTAGGATAATTCTGGGAAATCCCTTATCTTTTTATTGTGTTGCTAGTGTTTTAGTGAAATTAAATAGTACCTGATAGTCGGAGGGGTGTGTCCACGGGTGTCTTGAGGCCAGTGTCTGAGGGAAGTCACGGCAGATACAAGAACGGCGCAAACTCCACAGATCTCCGGTAAGAGGCGACTTTTTAACCCAATTTTCTCACCGAAACCTGCCGGTTGACAAGTGGTCGGGAACCATGTTCGCTTGACCGCTCTGATCCATAGTAAAGCTTCACCTCTGGGAATTTTAAACAAGAAATCACCGTGTGTTTGTGTGGCTAAAGGCTAAAGCTTCTCAACTCCATCTTTCTACTTTGACTTCTCCATTATTAATTGAACAAATTGCAAAAGATTCAGCAACACAGATGTTCAGAATACTGTGTAATTGCGCGATTAAAAGAGACGACGTTTAGCCGTAAGTGGTGCTGCGCTAATATTTCCTAACAGTCCGTGACGTCACGCGCACGCGTCATCATTCTGCGACGTTTTCAATAAGAAACTGCGGGAAATTTAAAATTACAATTTAGTAAACTAAACAGGCCGTATTGGCATGTGTTGCAATGTTAATATTTCATCATTGATATATAAACTATCAGACTGCGTGGTCGGTAGTAGTGGGTTTCAGTTGGCCTTTAATAAAGCTAAACTATTAATGTTTTGTTTAGATTAGTTTTCTTAGTAGATATGATTTGGATTGGTTTTAGCATCTTTAATGTGAACAATACAATGTTACTGCAAACAGCATATTCAGATTCAGATTTTAACCATCGGTGATGAAAAAAATATATGGTCAACATAAAAGCCTGATTGGTTCTGTAACTCAAAGCACTTGTGTCTTTAAAAAATATATGAGGGCTGGGCGATATATCGATATACTCGGTATATCGCGGGTTTGTCTCTGCGATATAGGAAATGACTATATCGTGATATTCGAGTATACGTTCTCACGCAGTTGCTTTTAGCTGCGGGCATTACACTATTGGCTATTCCCACTCCTTGTTGCCTCTCCTTCTCACAGACAGCAAGCGCACCTTCTTACATACGTCACATACGCCCTCACGGAGCAGCAAGGTAGCAGCATGTGTAACGTTAGCTGTGCTGCAAGCGGTAATACGAGAGAAAAAAGGAGCGAATCTGGTAATATATGAAGGAAGAATTAGTTCCCAATAAAAACAGCACGGGGTCCATCGTCTGCCCGTGGTTTGGCTTCAAGTGGGAATATGTCGAACAGACAAGCGTAATATGTTTAGTGTGGGGCAAAAGCGTTGCTAAAAAAGTAATATTACTGCTAATATGTAGCATCATTTGAAAAGTCATCCGCTAGAGAATGAAGAGTGCTTACTCCGCATGTCAACATGACATCTCCATTCGGTGCCACACCAACAAAATGCCGAGGCAACCATTTCCAGATCAACACTATATGAAAAGAATGGTGAACAACATAAGGAGATAACGTCCGCAGTAACCTCCCACATAGCGATTTGATTTCCCATTATGCAGCTCCTTTTTATTTGACACTTATTGAAATATCTTGTGTGACATCATGCAAAAAAGTGCACTTTATTTGTTTTATACTATAATAGTGGCAATCTGTACAGAAAGTTCACTTCAATTTAGGGTTGTTTTGATATGTCATCTTAGTGACCTCATGCACAAAAGTGCACTAATAGCTTGTTTTAAAATGTATCTGACAATCTTGCACTTTCTGTTTTGAAATGACATGAATGTTTGTGCCACTGCTTAATAACTTAAATAAATACACTTTTGGTCAATTGACTTAAGTTGTGATTTCCCTCTCTGCATGAAAGTTTAAAATGAGCATATATTAATGCAGTATGAACAACAATGTTTTAATGTAGACACATAGAATCATCATACTGCTGTGATTATATGTATCAAGTGTTCATTCAAGGCTAAGGTAAAATATCGAGATATATATCGTGTATCGCGATATGGCCTAAAAATATCAAGATATTAAAAAAAGGTCATATCGCCCAGCCCTAAAATATATATATCATTTTTATCTAAATGGGAATATATCAACATCAGTCAGCATCCCAGTGAGAGCAGACATTGTATGGTAAGTGATGTTTTTATACGTATGTTGGTTCTCATGAGGTCTGCAGTGAGTAGTAATCAGTGATGTTGTCGAAGAAAAAAGCGAACATAGTGATGCATTTGTGCAATTAATGTGCTGCCGTTTGCTTAAAATGAGCAAAATACGTAAATATTAGGGCTGTGAATCTTTGGGCAAAGATTCGATTCAGAATCGATTTTCAATTTAAAGCGATTTTCAATCCAAAATCAATCCTTTTTTTAATAACATTGAATGCCAGTTCTATGAGTAACCACATTCCTATATAAAATAAACAGCTCTGATACATTTTTGTATTACTTAAAATATAACCGTTTTTGTTTAATAAAATGCTACCT
Organism: Nerophis ophidion; assembly: GCF_033978795.1. Taxonomy (NCBI): domain Eukaryota; kingdom Metazoa; phylum Chordata; class Actinopteri; order Syngnathiformes; family Syngnathidae; genus Nerophis; species Nerophis ophidion. The sequence goes on along the minus strand of NC_084632.1, from coordinate 22,438,431 downwards.
GCACATTTAATAAAGTTGAGGTACCACTGTATATGATAGCAATACAGGTTGGTCATAAAGATGACATGCTAACACTATTGACACTCGGTAAGTGCTATGATCTTCTGGCACTATGACTTGCATTGAGACGCAAAACAACTTAAGTACAGCTTTGATTGAGTTGATTTCAAACAAGTAGTGCTTTTACACTATGTTCCAGTCGGATGTTTATTTTGTGGCAGAATAACATTGAAATGTAAAGGCTTGACTGTCAACAAACACACACCTTCAGTACACTTGACCTATTAATCCATTTCCTGGATGCATTGCAACCCTCATAATATTGATTGATTTATTTGCTAGAAACTGTAGCTTTAGTATCCCATCCACTGGTAACAATTAAGTGAATACCATTTGTTACACTCAATATATTGCAGTCACTGCAACCTGTTGATACTTATACATATAATACTGTAGATGCATATTATTGTTCTTATTACTAGTGATTTATCCATCCATCCATTTTCTACCGCTTATTTCTTTTGGGGCCACGGGGGGCGCTGATGCCTATCTCAGCTACAATTTGCCGGAAGGCGTTTTACACCCTGGACAAGTCGCCCTTCATCGCAGGGCCTACTAGTCCAGCCATCCATTTTCTACCGCTTATTCCCTTAAGGGTCGCGGGGGGCGCTGGAGCCTATCTCAGCTACAAACGGGCGGAAGGCGGCATACACCCTGGACAAGTCGCCACCTCATCGCAGAGGGCCTACTAGTGATTTATTCAAATGTATTTATTTTCATATGAAGTTTTGCACATCTGCAACTGCATGGTGCTGCATAAAAATGTTATTAGGCCTGATTTCTGTGGTCATACTAGTGGGTCCCAACCCATAAGAGGCAGGGGCCTAACTATTTCTGACAGAATGAGACATGTGACCGTATGAGTGGAATTCCATCAGAAGCAGCGGATGATAGAGTTTCTCTGTTGTAGTGGAACTCGAGCTGAACATGGTGGGTGTCTGACCTGACTGGTCCAAACACGATTTTTTTTTGCCTTTGCCTTGCGTAACAAATTCTACTCTACTAGGACCCGTGCCAGTGTTATTGTTGTGATGACTCCCATGCCACACAGTCACTTAGATTACATTGTCTGTGGGATTTGGTGCTGCGGTACATCGTAATATGTCTGGGCCGATAACTCAATTAATCAAATGATTACTGAAAATTAACTCCATAATTTTGCTGTTTGCTTCCAAATAAGGTGCAATAGGGTTCAGTCCGTGTACGGCTCTGAGCACCTGAGGGCGTTTGTTTAATAGCAGAATTAAATGAACAGAGTAAACGCTCTTGTTAGTAATCCACAATCTTTGTGTCTGTGAGTGGAGGCAACACTGCTGGATTCTGACATTTAATGAGACGCAAAGTAAATAACAAAACTTAAGAGAGATTAAAAGTTTATTGCAATGCCGAAGTCCGGTTATGGAAATATTTTTGCTTCAAACTAGTGCTGGGCGATATGGCCTTTTAATAATATCTCAATATTTTTGGGTCTTGTCACGATACACAATATATATCGGAATATTTTGCCTTAGCCTTGAATGAACACTTGATGCATATAATCACAGCAGTATGATGATTCTATGTGTCTACATTAAAACATTCTTGTTCATACTGCATTAATATATGCTCATTTTAAACTTTCATGCAGAGAGGGAAACCACAACTAAGTCAATTGACCAAAACTGTATTTATTAAACAGTTATTAAGCAGTGGCACAAACATTCATGTCATTTCAAAACAGAAAGTGCAAGATTGTCAGAGACATTTTAAAACAAGCTATTAGTGCACTTTTGTGAATGATGTCACCAAGATGACGTATCAAAACAACACTAAAATAAAGTGCACTTTTTGTACAGAACACCGCTACAATAGTTTAAAACAAATAAAGTGCACTTTTGTGCATGATGTCACACAAAATATTTCAATTAGTGTCACATAAAAATGAGCTGCATATCAAATAGTATATGTCCTTGTTTGTGCATGATGTCACTAAGATGAAATATCAACATCACTAAATTAAAGTCAGTTTTTTTCACAGAACCCCACGACAATAGTTAAAAACAAAAGAAAGTGCACTTTTGTGCATGATGTCACACAAGATATTTCAAAAACTGTCAAATAAAAATGAGCTGCATAATAGTGTTGTGGTAGGTTCCTGCGGATGTTATCTCCTTCTGTTGTTGATATTTTTTTCATACGGTGTTGATCTGGAAATAGTTGCTTCGGCATTTTGTGGGTGTGCTCCCGAACGGAGATGTTGACATTCACAGTTTCGAGCACTCTTTATTCTCTAGCGGGGGACTTTTCAAATGATGCTACATTATCAGTGCTGCTACTTTTTGTAGCAACGCTTTTGCCGCATAATTGTTCAACAAATTCCCGCTTGAAGCCAAACCACCGCCAGACGATGCACCCTGAGCTGTTTTTCTTGGGAAGTAATTTCTCCTCCATTTGTTACCAGATTCGCACCTTCTCTCTCTCTCATATTATCACTCGCAACGTACTGTTAGCATCACAGCTAATGTTACCCATGTAGCTACCTCTCTGCTTGGGGAGGACGTGTGACGTTGCACGCGTGACGTATGTAAGAAGGTGCGCTTTTTTAAGTCTCTGTGAGAATGAGAGACAAGAATGAGTGGGAAACGCATGTAGTGTAATGCCCGCAGCTAAAAGCAAATGCGTGAGAACGTATACTCAAATATCACGATAGTCATTTTCTATATGCACAGAGACAAACCCGCGATGTATCAAGTATATAAATATATCACCCAGCCCTGCTTCAAACTGAATTAGTCGAAAGTGATGGCAAAAAACATCTGACCTGGTTTTTACAACTGTGGAAAAGAACTGCATTTCAGGATGTTTAATATTTCTTGATGTGCAATTTTTGCTAACAGAGAGGGAAAGTCCATTTTATGTTTACTTATTTAGGATTATCAAAAGTTCTTGATCTTCCAAGTGGAATGGTAAAAAACACTATAATAATGAAAAGTATATGTTTTTTGTGTTTGAAAGCCTCACTTGCTGTAATATCAATTAATATGACTAAATTAGGGCAGCACGGTGGAATATGGGTTAGTGCATGTCCCTCACAATACGAAGGTCCTGAGTAGTCCTGAGTTCAATCCTGGGCTTGGGATCTTTCTGTGTGGAGTTTGCATGTTCTCCCCGTGACTGCGTGGGTTCCCTCCGGGTACTCCGGCTTCCTCCTACCTCCAAAGACATGCACCTGGGGATAGGTTGATTGGCAACACTAAATTGGCCCTAGTGTGTGAATGTGTGTGTGAATGTTGTATGTCTATCTGTGTTGGCCCTGCGATGAGGTGGCGACTTATCCAGGGTGTACACCGCCTTCCGCCCGAATGCAGCTGAGATTGGCTCCAGCACCCCCCGTGACCTCAAAAGGGACAAGCGGTAGAAAATGGATGGATGGATGACTACATTAGGGCTCAAATTAGTTTCAAAATAATGCTGACAATAATATTGTTTATTGGCATTAATTTGTGTGACAATATATACAATTATATAAACATATACGGCGTGGCGCAGTGGGATAGTGGCCGTGCGCAACCCGAGGGTCCCTAGTTCAATCCCCACCTAGTACTAACCTCGTCACGTCCGTTGTGTCCTAAGCAAGACACTTCACCCTTGCTCCTGATGGGTGCTGGTTAGCACCTTGCATGGCAGCTCCCTCCATCAGTGTGTGAATGTGTGTGTGTGTGAATGGGTAAATGTGGACGTAGTGTCAATGCGCTTTGAGTACCTTGAAGGTAGAAAAGCGCTGTACAAGTACAACCCATTTATCATTTATATACGTATATTTATACATGTGTATTTACATATATATGTTATATATACATATATATATATACATATATATGTATATAAAATAAAAAATAAATAAATAAATAAATATATATATATATATATATATATATATATATATATATATATATACAGTATATATATATATATATATATATATATATATATATATATATATATATATATATATATATATAACAACAAAACAAAACACTGCAAAAATGTCCCTTTCGGAGTTGAGGGGGGTGCTGGAGCCCATCTCAGCTGCATTCGGGCAGTAGGCGGTGTACAAACCTTAACAAGTCGCAATTGTTGAGAAAGTATTAGGATGACAGTTAACAAGATGATCACATAATTACTTCCTGTCTCCTTCAAGCTTTGCAAAAGTGGGTGCAATGGGCCAAGTAAGGACTCCTTTCAATTAAACATCACCTTATTAAACATATTTTTTTTGCATTGATCGTATTACTATAATCAAGGGTTACATTTTTATTGGTGAAATAGTAGCTGTTAAACAATTTTACAGGACTTGTTACCGGTAATATTATAAAAGTGCACAGGTCAAAATAGAGTAAGACTCAATAGCCAAAGATGAAGCTCATCAATAGTAACCACTTTGCACAACCTGCATGCACCTGCATTCCCTTCTTTGTATCTCTTTCATCGAGACACCGGGCCAAACAGAAGAGTTTTTGTTTGGTCCTGCCTGGACAGTGCCCCAATTTTCTTTTCTTAGTTTTTTTTTAACCCCGACTCCATAGCAACACTGTTCCTGTGAGGAGAAGCCCTGACTTTTGCCCCTCCTGCTCCCAAAACAAAGGCAAGCAGTAAGGAGGAGGGGGGTGTTGGAGACAGAGGAGACGTAAGGAGGTTGTAAGGACACAGAGGAATGACGGGAGGAGGGTGTCTGGCATGGAGGCTTTGAGGCGAGACCTCCTCTGTCCCATAGAGCGAGAAGAGTTATGACCATGTGGACTGTGAGCACGGCCAAAAATCACATATTTTTATTTCTCAGCGACTGAATGGGATTGAACGAGTATATCATTCATTAATTTAATTATGAACTCTGTACAGTATTCCCTACTTCAAGTTTTGTTTAATGTGACACAAATGATAGATTATCTAATCTTGGATGACATTACAGTGGTCAAATAGGATACACTAACATTCCTATTTCTTCCGACGTACTGTTATCTTTTTTCACTCTGCTCTTTCCCTGAAGGTCTTGGTTTTTAAACCTTTTTTTTAACAGAACAAAAAGAAACCATTTCATGGGCAGAACTCTTGAACTCTTCAAGGTCTGCAGATTGCGGGGGCAGTAGAGAGACTCCAACTGCCAGCAAAGAGTCAAAAAATGAAAGTATTGTTTGGCTGAGCTCCCTGCCCTGGTACAGACATCTCCGCACTCATTCTGATTTGGCTGGTTGGATGGCCTTCAAAAGGCTGAGGTCATTCAACTTACAGGTTTTTTTGTTTTTTTTTTTTCAGAAAAGGCAGGTTTAAACTAGTACTTGACAAAATCGTAAAAGCACATTCTGCCCCCAATAAAACCATTTACACAATCTAATAGCTAAGATTTTGTCAACCAACCACAGTCCTTGGAATAAGTCAATTATTTACACTGTTGTCGTAATGTATGTCTGTGACGCCCATATTTCCCGTATCACCTCGTACCATAACTCATATCAGCAATGTGCTCTTCCCCGCTGTACAGTTAATTTTCAGATTCCGATTTGTCTTTGTCATCGACAGGTCTTGACACACGTCAGAGATGTTTGACAAGCAGCCCTACGATAGTCCGCCAGTCTACACCCCACCTTCCAACAACGGTTTTGGACCACCAGGGAGCTTCAATGCCCCCCTCAGTGACTACAATGCCTACCCTCCTCCGCCTGGATCCTACTACATCGAGGATAAGCCGCAGCACTTCTACAAATGGGTGTCACCTCCTGGGATCATCAAGGCCATGATGGCTGTGGTCATTGTGCTGTGCGTGGCCATATTTGCTTGTGTGGCCTCCACTCTCATGTGGGACATGCAGTATGGTGGGTATGGAAATGGCTACTATGGATCCGGGGCTGGATACGGTAGTGGATATGGCATGGGAGGAAGCTACGGAACAGGATACGGTGGATATGGCAATTATGGTGGCTATGGTAACTACGGCTCCTATATTTCCCCCTACTCGGCCAAAACTGCAATGATCGCCATGGCAGCCATTAACTTCATCGGTTCACTGGCTTTCTTCATCGCCAGTTTCTCTAAATCCGCCGCAATCCGCAGCAGAAAGTACTTTCTGGCACTTCTGATAGCGAGTGTCATCATGGCTGTCCTGCAGGTAAGACACTGTAGCTTTGTTCAATTCCAAATGTTTTCTGCCTAAACTGCCTGTCCTGAGTTTTTGTACACCAGGGGTCTCAAACTTAATTTACCTGGGGACCACTAGAGGTAGAGGTTAGGGACTTTTTAACTAATTCTACCAGCATCTGTTGTGACCCTGAGCTACGGTAGGCCTTAAGTCAATATAGATCTAACATTTTAGGTGAAAATTGTATGTTTTGACTCTGTGGAGTTTCTAGGATATGGTCCGACACCATTTAGCTTTTTGTTGCTCAACTTGTTTGTTGGGCTGTACGTGTGCTCCAAAAAATGATTCACATCCGACTTTTATTTATTGTGATTCTAAAACGATTCATAACTTTTGAGAATCGATTTGGTATTTTTTTTTCTTTTTAATATTTAACTTTTGGATTAAAAACATTAAACAACTATTAGTGATATTGTCTATTATTATTGATACTGTTGCTGTAGTTAATTGTTTTTTATTGATTGTATTTATTTGTAAGTCTTCTCAATTGCTTTGTAAATTTTGTAAAACTGGGATTGGGTTGCAGTTGAATTTGTTCGATTTTCTTTTATTAAATTGATTAACGTTATGTGATTTTTGTTAATAAAATTTAAAAAGTAAATTCTCAAAATAAGTTTTTTTGGCCAACACTCTGCGTACAAGTCGTACGTCCCAAGAATCGGATTCAACTTAAAGATTCTCACCCCTATTGTGCTGTATTTTTTATGTTTGCGCTGTTATTGGAGCAAGTGTTCAATGGGATTTTAAGAATTCCACAATATTTTAACTATTAGCCATCCAGGGTTCGTGGGCCGCAATCACACTGAAGTACACAAACTATGAAGTTAAGTAGAGGGCCACAAGCTATGGGCCTGTAGGCAGCAAATGGCCCACAGGCCACAAGACCCCTGCTGTACACATTTTTTTGTGTCAAATTCTGACGTGTCACATTATGACATACACCAGTAGTACAGTGTACAATCGGAAGTTTTGTGAAATGTCAATGTTTGAGACTAGTACATGAATAATACACCAACAGTCAACTAATGGTCAACTCCTTGTGTTCCAGGGCATCATAAACATTGTGTATATAGTTGGAGTAAACCCCAATGCACAGGGTTCGTCCAATATGATATACAATCCCATGCTGATGATGTGCCAGAGTCTCTATCAGACGGGCTACTCACAGATGGGAGGGGTGGGAGGCTTCCCATTACACAACCCATACCTCTACCATTACTGCTTTGTGGACCCTCAAGAGGTTTGTTTGTGGTTTTCTCGTATTATTATCTGAGTAAATTAAATTGGATTCAGTCATCAGTTATCTGGAGTTATCAACAGTTAAAATATTTTGAGGTACGCAGAGACACAAACTGTGTACTTTTTGATCCAGGACAAACTGTCTTCATGGTACATTTAATCTTTGAGAATGTCAGATTTCACTCCTATGTCACTGATTTTATAGGGAGTTGCCATGGTGTGTGGATTCCTGATTGTAATCGCCCTGGCAGTTGCCGCCTTTTTTGCACACAAAACAAGAGGGAAGATCTGGCGCTACGGCAAACCCAACATCTTCTGGGAGCAGCCTCTTGTCGGTGGGAAGGCATCAGAGGGCAGAGATGTAGAGGAATGGGTAAGAGACAACAGCATGGCGGTCAAAGTTACATAACATTTCACAAAGACAAATCACACTTAACCCTGAGTTTTTAGTTGCTCTGTCTGCAGCTGAGGAAACAAGGGCAGGGATTTTAATCCACCCTTGGCAAAGTTGATTAAATATTTGATTATTTGTTTTTGTTCTGACTTGAGTGATAGACATAGTGCTTCCAAATGTGAAGCCACATTTCTATTTGACCAAAAAAATACCCTCTCCTTTACATTATAAAATAGGTGACTATGTCTGTCATAGGTTATGTAGTCATCCATTCCAGGTCAGTTATACAAACAAGTTAGTTGATTGGGAGTTAGAGAGTAGCAAATAGCAACGTTCTGAGACTCACACAAAACATTACTTTTCATGTTTTTGTACTTTAGGTTTGTGATTTTAAATGTAGATTGTTGTTACCACATTACGTTTCCTCTGAAGGAGTGACTTTGTTCAGTGTCAAGGCTCATAGCAGTCATTGAATGTTTGCTCATGGTCTACTACCTGGTTTCACTCTGAGTAATCATTAACGTCATGAGAAGATAGTAAACAAGCATGTGGTTTCTGCGGACTCCAGCTTGACTCAGGTTTATAAACATCAACATGAGAGACTTTTACCTGAACGTACTGCAGAGTTGATGATTGACTTGACCTGCCACTCAAATGTGTTTTCTTTTCCTTATTTATTTTAATAACAATGTCCGCTAAGACAGACACTGCAGCTCAGGTCTAAAATAGTACTGATTACAAGTTTATAAAGTTCATGCTTCTCTGTAGCGGACAAAAACTGCAAGAGAAGTCATTGTTTTCTTATTTCCTCAATTCATTACAATGTCCTGGATAATATAGTTAACTCCAGTATACAGGGCTTTGCTTTCCATCATTATGACGATGTATTAACAATGCAAACAATATGAAAATGTCATATCACGGTAATTGTGATCAAAATGATCACCGTTATCATTATTATCACCACGGTATTGTAGAATGTAACCAAAAAGTACTTATATACACACACACACACACACACTTAAATCTTTTAACCAAATCTTTAGAAAAGCCACTATTTTGCATGTTTTGTATTTTTTATGCTTTACTCATAGTGTTTTAGTCTTAGCCAATAAAACAGATAAAATAATAAGCTTGTATTGTTTTAAATATTGGTTTGTAATTCAAGATTTATTTAAATGAAAATTACATTAAAAAAAAAAAAAAAGGATTATTATTCTTATTTATCGAGACCCCAAGAGGGACAAGCAGTAGGAAACGGATGGATGGATTTTTGGAGGCCGTTGTGGCGTCTTACTTTGTTCAGCCGTCCTTGAATGCCACGTAAAGCTGCCTCGGTCTCGTACTCATAGGTTTACCTTAAGCTGTAAAAGACAGTTTATTGACACTTGGACTCCACAGTGTGCACTGTGCACCATTAAGCAATGGTGCACAGGAATCTTAACATTCACATCTCACATTTTAGTTATTGTTATTTGTTATTTATCATACAGCTGTGGTCAGAGATGTAACGATATAAAAACTTCATAACATGGTTATTGTGAGTACCATTATCATGGTTATTACCACGGTTTTGTTGCATGTGCTCAAAAATCCCTTATACACACACTGAAATCTTTTAACCAAAGTTTTATTTTAAAACATTTTAATAAAATAACACACAATATGCTTTTTTGGAAGACGAAACATTAAATATTGTTCAGTGTTGCAAGTCTGGTTTTGAGACATCACGTATGTTCACTTCCTTTAATAGACACTGTCTTATTCCTATATACTGTACTATAGATCAGTCACTCTGTTCATAGCTTGTGTAGGTTCATTATGCACAATTGAATAAGGTGTTTATATAATTTTATATTGGGTTACAGTAGGTAAGGTTGTTTTTTTGCCTCTTCGTTCACTTTGCGTAAAGAATGCACTACTGACCTGATAGGTCCGAAAGTAAAAGATATGATAGTGTTATATGTTCACAAATGTTATCGGGTGGTTTTTCAGGGATGTGATCCACGATTTGATTCGCACCTCGGTCAATGAGTTACAATGTGATTCAAAATGATTTATTGATGAAACAGAATGATTCGACACAATTCGATTTAGTAAATGAACGATTCAATTTAGTGTATGAAGGATTCAATAAGATTCGATGTGGTTTATGAACAATTCCATTTCTGTGGTTAACACTTGTTGATGGACACATTTTTTCTTACCTGTGCATATGCTCCTCCTCATGTTAAAGGATAAATAGTTTAGACCTTGGCACAAAGCCCTCAGGACTATATCTGTCCAAGCTAAGTCCATGAGCATGAACTAATGAAAACTACTCGGATGAGAGGACAAGCGTCTTCTAAGACAACGGATCAGTTGAATGCCATGAAAATAACAATCACTGGATGAATGAGAACACTCATAAATGTGACATATTTCAGAATGTTCTGACTTTTAAAACAACGAAAATGGTAAAGTAAAAAGGCAAACACACGTCATTTGTCAAATATATTTATTTTCCAAGAGTAGAGCCAATGTCGTCTATTGGCTTGACTGGGTAGCGGGACTTAGTAGCATGTTTTTCCCGGTTTTTATCAAAATATAACTATAGATGTCAACATTGTGTATGTGCTGAAAGCTCCATTTATGACTGTTGCCTTTGGTAAAAACTTAACCCTTTTAGGGTTTGCTCACATACATTGTTGTAACTACCATTGAGGGACACCGAGGTCATGTTCTCTGTATTTTTTTAGATAACAAAAGGATGATAATATGACTGACTGTAAATGTATTTTGTGTAGAACATTGTGTGCGCTGTCCAACACCATGTGTTGGATCAGTGGTTCTCAAACTTTTTTTCTCATCCCCCACTTTGGACAAGGGGGAGTTTTCAAGACCCACCTGCCCCCATCGCCACAACAGAACGCTAATGCCAAGCTTAACATTTTCAAATGTATTGAACATCAAGTAACATTCAAGTCAGGGTTTCCCACACATTCATTTATATGTGGCGGCTCGCCACAAAAGAATTACGGCCGCCACAAATAAAAAATAAAAAATTCGGCTTTTGACTCGCTTGACCGCTCATAAAAGCAGTGGGACTCTGTCTGTGAATGGAGCTTGTAGTTCCATATTATATAAATATGTAAATATGATATAAATATGTACATAAAGTGTTGTAATTATATTCCAACTCCGCGTTCTTCTTGGTCATTGCCGCCGCAAGAATATAGTAATACATTTTTTTTTTAAGTGAAATTCCCTCCTGTTCCTCGCGCCCCACCTGTCATGTCTCTATTCCCCACAGGTGGGGCCCGCTCCACACTTTGAGAAACGCTGTGTTGGATCATCCTCTCTCAATATACGATCTTTGGTCATGCATAGCCCACTACAACTCCAATAACGTAAAGCAAAAAAGTCCACTTTTACTTTTTTAAATGATCTGTTCTGAAACATGCTGTCAATATAATGTTAACATTAAATCATACTGATGTAACTGATGTTGGCTTGACCACCACGCCTATTTAATGAGCGGGGCGTGAGCCGGACCAGTAAAATCCAAGCCCTATATGTGTTTTGACTCCTTAAACTTATAACCGCTTATTAAGAAAGCGTTGAGAGTGAATCTCCAACTGTCTGTCCTTCTCCACTACCGGGCATTTCAGTATCATACCTACAGCACGATCGCAAAAACCACAATGAATACAAACAACACGACAGAATGATAAAGCTGCAACACAAATTTAAACCACTGAATACGCGGCCAACACAATGGAAGTGACAGCGGTGCAAGTTGACGAGACGCACTGACTGCCGGATCACAAGGAGAAGTAATTTTATGAAAAACAAATGAACACATGAGATCGATCAATAATCCATCCATCCATCCATCATCTTCCGCTTATCCGAGGTCGGGTCGCGGGGGCAGCAGCCTAAGCAGGGAAGCCCAGACTTCCCTATCTCCAGCCACTTCGTCTAGCTCTTCCCGGGGGATCCCGAGGCGTTCCCAGGCCAGCCGGGAGACATAGTCTTCCCAACGTGTCCTGGGTCTTCCCCGTGGCCTCCTACCAGCTGGACGTGCCCTAAACACATCCCTAGGGAGGCGTTCGGGTGGCATCCTGACCAGATGCCCGAACCACCTCATCTGGCTCCTCTCGATGTGGAGGAGCAGCGGCTTTACTTTGAGTTCCTCCCGGATGGCAGAGCTTCTCACCCTATCTCTAAGGGAGAGCCCCGCCACACGGCGGAGGAAACTCATTTCGGCCGCTTGTACCCGTGATCTTATCCTTTCGGTCATGACCCAAAGCTCATGACCATAGGTGAGGATGGGAACGTAGATCGACCGGTAAATTGAGAGCTTTGCCTTCCGGCTCAGCTCCTTCTTCACCACAACAGATCGATACAACGTCCGCATTACTGAAGACGCCGCACCGATCCGCCTGTCGATCGCACGATCCACTCTTCCCCCACTCGTGAACAAGACTCCTAGGTACTTGAACTCCTCCACTTGGGGTAGGGTCTCCTCCCCAACCCGGAGATGGCACTCCACCCTTTTCCGGGCGAGAACCATGGACTCGGACTTGGAGGTGCTGATTCTCATTCCGGTCGCTTCACACTCGGCTGCGAACCGATCCAGTGAGAGCTGAAGATCCCGGCCAGATGAAGCCATCAGGACTACATCATCTGCAAAAAGCAGAGACCTAATCCCGTGGCCACCAAACCGGATCCCCTCAACGCCTTGGCTGCGCCTAGAAATTCTGTCCATAAAAGTTATGAACAGAATCGGTGACAAAGGACAGCCTTGGCGGAGTCCAACCCTCACTGGAAACGTGTCCGACTTACTGCCAGCAATGCAGACCAAGGTCTGACACTGATCATACAGGGAGCGGACTGCCACAATAAGACAGTCCGGTACCCCATACTCTCTGAGCACTCCCCACAGGAGTTCCCGAGGGACACGGTCGAATGCCTTCTCAAAGTCCACAAAGCACATATAGACTGGTTGGGCAAACTCCCATGCACCCTCAAAAACCCTGCCGAGAGTATAGAGCTGGTCCACAGTTCCACGACCAGGACGAAAACCACACTGTTCCTCCTGAATCCGAGGTTCGACTATCCGGCGAAGCCTCCTCTCCAGTACACCTGAATAAACCTTACCGGGAAGGCTGAGGAGTGTGATCCCACGATAGTTGGAACACACCCTCCGGTCCCCCTTCTTAAAGAGAGGGACCACCACCCCGGTCTGCCAATCCAGAGGTACCGCCCCCGATGTCCACGCGATGCTGCAGAGTCTTGTCAACCAAGACAGCCCCACAGCATCCAGAGCCTTAAGGAACTCCGGGCGGATCTCATCCACCCCCGGGGCCTTGCCGCTGAGGAGCTTTTTAACTACCTCAGCGACCTCAGCCCCAGAATTAGGAGAGTCCACCACAGATTCCCCAGGCACCGCTTCCTCAAAGGAAGACGTGTTGGTGGGATTGAGGAGGTCTTCGAAGTATTCCCTCCACCGATCCACAACATCCGCAGTCGAAGTCAGCAGAACACCATCCGCACCATACACGGTGTTGATAGTGCACTGTTTCCCCTTCCTGAGGCGGCGTATGGTAGTCCAGAATCGCTTCGAAGCCGTCCGGAAGTCGTTTTCCATGGCTTCCCCGAACTCTTCCCATGTCCGAGTTTTTGCCTCCGCGACCGCTAAAGCTGCATACCGCTTGGCCCGTCGGTACCCGTCCACTGCCTCCGGAGTCCTATGAGCCAAAAGAACCCGATAGGACTCCTTCTTCAGCTTGACGGCATCCCTCACTGCTGGTGTCCACCAACAGGTTCTGGGATTACCGCCACGACAGGCACCAACAACCTTGCGGCCACAGCTCCAATCAGCCGCCTCGACAATAGAGGTTCGGAACATGGTCCACTCGGACTCAATGTCCCGCACCTCCCTCGTTACATGTTCAAAGTTCTCCCGGAGGTGTGAATTGAAACTCTTTCTAACAGGAGACTCTGCCAGACGTTCCCAGCAGACCCTCACAATGCGTTTGGGCCTGCCAGGTCTGTCCGGCATCCTCCCCCACCATCGCAGCCAACTCACCACCAGGTGGTGATTGGTAGAAAGCTCCGCCCCTCTCTTCACCCGAGTGTCCAAAACATAAGGCCGCAAATCCGATGACACAACTACAAAGTCGATCATGGAACTGCGGCCTAGGGTGTCCTGGTGCCAAGTGCACATATGGACACCCTTATGTTTGAACATGGTGTTTGTTATGGACAATCCGTGACGAGCACAAAAGTCCAATAACAAAACACCACTCGGGTTTAGATCCGGGCGACCATTCTTCCCAATCACGTCTCTCCAGGTTTCACTGTTGTTGCCAACATGAGCGTTGAAGTCCCCCAGTAGGACAAGGGAATCACCTGGGGGAGCACTTTCCAGTACTCCCTCGAGTGTACCCAAAAAGGGTGGGTATTCTGAACTGCAGTTTGGTGTGTAAGCACAAACAACAGTCAGGACCCGTCCCCCCACCCGAAGGCGAAGGGAAGCTACCCTCTCGTCCACTGGGTTGAACTCAAACGTGCAGGCTTTGAGCCGGGGGGCAACGAGAATTGCCACCCCAGCCCGTCGCCTCTCACTGCCGGCAACGCCAGAGTGGAAGAGGGTCCAGTCCCTCTCGAGAGAACTGGTTCCAGAGCCCTTGCTGTGCGTTGAGGTGCGTCCGACTATATCCAGCCGGAACTTCTCTACCTCGCGGACTAGCTCTGGCTCCTTCCCCCCCAGTGAGGTGACGTTCCACGTCCCAAGAGCTAGCTTCTGTAGCCGAGGATCGGACCGCCAAGTGCCCTGCCTTCGGCTGCCGCCCAGCTCACAATGCACCCGACCTCTATGGCCCCTCTTATGAGTGGTGAGCCCATTGGAGGGATCGATCAATGAGGCTATGGAAATTAGGAAGCGAGTGACCAACGCCATTAACAGGAATGAACTTCCCCTTCCACACACCTGCGACGCTGTCTGTCATCGGCGACGCAATGGCAGAAAAGAGATACTGTATGGCTGGGTTGAGAAAATGTATTTAGCATGTAAATCTACTGTTTAAATGTTGCTTACTGTACTTTTATTAAAATAGCTTGAAGGTTGCAAATGTGAGGAGAAAATGTTTCCTCTTGTTAATTCAAGCTTAAGTGTTGGTTGCACTTTATTCAAATAAGATGTGAATGAACTGGCCATTAATTGTTGTTCACTTGCTTCTTTGTATCCATAATTAATTTATACATAATTCACTTACAATAAATAACAGGAATATAGGAAACTTCATCTGCAGTGTCCAGTATCCAGTCACACTGCATTTTTTTTTTCTAAAAAGTTACTGAATCGATTTCAACTCACAGAATTGTTTAGTATCGTATCGTTTTAGAAAAATGATATTGTCCTTAAATCGTATAGGCAACTACACATATCAAATCAAATCATTGTTAAAAGGAATTGTTACACCTCTAGTGTAGAAAATTAAAAATATTAAAATGGTCCCAGCAGGCTTTCCTTTTTAAGTGTGCAGCCCTCAGTGTAAAATGTTTGGACACTCCTTATCCATTAGCATGCTTGCTTTCTTGAGCAAGTATGAAGTGAGCAGTATCACCGGTCTGTGAGTTTATTAAAGTGTGGTTATCAATCCCGTTTTTACGATCATTTTCATTTTAAACGAAAATACTAACCATCGGGAGGTTTGCAGCGCTTTATCAACAATACCTTTTTATTGTTACATCCCCATGTATGGTTTAATTTTCCTGTATACCTTCATAATGTCTTACAGAGTTAGTGCACCACAAGGCATAGTAGTGCCACAAATTGAGTCATCATCGGGCTTGATTTGACATTGGTCTATGTTTGTAGCTGTGCTCAGAGAGACCTGGATTGTTGTGATAACCTCACACACTGGCCTCATTATACTCAGCTCGGGCTGCATTGTGTCTGCCTAATGAGGTCATCAATGGTTTTCTGTAGTGTCAGTGTGCGAGAAATACTTAAGTACTCATGTATCTGAGCTTTGTTTTTGACTTGTATTCAAGGTTCAAAACACTACTGTAATGAGCACAACATCAATCCATCCATTTTCTACTGTTTGTCCCTCTCTGGGTCGCTGGGGTCTATCCCAGCTGCACTCAGGCGGAAGGCGGTGTACACCCTGGACAAGTCACAGCCTCAACGCAGGGCTAAGCACAACATATTATATGCAAACATTTAGGCTGGCTTCTGTCTGAATTGATGTACATATATTTTTTCCCTGATAACTTGTATAGTAGTGGTCATTGATGGTATACTGCACAGGTGTCAAACCCCTGCCCCGGGAAAGGTATTTCATCAGGCCTGTATGACGATAATAAAATCAACATACGTTGGGCCAATAATTAAGAAGAACTGGTTGGCCTCGGCATCACCCACATTCACCATTTACAACTTTGTGTCCACAAGAAAACCATAGACAACTGGTTCAGTGTGGGATTAGTTCCCGATGACCGTCTCTATTTCTGTCTCTGGAGCCTCTTTCACACATGAATCTCATACTGGCTCCTACATTTATTTGTCTGTTCATTTCACACAAAACCCAGGATAGATGGACATTGGTGTAATGCTTATTAGACTCAGGTGTTTGACATCACCCTCCAGACGTTTCTTCATTGTGGGATGCACACTCACACAAGTTCTGTCCGGTCCTATACTACCTTCGTAGCCAGTAAATTGTTCGGTCAACTTTATCTCCCTCATTCTGCTGGTGTTGTCTACACGGAATAGTGACACAACAAAAAAGGGGGAAATTGCCAACTTACAAGCACATTGTGATTTGTGATTCTGTTTTCCACAATCTACTGTAGGTGCATATAAAATAGTTTCATCGAGTCACCTTGCTACTTTTAAATAATAAATAAATGGGTTGTACTTGTATAGCGCTTTTCTACCTTCAATGTACTCAAAGCGCTTTGACACTCCTTCCACATTTACCCATTCACACACTGATGGAGGGAGCTGCCATGCAAGGCGCCAACCAGCACCCATCAGGAGCAAGGGTGAAGTGTCTTGCTCAGGACACAACGGACGTGACGAGGTTGGTACTAGGTGGGATTTGAACCAGGGATCCTCGGGTTGCGCACGGCCACTCTCCCACTGTGCCACGCCTTTTCCTCATAAACTATCCTTGTTCGCTGTTGATCATTTCTTTACTGTCTTCATAGTTCTCACTCAACTTCTCCACTTTTGTATTATCTTTTGTATACCTCCATTCTTGATATTTACTATAGTTCTATTCACAGCTACAGTTGGTCACTATGCATTTCCATTGTTATGTTCTTCCTTTACTTCATCAGCAGGCTGAAATAGTACTAGAGGAAATGTTCACTGTTATGGCCGTTATTAACTGTAGAGCTTATTCTAGTCTGCTCAGTCAGAGGGCATTGTTGGGATTTTTAAACAAGCTGCACCCCTCAAATGGGATTCTCCTGCAGCTGCAACTGTACTCCACCTGACTACTTCACAGACTGTTATTTATTATTTTTTGAGGGATAAACCGACATTGCTTCTCCTTTGGCTCTGGGGGGGATTTAGGATTATAGAGTAAATGCTAAATTGATGAAACAGAAACATGGTTCCTTTAGTGGAAGATTGATGCCCATTCATGAAAACGTGTTTCTATGCTTAATGCCATTTACAGTAAAATTGTAGGCTAACTTAAACATTACGTTACTTAGCAAAAATATTGGCTGAGCTATTTCAAGAACGATTCATTTGGTTTTTGCCCGTTTTTTTCTTTGTACACAAGTATCAACTTACAAGCGTAACTTGTTCTGAGAGCAGTGCTACGCTCAAAATGCTTCGCCAAGTTGCTGACATGCCCATTTTTCTGATGATTTATATTTTTGTTCAATGAATATCATCCACTTCTTCCTCTCAGCACTGTCCTTTGCCTTCACTTTCTTCTGTCCTATGGTTGGAAAACAAAGTTATGTCAACCTTCAGCTATAGGTTAATGCTATTTGGGGTGGATTTTACGAGATTCAAAGTGACAATTTTTACAGCAATAGAGTTTCTAGAGTACCGTATTTTTCGGATTATAAGTCGCTCTGGAGTATACGTTGCACCGGCCAAAAATGCATAATAAAGAAGGAAAAAAACATATATACGTCGCACTGGAGTATAGGTCGCATTTTTGGGGGAAATTTATTTGATAAAATCCAACACCAAGAATAGACATTTGAAAGGCAATTTAAAATAAATAAAGAATAGTGAACAACAGACTGAATAAGTGTACATTATATGACGGATAAATAACCAACGGAGAAGGTGCCTGGTACGTTAACATAAGAGTCATTCAAATAACTATAACATATAGAACATGCTATACGTTTACCAAACAATCTGTCACTCCCAATCGATAAATCCAATGAAATCTTCCTCGGTGTTGCTTTTTTTTTTTTTTGTCCTGTCCAGCTTCTCAGGCAAATCATATAGTTGATGTAGATCCCCATATCAGCTGTTCAGATTTACTTTACAAAAGAGAAGTGCAGGATACTTCTCTTGTTGCCTTATTTGAATTTTACTTTATTAAATGTATTTATATTATCATTTGGTGCAGCCGGGCCGGAGCTGGAGGGGATAGAAAGAGAGAAAAAAAGGAAGACAGAGGGGGAAATTGTGGGGATGAGAGGGGGATTAGACAGAGAGACAAAAACAACAACAGCAAACACAACAATAACAACAACGACAACAACAATAGAACAACACTAGCACATACAATATGTACAAATATGATCGTAAAAGTGATAGCAAATAAGCAGTTAGCGAAATAAATAATAATATAGTAATGACAAAAAGCATTTTTACACTAAAACTGGAGCAATACAAATACCAATAGAAAAAGCGCTATTGATCATGAACAAAACCAATAGTTTACCTCTATTATCAACAATACAGTTGTTCAAATGCAACAATACGTATACATAATGATAGCTAGAAAAATAATTTAAAAATAAATAAATAAATGAAATATAAAAATAAAAAAGGGAATACCGAAAGATGAAAGGGAAGAGAGAGAGGCAACCTATATTAATCTTGTAAATTGTTATAGTAACAATGGGTTAAGCTTTGTCAATATGCCACGTGTTACGCAATTTACCCTAGGGCAACAACGTTGATATATGTTTGATGAAACGTGATTATGTGCATGAGTGTATGTATGAATATGTACTTGTATATGAACAGAATGTGTATATGAATGTTTGTACAGTAAATGTATATGTAAGTATATGTCTGGGGATAGGTTGATTGGCAACACTAAATTGGCCCTAGTGTGTGAGTGTGAATGTTGTCTGTCTATCTGTGTTGGCCCTGCGATGAGGTGGCGACTTGTCCAGGGTGTACCCCGCCTTCCGCCCGATTGTAGCTGAGATAGGCGCCAGCGCCCCCCGCGACCCCGAAAGGGAATAAGCGGTAGAAAATGGATGGATGGATGGATGTATGTTTGTTTGTACTCTATGTCGCTTCTAAACAACTCTGCCAACTCCAAAGGTATGCGCCGCTTCCTCTTGTCGTTTTCTGCTGCATATTTCACTACGTCCAGCTTGTAATCTGCAGTACATGATTTCTTTTTCGGTCCAATTTTTGTTCACCCTTCTCAGTTTTTATAAGTTACCGCTAACGATGAAATGATCCATTTTAATAGCTATGGCAATAGCATATAGCAGTTAGCATTCCATGACCTACAATGCACTTCTGCCACGACCCTCCCCCACTGAATTCTTATTGGTTGACGTGTGTGTGACGATTGCTGACATTTTCTTTGTCTCTTCTGCGAATGAGATAAATAATATTATTTGATATTTTGCGATAATGTATTAATAATTTCACACATAAGTTGCTCCGGAGTGTATGTCGCACCCCGGCCAAACTATGAAAAAAATTGCGACTTATAGTCCAAAAAATACGGTAATAACTCAAGTTGTGGCTGCAACTTAAAGCATAACAATTAGCCGAGAGACAGCTCTCATCTCAAAACACTGAAGTTTGGGTACCCCTGTAATGTGAGTTATAGCTTTCCCACATCTATTTTCATGCAACAAGATAAAAAAACAAAGCAATACTCCAATACAAAGCAAGTTAATAGTCACACTATAGACAGAAGATGTGTGCACAGTCCGCCGTCAATGTTGTAATGTCTCAAAAGGATTTAAGAGAAGATTATTTAAGTGAGATTCATTTACATGACATGATTGGGTTTAAAATGCAGTACACATGCAACTAAATACAGTAAACAAATCATATACTGTACATTTGTGGATTTTGTTCCTGTTAGAGTCGGGCTTTTGTTGAGTTCTCCAAACTTGCTCAAGTGTTGTAAACAAAGCATATAACTATAATAACAATGAGCTAATGGAAAATTCTACCCAATTACTGTATATGGTAGAGTGATCTCTTAAATGTGTAGCACTAATTACCTAATATTGCAACTGTTTCAGGCGCTGGATTACTGTCTTTATATATCTACTCTGTATACCACTCATGGTTTCTTGAACAGGATGTCCGTTTGAAAATGTTATTCGTACGTGTTGTTTATGTTGCTCGTTCTGTTTTTCCTTCCCGTGTAGGTGAACAATGTGGAGGAAAACCGCAGTGTTCAGGATGCCCCAACCCTGCTGGTGTCAGAGAAAGGAGGTGGTCAGCTTAATGCTTCAGTGAACAGTGTCATCTCCTACCCCCCAGCCAAGGTGGACAGCAGCTCCTTCAATGGGGACACCTATGACAACAATGAGTAGGTCCATTGCTCAACATCTCTATTCCCACATGTGACCAGTCATGCAAAGTCTACTCCGCTTAAAAAAAAAACATATTGCCCTACCCATGTAATGAGCTGTGCGTGTGACCTTTGATCCAATCTGGGATTATCGTTGCCATGTTTTTCTCTTATGTTTATTGGTTTCTGGTCCGGTGATGTTTTTACAACAGTGTCAGAGTTACAGTGTATGACAAACATACGGCATACTGTGTATAATCGTTGGTCTAACTTAGCAAGCCAAAAGTTCACAATCCTTATAACATCTTGCATTGTTTGCATACTGCATCTTTTTGTGGAAAAATGAGTGCCGTCTACGGTGCTGCGTTTGGATTCCTTTACAAATCCCTTACATACCGACAAAATTAGGCATGTTTCCTGTTAGTGCTCGCTTCCCCACCACAGGGTTCATAGGCTGACATTAGTGTTTGACCTATAATAATACAGATTTTTCATTTTTATAGCGTAACCTTCTTCTAATAATCCCACTTGGGTGTCCACTTTGCACAAAAAAAGACAAACAACATACTACAGTATAGTGTTTCACATTCAGCTATTCGCTAGTCGACATTTTAATTTCCCAATTTACCCTTTCTGGATGTCACTTGGCCCACACTTTTGGAATTGTTATTATTGGTATTATTATTTATACAGTTGCATTTATTTATTTTTGGATTGTTTTTTTATTAGTATTGAATCTAATAAGTCTTGTATTTTTGTCTTCTCAAATGCTTTGTACATTTATATCCTAAAGTATTGTAAAGCTGACATTAGGTTGGTGTTTATCATAGTCATCATTGTCACCGACGTCCCACTGGGTCATTATTGTCACCGATGTCCCACTGGGTGTGAGTTTTCTTTGCCCTTATGTGGGCCTACCGAGGATGTCGTAGTGGTTTGTGCAGCCCTTTGAGACACTAGTGATTTAGGGCTATATAAGTAAACATTGATTGATTGATTGATGATATTTTATTAGATTGATTAACATAGTGTGATTTATTTGTAAATAAAAAATTATTATTATATATATATTTTTAAAAAAAATTTTAGGCCAACATTGCGCGTAAGTCTTAAGTCAGCGTCCTAGAGGAGCTTTTGTAACCTAGTTTGAAAAAGTTTTTTTTTATAGTTTATATACCAAAGAATATATTGTGTTGAATTGAGAATTGATTCCTATTCGCATGTACGTCACCCCAAAATAATCCAAATTGAATGGAATCATGAGGTGCCCAAACATTCCCACCACAAGTTGTCATGTTAGCATTTCAGGCAATTTTGTAGGCATAAAAACTAAAAGTCAAGGATACACTTTTCGGACATGTTGTAAAGAGAAATAAAAATATGTAAATCCTGTTATGTATCATATCACAACTGTCTACATGTTTGAAATAAACTTAAACGATAACCATTGTTAATAGCTGCTCTATTGCTGGCGTGTTCACTGTTAATATACTAACTGTTAGCATTTTAGCCAATTATTTTGGTATAAAACTAAAAGTCAAGGATATTCTTTATTTGCTATACACAATTGTTATTTGGTGCTACCTTATTATCATTGTAACTGTTAGAATTTTTGCCAATTCTGTCAGTGCAAAACTTAATACTGAGCGCTATTTTGCTAGCATGTTAACTGTTGACATATTACCTGTTAGCATTTTTGCCAATTCTGGAGGTATAAGACAAAAAGAAAAGGATATTGTTACTTAGATTTTCACAATATATTTACTGTTGACATGCTAACTATTAGCATTTTAACTAATTCTGTAGATATAAAACTAAAAGTCAAGGATATTGTTACTTAGTGCTATTTTCCCAATATATTTACTGTTGACATGCTAACTGTTAGCATTTTAGCCAATTTTTTTGTATGAAACTTAAGGTCGAGGATACTGTTATTTGGCACCATCTTGCTAGCATGCTCAGTGTTAAAATGCTAAGTGTTAGCATTTAAAATTTTAGCCAATGTTGTAGGTTCAGTAAATAAATTAAAAGTTGTGGATAATTAAAATGACAAACTGTTTGAGGGCGCGCTTGGACACAGTAAATCAAAATAATCGACAGGCAGTTTTACATCGGTTAAAAGCTCTAAATGTTTCAATTATTTTTCAATTGATTGCCTAGCCCTAGGTGCAACTGTCGGCCGGACATTTCCAGCTGCAGGACGTCTTACACTGATGTTACCCGAGTGTTGATGAGTAGCTCGGAAGGGTTGCGGTTGTTTGGGGCCGTTGTAACGAATGCCAGCTAGCTTAGCTGTGGTCTAAAACGCTATCTTGTTGTCATGCGGGTTTGAGTGCTGGTCAGGGACTAATTTGATTGGTCAAAATGACGATGATTGTCAAAATTAAAGGGTGCAAGACCGCGCATAATTAACAGGAATTTATATTTTATTCTTGCGTTTACTTTTTATTCTTCCAAAACAACTCCTACGTCACTCTAATATCTTGTTGAACAACAGATACTCTGAGCGAGTCCCCAGCCGACCATCAGACGTGTTTCCACATGGTGGGAGGACCAGCTCCAGTCCCTCAGAGGAGACAGGCGGAGGGCGTAAACCTTCTGCCAACAGGGCTAAGCGACGCAGGCGTAACCCCGACATGGATGAATCCCAGTATGAGACGGAGTACACGACAGGAGGAGAGACTGGCAACGAGCTTGATGTGGCAGAGTGGGAGAGGTGGGTCATACAATAAGCCTCCATCACTGTGGGGCTCACACGCTGTCTGGATTAAAGGTGCAGACCGAGCATGCATTAGGTGGATTACTGTCAAATTCTGTCGCCTTCTCAAGACTAGCTTTTATTCTCAGATTTAAATAAACAATTAACCTCTAGTTTTATGTGACAACACATAAAAATATTTGTAAACATATATTTTGGAATAACCTATAAAAATAGACTTGGTCTGATAAACAAAATGAAAGTACTGCTTTTGTCATTCTGCGGGGATTAGTTAATCTGGTGAGGCATGCCGTTCAAACTGTTATATTCATGCATGCATAAGGTAACTCGGCCAAAGGTACACACTGTTAGTATTGTTGATTTGCATACAACAGGAATATTCAACTAAAATGTTTGATGGCCTCTTTTCCAGAAAGCTTCCCTAGTACAAAGCCAGTGGAGTTGGCACGTTGTGTAAATCGTGAATAAAAACAGAATACAATGATTTGCTAATCTTTTTTTTTTTACCTATATTCAATTGAATAGATTGCAAAGATAAGATACTTAACGTTCTAACTTGAAAACTTAGTTTTTTGCAAACATAAGCTCATTTGGAATTTGATGCCTGCAACATGTTTAAAAAAAAGATGGCACAAGTTGCAAAAAAGACTGAGAAAGTCGAGGAATGCTCTTATACACTTATTTGGAACATCCCACATGCCAAGCCATGTGTTATAACAGCGTGGCTTCGTAGTAATTGAATGTGGGAACTAAACTGGCCTGCCTGTAGTCCAGACAAGTCTCCCATTGAAAATGTGTGGCGCATTATGAAGCGTAAAATACAACAACGGGGAGACCGGACTGTTGAACAACTTAAGCAGTACATCAAGCAAGAATGGGAAAGAATTCCACCTGAAAAGCTTCAAAAATTAGTCTCCTCACTTCCGAAATGTTTACTGAGAGTTGTTAAAAGGAAAGACGATGTAACACAGTGGTAAAAATGCCCCCGTTCCAACTTTTTTGCAATGTGTTGCTGCCATTAAATTCTAAGTTAATGATTATTTGCAAAAAAAACAATTAC
This sequence comes from Nerophis ophidion, assembly GCF_033978795.1. NCBI lineage: Eukaryota > Metazoa > Chordata > Actinopteri > Syngnathiformes > Syngnathidae > Nerophis > Nerophis ophidion. Next base: position 22,414,032 of record NC_084632.1, on the reverse strand, counting down.
ATTTCTCAGTTCGAACATTAAATATCTTGTCTTTGCAGTGTATTCAATTGAGTACAAGTTGAAAAGGATTTGCAAATTGTTGTATTCTGTTTTTAATAACAACTGACAAAACATGCCAACTTCAGTGGTTTTGGGTTTTTTAGTTTTATTTTGTATATTCTGGGGTACCAGCGTCCTCTACAAAAGACATTTGAGTTTTTAATTTTACCAGAGTTGCAGGAGCGCTCTGATGTTTTTAAAGACATTCTGCAAAAAGACTAATATCTATGACAGCACTCTAGTGTTTTTCAGAATCTGTTGCAAAAACAAGTTCTTTTTAACTGTACTCTTGGGCCACCCGTTGAATAGCCCAAATGATGAAAAAGAGAAGACCTAAAATAAAACCTTGAGGAACACTGAGAATAACTAATGAAAAACTACTGACTTCATCTGAAGTAAACGAGCTATAGCAACAACTTAGTTTCACATATCATATTATAAAAAAAAAATGTGTTCTTACCCAAAAGTAGAGGACTTAAAACGCCTCGGTTATGCAAATTACAAGTTTGGACACCTGTGTTTTATGTTTGCTATCAAGTTTAAAATGTCAATGCAAGGATCTGCCAATGGGTTTGCAGTAATCCAAGTTAATTTATTCAACAGCAGCACTTAAGTGGTTTTAGGAATTTGCTGCAAAAATGTTTAACTCTCAAGTTTTAAACTGAACTCGGGATGGTATGGTGTCATTCCCAGGCCAGATTTGGCCTCAGGGCCGCCGGTTGAAGAGCCTTGGCGTAAACTTAAATAAACCTCTCCGTTTGACGCGTTTGTTACATTATGCACCTTTTTAAAGACCACCACAAATACGTTCTTTATGGCATTCATGCTTGTTTTCTCCTAAATTTGGTGATGTTTTGTTTTTCCTCTAAGCATGTACCCCGAGATAACATCTGACGAACAACGTCACGACTACAAGTCTGAGTTTGATGCTGACCTTAGGGAGTACAAGCGCATGTGTGCAGACATGGATGACATCAATGATCAGTTGAACAAACTCAGCAGGCAATTGGACACACTAGATGAGACTTCTGCTAAATACCAGGTAAAATAAATTTTTTTTTTTTTTTTTAGCATTTCTGATATTGACCAAACAAAAGTCATTTCCAGATTTAAAGATAGATTTTATTAAAAAAAATAGAAAAACACTTTGTTGACCAAAGCATTTGGTATTCAGCTTGTGTGTGATGCCCTCTTGATTATAACAGAAGGATATTTTCTTTTCAGGGTGTAGCAGAGGAATACAATCACCTGAAAGACCTAAAGCGGGTGTGTATTTATTTGTAATTTAACATTTTGAAAAAATCTTAAAATAATAACACTGTTATGCCTGAGGATATACTTTTTAGTTAAATTCCAGCCCCTTATCCTAAATTTGTCACAATTTTTGTCTATCCGCTCTGGTTACCAAGATATGATATACTGTACGCCTAACTGTTTGTAGGAGTGTCTCGCTACAACTTTTTCACTTCTGATATAATACCAATATTAGAGCCTTGAATATCAGTCTGATATGATATCAGTACTAATTATAGGACATACTTTTATTACTTTGTAGTTTGTAACGTTCTAAAATGCTTGATGAAGTGAAATTGCCCAGAGAACATTGGTAGTATGACAAACCTTATGACTGATTTAGACGTGGAGTGTTATTCCTTTTTTGGCGACATCCAGTGGTCCCAATAATTCTTTAAATTGTTGCACAACACAGTAAATTGAATGATGGGAACACGTTTGTTACTGGATACTTTCTAATACGCCTCTGCCTTAGATACTTTGTATCTGTAAGGAATATGCAACTATAATTTTTGATACAAGTTTATATTGACAAATGTCATGTTTTAGACTGCAGTATTGTTCAATTAAGGACACTCATTACTAGCTTGAGTGCTATTGTGTGCTTAGCTGTCGTGTAGCTGCTAGCCTCTAGTACCTATAGCCTACCATGTTTACCTTTTGTAATGACTTCACTAAAATACTAGAAAAGATCAAACTTTTGTTCATTGGAGGACTGTCAACAGCTTTAAACAAGTAACAATGCTGCAAGACTGCTTGTATCAGAGATTTTAGATGCAAGCTGCTATCATCTCTTACTTGTTTCTTGGCTGATATCGGACCAATACCTAATATCGACATCGGATCAGGACACCACTAACTGTTATTGTTAAACATAGGACAGATAAGTTAGTGTTCAACTGTACTGTAGGGGGCAGCGTTAGATCAAAATGTTAATGTTTTCCTTTTTAAATGTGTTCTGTGAACTTTTCAGACATCAGAGTACCAGTCTAAGAAGAAAGAGTGTCGCAGGCTGAGACACAAACTGTTCCACATCAAACGCATGGTGAAGAAATACGACAAAAGCCACTCATAGATCCACGCATCTTGACGCCAAACTGCAAACACTACACTCCAAAACGCTTCACTCAGTCTCTGTTATGATTGGACCACAGTAACTGGCTTACTGGGACAATTCCAATTCACACTGGACACACAAGGACATACAGGGAATATACTGGATATAATAACAATCTAGAATACTACTTTCTCCCCTAATACAGCAAACAGAAGTTGACAGTGGACCGTAGAACAAACAATGGCAGGAATGTCATTTGGTTGCCTCTCACAAAAACACGGCAGACAGTTTACTGACCTACTACAACTGCAACACAGGTTTAGTTTGCGCACACGGTAAATGGTGTGTGCAATATACAAAATAGCATGTACTGGTACTGGGCGTGTTGCGTGCGATTTACTACGACTGTGTGTGTAATTGTTAAGTGGTGCAGACCGCCTTGTTTGAATGAGGATATGGGGTGTACTAAACGCGGTATCACCACTGATACACTCTCGTTTACTGTTATCATGCTCCTACCTGCCGCGTTTTGCTTTGTTTTTAAACATGCAGGAGACATGTAATAATTGGTATGGGCATTTTAAAAGCAGTCTTACGGTGCATCTACATTAAACAACTTCTTTTTTTTCCCGCTTAGGTTGCGCTCATTGGATAGAGGTTGCACTGAAAAGATGCAAAAAATGCATACTCAAAGAATATTTTGTTCATAAAAGAAACATTTATTAACATACAGTATATTCATTCTATGTGGAAAAAATGAACATCATTAAAAGATATTAAGGGATACCAAAACGCATCAGTGGAAATTATTTTAATCAGCCCCTTAAGTCCTCTAACAGCGATAAAATTATAAAATGATGTTACTGAATAGACGATACGTCTTAATATTTTAAAATTTCTGACCATCCATAATATTGACACAATCAGGACAGAAGATTCTTGTCTGTATGTTCAGCGCGAGCACTGATCCTGCAGCTGTGTGGAGCTGTTGGTTTGCATCCCTTTTTGACACAGGCTAAATAAAACGCAAAATAGTGCGTAAAAATGGTCATGAGTGTCAATAAATCAAATCGCGTGTGCTAAACAATTATATTTGCATTTTCTCCTTCCAGTATTGTGTTTGTTTAGATGATCAGAATATATTTTGCGTATTAAAAATGGACTGCAGGCCGTATTCTGCTCACTTAACAGTCGCAATCCACTTTGCACACATTTAGTAGATCAGCTTTGCGTGTGCTATCAAGTTTGCACATGTTTTAGTGCACACAAACTTTTAATAAATCAGGGCGTAGGTCTCCAGTTGTTCCCTGGACACAGAGGGAACATCATGGATGTAGTGATGATTTAGAATACTACTTTATCCTCCAATGCTTCATGTAAGGCAGCAAACAAAAGTTGACAAGGTATGAAGAACAAAGACAGGACCGTCTCATAAAAACAGCTGACATTTGACTGACCTAGAACAACTGCACAAAAATTGAGTTTGGAAACTAACTCTCCAATTGGCTCTTATCTCGAAAGATAAAAACAATATTATGTACAAGTCAGCAAGGTTGCTGTGAGCTTCATTTTAACCTTCAAAGTTCCAACTTTTTGTTTTGAGGGCCAGTGTATGTGTCTAACAAGCTTTCTGTCACAACTTTGTACTTTTTTTTTTTATATAACTCCATGCTGAATACCAGCGTGACTAAAAAGGGGACTTTTTATATTTGTATTGTACATATTTTCAACAACTCCTGATTATTCTTTATGAATACTTCAGCAATGATTGTTCATTTTATGCACTGCAGGAATCAAAGGAACAACATTTCTGTAAGTACTGTATGTATTAGGTTATTCACCTGTGATGACATAGACCCAGTGTATTGTTTTCATATGAGTGAAACATTTGAAATGAGTTCATGCCTATGCAAATTCGTAACAAAAGAGCAATATGACACAAAGTTCCATCCTGACCAATGAAAATGATTCCATTTTTCGTTAAAGTTTGCATCTGCTTCGTGTAAGATGTTACAATCAAGTGTATATTCTCAAGATTTTTTGTTTGACACACTTGTGATCTGTGGTTTGTTAGTAATGTATGTTTTGAGGAACATGGATGTCTTCTAACAAACTATTGTTGAGCCATTTATTTTTGTAAAGCTAAACTTTATAACTGCCACCGTCTTTGATGTATAAAAATATTTGTGAATTAATAAACGATAATTTCTAATTCTTTAAAGAGTCAACACTGTATGGAATAGCTCATTGAAGTCAGTCTGGACCATTACTGCCCTCTGGTGGTGAGTACTCCATCCATCCATCCATTTTCTGCCGCTTGTTCCCTTTGGGGTCGCGAGGGGCGCTGGTGCCTATCTTAGGTACAATCGGGTAGAAGGTGGGGTGCACTCTGGACAAGTCGCTACCTCATCACAGAGCCAACACAGATAGACAGACAACATTCACACTCACATTCACACACTAGGGCCAATTTAGTGTTGCCAATCAACCTATCCCCAGGCGCATGTCTTTGGAGGTGGGAGGAAGCCTGAGTACCCGGAAGGAACCCACGCATTCACGGGGAGAACATGCAAACTCCACACAGAAAGATCCCGAGCCCGGGATTGAACCCACGACTACTCAGGACCTTCGTATTGTGAGGCAGACGCTCTAACCCCTCTTCCACCGTGAAGCCTGGGGTGAGTACTCATTACTCAATAATCAATACATGCAATGGAGCCACTAGCCATAACAATTTACAATTTTTAACCACAAACTTGCACAAACAAACACTCATAATTTAGCATTTAGAAACATACCAGAAATTGAAATGTATCTATTGAAGATGGGTGTCTGTTACAAATGTTAAGTTAAAGTACCAATGATTGTCACACACACACTGGTTGTGGTGAAATTATTTTCTGTATTTGACCCATTACCCTTCATCACCCCCTGGGAGGTGAGGGGAGCAGTGAGCAGCAGCGGTGGCTGTGCTCGGGAATCATTTTTGGTGATTTAACCCCCAATTACAGCCCTTGATGCTGAGTGCCAAACAGGAATGTAATGGGTCCCATTTTTATAGTCTTTGGTATGACTCGGCCGGTGTTTGAACTCACAACCTACCGATAAGGGCGGTTAGTAAACACTAAATCATCATGCTGTACACAAATATACGGTTGGCACACCTATCTTTGGACAGTTTCGCCCATTCCTCTTTGCAGCATATCTCAAGGTCCATCAGGTTGGATGGGAAGCATTGGTTTCCATCCAGGATGTCTCTGTACATTGCTGCATTTATCTTCCCCTCTATCCTGACCAGTCACCCAGTTCCTGCCGCTGAAAAACCTCCCCACAGCATGATGCTGCCACCACCATGCTTGGTATTGGCCTGGTTTCCTCCAAACTACTTTACTAATTTCTACTAATTGTTTATCTAGTCTGCACTTTGTGTTATTATTATTATTGGCTTTTATGTAGTTTGCACTATGTCTGTATTATTTTTATTATCATTATTATCGACTCATTTTTGCCTTATTATTTTTATTTTCCTATTTTAATGATGTTGGATCTGTGTTGTTGTTGTTGGGGACAAGTGTTGTAAGTTTGCTTTGGCTACAAACACAATGATGCATACATTCGATAACTGTTTCAGATGTCTATGTTTTTTGTATCTGTCCCTATTTCAAATAAACCTTAATAATAACGTGGTGGCTGGCATTCATGCCAAAGAGTTCAGTTTTTTTCTCACCAGACCAGAGAATTTGTTTTCTCATGGTCCGAGAGTCGTTCAGATGCTTTTTGGCCAACTTTTTACTTAGAAATGGCTTCTATCTGGCCACTCTACCATACAGACCTGATTGGTGGATTGCTGCAGAGATGGTTGTCCTTAAAGAAGGTTCTCTCTACACGGAGGAATGCTGTGGCTCTGACAGAGTGACCTTCGGGTTTTTGGTCACCTCCCTGACTATACTTAAGAAGAATGCAGCAATGTACAGAGACATCCTGGATGAAAACCAACACTTCCCATCCAACCCGATAGACCTTGAGAGGTTCTGCAAAGAGGAATCAGAAAAACTGCCCAACGATATGCGTGCCACGCTTGTGGCATCATATTCACAAAGACTTGAGGCTGTAATTGCTGCCACAGCAGCATCAACAAAGTATTGAGCAAACGTTGTGAATACTTAGGACTGTCGAGTTTTGAGAACAAAATTAAATGTATTCAAATTTGAAATATACAAACATAACACAATGTGGAAAAAGTGAGCCGCTGTAAATACTTTCTGAATGCACTGCACTCTTGTGTAGATAGAATTAAACATTCCGCAATAATGACCAGAAGCCTAAGCTATTTAAAATATTTTGATCATCAGAAGATCCAAATCACACTTTTTCTTTGATTTCTCATGTGCTCATTTTTAGGTACAAAACAAGAAGCACACGTTTATTTTACCTACAACTGGCAAACATTCCTGTTTGTGTGTACTTTTTAATTTCTTAATTTACTGTTCATAGAATGTATATACCCCAATCATAGCTATTGTTTTCCAAATGACCATTAACCCCAACATTTCTGAAAAGCTGCATCATGGAGGTGTGTGTACCAATATGCAGTTATTTTAACAGTGGCAGGCTGTGCGTTTCCAGCCTATAGGCCTTCAGTGATGTCCTACTTAGTCCGACTTTAATAAATACCCCTCAAAATATCATTTATAGCACCACATTAGATAGCGTCCAGCACTCCCCGCAACCCCAAAGGGACAAGCGGTAGAAAATGGATGGATGGATGACCACGGCTGGAGAAATACTATACAGAAACACACTTGGGCACTACTGGACCTCAACAGTGTACAAAACGGGCTATATTTTGGCACATTTAAAAATCAATGAACCCGCATTTCAAACATACCTTACATGGTACTGTCAAAATTAAAATAATTGTAAAGAACATATTAAATGTGGAAAAATAAATAAAATATTTGAACTTTTTCTTTGTGAATTGATAAAGTGAGAACCGATGATTTCTCCGCTGGCCGGGTATGGCTCCGGTGCCCCTTCCTGCTTTTTGTAAATGACAACTTGTGATTGGATTCTCACTTGGGAGTGACAACTGAAAATCCAATCGCAGTCACATTTAACGTAAGGCTACCTAGATGGGCTACTGTCAACAACTCGTAACTGTCTATCCGGCAGAATTCATACAGCGCTGGCAACAAGCGAGCTGAATTCTGATTGGATAAAAGCTCTAACGTAAGACATGAAGAAAATATGAATACTTTATGGAAAGTAGATTAAGATAAATTTTTATTAATCTATGCTTGTGATTTATATTAGGCCAGCAGTGAAGGCCTTGCTGGCCCTGACAGCACACCGCTGAATTTTAAGCCTGTTTGTGTATCTTAGTACAATATGTGCAGAAGAAGACTTGGCAAGACAAAGTTTGCAGCATTTAGTACCAACAAGCATCGACACTTCTCATTCTCTGCCGTCTTTAAGGCCATGTTTCCACACAATGCATCACAAATGGTCCAACAAGCTCATTAAACAACAAAAGGAGAAATACAACAAGGATCGTACCTTTTTTTCTCTTGTATGGCGTACACTTCAAATAATCACTAGAGAGGTCAGCTGTGGGAAATTATTCCTGATACATTCTTTAAACATTCCTTTATGACTCTACAATCTTCTTATGCTATATAAAACATGAGGTAATGATGTCATATGAAGAAAAGTCATGCTGTGGTTTCTGCATCTGTGCGGTAAAGTCACTGTGAGGGTGTGGGTGGGGGAAAGTGTATTTTATATTTTGGCCACTTGGGGGCAGCGGCTTTAAAGCATAAATAATCGTGTAGCATGTAATGTGTAGAGTCACGTGACTTGGGTGATACAATACAACTGGTAAGAAATCAAATCCATACTTTCATACAGTCAGAACAAAGCGGTTGAAATGGCTTCATTTGGATTTAAAGCATAAAACACATAGAGGAGTCACATTAAGGGGTGATAATGGAGGAGGTAGTTTGTGCTCATGGCCTTTCAGTTCTCTCCAGAGTGAGACAAAGAAATCAACCAGGGACCCGTACTTCAAATACTTTGACCTATGACCTTTTGTTTGTCATTTCATCCATCTTTTTTTTTTTTTATATATATATATTTGCAGCTCTGTATCCCACTCTGGCCCCTGCAGGATTCACTGCCCGGGTGCGTAGGGCCAGTTGATGGAGCTCCCTGACAGCTGCATGTCTCGGATCAGCGTTTCGATGGGCGTCTTTCCCACCAGCCGCATGAAGAAGAGCTGCGAGATGAGGTTGGCCGGCACGGCCCGCAGAGCCGGCAGGCGAAGGAGCAAGCGGCCGAAACGCTGAGGCTGGTTGGGGTACTGCAACCTCTCGTACTCGGTCAGGGCGACCTGGGCCTTCTCCTGCAGGGACTCCACGTGGGCCGGATCGGTCAGACCGCACGCATCTAAGGAGATGACATGGCGTCGTTAGAAATAGAAATGCCTCCGTCACACACATGAGGCTCTACAGTCGCTGACCTGGTGAAAACAATGAGATGGCTTTGAGGCAGCTGTACTCGGCCGTGTCCACTTGCAGTCGGTTGAGTTTGTCCACTTGGTCCTGGAACACCCTGACCTGGTCCATGAAGGACACCACCCTCTCCGCTGACATGGGGGATGAGTGGAAGCCGGCGGCTGCCAGCAGGGGCGCCATGTGGAGAGGCAGAGCGGACTGGGCGGCGTTTAGGATGAAAAGTTCACTCCAGCTAAGCCTGAGCAGCGCCACCTGGGGGGGAGATTCATCGCTGTCATTTCTGGATTGGACACAATATTTTATTGTGTGAAGGCTAGAAACATTCAAACCATCACTCTTTAAAAATGCTACTTTCCCCCCCCCCCAAAATTCCAACATTTTCAGGAATTCCACACTTTCTATGACATTATGTTCATTCTAAATTAAAGGCCTACTGAAACCCACTACTACCCACCACGCAGTCTGATAGTTTATATATCAATGATGAAATATTAACATTGCAACACATGCCAATACGGCCTTTTTAGTTTACTAAATTGCAATTTTAAATTTCCCGGGAGTTTCTTCTTGAAAACGTCACGTAATGACGACGAGTACGGGTGACGTCATGGACTGTTAGGAAATATGAGCGCTGCACACACACACAGCTAAAAGTCGTCTGCTTTAACAGCAACATTTACACAGTATTTTGGACATCTGTGTTGCTGAATCTTTTGCAATTTGTTCAATTAATATTGGAGAAGTCAAAGTATAAAAATGGAGTTGGGAAGCGTTAGCCTTTGGCCACACAAACACACGGTGATTCCTTGTTTAAAATTCCCGGAGGTGAAACTTTCCTATGGATCAGAGCGGTCAAGCGAACATGGATCCCGACTACATGTCAACCAGCAGGTTTCGGTGAGAAAATTGTGGTAAAAAGTCGCTTCTTACCGGAGATCAGGTGAGCTTGTGCCGTCCATAAAGCTGCCGTCGACTCCCCTGAGACACTGGCGTCAAGACACCCATGGACACACACCTCCGACTATCAGGTACTGTTAAACTCACTAAAACACTAGCAACACAATAGAAAGATAAGGGATTTCCCAGAATTATCCCAGTAAATGTGTCTAAAAACATCTGAATCTGTCCCAATGCAATTGCGTTTTTTTTTTTAAACTTTTTTTTTTTCTTTAGTCCGTCGCTACCAATATCCTCAAACACGAATCTTTCATCCTCGCTCAAATTAATGGGAAAATTGTCGTTTTCTCAGTCTGAATAGCTCTTTTTGTTGGATGCTCCCATTAAAAACAATGTGAGGATGTGAGGAGCCATTAACGGGTGACGTCATCGTCTGCGACTTTCGGCAAAGGCAGGGCTTTTCTGTTAGCGTCCCAAAGTTGAGAACTTTATCGTCAATGTTCTCTACTAAATCCTTTCAGCAAAAATATGGCAATATCGCGAAATGATCAATCAAGTATGACACATAGAATGGACCTGCTATCCCCGTTTAAATAAGAAAATTTCATTTCAGTAGGCCTTTAATATATCCATTCATCCATCCATCCATCTTCTTCCGCTTATCTGAGGTCGGGTCGCGGGGGCAACAGCCTAAGCAGGGAAGCCCAGACTTTCCTCTCCCCGGCCACTCTGTCCAGCTCTTCCCGGGAAATCCCGAGGCATTCCCAGACCAGCCGGGAGACATAGTCTTCCCAACGTGTCCTGGGTCTTCCCCGTGGCCTCCTACCGGTCGGACGTGCCCGAAACACCTCCCTAGGGACGTGTTCGGTGGGCATCCTGACCAGATGCCCGAACCACCTGATCTGGAAATGAATGTAAATTTTTCCTAACTTCTACATTTCCCAACACATTCCGACTATTCTACTGTAGAAAAAAATGCTCCTTGCTAATGTTAGTCAATTGCGAGCATGCAAACACTGGAATGTTAGCTTCTTAACTATTTTTGTAGATACACAGCTCAGAGTCATATGTTGGTACTTGATACGTGCTTACTGTTACAACGCTAACATTAGCACGGCCACTGGTTTTTTTTTTTAGCAACTTTTGCAGGCATACACCTCAGAGTCATATATGTTGGTACTAGAGATGTCCGATAATGGCTTTTTTGCCGATATTCTGTTATTGTCCAACTCTTAATTACCGATTCCGAAATCAGCCGATACCGATATACACAGTCGTAGAATTAACTAATTTTGTTGTGATGCCCCGCTGGATGCATTAAACAATGTAACAAGGTTTTCCAAAATAAATCAATTCAGGTTATGGAAAAACAATTCTAACATGGCACTGCCATATTTATTATTGAAGTCACAAAGTGCATTCTTTTTTTTCAACATGCCTCAAAACAGCAGCTTGGAATTTGGACATGCTCAGGAGGTTGAGGTGGGCGGGGTTGAGGTGTGAAGAGTTAGTGCTGCAAAGGAACCTGGATATTTGTTTTGTTGTTTATGTTGTGTTAGGGTGCGGATGTTCTCCCGAAATGTGTTTGTCATTCTTGTTTGGTGTGGGTTCACAGTGTGGCGCATATTTGTAACAGTGTTAAAATTGTTTATACGGCCATCCTTAGTGTGACCTGTATGGCTGTTGACCAAGTAGGCTGTGCATTCACTTAGATGTGTGAAAAGACGTAGATATTATGTGACTGGAACGGCACGCAAAGGAAGTGCCTTTGAGGTTTATTGGCGCTTTGAACTCCTCCCTGCGTCCGTGTACACAGCAGCGTTTCAAAAAGTCATACATTTTACTTTTTGAAACCGATACCAATAATTTCCAAAATTAAATTTTAAACCATTTATCGGCCGATAATATCGGCAGTCTGATATTATCGGACATCTCTAGTTGGTACTTAACGCAAGCTAACAATTAGCATGTTAGCTTCTTTTTTTTTTTAGCTAATTTGGCAGGCAAATATCTTCTAGTTCTATTCAGATATTTTGTCACCTGACACATGCTAACTGTTATGCTAATGTTAACATTAACTAAAATTAACATGCCAACGTTTTTTGGGCAAATTTTACAGATATACACCTCAGCTAAATAATTTGGTACTTTATGCATGCTTATTGTTAGAATGCGAACTTTAGCATGTTAGCTTTTTCAGAGACTGAGATTTTGGCACTTGACGCTTGCCATTTGTTAAAATGTTAATGTTAACATGTAAGAATGCTAACATTATTGCAAATGTTACAGGCATACACTTTACAGAGTCAAATAAGTTGGTACTTTGTGCATGCTAACATTAGCATGTCTGCTTTTTTAAACACATTTTCAGAGTCAGAAATTTTGGCATGTGACTTTTAGCATGCGAATGTTAGCATTTTCGCTTTTTTGGCTAATATTACAGGTACACACCTCAGTCATGTATTTTGGCACTCGCTTGCTGTTAGAATGTTATTGTTAGCTTTCTTGGGCTAGGTTTACAGGTATACTCCTCTTTCATACCAATGGGTAACTGTCGCATATTAATTGTTGGCATGCTAATGTCTATGCTAGCCTTTGTGGCCCATTTTGCCAGTGTACGCTTTAGAGTCAGATATGTTGGCTGTTAAAATGCTAACATTAGCATGTTAGCTTTTTAAGATATTTTTACAGGTATACACCTCAAAGTCATATATTTTGGTATTTGAAGCATGATAGGGTTTCATGCTAGCTGTTAGAGCTACTTTTGCAGGTATAGACCTACTAGTCTTCATTTGTTGTTACCTGACGTTTTCTGGATAGCGTGCTAACTGTTATTACAGTTCGGCTTTTCAGCATTCACACGCTTGCCAAAATAGATTTTTCTAGTTCTCTTAAATGATTGCATACAATGCAATCATTGCAATGGCGGGATCATCCTTTACTGACCTGCTCAGAAACGGGCAGCTCGGGAAAGTATGGGATGTTTCTGGCCCACTCGATGGTGCTGAAGAGGAGGCGAGCGGCGAGCTCACAGATGCTGTCGATGCCCATGACGGGCGCCCCGCTGGCGGAGGCCCCCATCTGCCCCTGGCCATAGGTGGTCCCATAACGGCTGTTGGGGTACGGCTCGGCCCGGAGCAGCTGAGAGATGAGCTCCGACACGGGTTGCCCGTTGAAGTAGTCGGCTCCCAGGTGACTTGGCAACATGCCTCCCATTCCGCCTGCCCGGGAGTTGGGACTGATACCTGAGTGGGACGGAGGGATGCGCCCACGCTGCACAGCTGCAGGGACAAAAGGAGGAGTGGTGGGTGTCAGCAGGAGGAAACTCTTTGGAAGTAAGTTAAAAAGTGTAATAACAAGATAGAGTCACCAACAGTCCCATTATGATGTGTTGATGAGGATAAAAATCTATTTGTGACAGTTCAAATTTATTTGTGACATATAGTAGTATAATTAGTTTATAGAATAGCTTGTGAATATCTTGTTTTAGTATTGGAAGAATGCTTTCCCCCTGTCACGGGTCGGCACTTTTGGTCCATCAGTCATTGGTTTTGGCTTAGTTTTGGGCTGGATGCCGTTAATGCGGGGGTCAGCAACCCGCGGCTCTTTAGCGCCGCCCTAGAGGCTCCATGGACCTCTTTCAGAGATGTGTGAAAATGGGAAAAGACGAAGAAAAAAATATATTTTTCGTTTTAATATGTTTTCTATAGGAGAACAACCATGACACAGACCTTCCAAAAGGTTAGAAATCCCACTGTTTATATTAAACATCCTTTACTGATGAGAGTGTTTGGCAAGCAGTTTTGTCCTACTAATTTCAGCGATCCTTGAACTCATCGCAGTTTGTTTACATGTACAACTTTCTCCGACGCTGCCACAGAAAGACGCGTTTTATGCCACTCCTTTGTCCCATTTTGTCCACCAAACGTTTTATGCTGTGCAAGAATACAAAAAGGTGAGCTTTGTTGATTCGATTGCTTTGCTGGAATGCTTATCAGGCATATTTAGTCATTCCATGAATACCAGCTAATCGATGCTAACATGCTATTTAGGGTAGCTGTATGCACATATTGCATCATTATGTCTCGTTTGTAGGTATATTTGAGCTCATCTAATTTCCTTTGCTTATGTTCTCTGTGTATTTAATTTATATTTGCATGTCTCATGACACATTATCCGTATGTACTATTGGTTGCATTTCTCATAGTTGTTTGTGTGCCATGTTGTACCAGACCACAGCAAACGTTACCCAGCTTGCAAAGATTGTGATAACTCCATTAGAAGAAGACAGCCTGCCATCCATCCATTTTCTACCACTTGTCCCTTCCAGGGATGCAGGGGGTGCTGGAGCCTATCTCAGCTGCATTCGAGCGGAAGGCGGTGTACACCATGGACAAGTCGCAACCTCATCGCAGGGCCAACACAGATAGACAGACAACATTCACACTCACATTCACACACTAGGGCCAATTTAATGTTGCCAATCAACCTATCCCCAGGTGCATGTCTTTGGAGGTGGGAAGAAGCCGGAGTACCCGGAGGGAAAACACGCAGTCACGTGGCGAACATGCAAACTCCACACAGAAAGATCTTGAGCCCGGTATTGAACTCAGGACCTTTTGTATTGTGAGGCACATGCACTAACTTTTTAACAAGTAGAACATTATTAGTAAAAATACAGAATGAATATAGCAGAGAATACGAAGTGGAAAATGGGACTCCACAAGGGAGTATAATAAGTTTCCTTTAACTTAGACACACACATCTATAATTGGGGCCATTCTAAGCCAGTCATTTCCAGAATTTATCTCACCCTGATGGATGGAATGAAAGTTCCATCCATCCATCCATTTTCTACCGCTTGTCCCGTTCGGGTCACGGGGGATCGCTGAAGGCGGGTTTACACCCCGGACAAGTCGCCACCTCATCGCAAGTAGAATGAAAGTTAAAATACAAAATTTCTACCAACGAAGGTTTGCGTCAGCCATTGTTAGTAGTTTAATATAGCTGATATAGACACATCATGTGTTGCCTTCCTGATAACACTTATATAAAGCTTTAAATTTTTTGCGGATGCAGACAGATTTTTTTTGTTGGATTTTTGGTCCAATATGGTTCTTTTACCATGAATTGATTAACGTGGACCCCGACTTAAACAAGTTGAAAAACTTATTCGGGTGCTACCATTTAGTGGTCAATTGTACGGAATATGTACTGTACTGTGCAATCTACTAATAAAAGTCTCAATCAATTAATCAATCAACATTATGAGTTGCAGACAAGCGGTAGAAATGGATGGATGGACCCCTGCCTTAATGGAAAGTGCATGACTGAAACTTTGTATAATAGACAAATAAATAGGAAATATTTATCCATAAAATAAAACAGTTTTCCCATGCCACCTCGTTCACTTCCTACGGTACTTTAAGAAACATTGAGTCCTATAACACAGTGGTTCTAAAATGGGGGTACATGTATCCTTGGGGGTACTTGAAGGTATGCCAAGGGGTACGCAAGATTTTTTTTAAATATTCTAAAAAGAGCAACAATTCAAAAATCCTTTATAAATATATTTATTGAATAATACTTCAACAAAATATGAATGTAAATTCATAAACTGTGAAAAAGAAATTCAACAATACAATATTCAGTGTTGACAGCTAGATTTTTTGTGGACATGTTCCATTAATATTGATGTTAAAGATTTCTTTTTTTGTGAAGAAATGTTTAGAAATAAGTTCATGAATCCAGATGGATCTCTATTACAATCCCCAAAGAGGGCACTTTCAGTTGATGATTACTTCTATGTGCAGAAATATTTATTTATAATTGAATCACTTGTTTATTTTTCAACAAGTTTTTAGTTATTTTTATATATTTTTTTCCAAATAGTTCAAGAAAGACCACTACAAATGAGCAATATTTTGCTCTGTTATACAATTTAATAAATCAGAAACTGATAACATAGTGTTGTATTTTATTTCTTTATCTCTTTTTTTCAACCAAAAAGGCTTTGCTCTGATTAGGGGGTACTTGGATTAAAAAAATGTTCACAGGGGGTACATCACTGAAAAAAGGTTGAGAACCACTGCTTTACGGCACGGCACGCCCCCAATATTGTTGTCCGGGCGGAAACCGGGAGAAATTCAAGAGAATGGTTGCCCTGGGATATTTTCGGGAGGGGCACTGAAATTCGGGAGTCTCCCAGGAAAATCGGGAGGGTTGGTAAGTATGGTTTGGCCCCCGGGTCGCCAGTTGAAAAGTCCTGGTATACATCATTCACAATGGTTTAGTAATAGATCATTCAATAAATAAATGAGAATGTGATTGAAATGTAGACTTTCAACTTTAATTTAAGAGTTGTGACAAATAGGGAATTAAATCGTTAGGGACAGGACAACATTCAAACACACTGAAAATATAACCACCATGTTGAATATAATTTGGAGTAATTCTGACATCATTAAATTAGTAGTCTTAAACACAATTAATATATTTATAATTATGTCAGTTGAATCCCTAAAATTATTATTAGTTGTAACTAATTTTCATCAACTATTTTATTTAAAGCTGAAACTCATTACTTTAGAGACATGCTGATTTGTTTATTGGTGTATTTTTATCACACCCATCGTAGTTGTGCAACAATGTTTGTACTGAAAAACCTTGAAAAATGTTTAACTTCTAAACACTTCTGGACCTCAGTATAGCTAGATTTACAACAATATATACGCAGGTAGAATAAAAACAAGAGTTATTGTTGGTGCTATATCACTGATAGGGCCAACTAACAGCTGCATGTCATGAAATTATTATTATTCTTTCATCCTGAAAGCATTTTCGTGAGGGAAAGTAAAAAGTAGAGTGGGTGAATTTCTGAGAGGTACTGAAGCGAGAGTTAATTTATTTGTTTTAATGTTATATACATTTGCCCTCCACACACTTTTCAACACGTCATACGCTCTAAAACCTAGATCATTTTCATTTGTGCTCAAATCCCAAAGTACTGTAAACTCATGCTCAATGTTAGCATAGCCACCCAGCAATTAGCATGTCCAAAGTATGAATATAACACAACTAAAATTATTTACATTATATAGAGAACTTAACACACTTACAGACGTTGTTTGAGCAAGAGATGAATGGAAAATAATATGTAGAAAGAGCCGCCGAAGTTTACTGTTGTATTACCTTAATTGCTGTCAACCAGATGTATGATTGATTGTACTTCCGGTTAAAAAAATGCACGCAACAGAGGCACTCCAATAAACCTGCAATGAGCAAATCTGACCACAAGATGGTAGTGTTTTTACAAACAAACACTGCATTAGAGGACTCAATGTAGGCACCAGCGCCCCCCGCAACCCCAAAGGGAATAAGCCGTAGAATGGATGGATGGATGTTACTTAAAGTAGTGGTTCTCAACCTTTTTCAGTGATGGGCCCCCTGTGAATATTTTTTAAATTCAAGTACCCCCTAATAAGAGCAAAGCATTTTTGGTTGAAAAAAAGAGATAAAGAAGTAAAATAAAGCACTATGTCATCAGTTTTCGGACATGATGTGTTGTGTATTGTGAAATGATGAAATTGCCTGATGTATAATGTTGTAGGTATGTCATGTTCAAAATAAACTAAGAAAAGAAAGAAAAGAAAGTTTCTGATTTATTAAATTGTATAACAGTGCAAAATATTGCTCATTTGTAGTGGTCTTTCTTGAACTATTTGGAAAAAAGATATAAAAATAACTAAAAACTTGTTGAAAAATAAACAAGTGATTCAATTATAAATAAATATTTCTACACATAGAAGTAATCATCAACTTAAAGTGCCCTCTTTGGGGATTGTAATAGAGATCCATCCGGATTCATGAACTTAATTTTAAACATTTCTTCACAAAAAAAGAAATCCGTAACATCAATATTAATGGAACATGTCCACAAAAAAATTTAGTTGTCAACACTGGTTATTGCATTTTTGTATTTCTTTTTCACAGTTTATGAACTTACATTCATATTTTATTGAAGTATTATTCAATAAATATATTGATAAAGGATTTTTTGAATTGCTGCTATTTTTAGAATATTTTTTAAAAATTTCACGTACTCCTTGGCATACCCTCAAGTACCCCCAGGGGTACGCGTACCCCCCATTTGAGCTCAGATTAGGGAGTACTTGAATTAAAAAAATGTTCACAGGGGGTACATCACTGAAAAAAGGTTGAGAACCACTGCTTTAAGTAACATCCATCCATCCATCCATCCGTCCATCCTTTTTCTACCGCTTATTCCCTTTGTGGTGGCGGGGGGCGCTGGTGCCTACATTGAGTCCTCTAATGCAGTGTTTGTTTCTAAAAACACCATCTTGTGGTCAGATTTGTTCATTGCAGGTTTATTGGAGTGCCTCTGTTGTGTGCATTTTTTTAAACCGGAAGTACTATCAAACATACATCCAGGACAGCCAGGCAGGGAAGCTTCCGGAAGGAGAGACGCGGAACTACCAAACATTTGGAGTGAATTTGGCGGCGGCGAGAGTGTCTAAATCTGTTTTGGCGGTTGAGCATAAGCTGTTTTGTGACTGGATCGAGATGGAAGGGGATAGTGACGGGATGTATGAGGATAGTATGGAAATGGATAGGGCTAGAGGGGAGAGAGGAAAGAAGGGGAGAGGAGGGAGTGAAGGAAAGTCGAGTGCTAAAAGAGTGCATGAAGACGATGAAGAGATGGATAAGAGGAAAAGGGTTATGGTGGATGAATATAAAATAATTTATACATTTAAATCAAACCAAGATATGAATGACATTAGTTTGATGACACTAGTTAAGGGATTAAAGAAGGACATTGGAGAGGTGGAGATAGCGAAGGTGCTCAGGGACGGACGGCTGTTGATTAAATGCAAAAATGGAGAGCAAAAGAACAAAGCAATGCGATTGCAAAAAGTGTGCAACAAAATAATAAAGGAAAAAATCGAAGTGGGAGAACGAAAGGGGGCAAGAGGAGTCGTGACAGGAATCCCAAGAGGAGAAAATTTAGATGATCTGAAAAAAGAAATAAAAGGAGGAACTGTCACTATGATGAAAAGAATGATGGCATTTAGGAACGGTGAAAAGACTGAGAGCGAATCCGTGCTAGTGCAATTTGCAGAGGAGGTCCTACCAGAGAGAATCATGATTGGGTATTTAAGCTTCTATGTTAGAGCTTACGTGCCACCCCCAGTACGTTGTTTCAAGTGCCAACGCTATGGGCACATAGCTAGTGTGTGTCATGCTAAGATGAGATGTGGATGGTGTGGAGGAGAGCATGAACATGGACAATGTGGAGAAAATGAACAGGTCAAGTGTTGTAATTGTGGCGGGAATCACACAGCAGCGTATGGGGGCTGCATCATAAGAAAACAGGCAACAGAAGTACAGCAAATCAGAGTTGAAAGAAATATTACATACGCAGAGGCAGTTAAAATAAGAAATCAAGAAAGTGCAGAACAGGACAGAAGTGAAAATAGTTCAAGAAATAAAAAACAAGAGGCAGCAAATACAGGAATTTCCATGGACAAACTAGTTGTATTCCTGGCTTACGTAATAAACTGTACAGAACAGGCTAGAAACAAGACTGAAAAATCAAAATAATTGTCAAAGCAGAAGCAAAGTTTTTAAATTTAAAAGAACTCTCCTGGGAACAGGTGCAAGGTGAGCTACAGAGAGTAGACGAGACCGAGTCATGTGACCACAATCCAACGCCATGTTAATTGTTCAGTGGAATGCCAGAAGTTTGATAGCAAATGGACAGGAATTAAAGGGATATATTAATAATATGAAAAATAAACCACATATAATATGTATTCAAGAAACATGGCTGAAGCCAAAATTAAACTTTATAATAAAGATAGGAATGATGGGCAAGGAGGAGGATGTGCCATATTTATTAAGGAAGATATGCATTATTCAATATTAAAAGTAAAACAATAACTAGATATAGTAGGAGTAGAAGTATGGAATAATAAAGAAAGATACAAAGTACTAAACTTCTATAATTCATGCAAGAAATTAGAAATTCACCAACTAGAAACAATAATCGAGCACTGGAGTGGCAATATTATTTGGTGTGGTGACGTTAATACACATAGCACAATGTGGGGTGAAAGGGATGACTGGAATGGGGAAACATCCATCCATCCATCCATCCATCATCTTCCGCTTATCCGAGGTCGGGTCGCGGGGGCAGCAGCCTAAGCAGGGAAGCCCAGACTTCCCTATCTCCAGCCACTTCGTCTAGCTCTTCCCGGGGGATCCCGAGGCGTTCCCAGGCCAGCCGGGAGACATAGTCTTTCCAACGTGTCCTGGGTCTTCCCCGTGGCCTCCTACCAGCTGGACGTGCCCTAAACACCTCCCTAGGGAGGCGTTCGGGTGGCATCCTGACCAGATGCCCGAACCACCTCATCTGGCTCCTCTCGATGTGGAGGAGCAGCGGCTTTACGTTGAGCTCCTCCCGGATGGCAGAGCTTCTCACCCTATCTCTAAGGGAGAGCCATTCACACACCAGTTCTTTTTCCTCCAAATGGGGAAACATTGGAAGCACATTTGGAGGAAAAAGAACTGGTGTGTGTGAATGATGGGTCAGGAACAAGGTTAGATGTCGTCACGGGTAAAGAAACAGCAATAGATTTAACACTAGTGTCACAAGGGTTAGCAGGAAAGGTGGAGTGGGAAGTAAATAAATACAGCACAATGGGAAGTGATCACTATCCAATCTTCATTCACATAAACATAAATCATAGGACAGAAAGCACTAGGATAGAAGGAAGATGCAAGTATAATCATGGTGACTGGGGGAAATTTAGGGAAATTACCGACATAACTTTAAAGGAAGTAGGTATAAATCAAGATATTGAACAATTAAATACATATATTACAAAGTGCATAATAGAAGCAGCCGAACAGAGCATACCAAGGAATAGTATAGGGAGAAGAAGGAAGATAGTGCCGTGGTGGACACAAGAGTGCACAGATGCAATACAAGAACGGATTAGAGCATTTAGAATATTGAGAAGAACACATAATTTTTTCAAGACATGATCCAATATAAAAGGTATCAAGCTAGAGTAAGGTATGTTATTAAAAAAACAAGAAAACACAATTGGAGAACTTTTTGTGAAACACTAAATAGAACTACTCCTTTAATCCAAGTGTGGGGAATGATCAAGAGAATGTCAGGGGTCAGAAAAGAACATAAAAATCATGTGATGAAAGATGGAACGCGGAGTGTGGTAGGAAATAAAGAAAAAGCAGAACTTTTAGCAAAAACCTTTGTTAAAGTGCACAGTTATGATCATTTGATAAATGTAGAAAAACAAAAGAGAGAAGAAACAATTAGTTTAAATATTGAGGAAATGAAGGAAGACAACGATAATAGTTTTATCAACACTATGGATATGACATTTTCTTTGGATGAAATGGTTCGAATTTTAAAAAAAGTTAAAAATACGATGCCAGGGAAAGACCTGGTGAGTTTTCAAATGATCTAAAATTTAGGTAGCATCGGCAAAGAAGTGAAATTATATAATAGGATATATGAAGAAGGAAAATTACCAGATGAGTGGAAAACAGCTGTAATAATTCCAATATGCAAGCCAGGGAAAGATCCGGAAGAGGCAGGAAATTATAGGCCGATAGCATTGACCTCAAATTTGGGCAAAGTAATGGAAAAAATGATTAATGAAAGATTAATATATTATTTAGAGTCAAAAGAAATTATAAAAAACTACCAAAGTGGTTTTCGCAAAGCAAGAAGCACAAATGACCCAGCAGTGCAGCTGGAAGAGGAAATTAGAAAGGGACAAATAAATAAAGAAAGTATAATTGCGGTATCTTTTGACATAGAGAAAGCGTATGATATGTTGTGGAAACAGGGGTTGCTGATGAAACTAAATAAGATTGGGATTAGAGGAAGAATGTACAGATGGATAAAATACTTTTTAACAAGTAGAACATTATTAGTAAAAATAGAGAATGAATATAGCAGAGAATACGAAGTGGAAAATGGGACCCCACAAGGGAGTATAATAAGTCCAGTACTATTTTCCATCATGATAAATGAAGTTTTTAGTGAAGTGGAAGGGTTAGAGGAGGTGGAATTGTTTGCTGATGATGGAGTGATGTGGAAGAGAGGTAGAAATACAAAACATATAGAAAAGAAGATTCAAAAAGCGGTAAATAATGTTCAAGACTGGGGGATGCTTAGGGTTTAAGATTCTCTGTTGGAAAGACAAAAGTCATAAATTTTACGGAGAGGAAAGTACAAAACAAGCTCCAAATAAATCTCTATGGAGAAAACATAGAAGAGGTACAAGTATTTAAATATTTAGGAATATGGTTTGATAAAAATATTAACTGGTCAACCCACATCAGCAAAATAGTGGAGAAAAGTAAAAAGGTGTTAAATATAATGAGGGCTTTGAGGGGTAAAGATTGGGGGGCTGATAGGTTGACATTGAAAACAATACATATCACTTTAATTCGATCTGTTATTAACTACGGATGCATTTTTTATCAATCTGCTTCAAAAACACTACTTGGGAAAAAGGTTATGTTGTGGAGCTACTAAATCTACTCCAGTGGCAGCATTACAAGTAGAAATGAACGAAAAACCTTTGGACATGAGGAGAGATCAACTCTCAGCAGTGTATTGGGCAAACTTAAAAGGATCCAAGCAAGGACATCCAACCCGTCAAGTGCTAATAAACTGCCAAGAAAAAGAGAAGAAAAAAATGTATAGTTTTGGGTGGATAATAGGAGATATATGTATCAAAGCACAAATTGACAATATTAAAGTTAGCCCTACAGTACCAATTCCTGCATTACCACCGTGGATGTATGAAAACCCAAAAGTAAACATGCAATTACTGAAGAATAGAAATTTAAATAGTTAACAGATAGAACATTGGATTGAGGAAATGTTTTTTGATAACATCATGATATTCACAGATGCATCAAAAACTATAAATAGTAAAGTAAGAGCTGCTGTAGTTATCCCCCAAGGAAATATAGTGTTAAATAAAAGAATCAGTGATAAACTATCTGTTTTTACCGGGGAATTGGTAGCAATTTATATGGCAGTTAATTGGATAGAGGAAAACAAAGCAAGGAAAGCAGTCGTGTGCTCCGACTCCAGCAGTGCATTGACGAGCATAAAAAACATAGCATCAGACACAAGACAAGATATAATTTATGAAATAGTTCAGGCAATCTACAGGATAAATAAAGCGGGAGGTGTGGTAACATTTCTCTGGGTTCCTGCTCATGTAGGAGTTGAGGGAAATGAGTTAGCTGATAGATACGCAAAACAAGCAACCACTAAAACAGAAGTAAATATGGAGATTAAGCACCGTAAAGAAGAAATGAAGAGCATAATTAAGATAGAACACAATAAAAAGTGGCAGAATAATTGGAATAAGGAAATAAAAGGTAGAGAGTTTTACAAAGTCCAGAGGAGAGTAGGTGTCATGAGAGGAGGGGGTAGAAATAGGAAAGAAGACATTATTACTAGAATGAGATTAGGACATACATATCCAAACAGTTCACTAAAATTGATAGGAAAACATACTACAGGGCTGTGTGATTTTTGCCATCAAATAGAGAATGTTGACCATGTTTTAATACAATGTAGGAAATACAATAGAGAAAGAGAAATACTGGAAAATAAGTTAGCAAAAGAAAATATTAGGTTAGAAGTGGGAAGTATATTAGGATTGCATTCAGAAAACATAGGATACAAAGCAATATACACATATTTAAAAAACACTGGGTTAACACTCCATTACAGTAGGTGGCGGTAATGCACACCAGAAGGTTGCTTGCCAACTGCCATAAAAACAAAAGAAGAAGAAGAAGAAGAAACATACATCCAGTCGACAGCAATTAAGGTAATACAACAGCAAACTTCGGCAGCTCTTTCTACATATTATTTTCCATTCATCTCTCGCTCAAGCAACGTCTGTAAGTGTGTTAAGTTCTCTATATAATGTAAATAATTAAGTTGTGTTAAATTCATACTTTGGACATGCTAATTGCTGGGTGGCTATGCTAACATTGAGCATGAGTTTACAGTACTTTGGGATTTGAGCACAAATGAAAATGATCTAGGTTTTAGAGCGTATAAAGTGTGTTAAAGTGTGTGGAGGGCAAATGTATATAATACTAAAACAAATAACAAATTAACTCTAGCTTCACTACCTCTCAGAAATTCACCCACTCTGCTTTTTACTTTCCCTCACGAAAATTCCTTCAGGATGAAAGAATAATAATTATTTCATGACATGCAGCTGTTAGTTGGCCCTATCAGTGTTATAGCTGTTGCGATCTGCTGCTCAGATCTTCACATGTTTGTTTTTTCATTCTCAGTCTGACCCGTTTATTTCCTGTATTTGTCCATCACTATGGTTACACATCAGCGTACCTGCTGCTCACACCCCGCACACCTGCTACAGATAATCACCGTCACTTTATAAACCGTCCTCTTTTGTTTGTTCAGTCTGGGTTCATGATTTGCTTTTCACGCAACAAGTTACGCCTGCAATACTCTTAAGTATGTATATTATCGCTAAGCTTTTCACGCTAGCCATTCATTGTTCATTCCAGTTCTCATGCTGAAGTTTTTGTTTTACTGTTTTATGTGCCAGTTTATTTCTCATTGTTGTATATCCTACCTTTTATGCTAGCGTCCTTTGTTTGTTTTATCCTACTAGCTCTAGCATTTTTGTTGTATAGCTCTTTTTGTTATTTAAATACATTTTGTATATCTTACCTTTGCTGTGTTCACTTGACGCATCCTCGAGGGAATCGAACCTGGCATCACAATGCCGAACCGGCGTAACAGTATGAACCCAGCAAAAAAGAATTCCCTCGCGTCGAACCAGAGGAATGAATATATTTATGAAGGATTTTTGAATTGTTGCTATTTTTAGAATATTTAAAAAAAAATCTCACGTACCCCTTGGCATACCTTCAAGTACCCGCAGGGTACGCGTACCCCCGTTTGAGAACCAATGCCTTAAGGGCACTGCCTTAAGCGTCCTCTACAACCTTTCGTCGCGTCCGCTTTCGCCTCATACAAACAGAGTGCCGGCCCAGTCTCATAATATATATGTCTTTTACACACACATGAGTGAATGCAAGGCATACTTGATCAACAGCCATACAGGTCACACTGAGGGTGGCCGTATAGACACCTTTAACACTGTTACAATAATGCACCACACTGTGAAACCACACCAAACAAAAATGACAAACACATTTCGGGACAACATCCGCACTGTAACACAACAGAATACATACCCAGAACCCTTTACAGCACTAACTCTTCCGGGACGCTACAATATACACCCCCGCTACCATCAACCACCCCACATCCCATCTCCACCCACCTCTGCCCTCCTCAAGGTTGGCAAGTATGGGCCAAACTCGGGGCACCAGCCCCCGAGTTCTGTTCAAAACTTGGGGGAGAAACATTTTTGCATCTTGGACTGCTGTGAATACAATGGCTGATCCATCCGTCCATCCATTTTCTACCGCTTATCCCTTTTGGGGTCCATGCATTGATTTTTTTTTATCCTTGATAGCGAACATACAATACATAACTGAGGTATTCCTCAAAGCAAATGCGTTTTTTTGATGCTAATATACTTTTGCTTTGCTATTGACATGCTGCTGATTAGTATTAAGGATTTTATGTGACAATTTCAAAGTTAAATACTTACAGTATAAATACTTTTGGGGTGCAACAAAAAAAACCAAAACAAAACAACACACCATAAACTATACACTACTGCCATCTAACGTCTTGGACTTGCAATTGTAATTGCCACTTAATGTCATACTTGCAAATGGGATTCAGAAATATGATAGTGAAACATGATATAACAGCTGGATAGCAGTTATCATGATTAGCAAATTTTTGAATGTTGCAAATAAACATTACATTCAAAAATCAATAACAATAATAAAATAATCAAAAACAGTTATAAAAAAATTTATATTTATTAACAGGAACCAAACTATTGGTACCGGTGAGTACCAGTATCAACTCATAGGTACTGGGAATTGGCACAGAAACGGTTCAAATGTTAGTTACATACATCGTTAGTGATTTATCTAACTAAGGTTTTGCTGTAGCTTGTTTACCTCAGATGCAGACAGTAGCCATTTGTTCAACTTCTTTAGTTATACTAGTGGTGTTCCTCAAGATTCATTCTTAGGTCCCATCTTTTTCATCATTTGGACTATTCAACTGGCGGCTCTCGAGTTCAGTTAAAAAAAGTTGTGTTTTGCAATACATTTTTAAAACACTAAAATGCTGTCATAAAGATGATCTTTGACTACGTTTTTTGCAGAAGGTAAATAAGTGTGGACCTTTTATTGTAGCTAGGTTTACAAAACAATGGGGATGTAACTGCATCACAATTTTATGGTACTATATTATCACAGTATTAATGCCCCGGTACTATATTTTTGTGGTATATGTCTGAAAAAAAGATACCAAAATGTATAAAATGAAGTGACGGGAATGTTTAGGATAAACATGCTTACTGTAATTGAACACAAACATGATACTCAAATGTTCTATAAATATAAACATGATTATAATCATATTTATTAAGGCTGAAACGACGCATCGATGTATTCGACGTCATCGATTTATTCCACGTCATCGATGACGTAAATACGTCGACGCCATTTTTGTGCGTCGGCGCGTCACATATTTGCGTCACACTACTGTCATGGCGGAGCGCAAAGCAGACTGTGCGAGCGAGGGGAAAAAAGCACGCCAAAAGTGTGGGAGTATTTCAATAAACGGTCTAATAATGTTGTTGTATGCACACTGTGTCGAGCGGAGAGGGCCTATCATAGCAGCACAACGGCTATGAAGGAACATTTGAAAAGAAAACACCCGACAGCGTTCCTGCCACCACCATCAACTGGTCAATCGTCCGCGTGAGTATATGTTGCCATCATTACACAAAAACATGAATGTGTCATTTGTATCTGCGTTGTAAATTCATAAACTAAAGCACTGTTTCGCTCTGAGAAGCACGTTTAGCGTGCCTGTTCAGTGTTTTTTTTTTTTGTGTTTACAAAGGCGCGCTCCTCTTTAACGCTAACGTTAATTAGTTGTACCTTCCACAACATTAACAGTTACATATACTATGTGCAAACGAACAATTAACTTTCACTTTAATCATACTATCATTGTTGTTATTAAACCAATTTAACAAGATAATGTGTGTAGTTTAATTAACCTTTTGTATTAAAGTAAGCTGTATTTGGGTATATTTAAAATGAAAATTAAATGTTGTCTCTTATGTTGCAGCAAACGACAAAGCAGTGTCCAGGATTTTTTTCCCAAAGAGGCATGGGACTGAAGGCACACCCCAAGTGGCCGCTGACGTGACTGATGGTATCCTGGAAATGATGGTCATAGACATGAGGCCATTAAATACGGTAGAAAGGGAAGGGTTTCAAAAAATTATCAAACGGTTTCACTCTGGCTACACATTACCATCAAAAACCCACTTCACTAAGCTTATGGAGCAAAAATACACAAAGAAAATGAATGAAGTCAAAGCAATCCTTAAAAATGTGAAAGGAAAACTGACACAACTGATGCATGGACAAGTATGGCCACTGAAGCTTACCTTGGTGTCACCATTCACTTTGTTCATGATGAGTGGGAGCTTACCTCAATTAACTTGACAACAATGCCCCTCAAAGAAAGACACACTGCAGAAAACATTGCCTCTTGGATTGAGGATGTTGTCAATAAGTTTGAAATAAACATAAAACAAGTACAAGTCATTGTACATGACAATGCTGCAAATGTTTTTGCAATTTTAAGAGTTCTTGAGGAAAGACGTGGTGTTTCATCCTTCAAATGTGCTGGCCATACTCTACAGCTTGTAGTTAATCATGCTCTAAAGGACAACTACATCAGCAGAGCTTTAGGAGCAGCAAGAAGTTTGGTCGAGCACTTCAGAAAAAGTGAGCAGGCCGGTACAAAACTAAAGGTTAAGCAAAAACAAATGGGTTTGCACTGGATGTTTACTTTTATATTTACACATTAAAAAGCAAATAAGCTACTTTTAATTTTCTTAAATGTTAAAAGTTTTAAATGTTTACGTTGTTACAGAACATTTTGTCATGTTGTTGTCAATGTTGACTGAGGCCATACTTTATTTTTTTGTAAATAAAAGCCATGCCCTTTGAAAAAACTGGCCTACATTTATTTTTTCATCTTCATTTAAAAAAAAAAAATCATTAGTAAAAGGAAAAATAATCTATAGATTAATCCAAAAAATAATCTATAGATGAATCGATTAATCCAAAAAATAATATACAGATTAATCGATAGAAAAATAATCGTTAGCTGCAGCCTTAATATTTATTACTACAAACATGTGTTTATAAGCGCAAATAATTGTGCAGGAACATCTGCTGTTTCAAGCAAATATATGAAAAAAAAAAACTTACAGTTGATGTCTTTAAAGAGACAATGTTTAGATGTTTGGATTAGCTTCTTTGCTTCAAATATTTTTCTGGGTGCGGTTTATGAGGATTTGACTTGTCCAAGGAGTACCCTGCCTTCCACCCGAGTGCAGTTGGATAGTTTACATTTTATTTTTTTTTTTTTTTGTGATTTCGTTCCGTGCCCTGCTGTGACCAGCTGGCTGTGTCAGCTTGGAAACACTTGAGAAAAAAGTGGCACACTATGCTTTGCAGAACGCAGACTTTCTTACCTATGCCAAAGAGGTTATGTTTTTATCAGGGTTTGTTTGTCTATTTGTTAGCAACATTACTCAAACCGACTTTGATGACATTTTCAGGAAATGTCCAAAAAAAACAATTCCTCTTACCTACTACAAAGTAGAACTGGGCGATACATCGAGGTTGTAAAATGTATTTTTAAACAACTTATGAATGAAGAAAATATTGTTCTATCGATATAATTTATTTCACATTAAAATGACCAAACACCGCTTATTTGTTGTGTTCCTTGTTCTCGCCCTCCATGGGCTACAAAGCCCCTCCACTTCCTCCTTCCAAGACTATAAAAACATCCATGTTTACTATGATGAGTCACGATTCCTTAGGGACAGGCCAATCAGAGGCAAGATAGGGCGGGTCATCGAATCAGGAAGGGAAAACACAAAGTGCCTGCCTGAAAATGCATTTTTTTTAATCTGAGTTTAACGCATTTTGCATTATTTGCACAGCTATGGTATTTATTTTACGTAGAAATAATATTTTTCTATTTTATTGATGTTATGTAATTCTGTGCTACTTAAACACTTTATTTTCTGTGCTGTTAATACCCATCTTGACTAACTGGGTTAATAAAAGTGCCACTGACTGTTTACAGTACAGTTGTCATTCACTTTGATTTCACTGAATATTACTCAAATTTGAATATCTTTATATGTATACTTTCATTGAAAAATATATCAAGATATATATTGAATATCGACTTTAAGTTAAAATGTATCGAGATATACTTTTTCGTCCATATTGCCAAGCCCTACTACAAATATTCGCTTTTTGCTTACGATGTTCCACGCCCCCACTTTGCTGCTCCTGCGCTGCATAGAAAATTCTGGGAGATGTCGTTTATTTTCAGACCCGGCCAACGCTATAGCGCCAGAAAAAAACTATGCACCAAGCTTTCGTTTGATACCGTCGAACGTCACAGCATTATTGTAAAGACTTTGAAACGGTAATACCACGATATCTACAATACCGTAAGAGCCCTACAAATCAATAATATTAGCTGCAGTGGATGTTCAGTTTTAAAATTGTGGTTATAATTTGAAGTACCAGTGAACCTTTTGGACTTACTTGCTCATTGCTATACAGTAAATGAGCTGTTGAAAAAACTTTTGACTGGTATCTTGTATAATTTCTAAATATTGTGCCTTTCATAAAGTATATACCACAATGGGAAAGGATGACCTGTTCCTTTATGAGGCCAAAGTTAACCTCCACATTTCCAGGTAGTGTGGAAACAGCGCCTGGTGGGTCACGGTCACAGTCAGTCAATAATAACCCAGCCCAATATAACCTCTCTTTCCTTAGTGTGGACACCACACTTCAGTCAGCAGACCTTAACATGATTGTCAATACTTTCCTAAAATAAGATAATTAGGGAGGAAATGCACCATTTTAACAAACTGTTAAACAAAACAAATGAAGAAGATGGAAAAAAAGACATTTATGTATGTAACATGTATGTATACACAGCATGTATTGCAAAATATGTTGCTCTTTTTCTTCTTATTTAAATGGTCTCATTGGATTTAGCTACCCCCCGACCCCCATCCCTGAAAATCAACAGCTGCGAGGAGTTGAGCGCCATGGTGAAAACACGCCTTTAGTTGACAGTATAAATATTGTGCTTGGGTCCCTGAGAAAGGTCACTGCTTGCCGCTCTGCGTCAGCTAGTAAAGATAAAGGGAATCATACTGTTTTAAACTTACTTATATATCTTGAATTGTCATCAAAAAGCAGTTAAAAACGGCTTTGGGTTGTTTTACTTACAACTTATTACTTTTTTTTTTAGAGTCAGACCTTTTCAGTATTTGTTATTGAAATATTACTTCACCAAATCAAAAAGGAAAGGAAAAAGTCCTGTGTATCAAAAGCCAAACGCACAACACTGATGTGTGGCTAAAGGTCAAAGTGTATCCACACAGTGGGCTTGTTGAGAGTTACACATTTACACCAACACATGACCAGTCATGTGAGCATTGATCGACAAGGATGATATTTTTTCATTCGTCATATTCTCATTAGAGTCGCAGGTGAGCTGGAGCCTATCCCAGTTGAGTTTGTGCTATTTACAGTATATATTTAAATGATCAAATATTTTTGTGTCTCCCATTTGAGGTTAAATATGTATGTTTTGCCATGGAGTGAATGAGCATGTATTTGTTCAGCATGTAACTATACGTCGCTGTCATACAGAGCTTGCCGGAGCTCATAAACACATAATGGGACTGTTTGTGAATATTGCTGGTCTCAAGTTGCGCGACATGACCGATGTAAATTTGGCCTACTATAGAGATTTTAATTCTATCACCCTATTGTGACTAGTTATGGGTACTAAAATTCATTACTTTTATTACGTCCGTATTGACACACTTATTTGTATTCCAGTGGCTGGCAACATCTAGCTGCTAAACAACAGCTCATGGCACAACGTATTATGGTAAATAGTGTTTTACTATACCCGTAATGATACCCAAAGCGCTTTACATTATTTGTCACATTCACCCATTCTGTGGTTGAGGATTAATCTAACACTCAGAGTAACTTAAACAAATCTACAAACAAACTTGATATCCTGCCAAACAGTCACAATTTGTTGTGTCTGCCTCTAAGTAATGTTGCACATTTTCATGCCATCAAGGCAAACATGTCTGATAGAAAGCGCTCTTAAGTAAAGCGCCACTTTTCTTAATGCTAATTTAAATTGGATATGTCATATACATGCTACTTTGATTGATTGAAACTTTTATTAGTAGATTGCACAGTACAGTACAGTACATATTCCGTACAATTGACCACTAAATGGTAACATCCGGATAAGTTTTTCAACTTGTTAATCAATTGATGGCAAAATGTATTAGCATTAGCATCAGACTGGCACAACTTCATGGCAAAGACTACTTTTTGACTGTGTCAACAGAGGAAAATTTGGACAACTGGACAGTATAGTTAATATGATTAGCTCACTGTTTATTGATTGATTGACAAATTTATGTTTTGTTATCAAATAAATGAACATTTATAACCACATGAACACACACATAAGTAGTGAAAATTTGTACCATATCCATTAAGACGTGAAATGTTTTCGGGGTGGAAATGTGTGTGTCATGACAGAGTTGGCTAGCACGCGTGGCCAATGTACGTTTCCTTCGTACTAATCTTCGCCTCCATGCCGGCAAATAAAGTACATTTTTTACGTGTGTCCTTATCACTAGAGGACTGGGGTAAGAGGGCTAGCATGGTCGCAGGGCAATATATGACACACAGAGTAAGAAAGAGCAGGAAGAGACAAGAAGCCATGCTAAGTGCTAAGCGAGGTTGAATGTAAAGTAGCTAAACAACAGCATAATAAGTACTGTACTTGGTACACTTTACCAGAAGTCTAACATTCAAGAGCTCCAGCTAGCGGTTATCTTATATTCCTACAGTGTGTTGTGTAGCATGTTTAGATATTCCTCGTCCTCCAGAGATGATACTTGTAAGAAAACATATTTGGAAGTGGTTTTGCACTGCACAGGGATGTTAGCCACCACTGTTCTGAAAATTACTTTAAGAAAGCAATTCATTATAGTTACTTTACTTTTACCAAAAAATAATGTAATTACTAATAGAATTACTCTTTATAAATATAATCAATTACTTTAAAAACGCGGGGCCCGTTGCCTAGTGATGTGTTATGTCATCGAAGGTTTCAACGAAGCTGTGTTTTCAGCAGTTAGCAGCACACTCTGACGCCAGCTCTTTTGAATCATTTTCACCGGATTGTGTTGCCTCTGCCTAATAAAGAGATTGAATATGTTTTGATGTCAACAAACAGGCTGTATTTTGGATTTTGTCATTTCAATCATTGATTTGTTGTTCAATATTCCCATTGTGTGCGTATGTTGTTGTCTGCTGTGTCACAGCGTGATGGTGACACTTCCTGTTTGATATCAAGTTCATTTTAGTGCGCTGCCGCTTGCGGCTTTTATTAGTAAAAATATATTTTCTGCATTGAACTTGCTTTGCTGCATTTATGATGCTGTCTTGCTGTTGACATCAAACCACATCAAAAGTAGCGTGCCACTAACGGCGTTGTAACGGACCTAAGAGTAATTAGATTACTTGTTACTGGTAAAAGTAACGCTGTTGTGAGAAAGCCCACTTTTTTTTGCATGTTTGTGTGTAAGCTTCATTAATGCTTCACTAATGAGTGTGTTGAGGGCACCCCTTTGTCCTACTGGCTGTGGCGGTTCTTGAACGCACCATAGTTGTGTGGACCGTGAGGCAGTGGTTCGTTTACGTTTATAACTTTCTCCGACGCTACGTCAGAAGGACGTGTTTTGTACCACTCCTTTGTCTTATTCGTCCACCTGACGTTGTATGCTGTGCGTGAGTGTATAAAAATGAGCTTTGTTGATGTTGTTGACTTATGTGGAGTGCTAGTTAGGTATATTTAGTCAGTGCATGACTGCAAGCTGTCGATGCTAGCATGCTATTTGGGCTAGCTGTGTGTACAAGTTGCATCATCGTGCCTCGTTTGTAGGTCTTTTTGAGCTGATTTAATTTAATTTGTTTGTATCATCTGTGTATGTTATTTGCATGCCTCGTGACACATTGTCTGTGTGTGATATTGCAGTGTTTCTGATGGATGTTTTGTGTGCCGTGTGGTTGCAGACTACAGCAAATGTTGCTCAGCTTGCCAAAACTGTAATAAATCCACTAAAGGACGAAAGCCTGCCCTTTTACTTAACGTGGACACACACCTCTATACCTTTGGCCAGTTTGAGCCAGTGATTTCCAGGAGGTACTTCACCATCTGAGAAACCTCCGTTTTAGGTGTTACTAACACTGTTATATATAAGCCGTTATTACAAACACTGTTAGCCACTAGCAAGAATGCTACATTGCGTTGAGGACGCGTTTGTTTGCAGGGACACCGCTAGAATGTGTCATCAACATGGGCGTCACTTGGTTTTAAGATCAGGAGTTCAATAATTACATGGGACTGTTATCTCCAGCTAAAAGCTAATTTTTACTTCCAGTAGTTGTAAAAACATACTTTCTTGAAAAACTTCTGTATGTTCATCTTGTAGACTAGTTCTCTTAATACTGCTGCTCTCTGTCTGGCTCTACCTTACTATGTTAACAGTGAAAACCTGGACCGGATATTCAGTAATGTGGAACGGATTGGATAAGCGCTGACGAAGTGTCTCCACCTTACACTGTGAGGTGAAGGGAAATTATTTATAACTATAGTGAATAATGACAAGTTACATTATTATTCATTCAAACATACTACTGCATATATATATTTAATTTGTCTGCTTTTTTGGTAAGAAAAAAACAAACAAACCCAATGACACCAACTTGTTTAGGGGATTTGAGAATATTTTAGAGGACTTCCGCCCCCCTAAAATAGGCCTAAAGGCGCCCAAGGTTATCAACATGCATTATCATGATATAACAATAATATTAAAAGCTGTATCGTCAGCCAAATTCATATCATTTATATCATATATCGCCTTCCGCCCGATTGTAGCTGAGATAGGCGCCAGCGCCCCCCGCGACCCCGAAAGAGAATAAGCGGTAGAAAATGGATGGATGGATGGATTGTTTAAATTTTGCAACCTAACTATCTATAACAGATGTCTCCAATACCAATTTGGGAACCAGTACCGGTCTGTGAAACATTTGCTACCGGGTTGCACAGAAACATGAAATAATTTACAAAAAAAAATGTTTTTCTCCGAATTAGCTTTCGCCTGTCCACTAGACACAACAATAAGCTTGTTCATGGATAGATAATACAACTCCTGATAGGAAGTCGCCATTTGTTATATGTTTGTGGACATTAATGAAAATATAAAAATGTAAATGTGACAGATTGTAGCCAAAGGCTAATTTCTACCTGCAGTCCATGGTAGCGTACCATCAACCTGCTGCCTCTCATCGCAAACAAACAAACCTAGGGCTCTCACTAATTCAGCGTTATGGTGAGTTGTATTTTTCATGCACTTGTTTTTGACGTATGTCTGCCAAATGTGGAAGGCCAGTCTGTAATAATAATGCCTACAACTACAATCAACCTATCTCTAGTGCAAAAACTTTTGGGGACCTGTTAACTTCTAATGAGAGCTTATATGGAACCCTGTTCAACTCGATCTTACCTTCCTTGCGCATACCAACACGGAAACACTTCTTGAGTCGACAGTACTGGCACTGGTTGCGATGGTGTTGGTCGATTTGGCATTCTCGGTTTGATCTGCAACGAGAAGCGAGAACGTAACGAGGCGGAAACCTTCAAACGCTGAGTGCGTTTTCAAAGAGTACTTTGCATTCACATGTTTACTCCTCCCTCCCTCCACCGTCGCCTCTCATGTACCCTCTATGATGAGTGAAAAGTGTGAGCTGGCGTGGCTGAATAGCTCTCAAGGCTGTGACCTTTGTAAATCATCAGCCCTACACGCCCTTGTGTCGCCTTTTACAGCAAGACGAGGTCTGGCACAATTTCACAGCGAGCTCCTTTCAGCCCTCGATGTGACACGCTGATTAAAAAGACACATTCCTTTCAGGGTTAGGGAATTATTATGAGGGAGAGAAATAACTACAGTCTATGACTAAGAGCTCCATGGGCTAAGAGCAAAGAACTTTTGTGCTCCTGTGTTGAGGAATAATGGCAGTGGTGACCTTCTGGGCCAATCCAGCAGCATATGATTGGCCTTCAGCGTGATCATCTTTATTTTTTTTTTTCCCGGGCTGTATGTCAGACTTGTGCAACACATCAGGAAAGGGGCACATTCACTGTAAATGTATGGCCTGGCAACTTACTACTTTATTGTTCAATTCCCAGACCTGCCTACTTTAAAGACACTTTATGAGGAAAGCATTTCGTTATTTCCTTCCAAAAGGTCTGACATTGACCGATTCCTTTCAAAAACCGGAAAAACTTCTCCCACCAAAAATAATGTAAATCCAACTAAACCCTCAAACCATTAAAAAACACATTTTATAGAGAATATTCATAGCTTTATATGCAGAAAACAACACATTTAAAGGACAAATAAAAATGTTTTTAACTTTTATTAAATATGGTATATGATTTTAATCTTCATTTAAAGGACTTCCTTTTGCTTTAGATCAGTGGTCTTTAACAGGATCCCCAACAGAAGTACTGCAGGAGGTTTGAGAAATGTATTGCTGATTTAGACATTGAAGAAATGTCTTTCCTTGAATTCCCATCGCAATTTTCCCACAAATTGTAAATACCTTTTTAAATACACATTTTTTGATAATGGTATAGAAATGGCGCTGTAATTGCTTCCTTGCGATTAGCACCGCTAGTTTTCAGCCAGCCATTAGAGCTCTGGTACCGTTTTTGAATATGTTAGTATAACACTATGACAAGGCACCAGTTTAATTTAAAAAACTATTTTATACAGGTCGGGGGTCCCCGCTCCCTCTCTCCATCTGTTTGGGGGTCCTTGGCCTGGAAAACGTTGGAAACATTGTATAGATAGAGAACATTTATTGGATATGCTTTGGTGTAATTTTTGCTCCACAGCAACTTTTATAATCCATTTTTTAAGTCGGTCTGCAAGATTTTTGAATCTAGAGGCTTCCCCTGAATGCAAATGAAACCACACAATTCCCTCTCTAAAAATATCATTTATCTTGGAGAACAGCATACAAAAACATTTTGAGGAAAATATTTGCAAAAAGTCACAAGGAAGGTTTAGATGGTGAGGAGGGAGTCACTGTAGTGTATGATAGTGACTTGACACTGGATCATATTTCAGACTCAACCTAACTTGACTCTGAAAACAGCGAAATACAAGAGTACGAAGAATTTTGGCAGACCTGTGCTTCTCATTGAAAAGAGACTTTGGAGGCGGAGGAGAGAGCTGCTTAGTTAGACACATTAACACAGGAGCATAATCTAAGCTTCAGAGACTAAACTCAAAACTTAAACTGGTGAAATGCAAGACATTGGTTGCAGTGTGTGAAAAGTGCATACATGTTAGCAGATCTGTATTTCCTATCTAGGGAGTCTGTGAAGGGAGAAAAGAGAGCCGGTGTAGCCTTTTTCGACCCCTTGACACAGTAGCAAAATCTAGGCTTCAGAGACTAAAACTGCAAAATGCAAGAAAATGTGTGCGGAGTATGACAAATGCATACCTGATGGAAGATTTATATTTGCCATGCAAGTCATGTAAAAAAAGAGGCTCTTTACAAGACCTAATGACATAAGACTGGTTACCTGCAGGAGTAGTTGAGGTTGCGTCGGATGCTCCTTTTGAAGAAGCTCTTGCAGCCCTCACACGTGAAAACGCCGTAGTGCTTCCCACTAGACTTGTCGCCACACACCACACAATCCACCACGCATGCCTTGTCCTCGTCCGCGACATCAACGTCGCTGCTTCCGGCATGAGGCGAGCCCTCCTCTTCCTCCCCCCGCAGGTAACCCTTCTCCCCAAGTCCCGTCGTGTCCCCATTGGGGTTGCCCCATCCCCCGCTCACCATGGCCATATTCTCAAAGCCTGGCCGGCCTGTAAGTGGATCATGCACTGACCTGCCCCGGCTTTAAACTATATGCTGGAAAGTCTGCCAAGTGAGCAAAGAGCGAGGGTTGTAGCTGAAAGGGATGAAGACTTGTCTCCGCGTTGACCTTTCCCTCCTCGACGTCTGTTGGGATTGACCCGGCGATCTTCCCAGTGCACTCCTTTAATCTAGCCGCTGTCTCTGTTCTTGCCTTTCACCCTTGCGCTTGCCACCCTGACCTCTGATCAATGGCTCCTGAGAAAACTTTACACACACATTGCGCGGTTCAGAGTTCAGGCAGGAGAAGCAGCAGAAAAAAGGGTGCAGCCTGCTCTAACCCAGGAAACAATAAATTACACTTTGTCTCCCACTCTGGTCTCTCCCTCCCTCTTACTTTCGCTCACGGAATCCCCCCCCACAGCCCTCCTTTTAAAAAGTATCCCTCAGCATAACCAGTCACTATGACTCTCTCTGTGTGCGTGACTGCTTTCTCCCAAAGGACAAGTGGGAGGGAAATAAATGCGAGTTCTCCTTCAGGCAGGGTTAAACTACCCTGCCCTCTGCTCCAACTTCCAAACCCGTCCAACCAGTTCCTTGCAGTGTCGAGGTGTTATCTGCTGATCTGGGCCAGCTCTAGTCCAGACTCACTCTTGACTTGTTGAGGCAGAGGTGACAGTGGTGAAAAGGGCAAAAATGTTGATTTAGGGCAGGTGGAGGGGGGTAAAGAAAAATATGTCCCTACAAGGAACTGGGGATGACCAACAACAAGCCTTCTTTTTTCCTCTGGGCTGCACACTTTTATGAAACAATTGATCTGTGACCTGACATCCAGAGAATTCTGACAAAACCTCCAGGCGTGATATTGAAAAGAAGCTAAGACAGAGAAAGACAGTATACTCGTCTCTTTCCTGAACGGACGTCTTTGTGGTTTCTGCAAAAACTAAAACATCAGTCCTCTTGTTAGTAGTTTTCTTAGAGTGCCTCCAACAATGCTTGGCTCCAATGTCACACACAAAAAACAGGAGTCCCCACAAAGTTTTTCTTGCCTGTCTTGTTTGGTCACTGCCCATCCAGAGGCCACAACCTTTCCACATTCCCCGTGAGGGTGTACTGTTGCATGACTCTCGTCCGTCCCCCGTCTTCCTGCCCCGTGCCAGAACCAGGCTGAATAAATTAGTCAAGAAGCAGGAAAAAGCTGGTCACAAAGCTTCAGTGGAAGGCAGCGAGGAGCAGCCAGCCTCTTCTCGCTCAGTCAGTTCAGTCCCTGTGTCTGTGTGTGTGTGTGTGTGGGCGTGCGCTTGTGTGTGTGTGGAGGGATTTGACACTGCTATTCAAGCCCCGCCGTTGCCATGGCGCCCGATGCCTTATAAGGCCAGCAGAGTCAAAGAGCACAGAGCAGGCCACAACCACACACACAGTCATAGAGAAAGAATGCCTGACTGGCTGCCTGTTTCCCCCCTTGACCTCAGGCCATCCAGGGAGTTAACCCCAACACTGCCATACGACAAAAGAGGAGGGGGGGTAATACGTCACACCAAGCGTATGGTGTCCACGCTCATGTTCTCCACTCCACTCTAATCCTCAAGACTTCCTGTCACTTTGTTGGCCCAATAATAACAGTGTTGTAGTGTGACTTGTGAAAGGTTAAATGATACAAGGTCCTATTCACTGGGTGTGGACGATACTGCACAGTTTCGTACCGAACCGATACCAAATAACAAATCAATTTTACTCAAAACTTTTTAAGATCCTTCAAGGATTCTGTCTTTTAAATTCTTTATCATATTAACACAATGAAACACAGGACAGATGATTTTAGACAAAAATCATAATTTATTGTGATTACAAATATAGTCCAGGGTTTCCCCAATATGTAATTTTTCTGCTGCACGACACGGCAAAATAAAAAGCACCACACCTTGAATTTTTTTTTACGTGTAACCTAATTTAAGTAATTTATTATATGAATATTTATAGCCTATTTTTTATAACAACTATTATTTACGCACTGACTAGTGAAGCATCAAAAATTCACCCACCAAAGAAATTTGGCCAACAGATTTTGATTACCAAAACTGCAGTGCCGAAACAGGAGCTGGAGCTTAGGCAATATGTCTGCGATGGGGACGTACTTTAATATGTCCAAGGTTTACCCATGAACAGCAAATATTAATAGGACAACGGTGGTCTTTCAAGAAGAGAAAGTCCAGCTGAAGCAGCAGCGCGAAACGGGTGTGATGTCAGTGAGTGTTTTGTGACAATAGAGGCTCGTTGCACCGCTTTCTGTTCTTTGCAAATTACAAAAGATAAGAGTAAAAAGTCTCCAAACACAACTACAGTCTCCAATAACACCAGAAAAAGATGCTCGATTTGTTACTAGTCGTTTTTAATACAGTAAAAATCACTAAAAGGATTGTGCAAGTCTCTAGAAACTTAAATTCTCAACAAATGGGTAAATGGTAAATGGGTTGTACTTGTATAGTGCTTTTCTACCCCTTTTTAAGGAGCCCAAAGCGCTTTGACAGTATTTCCACATTCGCCCATTAACACACTTGCGGGAACTGCCATGCAAGGTGCTCACCAGGACCATTCAGGAGCAAGGGTGAAGTGTCTTGCCCAAGGACACAACGGACGTGACTAGGATGGTAGAAGGTGGGGATTGAACCAATAACCCTCAGATTGCTGGCACAGCCACTCTACCAACTTCGCCACGCCATCCCCCAAAGTGGAGCCTGGGTTACTTTGTACAATAAGCAGAGACCTTTTTAAAATACAGCAAAACAATATAATGCAAGAAAAAATATATGTTAATACTAACAACACAGATTTGTTTTTAAATGTATGTACAAGGCATCATCGCAAATTATATGGTGACGGGGTGGTATAGCTTGGTTGGTAGAGTGGCCGCGCCATCAACTTGAGGGTTGCAGGTTCGATCCCCGCTTCCGCCATCCTAGTCACTGCCGTTGTGTCCTTGGGCAAGACACTTTACCCACCTGCTCCCAGTGCCACCCACACTGGTTTAAATGTAACTTAGATATTGGGTTTCACTATGTAAAGCACTTTGAGTCACTAGAGAAAAAGCGCTATATAAATATAATTCACTTCACTTCACATCATATCGACCAACCCTGTTGTCAATACAGATGAAAATCGAAGCAATTTTTCCAATAAGAAATCATTTAAACCAAATTTAAGATATTAACAAAAATACATTTGATAGAGATTAATTATATTTTTACATGTGAAACAGGGCAGCACGGTGTACCAGGGGTTCGTGCATGTGCCTCACAATACTGAGTTCAATCCTGGGCTCGGGATCTTTCTGTGTGGAGTTTGCATGTTCTCCCCGTGAGTGCGTGGGTTCGTTTTGGGTACACCGGCTTCCTCCCACCTCCAAAGACATGCACCTGGAGATAAGTTGATTGGCAACATTAAATTGGCCCTAGTGTGTGAATGTGAGTGTGAATGTTGTCTGTCTATCT
Source organism: Nerophis ophidion (assembly GCF_033978795.1). Classification (NCBI taxonomy): domain Eukaryota; kingdom Metazoa; phylum Chordata; class Actinopteri; order Syngnathiformes; family Syngnathidae; genus Nerophis; species Nerophis ophidion. Next base: position 22,373,422 of record NC_084632.1, on the reverse strand, counting down.
GTGTTGGCCTTGTGATGAGGTGGCGACTTGTCCAGGGTGTACATCGCTTTCCGCCCGAATGCAGCTGAGATAGGCTCCAGCGACCCCCCGTGGCACCAAAAGGGAGAAGCGGTTGAAAATGGATGGATGGATGGATAGATGTGGAAAACAATGTAAAGTACAGTAGTACCTCAACTTACAAGCACATTGTGTTCCACGACTGAGTTCGTAACGCAAAACACTTGTATCTCAAAGCAGCTCCGTCCATTAAAATGATTGAAATCAATTTAATTTGTGCTAGGCCCTCCAAAAACACCACAATTTTAACATGTACCATGTCACTTGAAAAGAAAACCAAAGTTTTAGACGAGATGTTTTTTTTAAAACATTACAATAAGATGTACTACAAACAACTGAAATAGTTTTGGAAATAAAGTAATACAATTGTTCAGCAATTACCTGAATCTCCTTTCAGCTGTTAGTCCGACCTCGGTTGGGTAACAATAAGAACCAGGAAATTTTATGTTTATGTTCCACACGGATGTTTGAGGGGCGGACGGGAGAAGTCAGTGTTGACAATAAGCGATGTGTATATGTGTAATGCCGGGCCCTCCAGTTTGTTGAGATAGGACTACACAAATTAAAACACATCTGCAACTTCTCTAAATTTTTATAGATACATGTTCGATTTGTTTCTCTGATTTGGTCATCCGCTTCCTCTCTTTCGCAATAACTTTCTTAGACTTGATGATTGGAGGGCAGGATTGTGTCGATCTCTGAGCGCTCAACGCTTACGTCTACAACTTGTTGGCCCCATGATGCCTTATTTTTCAGTCCTACTCAGAATAACTCAGAGACTGAGTCACCGACATATAAAAAGCTTTGTTTGGGCGGTCCTGTGGAATGAGCAAACGGATTAGTATGTTATGCGCAATATTTGGCCGTATAACAAAACTGGGGGGAATTTTTGGTCGATCTATACAAAAAGTGAGCCAAATGAAAAACTCGGTGTGACCATAATACAAAAAGGAAACAATGTAATAATTGCAACAACATTATACAAACATACTAATATAATAAACATAAAATTGTTTGAGCAGGATCAATTCAATAGCGAAAAACAAGTTAATAAAAATAAAAACAACTTTTATTCAAATCCGTTGGCTTTTTCCCCAAAGTCCTCCTGTATCGAAAAACGTATTCCCTAAGCTTATAAACAGTATAAGAATATCAACAATGTAAACAATATGAACAGCACAAATATAGAAGCGACCCGATAAATCTAAATCTTGTCATTATAATACTGATACTATCATTGTTATTAATGCTATGGCTTTTTGAATTAATTTGTTCACACCCTACTTTTCACACCTGTTGCTCGCTATCACTCAATGGTCTGCATGAGTGCTGCAGTGCTGGTCACATGATCCTGGTGTGTTGTCACATGATCATTTTAAAGGGAAGGTTTAGTATTTTTTGCCACAGGAAGCAAACGTTACAAAGAAACAGGTCAAAGGTCTGTATAGTCTGACTTTATATTTCCCAATGTATTATGGAAGAATAACAAAAACATTTTTTTTTACATTTGTTTTCCGCCAATGGGTTATGCTAAAAGATGTATTTTGCTAGTAGTCATCTAATATAGATGGATACACTCACAAATTTACAACACTCAGACAAATGATGAACGACTATTGGGCATTAAGTTAAGTGGTAGTCTCCTTAACTATAAAATGCAGTCTCTTAGCACTGTTAGCTTTCATTTAGCGCAATTTAGCCTGTTATGTTTATTGTTTGTAATGGTTTAGCCTTTATTAGCTTGTATTTGTTGTAATTGTTGCATTTTAGCACACAGTTGGCCTCTGTTATTAAAATTTCAAAAACATTGACCAAACTAAAGCCTTTTTTACTAACATATTTTAGCTGTAAACCAAGGAAGGCACACACTACATACACAAAGCCTAACCAGACGTTCTTAAATAAAATCATGTCTGAAGCCCAGAAAACTCCAGTTTTACTTTAGATATAAGGAAAGATTGGCCTGGCCCAGTAGGATCCCTCTTTGTTTGTGAACTTTATAGTCTATACATTTACAGTGATGTGATAATCAAACACTCTAGAACTCTGGAATGAATGAGTTTATGAGAGAATTGACAGAGTTTGTGTACCTTCAGTGCTGAATGATGAGCAGATGCAGTTTGGAGTGTTTTCTCGCTTTCCATATTTATGTACCCACTGCCCAGGTACGTGGAAAATGTTTTCCGTGCCATTTGCAGTTTGACGTCGGTACCATGCTAATTAGCTGCCTGAAATCGGGTTACTCCACTGTAGAAATAGCCTGCATGTCTTCTAGCACATACGCTGCAATGGCTCTATCAATGTTGTCCGGGCTAGCAGTCCCTCCGTTAAAATCCTTAAGTGGAGCTGAAGTGGGATCGGAGTCTGTGTCTCTCTTTATTAGCTTCGTCGAAGAATGTTGCTTTTGCACTATACAAGTACAACCCATTTACCATTTTCCACTCGCCCGGCTCCACTAGCATCACAGCTAACATTACCCATGCTGCTACCTCTCTGCCCTGCTAGGGCGTATACGTATGTGACATATGACGTGCCAGTATGTGACATATGTAAGAAGGTGCGCTTACACTCTGTGAGAAGGAGACACAAGAAGGAGTGGGAAGAGCCTGTAGTGTAATGCCCGCAGCTAAAAACAACTACATGAGAACGTATACTCGAATATCATGATATAGTCATTTTCTATATCGCACAGAGACAAACCCGCGATATATGGCGTATATCGATATATCGCCCAGACCTACTTTGAGTCACTATAGAAAAGCGCTATATAAATATAAATTCACTTCACTTCACTTCACTTTCGTAGCTGTTCAAGCAGATTTGAATTGATGTTAGGGCAGTAGACAGGATCAAAGACTCAACTTATATTTACCTAAAATGTTTTTTTCTTTGTGCTCAACAAAAGAAAGGTAGTGAGAATATATCGCCATGTCAAGAAACTCGGCTTTGGCTCCGTAATTATGTCTTGTTAGTAAACACAGACACGCCCCCTGCCCCACACACAGCGCCTCTTCTCTCCCTTGTGACACAGGAATAATCAGAAGGACGAAACTGCAACTCTCAAATGAAACACACTCAGATCTTCTGTTTCTAGTCAATGCTACATAAAAAATAACTTAAAGTAACGCAGTAACGCAACATGTAGTAACAGTAACTGAGTTACTGAATATAAAAAATAATCCATTATACTACAAGTTACTGCCGAAAATAATGGCCTTACAGTAACGCGTTACAAAGCCCCAACATTGAAAACAGAGCATTTTTTCCCCATCTATTAGTGATGGGTTGGCTTCACGGTGGCAGAGGGGTTAGTGCGTCTGCCTCACAATACGAAGTTCCTGCAGTCCTGGGTTCAAATCCAGGCTCGGGATCTTTCTGTGTGGAGTTTGCATGTTCTCCCCGTGAATGCCTGGGTTCCCTCCGGGTACTCCGGCTTCCTCCCACTTCCAAAGACATGCACCTGGGGATAGGTTGATTGGCAACACTAAAATTGGCCCTAGTGTGTGAATGTGAGTGTGAATGTTGTATGTCTATCTGTGTTGGCCCTGTGATGAGGTGGCGACTTGTCCAGGGTGTACCCTGCCTTCCGCCCGATTGTAGCTGAGATAGGCGCCTGCGCCCCCCGCGACCCCGAAAGGGAATAAGCGGTAGAAAATGGATGGATGGCCTCTGTTAGCTAGTACTAGCAGTTTCTACCATTGTTATTATTGGGTAGTAGCCTCTTAGCAATACGTTAACTTGCATTCTGTGTAATTTGAGTTAGCTTGTGATAGTAGTGTTACTTACTGAACATTCATAAAAATCTATTCATTTTAATTATTTTATGGCATTATTTTATTTGGGAAATTTACAATCAATGTATCTTGTAATTAAGCATGCACAGTGTTTGTTTGTGTGTCTAAAATTGACTATTATTTTATAGGGGTGTAACGGTACACAATTTCGGGTTCGGTACGTACCTCGTTTTAGAGGTCACGGTTCGGTTCATTTTTGGTACAGTAAGAAAACAAGAAAATATAAATTTTTTGGTAATTTATTTTCCAAATTTGTCAAAAATGGCTTTATCCTTTTAACATTGGGAACATAATTCTGCCCATGTTAATCAACATTAAACTGCCTCAAATTGTTGCTCAGATTAAATAAAGTGACAACTTTTCTTCTACATATAAAAAGTGCAACATTAAACAGTTTCAAGTCAACTCATCATGCTTAATTTATCACAACATTTGGGATGCCTTTAGTTGATTTTTATTATGTAAATGTTATATTTTTATCAAGATGTGATAGTAGGTACCCTGCCATTCAAAGCTTTTCTGTCCGTAAAAAAAAACAAACACACACACACACACACACCGCAAAATGAGCTAACGTTACGCTAAAAGCTAATTAGCCTTTACCTCAAGCCAGAACTGCGAGCGAGCTGAGCTGCAGTTTAAGTTTCTAGAAGGTCAACGGGCTCATAGTGATGTTAATAGTAGTTGACTGGGAGGTGTTATCATTTGGGGAGAGTGCGCTGCCTTATGCTCACCTGCTAAACACCTATCTGCTCGATGCTGAAGCATTTACTACGTGCGCTCTGAATATGCATTGCTGATTGGCTGTTACCGCTCTGAATACGCACTGCTGATTGTCTGTTATCGCTATATATGTAACCGATTAGATGGTTTCGTGGGTTGGACAATGCTGGGTGCTCAGACAGAGGCAGATGAAGCAAAGCAGCTTGTTAAGACTTTAGCTTAGAAACTCGTTTGGTACACCCCCGTACCGAACCAAACCCCCATACCGAAACGTTTCAATACAAATACACGTACCGTTACACCCCTATTATTTAGGATTTGCTTCGGGATATTTCAGGCAGCTAAAACATTTTTTTTAACAATATTTTTATCCCCAAGATCTTTCGGGGGTTTTTTGGCTTGTGGCACATTTTATAAATAAAATACAATTTAAAAATTGGGGAAAATAGAGCAAAATGATGGAGTTATATATTTGACATTTACAACACACATGGTTTGAGGCAAGGTGTCCAATCTTTCCTTGTACCATATCTGATGTTGTAAATGTCAAATGTATAGCTCCTTACTTCCTTAAAAGGACTGAATGTGGATATACAAAAAGGGGGAATTTGTCAAACAAAGTTGTTTGAAGAATAAAGGAGTGTACAGGAGAGTTGTGCAAGATTGTCTTGGTAGTAGATCGGAATTTTTGGTGTCTTTGTACGTCATTCCAGCAGTAATGTGAAGGTCTGCATGAACATGGTTGAGGACAAAATAACAGGCAAACAACTCGTCTGATAACACTTTCCAAACGCAAAGAAAATGCAGGGCAATATTGACAACTTCTACCCAAGTAACCATGCTCATCACATGGTTGTGCAGGAATGTTCTCTCAATGAGGACATATTGTGTTCCCGTCTCCCTTCAGAGCACGTTTCTGTGCCTCAGTCGATGAATTCCCATCAAAAGAGCGCAGATATAAAAAAGAAAAGCTGTCACAACCCTGTGCCATTTGTCGGAATGCATATTTTCCCCCAACAAGGCTAAACTTGATTGAGGCTTTTGACTGTGAACATAAGGTAACTTTACCCTACATCTGTCACAGCCAGACTTATTGTGCATGGTTAGATCTTTTGTTTAGTCAAGAGGTTATCAGGGGCCAAGCTAAGCTCCTCGCTGAATTAGTGCTGTCCTTTAAGCTGCTGGGTATCAGCACAAGCAGGAGCATGGTGGACAGAGTGCCACATTTACATATATGTTACAAAAAACAGTCAACATTTTATATCACTATATGTGGTGTATAGTTACAAGGACATGGTGGCTGTTCTGATTAATAAGGTCTTTGATAAAGATGGAGCGTTGTTTTTTTCAGGGCCGATATGATACAGATTAGTAGTAATCAAGGAGGCCAATAACCGATATTCTGAGGCGATATTAATTTGTAGTAAAAGTTAGCTAACATTAATTGTATACGTACAAGGATTTTAAGCGTTTTTAATTTTTTTTTTTGTGAACGTCGCACCAATAGCGACATAATGTTTTTAACGGGATTGCACAAATGTTGTGGTAAATTTAGCACCAAAAACATCAGGGGCTTTCACAGACACCTTTATTACGTGCGTCTGAGAGCAGCATTGAAATTTGTATTTAAAATATGGGAATCCTCCTCAAGGTGGAAGAGGGGTTAGTGCGTCTGCCTCACAATACAAAGGTTCTGAGTAGTCTGGGGTTCAATCCCGGGCTCGGGATCTTTCTGTGTGGAGTTTGCATGTCCTCCCCGTGAATGCGTGGGTTCCCTCCGGGTACTCCGGCTTCCTCCCACCTCCAAAGACATGCACCTGGGGATAGGTTGATTGGCAACACCAAATTGACCCTAGTGTGTGAATGTAAGTGTGAATGTTGTCTATCAGTGTTGGCCCCGCGACCCCAAAGGGAATAAGCGGTAGAAAAAGGATGGATGGAATTCTCCTCGGGAAATTGGTAAAAATATGTGATTTCATTACATCACAATAACTCGCCATTTCCTCCATTTTATATCATTTTATCCATCCATCCATCTTCTTCCCCTTATCCAAGGTTGGGTTGCGGGAAGCCCAGACTTCTCTCTCCCGAACCACTTCGACCAGCTCCTCCCGAGGGATCCCGAGGCGTTCGCAGGCCAGCTAGGAGACATAGTCACCCAAACGCGTCCTGGGTCTTCCCCATGGCCTCCTACAGGTCGGACGTGCCTTAACGAGGATTCTGAACAGATGCCCGAACCACCTCATCTGGCTCCTCCCAAAGTTAATGACTATAGGTGAGGATGGGAACATAGATCGACTAGTATATTGAGAGCTTTGCCTTCTGGCCCTAGCTCCTTCTTTACCACAACGGATCAGGACAGTGTTCGTATGACTGCGTACGCTGCACCGATCTTGTCAATCTCACGATCCACTCTTTCCTCACTCGTGAACAAGAATACCCTTGGGGACAGGATCTCCTTCTCAACCGGGAGATGGCACTCCGCGGTTTTCCAGGCGAGAACCATGGACTCTGACTTGCAGGTGTTTATTCTCATCCCAGTCGCTTCACACTTTGCTGTGAACTGATCCAGTGAGAGCTGAAGTTCCTGGCTGGCCCTATGAAACCATCAGGACCACATCATCTGAAAAAAGCAGAGACCTAATCCTGCAACCACCAAACCGGATGCCCTCAACGCTCTGACTGCGCCTAGGAATTCTGTCCACAGAAGTTATGAACAGAATTGGTGACAAAGGGCAACTCTGGCGGAGTCCAACCGCCACTGAAAATGGGTCCGACTTACTGCCGACAATGCGAACAAAGCTCCGCCACAATCAGACAGTCCGATATCCCAAACTCTCTGAGCATTCCCCACAGGACATCCCGAGGGACACGGTCAAATGCCTTCTCTAAGTCCACAAAGCACATGTAGACTGGTTGGGCAAACTCCCATGCACCTGCAAGATCCGTGCTGAGAGTATAAAGCTGGCCCACAGGATGAAAACCAAACTTCTCCTCCTGAATCTGAGGTTTGACTATCCGGCGTAGCCCCCTCTCCAGAACACCAGAATAGACCTAACGAGAAAGGCTGAGGAGTGTGATCCCTCGATAGTTGGATTGGAACACACGCTCCGGTTCCCCTTCTTAAAGAGAGGAACCACAACCCCGGTCCGCCAATCCAGAGGTACTGCCCCAGATGTCTGTGCAATGTTGCAGAATTTCTAACCAAAACAGCCCCATAGCATCCAGAGCAGGGGTCGGGAACCTTTTTAGCTAAGAGAGCCATTAAAGCCAAATATTTTAAAATATATTTCCATGAGAGCCATATAATATTTTTTAACACTGAATACAACTAAATGCGTGCATTTTTAAGTAAGACCAACATTTTTAGAGTATAATAAGTCTCTTATTCTTTTTAATAACATATTTATTCTGAAGCTAACCAATAATAAATAAAATACTTCTTAGCATTAATGCAACTTCTTAAACAGGTGCAGTAGAAAACAGATGGATGGATTAAAATGCATGAGAATGTTTTATATTTTCAATGTTATTTTTAACACTGTGATTAATAGCAGAATTCAACATTACTTATCGAGTTAAGCAATGTCATATAAGATTTATCTGAGAGCCAGATGCAGTCATCAAAAGAGCCACATCTGGCTCGAGAGCCATAGGTTCCCTATCCCATGATCCAGAGCCTTAAAAACTCCGAACAAATATCATCCACCTGTGTCTTGCCACCGAGGAGCTTTTTAACTACATCGGCAACGTCAGCCCCAGAAATAAGACCGGCCACAAAAGATTCCCCCGACACTGTTTCTTTACAGGAAGATGCTTAGTTGGGATCGAGGAGGTCTTTGAAGTATTACCTCAACCGATCCACGACATCCTGAGTCGAGGTCAGCAGCACGCTACTCCCACCATATACGGTGTCGACAGTCTACTGCTTCCCCCTCCTGAGGCAGCTGATGGTGGTCCAGACTTGCTTCGAAGTTGTCCAAGAGTCGTTTTCCATGGCTTATCTGAACTCCTCTCGTGTCCGAGTTTTTGCCTCCCTGAAGGCCGAAGCCGCGCACTGCTTGGCCTCTCGGTACCTGTCCGCTGCCTACAGGGTCCCAAAAGCCAAAAGGACCCAATAATCTTCTTTCTTCAGCTTGACGGCATTCTTCACTGCTGGTGTCCACCTGCGGGTTCTGGAATTACTGCCACGTCAGGCGCCAAACACCTAGCGGCAACAGCTTTGTTCTGCCACCAAGACAATCAAAGTACGGAACATCGTCCACTCGAACTTAATGTCCAGCGCCTCCCTCGTGACATGTTGAAAGTTTTTCCGGTGGTGGGAATTGAAACTCTCTGACGAGAGAATCTGTTAGACGTTCCCAGCAGATCCTCACAGTTCTTTTTTCCCACTATGTCGTTGCCAATGTGAGAGATGAAGTCAGCCAGCAGAACAAGCGAATAACCTGAGGGAGCACTCACCAGTACTCCCTCGAGGGAGTCCAAAAAAGGGCAAGTACCCTGAGCTGATGTGTGGTGCATCAGCACAAACTACAGTCAGGACCAAATCCCCCCACGGAGGAAAGCTACTCTCTCGTCTACTGGATTCAACTCCTAACAAAAAGGCCTTTAGCCGGGGAGCAACAAGAATTGCCACCCCTAGCCCATCGCCTCTCATTGTTTGCAATGCCAGAGTGGAAGATAATCCAGCCCCTCTTGAGATAATTGATTCCAGAGCCCTCACTGTGAGTCGAAGCGAGTCCAACTATATCTAGCCTGAACATCTCTACCTCGTGCACGAGCTCAGGCTCTTTCCCCCTCAGTAAGGTGACGTTCCACGTCCCAAGAGCTAGCTTCTGTAGCTGAGGATCTAACAGCCAAGGGCCCTGCCTTTGGCTTCCGCCCAGCTCACACTGCACCCAACCTGTATTCCCCCTCCTATGTGTTGTGAGCACATTGAAGGGGGGACCCACGTTGGCTCTTTGGGCTGTGCCTGGTCGGGCCCCATTTGGGCAGGTCCGGCCACCAGGCACTCGCCATCGAGTGCAAGTTTTCATGAAAAAAGACAACAAAAATACCACACACTCCAGTACAAGGGAGAAGAGCCAAAGAATACACGAGTTTGCAGTGACCACCGCGTTAAAGGTTTGTTTGATTACTTTTAACATTTAGTATTTTTAAGTATTATCTTGATATTATTTGTATTTCTTCAGACACATTTTTTTCTCAGTGTTCTATAAAGCACCAATATGTTTAGTCTAAACAAAATATATCAAGTCCTAAAATAGTTAAGCTTTTATCAAAGGCAGCACCTCTACGCAGACATTAGTCATCTCTGCGGACCAGGTCAGAGGTCAACTGAGGAAGCTACAGCCAAGGAAAGCAGCAGGCCCAGACAAGCTGTGACCCCGACTCCTGAAGACCTGTGCTGCAGAACTGGGTGAACCACTTCAAAGGATCTTCAACCTCAGCCTGCAGCTGGGGAGAGTGCCCACCCTCTGGAAGACGTCATGCATCGTTCCAGTTCCCAAAAAGAACTGCCCCAGTGAGCTGAACGACTACAGACCAGTGGCGCTCACCTCTCATCTAATGAAGACATTGGCGCAGCTATTTCTCAGCCTCCTCAGACCACAGGTGCAACATGCCCAGGACAGCCTGCAGTTTGCGTACCAGGAAGGCGTTGGTGTGGAGGATGCTATCCTTTACCTGCTGCATCGAGCCCACTCACACCTGGATAAGGGAAATGGCACTGTGAGGATCCTGTTCCTGGACTTCTCGAGTGCCTTTAATACCATCCAGCCCCGCCTCCTTCAGGACAAGCTCTACAAAATGCAAGTGGACCCCTGCCTGGTTGCCTGGATTTCGAACTACCTCACCGACAGGCCACAGTACGTCAGACTGAAGGACATCACGTCTGACACTGTGATCAGCAGCACCGGAGCACCGCAGGGAACGGTGCTGGCCCCTCTTCTCTTCACCCTGTACACCGCTGACTTCTGCTACAACTCAGAGATGTGTCACATCCAGAAGTACGCGGATGACACAGCCATCGTCGGGTGCATCAGGGAGGAGTTTCGGAACCTGGTGAGGGACTTTGTTGTCTGGTGCCACACGAACGTCTTGCAGCTCAATCCGTCAAAGACCAAGGAGCTGGTCATTGACTTTGGGAGGTCGAGTCCACGGTCACAACCTATTGTGATCGAGGGAGTTGAGGTACAGACCGTGGACTCATTCAAGTACCTCGGGGTTTGGGTGGACAATAAGCTGGACTGGACTGTTAACACGGACCACCAGTACAAGAAAGGACAGAGCAGGCTGTACTTCCTCAGGAGACTGCACTCCTTCAACATTTGTAGAAAACTCCTGTGGATGTACTACCAGTCTGTGGTTGCCAGTGTTCTGTTCTACATGGTAGTGTGCTGGGGGGGCAGTACATCTAAGAAGGACAGCTCCAGACTTGAGAAACTGATCAGGCGGGCCGGTTCTACAATCGGAATGAAACTGGACTCACTGGTGATGGTGGCAGAGAAGAGGACTGTGGACAAACTAGTGAGCATCCTGGATGATGCCAGTCACCCTCTGCATAGCGGTATCAGTAGCCAGAGGAGCCTGTTCAATGCTAGACTGCTTCATCCCAAGTGCAGGACTAATAGACTCAAGAACTCCTTTGTCTCACACGCCATTAGACTGTACAACTCCTCTCTGGGACGGGGGACGGGGGGTACTAGGATGACAGGGGATGCAAAACATTAACAGTGCAATACGTTTTCATAACATGGTCACTACTGCCTACTTTGTCTTGTTATATTCTTATTTTACTGTTATATTGTTATTCCCATTGTTTTTATTCTTTTTGTAATATTTCTCTATTTTGTTTCCTTTTAAACCCCCATTATTTACTTTTTACTCTTTTTTAAATTGATCTCAACTCTGTACACTGCTGCTGGAATTTTAATTTTCCTGAAGGAACCCTCCTGAAGGAATCAATAAAGTACTATCTATCTATCTATCTATCTATCCATCTATCTATCTATCTAGCAATCATAAAAAATTAAGCTTTCAGCAATACACAATGTAGACATCTAAAGTTATATTTTGATAAAGACGGGCTAAAACACACGTACTCGTAAGCGGCGTGTGCAACAGCAAGGTTAGGCAACAAACATGTCTGTAGACAGAGTTAAATCATGAAATGCAACTTTACCCTTACAAAAACGATGCATATTTATCCGAGAGAGTCTTGTTACCAATTTTTTTGACCCTGCCACACACAAAGAAGTTGTAGACCTCCATGCTTTTCCAACTTTTCATGTGTTTTGTCATGTAGAATGGGGTCTGGAGCACACGATAGTTTGATATGCTTGGGAACTGCATCGATGAATAATCCTTAATCACTCGACAAATCATTTGATAAAGTAAAGGGATTTATTTCATTGCACAGTTGAATTTTTTGCTCATATCTGTAAGAAGATATAGGTCCCTTGTGTACTTGTGTTTGCTGTACAACAGCCATCTTCGCTTGGTTGACCACCACTGGTGTTTACTTCCGGGAAGAAATTACTTGTCGGAATACAAGCAACCTGCAGTGAGCAAACCTGTCTATGAGATGGCACCATAGTACAAACAAAAATACACTTTCTCTGTATATTTGCTTGTTTTTTTTTTAAACTATTTTTAGTATGACTGTTATCTGAGAATCCATAAATTAGCCGCACCGTTTTATAAGCCACAGGGTTCAAAGCTTAAGAAAAAAGTTGAGATTTATATTGCGGAATTTACGGTATATATCATATCAGAGAAGTTGAATCTTTGCATACAGATAGACAAAAAGTGTGATTAAAAATATTTAGATCTAAAATTGCCTTTTTTTTTAAATTAAATTAGTGGGTGTGTTTATTTTCCCAGTGAGGACCAATACAGTAGTTCAGTCACAAAGACATTCTGTGCCTCTGCAAGTCCGCATTCAGGGCAGGAGTACTGATGAGCTGCAGTGAAAGTAAAGTCTGTCACTAAAGTCGCTGATCCTTCCCAATGCGGCGTTTCAACTTCTCTGCTAGTGTTAGCCATATTTTTTTAATTTTATTCTTCTAGGCTGCACTTCTAGCTGTGAAAAAGGTATGAGGCACAACGCTGATTGAACATTGATTATGTCGTGACGAGCATGACTTGGACAACGGTGTAACAGGATTGTCACGCACACTCACTGACACGCTTTCACACAAATTCACGCAAACGTACACAAGCACACGTACGTTCACAGAAGCACACAGGATCAAGATAAATAAAGGCGTATTGTTCCGTGCAAGATTATACCGAGCAGTATTGGTTCCCTACTGATTACTACGGCAGTAACTTCTAACAGACATTTCCGCCATGTTTGATCAAGGTTAAAATGCTAACAGCTAGGGCTGGGCGATATATCGATATAAACGATACATCGCGGGTTTGTCTCTGTGCGATATAGAAAATGACTATATCGTAATATTCGAGTATAGGTTCTCACGCAGTTGCTTTTAGCTGCGGGCATTACACTAGAGGCGTTTCTCACTCCTTCTCGTCTCTCCTTCTCACAGAGATATAAAATAAGCCCGCCTTCTTACATACGTCACATACTGTCGCGCGTGTAGCGTCATACGCTCTCCCTGAGCAGAGAGGTAGCAGCATGGCTAACGTTAGCTGAGGCAGGTGGCGCAAGCAGAGCGGAGCAAGTTGAGTGACATTACAAGAGAAAGAAGGTGCGAAACTGATCACAAATGGAGGAAGTACAATTAATGCTCAAAAAAACAGCAGGGGGTCCATCTGGCGGTGGTTTGGCATCAAGCGGGATGATATTCAGCAAACAACAGCAATATGCAAAGTATGCAGCAGCAGTGTTACTACAAAATGTAGCAGCACCACTTATTTGTTCTTTCATTCAAAAAGTCACCCGCGAGAGAATGAAGAGTATTTAATATGTCCTTATGTGGGCCTACCGAGGATGTCGTAGTGGTTTGTGCAGCCCTTTGAGACACTAGTGATTTAGGACTATATAAGTAAACATTGATTGATTGATTGATAATAAATACAGTTTTGGTCAATTGACTTAGTTGTGATTTCCCTGTGTACATGAAAGTTTAAAAGTAGCATATATTAATGCTGTATGAAGAAGAATATTTTAATGTAGACACAGAATCATCATACTGGTGTGATTATATGCATTAAGTGTTCATTCAAGGCTAAGGAAAAATATCGAGATATATATCGTATATCGCGATATGGCATTAAAATATCGCGATATGAATAAAAGCCAATATCGCCTAGCCCTACTAACAGCTGAGCACCGTGATCAAACTCAAATTTAATGCGATCATCGATCATGATCATATAATCGCCCAGCCATATATATACCTATGTTAGTAGCCCATCTTTACATGGGAGTACCTGATAGAAGTGAGTGCACCACTCACATCTTTGCTAATATTTTACAATGAGGTGCCATGTTGAACTTTCAGTGACCCATATAAGAGAGTTAAAAAATTCCTAATAGGGCTCAATTTGGACATTTTGTCTTATGCGCGTACTCATTTTTGGTGTTAGCGGTTAAGAAATTAAAAAAATTGCTGTTTGTTGACATATTTTGAAGCAATAGTACATTAGCACTGTTATACAAGCTGTACACTGACTACTTTACATTGGATCAAAGTGTTCTTTGTTAGTGTTGCCCCATGAAAAGATATTGTCAAATATATGCAAACATGTTTACTGTACTTATTTTTGGGGTACTGTCATTAAACTGGGTCTTTAATGGCGACCAAGCAAAAAAGAGCAAAGTCTGAATAACTTTGATGGTTTGTTTACTTATTTTACACTTCATTATGCTCAAACAAACCCCATTTCCATGAAACTTCGCAGCGAGGTGTCACATGTGCCGGACAAGAACCTGTTGAATTTTGTACGTGAACCAGAAAGTATGGATGGCTTACTGTAATAAGGACAATTGGAATCCATTATTTTCAAGTTGTTTTGTCGGACATGCCAGCATATTAGCAAATTTAGATGACTGCTTTCTTGTTGACCTCTTCATTCATGCGATTATTTCCTTTGCTTATCCTTTTAACTTATGTTGCGTGTTCATTTTTTATATCTCACCTCCAAGTAAAATCCATGGGTTGTCTCCTTTTTTAACAGGAGTGTAAAATTAGTTTGCCTAAGCTAACTCCTCCTGAACTGCTGCATACAAAAGGAAAGCAAAACAATGATGAATAGAATAGAACAATAGCGATAACATGGTTAATATTACTCCTGTGTTCTAAGTGTATTTTCTGTATGATGCCAATCGTTTTTAACATTTTGGTAAGTAGTAACCACTGAATTTGCACTAATTATGATTAAATACAGGACAGAAACCTGAGATAAGGCTACGTGAGCCAGGCCTTCTCTCTGATTGCGCAATCTGTCTTAAAATGCATTTACGGAGCGATATGTTTGAAATATTTATTAAATATTAAGACTTTCTGTAGCCTGGGTTATTTATTTTATGTACCTGTGACATTATTTTTGGTAATTAGACAATAAACTGCAAAGTCCTCTTTACGTGAGCTGGCAGGGGCTGGCTGCTGCCATCTTTATACAGAGAAGCAGAGCAGATGAGGGACTTTAAACTAAAAGGAACTAGTGTCATAATCCCACATGACAGTTTACACTGTTTCTTTCTTTTCTTGTGTTTTGTATAATTTCCTGTTTACCGCTCATATTTTCGTTTGCTCCATGTTCCACCACTTCAGCTTTTGTTAGAGCACGTTTTTCCTCACCTGTTTCCTCAAAGTTTATCAATCAATCAATCAATCAAAGTTTATTTATACAGCCTTAAATCAGATGTGTCTCAAAGGGCTGCACAAGACACAACGACATCCTCGACTGAGATCCCACATCAGGGCAGGAAAAAAACTTAACCCAATGGGATACAATGAGAAACCTTGGAGGGGACCACAATTAAGGGGACCCCATCCCCTGGGCGACCGGTGCAATGGACGTCGGGTGCATCTAGTCAATAGTGTGAGAGTCCAATCCTGATTGACAATCAGGACACACAACTGTACCTTGTCAATCAGGAGGCTTCTTATGCCAGTGTCGTCCTGACCGACGCTGGTACAAACTCCGTTTCCATATGAGTTGAGAAATTGTGTTAGATGTAAATATAAACGGAATACACTGATGTTAAAACTGATAAACTTTATTTTTTTTGCAAATAATCATTAACTTTAGAATTTGATGCCAGTAACACGTGACAAAGAAGTTGGGAAAGGTGGCAATAAATACTAATTAAGTTGAGGAATGCTCATCAAACACTTATTTGGAACATCCCACAGGTGTGCAGGCTAATTTGGAACAGTTGGATGCCATGATTGGGTATAAAAGCAGCTTCCATGAAATGCTAAGTAATTCACAAACAAGGATGGGGCGAGGGTCACCACTTTGTAAGCAAATTGTCGAACAGTTTTAGAACAACATTTCTCAAGGAGCTAATGCAAGGAATTTATGGATTTTACCATCTACGGTCCGTAAATTCATCAGAAGGTTCAGAGAATCCGGAGAAATCACTGCACGTAAGCGATGATATTACGGACCTTTGATCCCTCAGGCGGTACTGCATCAAAAACCGAAAGTGTGTAAAGGATATCACCGCCTGGGCTCAGGAACACTTCATAAGACCACTGTCAGTAACTACAGTTGGTCGCTACATCTGTAAGTGCAAGTTAGAACTCTACTATGCAAAGCGAAAGCCATTTATCAACAACACCTAGGAACGCCGCCGGCTTTGCTGGGCCCGATCTCATCTAAGATGGACTGATGCAATGTGGAAAAGTGTTTTTTTGGTCTGACGAGTCCACATTTCAAATTATATTTGCAAACTGTG
This sequence comes from Nerophis ophidion, assembly GCF_033978795.1. Taxonomy (NCBI): domain Eukaryota; kingdom Metazoa; phylum Chordata; class Actinopteri; order Syngnathiformes; family Syngnathidae; genus Nerophis; species Nerophis ophidion. Next base: position 22,356,973 of record NC_084632.1, on the reverse strand, counting down.
GACGTGGTGTCCTCCGGAACAAAGAGGAAAATAACCATCCGGTTTGTTATTGGCGCAAAGTTCAAAAGCCAGCATCTGTGATGGTATTGGGGTGTATTAGTGCCCAAGGCATGGGTAACTTACACATCTATGAAGGCACCATTAATGCTGAATGGTCCATACAGGTTTTGGAGCAACATATGTTGTCATCCAAGCAACGTTATCATGGACGCCCCTGCTTATTTCAGCAATTTGATGCCAAACCACGAGTTACAACAGCGTGGGTTCGTAGTAAAAGAGTGCGGGTACATTCCTGGCCTTCCTGCAGTCAGGACATGTCTCCCATCGAAAATGTGTGGCGCATTATGAAGCGTAAAAATACGAACAACTTAAGCTGAACATCAAGCAAGAATGGTAAAGAATTCCACTTTCAAAGCGTCAACAATTATGTAGTTTCCTCAGTTCCTAAACATTTATTGAGTGTTGTTAAAAGAAAAGGTGATGTAACACAGTGGTGAACATGCCCTTTCCTAACTACTTTGGCACGTGTTGCAGCCATGAAATTCTAAGTTAATTATTATTTGCAAAAAAAAACAAAAAACGTTATGAGTTTGAACATCAAATATCTTGTCTTGGTAGTGCATTCAATTGAATATTGGTTGAAAATGATTTGCAAATCATTGTATTCCATTTATATTTACATCTCACACAATTTCCCAACTCATATGGAAACAGGGTTTGTATGTTGTAGTTTAATGTCCATGTTTTTACCCTGCTGCTACTACGTGCACTCCACATTTGCGATCTACATTTTGTCCCTAACGTAATGACCTTCTCACTCGCACATCGCCTGGCATCTTTGCATCCTAGGGCCACGCTAACAGTGGCTGTGCGCGTTCGCGACAAATAAAAGGACTTTTACAATATAGTAACAGTTCTTCCTGGAGAAGGACAGGCACATGGATTTTCTAGATTACTTTTATGATAATTGCACCACATTGTGGCACTGGGTATTGCTTAAGATTGTTTATTTATTTATAAAAAAAAAAAAAAAATAATGATCTTAGAGGGCAACAGGAAAGAACGGTAAATATGGTAGGGGGAAAACAGTGGGGGGTGACAGGTAAGTCTCCCATCTAATGTCATCTGGGATAGTCTCCAGTTTACCTGACTGGGGATTTAGAGAATTTTATGAGATTTATGTATATTAAGCTATATTACCTTCATTTTTTTTTTTTATAAATCCAAGCAGCAGTTAAGAAGTCTATCTCTCTTGACCTTTGGGTCATGTTTTTGTCAAGGTTTGTCTTGTGAGATTACACCCAAGGAGTTTATACTTTACTGCTGTTACTGTTGTGTCTTTAACAAGAAACTTCCAGCACATCCTGGTGACACCATGTTTTGATATAAATGGGCTGCGATAGCCAAGCAAGTGTCACTTTGTGCTCATGCTCTTGTGCATAGTGCAGTATCTGTAGATTGTGTGTTTGTGTGTGTGGTATGCTCTTTGAACTGTAGGTCAGGAATGCAGCTGCTCTCAGTGTGAAGTCAACTGTTACAGACTCACTGCATTCTTGACACAGTCAGGAGTCCACGCACAACCATGGAAACGATCACCTTAGTGCTACACAACATGACCACGCACACACATAGGTTCAGTTCCTTTGCTGAGAGTAAAAAAAATAGGGCATATTTAATTTATGAAGTGAACCTAAAAGGTGCAATATGTAATAATTTCATGTGATGCCCTCATTAAATGTCCCTGATATGTCAAAAGGCATTAATAAATAATGTTCTTTTCAAATACCTCTATAACTGATAATAGTAGTTCAGCCGGGATATTCTCATTCCAAAATTAGATTTACAGCCCTGAAATCTTGTTATTGTTTTAATTTCGATGCCCCGCCCTCCACTGTTCGAACAATTAGAAAGTTTGTGAGTGTGTCACATCCTGGTTGCCTGGTACGCACCACCGTTTTCGTCTAGCTACTACCACTGGTAAAGTTACTAAACATGTCAGACCTTAGTAAACCTAAAAGGCCTCGTTACAATTCTCAACTTATTCATGACAATGCCAGGAACAAAACAGGGATTTGTATAAGGGACTCTTTTGAAAGATGGAGACGATTGAAGGGGGAGAAGATTTTTTCGTCTGTTGCCAAACTTGCTAATTTCCTCCTTGATAGGTAAGTAAGGCATTTACATTTATTTTTTTTTTACTTGTAATAAATGGAAATGGACATTTCGCACGCAAACTAAATTGTCCAATACAGTCTATGATCTTGTCAAACAAAGCTAGCATGTTCGTGCAACAAATGTTTAGCATGCTAGCCCGGTCAATGACACATCGACATATAGGCTAATGGGGGAAATATATGCCACTGTATGTCGATGTGTATTCGAACTGACAGGGCAAAATATTTTTTTGACAATGCGGATATGGGTAGTGTCTATGCTTATTTCATTTTCAATATCATGATACGCTGAGGTAATGGGTTCCAACATTAGCACGTATGTCACCGTGGCAATATGTAACGTATAGAGACAGCCAAATCACAGAATAAAAGAAACCCTCATTCGTGTTTGCATATTGTGGACTAAATGTACCAAGTTATATGGCAATCTAAAACGTTTGAAACAGAAGCTTATAAGCATACCTTGGTAAAATGTCTCCTCTTTAGTTTTGGCCGTACATTAGGCTGCTAAGCATGCTGTACTTATTTTCACCAGTACAAACATTATTAGTGTTGGTTGTAGTTTGTTTTAGTCTTTGTTTTCGGAAAGTACTGACAATAACCATGTGATTGCTTGATTTATTTGTTGCGATGTTGTACGTAGGCATGATCTACTTCTTCCTGAATTTAGCCTAATTCCTGTGTAAAATGTGTAGGTTGTATCGAGCTGGATTCGGCTGCATATGGGACGGCATGGCGCGGTTGGGAGAGTGGCTGTGCCAGCAACCTGAGGGTTCCTGGTTCAATCCCCACTTTCTACCATCCTAGTCATGTACGTTGTGTCCTTGAGCAAGACACTTCACTGTTGCTCCTGATGGGTTCTGGTTAGCGCCTTGCATGGCAGCTCCTGCCATCAGTGTGTGAATGTGTGTGTGAATGGGTGAATATGAAAATAGTGTCAAAGCGCTTTAAGTTCCTTAAAAAGGTAGAAAAGCGCTATACAAGTATAACCCATTTACCATATCTGGCAACCTTGACCGGGATTTCAGTACCATTTCTGGCCAGATTCTTACATATGGCTCCTTTAAGTTCTTAATTAGTTGCAGTTTACTTTTAAAGTAATTTTGTTTGTTAAGCTGTCAGAGCAAGGAAGATTTAATACAGTGATATGGTCATTTAAATATTACACACACACACACTCACTATTGTACAGGTTTAACACTATGCAGGACAGTTGCATAGTGAAGGCTATTTCCAATATGTTGACAACAGAACTGAAAGCTGTTTTTGATGATCAAGTGTGTTGTGTGTATGCGGGGCCTCTCCTGAGGAAGGCCGAGGTCAGAGGTCAACATGTGGCAAAGGAACGCAGAGGCAGGATACATGTGTTCTTGTTTAGATTGCAGTTGTGTGCACACGTCATGTAATGATTGCTAGAAGCATCCATCCATCCATCCATCCATTTTCTACCGCTTATTCCCTTTCGGGGTCGCGGGGGGCGCTGGCGCCTATCTCAGCTACAATCGGGCGGAAGGCGGGGTACAACCTGGACAAGTCGCCACCTCATGTGTGCTCAAAGTAATTACAGTTGAGCCCGTTCATGTCGAACAAGTCATCCATTCCCGGTGTACCATGTTATTCCTATTATCATAACGTGCCCGCTTAAGCCGGCGTCGACATAAACTTTCTGACCCAAAAGGGTTATTTTTCTACCAACCCCGTTTCCATATGAGTTGGGAAATTGGGTTAGATGTAAATATAAACGGAATACAATGATTTGCAAATCATTTTCAACCCATATTCAGTTGAATATGCTACAAAGACAAGATATTTGATGTTGAAACTGATAAATGTTTTTTTTTTTCAAATAAACATTAACTTCAGAATTTGATGCCAGCAACACGTGACAAAGAAGTTGGGAAAGGTGGCAATAAAAACTGATAAAAACAAAACAATCTTTTAAATAGGAAATATTGTATACAAATAATACACCTTTGAGTCTGCCTGCATTTTGGACATGACCATGTTTGCACCGGAGACCATCTGCTGGCTCTGTGCCACACTGGAGTTGGCATGGATAGACTGGAGGGGATGTGGAGGAAGAGACGGGGGGGGGGGGGGGGGAGTACATCTAAGAAGGATAGCTCCAGACTTGAGAAACTGATCAGTACACTGCTGCTGGAATTTTAATTTTCCTGAAGGAACTCTCCTGAAGGAATCAATAAAGTACTATCTATCTATCTATCTATCTATCTATCTATCTATCTATCTATCTATCTATCTATCTATCTATCTATCTATCTATCTATCTATCTATCTATCTATCTATCTATCTATCCATCTATCTTTTGAAGTCTTTTTTGTCCCTTGTTTTCATGTGTTTGCCCTTTATTTTTTGTGGACTTTATGTATCTACACTGCAACCACGTAATTTCCCCATGACCTCTTCGGTATCTTCTTCCTGCTTCTTTCCCGTCAAACACACCATCTGCAGCGTTTCAATATTTTTACTGAGAAATGTCTGGTGTTAAGATATTATTTAAGCGTCCGTAGCTTTAGGGGTGTGCCGATAATACTGTGTAGTGTTGAATAGCTTTTACACTACTGACATCTAGTGTCTCGATACTTCAACTACCTTGAAATTTACTGTGATTATTTTACCACCTGGCTACCAGACACCTTCTCCACTGATAAGTAGCACCCTTTTTAAGTTTGAAATTGCAGTACTGTATTCGTCGGAAGGCTTAAATAAGTTATACAAAAATTATATATTCCCATGGTTGTAAAACAACATTTTTTCCATCCCTAGCTATAAGCTAATGCTAGCGAGTAAGACCAGATGTTTGGGGCAGATCTTATGGAGTTCACTAGGACATTTGCTATGCCAACTAATAGCGGAAATACCTGTAACTCAAATTTTTGCTTGCAACTTAAAGAACAAATATTAGCCAAGCGACAGCTTTTATCTCAAAACAATCTTAATTTGGGGTACGACTGCGCACTAATATAAGATAATTAACAACAACAATGTCTTATTCCCTTTTATTACATACACTTGTTTGAGCATAACGAAGGATAAAATAAGTAAACAAATGCAAAAACTATACTATTTGTTGTATTTCACATGCCTTTCCTTTTGGCTCCCAAAGCCCTCTTGACTCCAGGGACCTGTTGCCTAAGTTTGTAAACAATATAAGAATATGCATGGGGAAATTTTTTTTTAATATTTGTGAAAGTAAACATAAATATTTGGTTTGATCCATCCACCCTCACTATTTATCCACAGCACCACTTTATAAGAATATAAATCAATTAATCATCAAACTTGCTAGTATCTTCGTATGACGCACGCTGAACAATGAACCTGTCTGTGCAGGATCAGTTGGCAACGTGCAGGTTTCTGTTCGCCTAAGGCAGGGGTCGGCAACCCACGGCTCCGGAGCCGCATGCGGCTCTTTGATCACTCTGATGTGGCTCTGCTGCATATTTCCTGACCCCCCCTGATTTTCCGAGTGGTTTACAGATATCAGTGCCTCTCCCAGAAATCTCCTAGGGTAAACATTCTCTGATTTTCACCCGTCCAACAATATTGAGGGCATGCCATGGTGGGAATTCCTTTAACGTCCTCTAAAACATGTCGTCACGCCTGCTTTTGCACCATACTATCTGAGTTCCGTCCGGTCGTATGTAGACTGGGACCGCTGTCAACACACGTAAGTGACTGCAAGGCATACTTGGTCAACAGCCACACAGGTTACACTGAGGGTTGTGATATAAACAACTTTAAAACGCTTACTAATATGCGCCACCACACCAAACAAGAATGACAAACACATTTCGGGAGAACATCCGCACTATAACAGAACATAAACACTACAAAACAAATACCCAGAATCCCATGCATCCCTAACTCTTCCGCCACCAAACCCAACCCCGCCCACCTCAACCGATGCACGGAGGGGGGGGAGCTTGGTGGTAGCGGGGGCTTATAATGTTGCCGGAATAGTTAGGGATGCATGGGATTCTGGGTATTTGTTCTGTTGTGTTTATGTTGTGTTATGGTGCGGATGTTCTCCCGAAATGTGTTTGTCATTCTTGTTTGGTGTGGGTTCACAGTGTGGCGCATATTTGTAATAGTGTTAAAGTTGTTTAAACGGCTACCGTTAGTGTTACCTGTATGGCTGTTGAACCAGTATGCTTTGCAGTCATTACCTGTGTCTGGAGAAGCCAAATACCACATGTGACTGGGATGGCAAGCTGTTATTTAAGGTTGTAGAGGCACGCCCTTGTTATTGTTGTATGAGGGAAAACCAGCAGACAATCGAGAATAGTTGCCCTGAAATTCGTGAGTCTCCCGGGAAAATTGAGAGGGTTGGCAACTGTGATTCTGTCAAGCGGCATTCATTTAAAACTTGCGGGCAGCGCTAATATTACATTTTCATATTAAGGTGCGGGCCGCGTGTCTGAGACCCCTGGTCTATACATAGCACAAAGCAAAGAAACTTTGTATGCAGTGTTATTTCATTATACATTTTAAAAGAGTTTTGTGGCTCCCATTGTTATCTTTATATTTTGAAACGGGTCAAAATGGTACTTTGAGTGGTAAAGGTTGCCAACCCCTGGCCCAAGGCATACATTCGAGTAGTGAATCTGCAAATAGGGTTTGAAACGCCAATGGAGTCACATTGTTTATTTCCATTTAAGTACCCGCTATGGCAGTTTGTTTACTCGACGTTGGGAATTGAGGTCTTAAAACAAGACGCACTCCAGACTTGAATGCGACATATAACGTCTTTTATAAGTTGTAGATGTGGAAGTATGTGAACGACGTTCAAGTCAAAAGCAGAAGAGTGTGATAGCTAGATTTATACTGTCATTTAGATGTGTAATTGTCAGCCAATGAGCGTGCACATTACACACACGTCCCTTTCTCATTAGCCCCCATGCCCTTTGCCCCCGAAGTGCAACCTCCCCCACCCTCTCTCTCCCCCGTTCTCCGTTTCCCATAATGCTCTCTCACTCAACACTCTCCATCCGCAGGCCTTTGACCTCTGGCGAATGATGGAGCAATTTGGAATAAACTGGGCGAAGGAACCTGCCAAAGGAAAACATCTGCTGGGGTGAGTGCAGAGCAACACACGGCGTCCAATCAATACGGAGCACGCTGCACACCCAGGACCTGCTTGGGATGGTGGGAAAGTTCCCGTTTGCTGGGTGTCCTTGTCATTCAAATCAGCTGTCGCGAGGCGGCTGTGAACAAGGCGTCAATTCATTGTCAAGCGAACAGTCAATAGAGTTATTTGTGGAGTTGGAGGGCTTTTTTTGCCCCTGCTTCAGTGTAATATGTTCCTGTTGTGGAAATACGCTTCTACTTGGCTCATGTTTAGCCTGATACAGTGTTGTTTGGACTTTTGATGGGATTAGACTCTATTTTTATTGTCATTTACATTTAGTGAACTTTGACTTCTGGATTTAACCCAGCACTGTCACACAGTACTGGGCTTTAGTCCGGCTTTCCAGCACCCAGGGTGATTTGGGGCACTTCAGAAGTGGCGTGGGATAATATTACTGTAGTGGGAGAGTGGCCGTGCGCAACCCGAGGGTCCTGGTTCAAATCCCACCTAGTACCAACCTCGTCACGTCCGTTGTGTCCTGAGCAAGACACTTCACCCTTGCTCCTGATGGGTGCTGGTTGGCGCCTTGCATGGCAGCTCCCTCCATCAGTGTGTGAATGTGTGTGTGAATGGGTAAATGTGGAAGTAGTGTCAAAGCGCTTTGAGTACCTTGAAGGTAGAAAAGCGCTATACAAGTACAACCCAACCCATTTACAAGGGTGTCAAAGGAACAGGTTTTATCCAGCTCGTGGGATGAGTTTGCAAAGTATGAAGATGAGCCGAAATTTTTTAATGAAAAAAACTGCTGTTGTAAATGTGTCCACTAGATGTCGCAATAGCAATTCTTTATATTTTTGTAGATGACCCTACATATGTAAAAAAACAAAAAAAACACACATGACGTTAGTGCACCAGTCTAGAAAAATTTGCAAACTACATAAATAACTTCCTGTAATTTGATTTTTATATATTTTTTTATTTTGATGGATTAGAAATGAACACCAATGATAATGGCTAGATGGATGGATAATTAATTCATACCAAAGGCTGTAAAAAAATGGGACCCATTGCCTCCCTGCTTGGCACTCAGCAGCAAGGGTTCACCACACCTAGTGTGTGTGTGTCAATCATTGGTACTTTAAATTTATTCATAATTTATTCAGAAAGTATAAATAGCGACAAATAAAGGTAGAATACTAGTAACGGCAACATGTAAGTGTAAAAGAACCCCAACAACATTATGATTTGTACATTTTCAGAGTGTGCTTATTCTATTTTTAAACAAAAAAATTAATAAATCTGAATTTGTCTTTATTTTTAAGTTATCCTGTCGTGATTTTACCAGTCCGGCCCACAAGGGAGTTGATTTTTCTCCATGTAGCCCCCGAGTTTGACACCGCTGCTTTAGTAGGTAATTTATAGAAGATATCACTGATTGAGCTGAGTAAAAATAATCCATTTGATTGATAAAGTTAGAATTTTTTGCAGTATCACTTCATAAAGCATACTATTGCATTTATTTACAAAACTCCGCACACATAGCACTTTTGTCAAGTGCGCTTGAAATAACAAGCACAGCCTTCCAGCTTTCACAATAAAATCGCAATCAATACCTTAATACAGAGCTCTTCAACTGACATGACATTTTTGGTAGATTTAAATATATATATTTTTGTATATTTCCAATTTTTCAACAAATGTAAATGTCTTTTAAATACCAATGAACATTTAGTGAATCCACCGTCATCTAGTTGAATGTTTATTATATTCGTGTCAGCATTTAGGATAGCTCACAATTAGCACTCTATTTGCCAGCTAGCGAATAACGCCCTTGTTTTTCGATTTTTTTAGCGCACTAAAAGCTAAGCTAAGATAGCAATTAGCATGTGAGCTAACTATTAGCAGCACAATACTGTTATATGAATATTATTAGGATTTCACGATAAAAAGGTACCGTCAAGACCAGTTTAAGGTCAAAAACAATAATAATGTTATATAAATATATAAGTAGGGTGTCCCCGCTCCTTCTCTCCATCAGTTTGGTGGTCCTTGACCTGGAAAACATTGAAGACCACTGCTTTAAGCAATTTGCAGTGGTGGAATGTTGCAATGATTAATCGCTTATTTCGATTGAAAACTTGTTTTGATTTTTATTCTGTTGCTTTGATAATTTTTCTAATACAGTGCTTCACAATTATTTTCTGTTATGCCCCTCATTGGATGAAAAAAAAAAAATTGCGCCCCTCCTTCCACTCTCCGCATAAACTATTAATAGTATCATTTGTTTATTAAATTGTTATAAGTACACCGCTGAATAACACTGTATCCTTACTAGCATTAAAACCAGAAAGAAAGAACAATTTACAAAAAATTTCTCCCATAACTACCTAGTATTGGATCGATACCCACATTTGTAGTATCGCCCACAACTAATGTGAAGACTAAAACAGCAGAAAAAATAACTTCATAGCATTTTACAGAAGTGTAGATAGAACTTTGTAACAAACAGAAAGTAATCAGCAATTAAGAGTAAATTATCAGGAATATTAATAATAGTTCAAAGAAATGATAAATAAATAAATGGGTTTCACGGTGGCAGAGGGGTTAGTGCGTCTGCCTCACAATACGAAGGTCCTGCAGTCCTGGGTTCAAATCCAGGCTCGGGATCTTTCGGTGTGGAGTTTGCATGTTCTCCCCGTGAATGCGTGGGTTCCCTCCGGGTACTCCGGCTTCCTCCCACCTCCAAAGACATGCACCTGGGGATAGGTTGATTGGCAACACTAAATTGGCCCTAGTGTGTGAATGTGAGTGTGAATGTTGTCTGTCTATCTGTGTTGGCCCTGTGATGAGGTGGCGACTTGTCCAGGGTGTACCCCGCCTTCCGCCCGATTGTAGCTGAGATAGGCGCCAGCGCCCCCCGCGACCCCGAAAGGGAATAAGCGGTAGTAAATGGATGGATGGATGGGTTGTACTTGTATAGCGCTTTTCTACCTTCAAGGTACTCAAAGCGCTTTGACACTACTTCCACATTTACCCATTCACACACACATTCACACACTGATGGAGGGAGCTGCCATGCAAGGCGCCAACCAGCACCCATCAGGAGCAAGGGTGAAGTGTCTTGCTCAGGACACAACAGACGTGACGAGGTTGGTACTAGGTGGAATTTGAACCAGGGACCCTCGGGTTACGCACGGCCACTCTCCCACTGCGCCACGCCGTCCCCAAAATGTTAATAATGTTCATTTATTTAAAAAAAAAAAAAAGGAACTGTTATGGCAAAGGGTTTATTTCAACTAGTTTCCCTTAACTGTGCATTGAGACCATAAAGTGTGTTCTACGCAATTACAATTCAATCGACAGATTACTTGATTACTAGAATAATCAATAGCTGCAGCCCTAAATACAAGTACACTTTCACTTGAAATTCCATATTTCAAGTTAGCACTTTTGAAAATTTAGGAAAAAATTTAACTGTCCATAGTTGCTTATAGTGAAGAGAAAAACGTAATTTGAGACAAGTTTAATATCAATCAACCAATCAATGTTTATTTATATACATCCCTAAATCACAAGTGTCTCAAAGGGCTGCACAAGCCACAACGACATCCTCGGTTCAGATCCCAGGGCAAGGAAAAACTCGACCCAGTGGTATGACAAAATTGGAGAGGACCGCATCATTCCTTCGTAGTGAAGGAATTTCCTTCACTAGGAAAATCCCCCCCCCCCCCCCCCACACACACACACACACACACGCACACACACTCTAGGGGAGACTGGTGCAATGGACGTTGAGTGTGTCTAGCATAATATTGTGAAAGTCCAGTCCATAGTGGATCCAAGATGATAGTGAGAGTCCAGTCCATAGTGGCGCCTTCCCGAGCGGAGACAGATCAGCAGCGCAGAAATGTCCCCAAGCCGATGCACAGGTCCCTGGTCCCGACTCTGGACAGCCAGCACTTCATGCACGGCCACCGGACCTGCAGATTGAATCGAATAGTAATAAATCGGAATTAATCGATTTTGAACCTTATGAATCGAAATCAAATCGATTTGGGAAATTGGCATTTATTTTCCAAAAGCCGGGATCTACTCTATTTATTATTTAAAATAGTTATCATATTGTTTTATGCTAATGGACCTTTCAAATAGATAATGCACTTAAAATATAATTTAAGTGTAAAATGATTAGTATTGGCAGGTTGTCAATATGTTGTCAACGTGTAATCCTGTTGGAAGAGCGTCACCATATGAGGGCATTTCAGACAGAGCATTAACTTAACACTCCGCGCAGCCACAACACTTTTGTCAAGCTCTCAACTTCTCCCTTTTCTAAATCCGTCAGTGGGCTCTGGACGCTAAGAGCCAGCAAACTCGTCTAATCAGCTCAGTGAAGATGACTAAAATGCTCTAACGGGATTAGAACCATTAGCTCCGCCCCCCTGCCATCTTTCCTCTGTAAACACTTTAGTGCGGTAATCTAGTAACTGCAAGCTGCCAAGTAACCTCATTAGCTCAGTGATCTCATGTTTGCTTTTCAAATTGTACATGTCAGCCACATGTTGTCTGGTTATGACCTTTGACACATTTGCTATGTCAGTTCATTTTACAAGCATTCTTTTATGTATTGTTTATTCTTCATAAATCCAATACTGGGTCTGTAGGTTGGGATGATACAGTTTCCTACTAGTTATTGTGTGAATACTGACAGTCAATCATTCAAACTTAATATTTCACTTCTTTCACTCCCATTCATTATGTATCAAAAAAGTCAAATTTATTTCAAACAAGAGGACAAACTGTGGCCTGAATTTTAATGAGATATTGTAATTTTTACGCAGGAGATCAGGAATAGAAAAGCAATGGTGTGGCGTAATTATTAACAGATAGTAAATCGACAACTCTGCTCGACTTCTTCTTGCTCCTTTTCAGACAGGTCGAAATGTGTAAAATGTGACGTAGTGTATGCACGTTTGAAATAGAAAATTTTACCCGCTAATTATAGAAAGGTATTTTATGTTTTAAAAAAAAAAAGATGTGATTACTGTCTAATTTACTAATATGTAAATCAGTGCTTGTCTTTCATGGTCTTGTTTAAAACATTTGTAAATACAAATACATATAAAGTAGCTTCCATGCAAATGTCGTTCTAAAATGCCAATTAATTCATGAACTTTCTTTTATGTAGGGTTGTTTTCGGGATTTTATTATTTTTTTTCTTCACATTTTGTCTGTTACAATAACCCAACCGTCAATGTTTTTTACATTAAAACAATCAGCAGGGGATCAAATACTTATTTTACCTGCTGTTTGCAGTATACAGGTGGTGCTCAGTTTTTTTGTGGTTACGTATATTCTCTTTTTAGTCATATATATATTGATTAAAAACTAAATTTTGGTCCATCATTAGGAGATTTGCTCGGGAACTATTGTAGTTAAGAGTGCTTACAGCAGTCATATACAATATGTGCCTCACAAGTGAGGAAGGATTGATTGATTGATTGATTGATTGATACTTTTATTAGTAGATTGCACAGTTCAGTACATATTCCGAACAATTGACCACTAAATGGTAACACCCGAATACATTTTTGAACTTGTTTAAGTCGGGGTCCACGTTAATCAATTCATGGTACAAATATATACTATCAGCATAATACAGTCATCACACAGGTTAATCATCATAGTATATACATTGAATTATTTACATTATTTACAATCCGGGGGGTGGGATGAGGAGCTTTGGTTGATATCAGTACTTCAGTCATCAACAATTGCATCAACAGAGAAATGTACATTGAAACAGTGTAGGTCTTACTTGGTAGGATATGTACATCGAGCAGAGAACATAGTGAGTTCAGATAGCATAAGAACAAGTAAATACATTAGAAGTACATTTGATTATTTACATTAGGTTATTTACAATCCGGGGAGATAGGATGTGAAGGGGGGAGGGTATGAGTAAAGGGTTGATGTTGCCTGGAGGTGTTTTAGAGCGGTTTCGAAGGAATATAGAGATGCACTTACTTTTACACCTGTTAGGAGTGGATTCCACATTGATGTGGCATAGAAAGAGAATGAGTTAAGACCGTTGTTTGATCGGAATCGGATAATATTGCTCATACGTTACCTTAATTAATGCGCTTAATTATGTCTCCCAATTTTAAGGCAGCCTCTTCTGATGGAAGTGCGCCGAACGAAAGGAAATCCATCACTATGAAAGTGATCGTAGAGAGTTACGAAAGAGGTGAAACACTCTTTAATATTGGCCGCATTTTTGTTCTAAATCGCTGGCTTGTCACAATCATCATTCAGGATAAAGAAAGTATGCTCCTATGTAAGAAGCAGTAATAGCAAAGCAGTATAGTGATCTCATTATTGAGATGGAAAGTTAATTTAATGTTAAAGTACCAATGATTGTCACACACACTAGGTGTGGCAAAATTTTTCTCTGCATTTGACCCATTACCGTTGATCACCCCCTGGGAGGTGAGGGGAGCAGTGGGCAGCAGCGGTGGCAGCGCCCGGGAATATTTTGGGTGATTTAACCCCCAATTCCAAACCTTGATGCTGAGTGCCAAGCAGGGCGGTGATGGGTCCCATTCTTATAGTCTTTGGTATGACTCGGCCAGGGTATGAAATCATAAGGTTGGTGTTGCGTCAACTGAAAGAAGAAAAAAAACACTGTTGCCAAATGAGCTTTATGTTGATTTCAGAGAAGCCTCAAATATTATTTGAAACAATGCAAAGTGAAAAGGGAGTAATGTGAAGTGTTTGTTAAGGCTCATAAAAGGGATACATATAACGGCATGGCGTAGTGGGCAGAGCGGCCGTGCCAGAAACCTGAGGGTTGCAGGTTCGCTTCCCACCTATGGACATCAAAGTCGCTGCCGTTGTGTCCTTGGGCAGGACACTTCACCCTTTGCCCCCGGTGCCGCTCACACCGGTGAATGAATGATGAATGAATGATTGGTGGTGGTCGGAGGGGCCGTAGGCGCAAACTGGCAGCCACTCTTCCATCAGTCTACCCCAGCTGTGGCTACAGATGTAGCTTACCACCACCAGGTGTGAATGAATGATGGGTTCCCACTCCTCTGTGAGCGCTTTGAGTATATAACAATAGAAAAGCGCGATATAAATCTAATACATTATTATTATTATTATTAAGAAATTGCTCTCTTTTCTTATTATTCTTTTATATACAGTAATACTAATATTTAATGTTGTAAATGTTGTACTTATTGTCCTTCATGATTTCTGTGTACAATGTGAGTGTTTATTGGGGTACTGCACTTGTTTTTGGAATTGTGTCTTTCATTCTCAATTCTTATGTAAGACAAAACAATCTGTTTTTCTATTTTATGCATCTAACTCTTAAATAAACGCTAGCATATAAAACGTTCTAAAAAACTTCCGAAACAACGTTTTAAGTACAAATCCCGTTTCCATATGAGTTGGGAAATTGTGTTAAATGTAAATATAAACGGAATACTTGATTGATTGATACTTTTATTAGTAGATTGCACAGTTCAGTACATATTCCGTACAATTGACCACTAAATGGTAACACCCGAATAAGTTTTTCAACTTGTTTAAGTCGGGGTCCACATTAATCAATTCATGGTACAATGATTTGCAAATCATTTTAAACCGATATTCAGTTGAATATGCTACAAAGACAACATATTTGATGTTCAAACTGATAAAGGTTGTTTTTTTTGCAAATAATCATGAACTTTAGAACTTGATGCCAGCAACACGTGACAAAGACGTTGGGAAAGGTGGCAATAAATACTGATAGAGTTGAGGAATGCTCATCAAACACTTATTTGGAACATCCCACAGGTGTGCAGGCTAATTGGGAACAGGTGGGTGCCATGATTGGGTATAAAAACAGCTTCCCAAAAAATGCTAAGTCTTTCACAAGAAAGGATGGGGCGAGGTACACCCCTTTGTCCGCAACTGTGTGAGCAAATAGTCAAACAGTTGAATAACAACATTTCTCAAAGTGCATTTGCAAGAAATTTAGGAATTTCAACATCTACGGTCCATTATATAAACAAAAGGTTCAGAGAATCTGGAGAAATCCCTCCACATAAGCGGCATGGCCGGAAACCAACATTGAATGACCGTGACTTTCTATCCCTTAGACGGTACTGTATCAAAAACCGACATCAATCTCTAAAGGATATCACCACATGGGCTTCGGAACACTTCAGAAAACCACTGTCATTAAATACAGTTCGTCGCTACATCTGTAAGTGCAGGTTAAAGCTTTGCTATGCAAAGCAAAAGCCATTTATCAACAACATCCAGAAACGCCGCCGGCTTCTCTGGGCCGAGATCATCTAAGATGGACTGATGCAAAGTGGAAAGTGTTCTGTGGTCTGAAGAGTCCACATTTCAAATTGTTTTTGGAAATATTCGATATTGTGTCATCCGGACCAAAGGGGAAGCGAACCATTCAGATTGTTATCAACGCAAGGTTCAAAAGCCAGCATCTGTGATGGTATGGGGGTGCATTAGTGCCCAAGACATGGGTAAATTACAAATCTGTGAAGGCACCATTAATGATGAAAGGTACATACAGGTTTTGGAACAACATATGCTGCCATCTAAGCGCCGTCTTTTTCATGGACGCCCCTGCTTATTTCAGCAAGACAATGCCAACCCACATTCAGCACAAGTAACTGTAGCGTTGGTTCGTAAAAATAGAGTGCGGGTACTTTCCTGGCCCGCCTGCAGTCCAGACCTGTCTCCCATCGAAAATGTGTGGTGCATTATGATGCGTAAAATACGACAGCCGAGACCCAGAACTGTTGAACTACTGAAGCTGAACATAAAACAAGAATGGGAAAGAATTTCACTTTCAAAGCTTCAACAATTAGTTTCCTCAGTTCCCAAACGTTTATTCAGTGTTGTTAAAATAAAAGGTGTTGTAACGCAGTGGTGAACATGCCCTTTCCCAACTACTTTGGCATGTGTTGCAGCCATGAAAGTCTAAGTTAATTATTATTTGCAAAAAAAAAAATAAAGTTTATGAGTTTGAACATCAAATATTTTGTCTTTGTAGTGCATTCAATTGAATATGGGTTGAAAAGGATTTGCAAAACATTGTATTCCGTTTATATTTACTTCTAACACAATTTCCCAACTCATATATAAACAGGGTTTGTACATGCTGTGAGTATATATATGCATTGTAGTAACTGGCACATTGATAATAACATGTAATATTATTGTATTTTGGTCATTCTAAGCATATGGCGGCATATTCATTTCACAGACACATACGACAATTTCACAGACACATACGACAAGGTTTGCTATTTTCTTCAACAACAATAACTACCACTATGCATGGCAGACTTCATGAGAGGCAACAAAGACTACTTTGGAACAAGTTATGATCCAGAACCCGTTTTTTTTTTTACCCTCAATATACAGAGTTTGAACTACAAGTTTTAGAAGCTGTGTGCTAAACAAATCCAGCTTTAGTGAAATGCTAAGCATCACGTAGCTGTATTGCTAAGTGCTAAACAAGAAATACAAACTATGTACATAATAAAACAATCACTTACAATATAATTTTTGCCCTCACTGGGATGCTGACTGATAAAATGTTCATATTTTCCCGTTTAGATGAATAACTAATCTTAATCCTCACACAGGTAAAACATAAATAAAAGGTGGGCGCAAACTATTGTCTTTTTGTGTCTTTCTCGCCGTCTCTGAGTATAAGTTAAATGTCGGAGTTCACCAACTCTTCGGTTTCTGGCTACATCCTTCTAGTATACAAGTGAGAGGCAGGATTTCTAATCTGGAATTAACTTTCACCAACTCAGAGGCGGTGCAGCAGACAATAGCTGCAAAAGCTCGTTAGCGTGCTGTGATCATGGCGCTGCTAAAAGTACGTTGTCTGCGTTAGCGCTGATATTAACAATATTGCTAATACTTGGTTAAAATGTAGGTCACGAGATGAAAATGGAGTATTGTTGGCAGTTTTTGGATGTTTCGTTTTTAGAGGTCTTTACAGCCGCAACAGTAGACTCCCATTCGCTTCATTGTTAGCCACCTCATACTTGCGGTATTTTATTTACAAATTTTAATGCATAAAAGAAAAGGAAGACGTGTGTTGTTGTCTTACATAGTTATTGTGAATGACTTTAATTTTGTTGTAGAAACAGAACTCGTTCGTTACCAAAAACAGGGATTCCCCTTAATGTAACTGAATGTGACGCGCCTCAGCATTTTTTATTTCTGCCACACCTTGAAAATATGTTGTTTTTTTTACTTGAAAACCAATGAAAGTAATATATTACATCGTAGCCACCAGAAGAAATCACACAAAGTCTGACACTATTTTTACATTTTATTACCAATCTTATGATAACAAACAACGTCGCAATTCAAACAGGTTTTACCTCCCGTGAAAACACTTTAGTCTCAGTGAGTGCGCTTCCCCGGACACACAACAACACTTTGAGACTGGAAGGAAGTGGAGGGCCAAGGAGATGGTCCAGAAGGCGATGGGGAGACTGCAACATCAAGAAGTCGTGGGCATGGTCCAGACAGGCCGGGCAGGCCTTGGATGGAGCGATCCACCAATCCTATGGTCCAAGGCAGGCAGGAAGGAGAGGAAGGACCTTGTTGTTACTGAGGTCACCAGGATTTAGCTGGAGGAGCTCAGAGTAAGGTCTGTGGCACAAGGGCAGCAGGGGAGGTGGACAACTTGGGAGGGTGTCTCGAGCCGAGCAATCAGCTGCGCAGATTTCTGGAAACTACCACAGGTTCGGCTCAGTTTCCTCATCAGGGCAATGTACGACACCCTCCCGAGGCCTAAAAACCTCTACCAAATGCTTGGCCCGGAACAATCCTGTGACCTCTGCAGGACCATCAATGCCTCACTCCAGCATGTTCTGTCAGGCTGCAAAATGGTGCTGACACAGGGTCGGCTCAGATGGGGGCACGACCAAGTGCTCAACAAGCTGGCAGAGGTGCTGGAGAAAAGTCGGCAGGAGGCAAACAACCAGAGTTCAGCAGAACGCCAATGCAGGATCCACTTCCAAAGGCAGGGGGAACCTGTGACACATTCCAGCAAGAGACCACCCACCAAATTACCAACACCAGGGGCGTCGTGGAAGATGGAAGTAGACCTGGGTAGGCAGCTCCAGTTCCCACAGGAGATATGCAGCACCACCTTAAGAACAGATGGAGTGCTGTGGTCTGCAACTGTGAAGTCAGTAGTACTGATTGAGCTGACAGTGCCATGGGAGGAGAGACTGGAAGCTGCTTACGAGAGAAAGAAGGCAAAGTACGCAGACCTGGTCGCGGAGTGTAGAGAAAGTGGATGGAGTGTGAGGCTGTATCCGGAGGAGGTGGGAGCCAGAGGCTTTGTGGGCAGAACAACACCACGCCTGCTCAAGGACTTGGGACTACGTAGAGCCACCCTGAGCAGATCCACCAAGAAGCTTTCAGAAGCAGCAGAGAAAGCTAGCCAATGGCTCTGGCTGAAACGACGCGACAAGGCTAGTGGAGCAACATCTAAGTAGGTTTTGCTGCAGGGGGTGTCAGGGAGACGTCCCTGTTCACTGCCCCGCTACCGGGAGATGTTCTGGGCTGTTGAAAAGAGAAAGTGTAAATTGTGATGTATCGTGTATGCTTGCATGTTCGAAATAAACTCAAACTCAAGGGGCGAAACATCAATGAGAGGTGGTCCCCAGCTGAAGACCCTGCAGCAAAACCTTTTCTTGTGTACGGTCAGGTTTAGGCCTGCCTCAGGAAATAGGACATCCCTGCCATCCACAGTCCACCACAAGCACCGGTGGAGGTGCCACAGGCCTAAGGCCCAGCGGCAAGACCACCTTGGTGTAATTAAAATTCTTTATTCTACGCCAATCACCTTTCAAGCACAGACGATGTGTTTGCAATCATGGGAAAAGCTAACACCAAATCCAAACCACACAAATGTAAAACATTAACACCAGCTGGACGTTCCAGTATGAATGGATATATAGAGCCTGTTATTTGTACACTATTGACAAGTGATGTACTGAAAATTTGACAACAGAATAAAGACCTTGATTACCAAAAACTGCGCTGCCAAAACCGGATGTAAACAAAACGCATGCCATTGTCTGGAGCGTTGTCAGCATGTCTGCAACGTTGATGTAAATGTAATAGATATATACCTGCGGAAAGCCGTCTACAAAATGTGAAAATATTAGGAGAAATTCTTATTGGAGCAACGACACGAAGCAAGTGTGATGTCATGCTCACTGCAGCTCGCCTCTTTTGTCAGGGACATTTACGACAGAAATAAAGTAAAGTCTCTAAACACAAATACATTTTATAACAAACAGTACATTTTTTTCGCACACTCTTGGCATTCTCTCGATGAGCTTCAAGAGGTAGTCACCTGAAATGGTTTTCACTTTACAGGTGTGCTTGAAGCTCATCAAGAGAATGCCAAGAGTGTGCAAAGCAGTAACCAGAGCAAAGGGTGGCTATTTTGAAGAAAGTACAATACAAAACATGTTTTCAGTTATTTCATCATTTTTTGTTAAGTACATAAGTCCACACATGTGTTCATTAGCGGTAGAAAATGGATGGATGTGTGTGTGTATATATATATATATATATATATATATATATATATATGGGTTAACACAAAATATTAGATTTGTTTTTAAATGTACTGCAATGTATACTTTTTTTGAGCCTTTTTACTGTAATATGATAAATTATCATCAAACATATGCAAATTATTTGTTGACGTCATGGTGACCACGCCCCCACCGCCACAGCTTTCTTCGCAGTCCAGGCAAAATCCTGCAAAAACTTTGAGCGTCGTAAAATAGTATTGTTTCTTAAGAATATAAACTACTGGGGTTTTTTTTGTTATATTTTTATTTTACTGTTATATTGTTATTCCCATTGTTTTTATTCTTTTTGTAATATTTCTCTATTTTGTTTCCTTTTAAACCCCCATTATTTACTTTTTACTTTTTTTCTTTAAATTGATCTCAACTCTGTACACTGCTGCTGGAATTTTAATTTTCCTGAAGGAACTCCCCTGAAGGAATCAATAAAGTACTATCTATCTATCTATCTATCTATCTATCTATCTATCTATCTATCTATCTATCTATCTATCTATCTATCTATCTATCTATCTATCTATCTATCTATCTATCTATCTATCTATCTATCTATCTATCTATCTATCTATCTATCTATCTATCTATCTATCTATCTATCTATCTATCTATCTATCTATCTATCTATCTATCTCATTGACAGGCAGCGTCCACTGCAGTCGATATTTGTATTTTGCATTACAGGGCTATATATTTTGTGAAAATCTGACAAAAGAATTCAACTAAACCACTCCAAGGGACACCGGTTCTCAGGAGGACACAGTATATGTGATGTCGTGATGTAAAAGCATTTTTTATTGAGTTGAAAGTAACTTCTCCATCACCTTTCCTTAGGTTCCATTGGCTGATGTAGAGCCAGGTGTCGCTCAGTGGAGAAATGAGAAAGAGGAGGAAAAGCTTTGACGGGTGAGCTAATGGTTTTAGGGAAGAAAGGATGAAGGCGCCGGCAGTGATCTCCTTACACAGATTACAATTTATTAAAATGAGGAACGGATGCAGAGTAAATGAATTGACCTAAAACCCCTGAGTCACTGCCCCCTCCTGTGTGTGTGTGTGTGTGTGTGTGTGTATACAACTGTTCATCCACTCCCATGTTGACTGACAGCCTCTGTTATTGTATAATACTCTAATGGTTGGAAGCAATGAAACACCTTACAGGCTCAGAAGCTGCCTGCTATAAATTTGGTTTGATGTGAGAGGACAAAAACACTACATAAAATGTAACAACATCTATAAAGATATCTTATAGTATATAGTATTATTTTTATGTTAAATTGTTCCCATTTTCAATGTATTTTTTGTTTAATTTTATTTCAACATTAAATCATTGAACCCCAAGCTGCAATTGGCCCCAAGGCTGCACTTTTGACACCACAGCAATACCCTTTTAATAAATGCACTTCATCGACATTGAAATTATACTTTTAACATTTGTGCATTAACTAAAAAAATTAAAAAGTCTGCTGTTTGCCCGCGGCAAACATGCGGTCGTGTGGAAACTATGTCCCTGTATATCCATACAGTATTTATCTCATCCATTTTTAACTGTTAGATTTATTAAACGAGTCATCAAAGCAACATAATACAAGTTGAATCTATTTGATTCAAATTCATAGGTGTGATCAATTAATTGTTGCTGCCCTAGTGTGTATACTGTATGAGCACAATAGGAAAATAAACCAAGAATGAACATTGGAGGATTAATAGTTTCAACGACATGAAAAATACAATATATGTGATGCACATGTACCACAGGTGTGAAGTCACACTCCCTCAAATTGTGACAGGAGATGTAGCAGTTTAACGACAGAGAGGTGCTTGAATGGTGACACACTTGAAAACACAGAGCAAAGACAAAGTTGTCATCAAATGTCACTGTCACCTGATACTTGTGCACGTGAAAGCGTGGCAGCAGACCAACAATCATACGACACAACACAGTGGTGTACAAATATCTTCAGAGTCTACTTAAAGTTTGTGGTGAAGTCATTTCCATATTGTTGTCATACTCATTGGGAGACATTGCTTGACGTATTTGCAATTTGTATCACTGTTAATGATTTAAAAATACCAATATTTACCTTTAATTGGTACTAAAAATATTGTACAAAATAGAACATACATCGACACATTAGTATGATTTAAAAAAATGTATCAGGGTTGGCAAACTATTTAAATATTCAATCACGATTAATCACGTTCATAGTTTACTCAAATTTAATCGCGATAATCGCAGATGAATATACATTTTCCTCATTAACAAACCTATCCTAAACAGAACATTTTCAATTTTTAGTACCGCAACTGGACAATTATTTTGCTTTTTTTTTTTTAATAACAATTTCAAATACAAAAGGACATAAACACACTTTTAATGACAATTAAAAAAAATACCTGCAGTGATTTGGTGTCTTGCCAGGTTTTGTATTTTGTAGAATTACATCATTTGTATTCTTGGTTTGGATACCAGTTTCGCACATTAATTAACAAAATGTGGATTGTTACGATCAGGCTTTGATTGTCAAAGATGTTTGGTAATGTAATCTGTGATATTTTTACCTGAATAAATGCTTTTGATATTGTTGTACAATCACTGCATGACAATGTTTTAACCTTCTCTATTTATTAAAAAAGTGTAATATTCAGCCGGGTAAACATTTTGTAATTGAGGACTGTCAACCAGAACATGTTATAAAAGAATCTACTATATTTTAATCTTCCAGAAAATCTAAGTACCCATTTCATGACAAAATAATGTAGAGTAGGTTTTAAAGTGTAGTAAGCGCTTTAAAGGGGAACTGCACTTTCTTTGGACTTTGGCTCATTATCTACAATCTTTTTTGTGAGACAAGAACACACGTATTTCCTGCTTCTGTGCATTCTCATTAGTAAAAAAACAAAAACAAAAAACTGCTAGCAAGTGGAGGCCAAATATGCAGGTAAAAGGGATTAATTTATTCCGCCTATAAAGTGCTCTACAAAAAATAACTACAAACTGCCAACAACGTTTAATTCACAAACTGTGACCGACATATTAACTAAGCTATAGTGACAATATATCGTAAGAGCTAACACGGAGGAACTACTTTTCTGCTGTAGTATTACATCGCCTTGCTCACACTCCAAACTCCTCTATTGACCAGCTGCTAGCTAGCTTGAGCTGATAATAACATTGGTTGTGACACGCCATAAAATTAAGAATTTTAATTAAGAATAAAATATTAAGCTTGAACTGCTTCTGTTGCTGTCGCATTGCCTTTGAGTTTGGAAAAGTTAATGCTAGGTTATAAATCATGCATCATTTTACATCATCAGTCTGCATGCTACCAACTTGATACTATGTGGCTCTCAACTTGGCTCTTCACATATGAAGTGCAGCATAAAACGATGGCTAGGAAACATTTTTTATCTGAGGAGTGAGGATTATTTTGAATTTAGTAGTTCAAGGGGGGCACAGGTGCTGAATGATACAACCATCCCATCAGTCGACATCTTTGTGAGAGTGGGCATTGTCAGTCAAAGTTTTATGTTGTTATTTGAAATGTTTAGCAGCAATGCTACATGATAATGTTCCAAGGAAAGAAAGTTACGTTAGTAGTTTGGACCAAAATACTGTAAATATTATATATTATCATGGATTTGCCTGTTATTACTAGTCTTTGGAAAAATGACATAACATAACGGTGTTACTAGAGCCTTTAGTTACAGCGCTGTTACCCAAACGTTTGATGTAACATGGCACACTACTTTTGATGCGGAAAACACACCTTTAGAATTCCAGAAAGCTTACTACAGGAAGCAGCTCTTTACTAGAGCAAGTAGGAGCCACCGCACGCGCGCACGCACACACACGCACACACACACACACACACACACACACACTACTACGGGGAAATAACGAACATTCAGTAAAGTGACATTTATTAACAATAATAAGCATACAATTCCCTGTTTGTGGACAAAGTGAGAGACAGCCATTGACGCCCGTTCATGCTTTATTAACTATCAGTTAAAAAAAAAAAACATTCCGTAGGCGCTGCAGTCAACAATCTACTTCCAGTCCGCAGACTACCAACGCTGAGCTAAAACAGCGAATGAGGGAGTCTTTGCTGACGTCATGCTTCACCTGGCAACAAGCAATGCCTTTTAAAAAGACACACGCACACACTCTTCTCTCATGAAACATCTCTCAACTGCATACACCTGATATATAAAAGTATAAAAAAAGTAACAGATTAATTACTTTCCCTAGTAATTAGATACATCTGTTAAAAAAATAATTCCATTAGTAATTAATCTACTTTTTTGGGAAAGTAACTGTAATTAATTACCTTTTTTAAGTAATTTTCCTAACACTGGTTATTACATTACAGTGGAGAGGCGGAGCCGACGGCGGGGCAGAGCAAGCTATAGCCCTGCTCAAGATGGCGGCAAGGAGGCAGAGAATGCGGCGCAACGGAGAGGTGGGGCTTGCTGGGAGCGATGCCGCCACAATATAAATCAGGTGCGTGAAAGGAGTGGAAGCAAAAGAGCGCACGACAACGACGCGGCCGACTGAAGGAGAGCGAGGAGCAAGCAGGAGGGAAGGAGCTGAAAAGCGACCAGACCGAAAGACAAGCTTGTTATTGAAAGAATAAAAGAGTCAAACCTGCTCAAGAGAGATGTCCTTCCTGGGTGGTCCATTCAACCCACACGACAACGGCTTAAGTCTGTCACATTTGGCGCCCAACGTAGCTGGACCATCAAGGAAGGACATCTTTCTTGAGCAGGTTTGACTCTTTTATTGTTTCAATAACAAGCTTGTCTTTCGGTCTAGTCGCTTTTCAGCTCCTTCCCTCCTGCTCGCTCCTCGCTCTCCTTCAGTCGGCCGCGTCGTTGTCGTGCGCTCTTTTGTTTCCACTCCTTGATCTCTGCTGCAGTCTCTCCAACTCCTTCCGTGATCTCTTCTCCTTCTCCCCTTTTATACAGCAGGAGGAGATGAATTAATTGTGTGCCGATGTGTGTGCCACGCATCTGATTTAGATTGTGGCGGCGTCGCTCCCAGCATGCCCCGCCTCTCGGTTCCGCCGCATTTTCTGCCTCCTTGCTGCCACAATTACATACATACTTACAGCATGTATATAAAACAGTGGGTTATTTTATAAATTTTTTAGAGTCCTTTATAGGCAGAATATATCATAACCCCATCACCTACATTATTAGTTGCCTGTTACCAGCAGTTTTTACCATTTATATATGTGACATATGTGTTTCACATAGGATTAGGAATGATGGGCAATATTTAAAAAAAAAGTGCAGTTCCCCTTTAACACCATAGAAAGTGTTTATAGGTGTGTGTGGAAGGCTTATAAAGATTTTAAATGCATATTCTAAATAATGAATAATCAAATAGCGTCCCGAGTTTTACGTATTTTCACCTACCACGGGTGAGCGGTAGCGTCCAGAATGTAACCCCCCAATAACTAAGATAACACTGCATTTTATAGATAAACTATACACAAAAGTAAAATATTCCAAGAATGTGTTATTCCTCATTCCTTGGTAATATTGATGATTCGGTCATATCCACAAATTCAGCACCCTTACAAAATGTGAAAAACTGTCAGAAATGTCAATATGAAACTACATGCTCACATGCTAATCAACAAATGATCTTCAAAAACTCTTCATGTGAACTAGTGAAATCAAATAACTTTTGCAACATATTCTGATTCAATGAGATGCAATGGCAGCAGCATGTTTCACACGACTTTGGTAGAAGAAGAGTCAAGCGGAGGTTATGACCACGGTGTAATCCCAGAAAACCTTTGATAACCTCAAAACGTTGGACACAGCTCTTCTAGAGCGTCCACACAAAGAAGAATAATGATTGTATCATCTGCTCTAAAAGCAGCTGAGCTATGACAATGGTGACCTCGAGGTATGGGGCGTGGGCTCGGGAAACGGCAGTCCGGCCAAGAGTCAGGGCGCCAAGAACTCGCCGCCTTGTCTGCCGCTGTGAAACCTCCATTCACAGCACAACACAACAGCCAGACATCAACTGTGACCCTGTGGGTGTGACGCTCAACCTTTGCCTTAACCTCCTGACTGCCGCTCACAGCTGTGGCTGACCTAATCGGGTGGGTCAGGTCACCGGGTCAGCTAGGGGGACAGAGGCGGGGTGGGATCCGAGGTGACTGGGAATTGACCTGCAAGGCCACAACATTGTGACTACTTCACCTGTAAAGACTAAAGGTTGATTTATGTTTGCCCTGAAAATTATGAGTATCCATTCATTTTATACTGCTTGTCACATTCGGTGTCGCGGGGGTAGTCTATACTAAAACAAACTTTAGTGCGTGTGCTTTGATAACACGATTCCTTTAGTCAAGTGTAAATTCGAACCCTGGTGTGCACAAACCAAGCAATTCGAGACCACCTGAAATATGGGTGTCGTTCTGCTTGTAAATGAACTTGGCTGAAGTTTGGTTCACTAGCTGCTTACTTTCTGCTGTAACTGCCTGTCCATCTTTACTTCCTAAAGTTTACTAAACACTTATTTACTCTGTTATTTCAAGCTAGTTTAGCAGCTGGCTAATCTTTTAGCTTGCCTGCTCCTGCTTGCTTCTTCTGTATTGGAATAGAATAGAATAGAATAGAATAGAATAGAATAGAATAGAATAGAATAGAAAGTACTTTATTGATCCCACAGTTAGCTCACAATAGACAATAAACACTTTGGTATTTTTTACATGTGAATGATATGAATACAGTCCATTATACAGCATTATTCACATGTGAATAAAATAAATACAGTCTATTCTACAGTATTATTCACATGTGAATAATATAGATACAGTCTATTATACAGCATTATTCAAATGTGAATAACATAAATACAGTCTATTACACAACATTATTCACATGTGAATAACATAAATACAGTCTATTATACAGCATTATTCACATGTGAATAATATAAATACATTATACATTTACAGTTCTTGTACAGTCAAAAAGAACACATGCATTATACAGTCTGATGGCTGTCAGTATGAAGGACAAATATTTGAATATGTTTAGTCTCGTTCTCATCTTCCAGTGATAATACTACTTAAGACATCTGGTTTATTTGCCCAAATGGAGGATCGAAGATGGAGATAGACAAGAGTTGGTACCAACAATAGAAATTAAGTTTACAATTGTGGACGATTCTGGGAGAATCAAAACATAAGGCCCAGTTCCCATCAATACTCGATGCCCATGCATAACAATGAAATACTATTTTTTACAAGCTTTTTGGGAAATCTATGCTGGCAAATAAAGCAGAATATAAAAATAACCTGCTTCATTTTGACATCATGGAATAGTTCAGTTTTGTCATGCAATTTCCCCAACAATGGCTTTACATTATGCACAGTTGTGAGTGCCAACTCAGTTCAGCTCAGGGCTGGAACCAGGTCCCCAGCAAATAAAAACGGGACCCATTACCTCCCTGCCTGGCACTCAGCATCAAGGGTTGGAATTGGGGGTTAAATCACCAAAAATGATTCCTGGGCGCTGCACCGCTGCTGCCCACTGCTCCCCTCACCTCCCAGGGGGTGATCACGGGTGATAAGTCGAATGCAGAAAATAATTTTGCCACACCAATTGTGTGTGTGACAATCATTGGTACTTTAACTTTTTAACTGTTAAATGGGAGTTAAGTGCAGCAGCACTAGGGGGTGAGCTAAAATGCCCTGAGCTGTTCTCACTACATACGACCTGGCAAACGGGGCACGGCACCGGTGTAACAATTTTGATTCTACCTTCTAAGTCCAGCTTGGGGCTTGAACTGCAACCATGGACTCCATGGCCAAAGGAGAATTAAGCATTGTTAGACAACGAGCTAAAAGCCCAGACCTGTAAGCTCATTGTCCAGAGTGGCTGTTTTGGCGTCAGGAAGGGAGGTTCAAGGACACTAGCTGGCATTCGGTACACACACAGTATGTTGGTTACTGCACAGCCTTTTTACCCATGACAAAAATACCAGCGTGAATCCTAAGCTGACTGCAGTAGCCAACAAGCTCGTCATCTTGTTGTGCACTTAAGATATCCGGGACATACACCAGCACATCGACATTAGGATTGCATAACGGATAACCTGCACCAAATTCAGACAATGCAGACATTTATAAGCTGCAAGCAAGAGCCCATGTCCATCGAAATATAGACAACTAGTACATTGAGGCTGAGGCAGGAAAAGATTCATTCATCCATCCATCCATCTTCCTCTGCTTATCTGAGGTCGGGTCGCGGGGGAAGCAGCCTAAGCAGGGAAGCCCAGACTTTCCTCTCCCCAGCCATTTCGTCCAGCTCCTGCTGGAGGATCCCGAGGCGTTCCCAGGCCAGCCGGGAGACATAGTCTTCCCAACGTGTCCTGGGTCTTCCTCGTGGCCTCTTACCGATCGGACATGCCCTAAACACCTCCCTAGTGAGGCGTTCGGGTGGCATCCTGAGCACAGACCCGAACCACCTCGCCTGGCTCCCTCGATGTGGAGCAGCAGTGGCTTTACTTTGAGCTCCTCCCGGATGACAGAGCTTCTCACCCTATCTCTAAGGGAGAGCCCCGCCACCCGGCGGAGGAAACTCATTTCCGCCGCTTGTACCCGTGATCTTGCCCTTTCGGTCATAACCCAAAGCTCATGACCATAGGTGAGGATTGGAACGTAGATCGACCGGTAAATTGAGAGCTTTTCCTTTCGGCTCAGCTCCTTCTTCACCACAACGGATCGATACAGCGTCTGCATTACTGAAGATGCCGCACCGATTCGCCTGTTGATCTCACAATCCACTCTTCCCTCACTCCTGAACAAGACTCTGAGGTGCTTGAACTCCTCCACTCGGGGCAGGGTCTCCTCCCAAACCCAGAGATGGTACTCCACCCTTTTTTGGGCGAGAACCATAGACTCGGACTTGGAGGTGCTGATTCTCATCCCAGTCGCTTCACACTCCGCTGCGAACCGATCGAGTGAGAACTGAAAATCACTGAAGATATCGGACCAAAAAAAAACCTGCATTTTTTTTTGTAATTCAATTACTCTGACCCTTTAACACGAACATAGCAGCGTTCTGTGTGGCATTTTTTGTGTTATTGGTCCTTTGCTGCACACTCACCATTCGGGGCGTGTTGAGTGCAACATTTGTGCAACATTCTCAGTGTGACATTTAAGGCCTCAAAATGTAAAGTGTATATATGGAAGTAAAGTGCATGCGTGGAGACACAGCCATGCACGCATCATAGCACAGTCTCTTCCCTTCTCCATTCTGAATCTTCTCCAGATGCCTTCGATGTTCCACTCTGGATGTGCTGACTCTCCATCATTGCTGCCATCTTCTGCTCCAGCCTCCACATTTGCTCCCGGTACTTCCTGCGCATGTGTCGGTAAGAACTCAGGGCCTTACTGAAATGCAGAACATTCAATCAGATTCAGTTTTACACATCATTTATGAAAATCACGTGTATTTGTGTTTGAGTATTAACACATATTCCTAGACCCTATTTATGAAATAAATATTGAATCTCTCCCAGTCTTTTGCGCCACTTTTGCTAAAAAGGGGCTCAAACAGGCACTTTTAATGTTTAGGATTTTCATGACGTCACTAAGAAAAAAAACGTTTTTCCCAACTATTCTTTTCAATTACTTTTGTTCCGCTGCCAGCTAGTGGAGCAAAAAAAAAAAAAGCAGTATGCGCCTGTTATACTAAGATCTAAATACCACGCAAAAACAGCGTGGGCAAACTATGAAATTGTCTGTACTACTAGTGAGCGTGTTGCGTGTGATTCACTAAAACTGTGTGTACAATTGATTAAAGGTGCAAACCCATCCATCCATCCATCCATCCATTTTCTACCGCTTGTGCTTTTCCTATTTAAAAGAGCTTTTTGCGTGTATAATGCGGCTGTCAACATGGAGACACTCATTTACTGCACATTCATGATCCCGGCAACAATTGCGAGTGAGCGCCAGAATGTTTCAGACTCAAGAAAATGCGTATTTCAATAAGTATATTTTTTCATATATAAGATATGTTCATACTGTATCTCCTATATGAAAAAAACAAACATCATTAAATAAATAAATGTCAGCAGACCCCGCATCAATTCAATTATTTTTCATCAGCTCCTTTGGTCATTGAGCAGCTATAAAAGTCTATTGTTGAATAGACAGAATGTCCAATTTTGTTTTTGATAATGCATACACTGTATGTTGACATGCATACAGTGGGGCAAAAAAGTATTTAGTCAGCCACCGATTGTGTAAGTTCTCCCACTTAAAATGATGACAGAGGTCTGTAATTTTCATCATAGGTACACTTCAACTGTGAGGGACAGAATGTGAAAAAAAAAAAACAGGAATTCACATCGTAGGAATTTTAAAGAATTTATTTGTAAATTATGGTGGAAAATAAGTATTTGGTAAACCATTCAAAGATCTCACTGATGGAAGGAGGTTTTGGCTCAAAATCTCACGATACATGGCCTATTCATTCTTTCCTTAACACGGATCAATCGTTCTGTCCCCTTGGCAAAAAAACAGCCCCAAAGCATGATGTTTCCACCCCCATACTTCACAGTACGTGTGGTGTTCTTGGGATGCAACTCAGTCTTATTCTTCCTCCAAACATGTGGATGATACAGCAGAGGATTGGGAGAATGTCATGTGGTCAGATGAAACCAAAATAGAACTTTTTGGTATAAACTCAACTCGTCGTGTTTGGAGGAAGAAGAATACTGAGTTGCATCCCAAGAACACCACACCTACTGTGAAGCATGGGGGTGGAAACATCATGCTTTGGGGCTGTTTTTCTGCTAAGGGGACAGGACGATTGATCCGTGTTAAGGAAAGAATGAATAGGCCATGTCTTGTGATATTTTGAGCCAAAACCTCCTTCCACCAGTGAGAGCTTTGAATGGTTGACCAAATACTTATTTTCCACCATAATTTACAAATAAATTCTTTAAAATTACTACAATGTGAATTCCTGGATTTTTTTTCACATTCTGTCTCTCACAGTTGAAATGTACCTATGATGAAAATTACAGACCTCTGTCATCATTTTAAGTGGGAGAGCTTGCACAATCGCTGGCTGACTAAATACTTTTTTGCCCCACTGTACGTAAGACAGAGCTGCAGTACATTCGTCTCTTATCTCACAGCCATTTTTGCTCAACTGCCAGTTTGCATGTCCTTTCTAGACGTAATAAATGTAGACGCAATACAGCGCCCGTAGAACAATTTAATTCTTGATAGATCACACTGCCTGTGCTATATAATTATATTTGCCTCCCAGTATTGACGGCGTTCTGATGATCAGCATATTTTCTGCATATCCATGAAGACAGAAATGCTAAATGGATCGCGCTCCTTATTTTGCTGACTGAAGAGACACAATCCTCTGCGCACAAGTTTAGTAGATCAGCTTTGTGTGTGCTATCACGTTTGCACCTGTTTTCATACAGACCTTGAGTGTATACATCACTTCACAAAGGACAGCTTTAGGGAGAAAAAAAAAGGCTTTGTTACCGTTCTTAAAAAAAATTCCGGAGATATATATCTGTCCGTCAGTCTGATACAATTGTTTGAGTAGCAAGTTTGATTTTTTTTTTTTTTCAGTAAATAGGCTAACCTAGCATGATGTTGCTGTTAAAATATGGAAGGTTGTAAACGATGTGGTGGTTTGAGAAAAAACACATTACTTTTTCAAGCACATTTTTATTTTTCAACTGCTAACATAAAATGCTCCAATCAGGAAGCGCTAATTGGCGTTGGAACATTTTATAAACCACACCCCCACCTGAGGTCCACTGGGTATTGGGTATTTTTTTATTTTTATTTATTTTTTTATTTATTGTTTACCTAGATTTACCAAGGAAAGATCCCATTGAGATCAGGAATCTTTTTTTCAAGGGAGTCCTACACTTGTCCAAGTGTATACCACAATGTTAGCGTTTTAGCTCTCTTAGCTATGCTACTGTACTCTTTTATGTTTCGTTGTTGTACTGTAGGGACCCAGGATAGCTTAATGGTCAACACTGTGGGCTCCTAATACAGGGGTACTGAGTTCAAACCCCATACAGTAATTTGGGGCAGCACGGTGAAGTACCTGTGCCTCACAATACGAAGGTCCTGAGTAGTCCTGAGTTCAATACCAGGCTCGGGATGTTTCTGTGTGGAGTTTGCATGTCCTCCCCATGACTGCGTGTGTTCCCTGCGGGTACTCCGGGTTCCTCCAACTTCCAATGACATGAACCTGGGGATAGGTTGATTGGCAACACTAAATTGGCCCTAGTGTGTGAATGTGAGTGTGAATGTTGTCTATCTGTGTTGGCCCTGCGATGAAGTGGCGACTTGTCGAGGGTGTACCCCGCCATTCCGCCAGAATGTAGCGGAGATAGGCTGCAGAGCCGGTTACGACAACGAAGTGAGTAAACGGTAGACAATAAATGGTTGGAGGTTGTACTGTATGTGATAAATCTTATCTATTACGTTGGACATGTGCAACATTACTGTAAACAGTGGATGATTGCCTATATTCAGATTTCTTATTGAACTTTTACTTTTTTGTGGGAAAACCTCCCCATTCGTGCTTTTTTCTCTCAAATGAGCCTTTTTTTTTTTCTTCTCAGAAAACCCACCTTGTTTGCGCTAAGTCGGTAATAATGTATGCAGTCAATATCGTATAAGTATATATACATATATATACTCTCTATATATTTTTTTACACCTTGAATAAAAGACAGGTTTTTGGAATAGTATAACAAAATAAACCTATTTTTTAAATCATGCTTTTAATGTCAGTTAGACCATATTTCAGTCATCATATTTTATTTTAATTCATATTTCTCAGCAATACATATGGTTCAGTACTCACGTGGTCTGGATGGAAAATGATTAGTCCTGCCAAAGGTTAATAATCTTAATCTAATTAATCACGATTTTTAATTTTGATCAATCACATTTATTAGATTTTAAAAAGCAGCAATATTTGTACACAAACACAATTTTATTGACATTTATTTAAATACTTTACATTTATTTAAATACTTTACTTGAATGTACGTCATTTATTTGCTCAATGCTTGGTAACAGTTTTATCTAAAGTCCAGCATACACACCAGCGGGAGTCTCCTCACTCATCTTTGCAGTGACGTATGCATTGACCTGATCACTGACCTCCTTTCTGGATACCAGTTGTGGTTAAGGTAAAGGAGTATGTGCGCTCAAAATAAATTGTGTGATTAATCTGCGCGTATAAATGATTATTGCTATATTTTTTTGTGGTTAATTGCATGCGTTAACATGTTTTTTTTTGACAGGCCTGATGAATACGCTATAAAGTAGATTGCGCAATGACGGTTGCATAGGTATTAGATGGCGGCGCCCTGTGTGACTGCAGTAATGCTCGCTATTGACTTTCAACTTTATTGCCATCTGGCCTCAAAACGTGCAGCGAGAGTGTGTGGTCATATGTCACTACTGGTATTACATCAGGACCGCTGTGTGGATTTATTGGAGAAACACATGAATCATGATGGAGGTGGCGGTTGTCGCGGCAACCTGACAATCAGGCTAAACTGTAGCGTTACTGATGCCATGTTTTCCTATCAGTCATCTTCTGTTAACGTTCATTAGTGGTGAATACTTAGACATTTTACAACTTAAAATGTGTTTTAAAGCATGTGAGACATATTATAGAGCAGTATTTGTGTTGTTGCTGTTATTATACAGCTGTTATAATAGCGAGGGGAAATAAAGTGCACAATAGTGCTTCAAGGGACCACACTAGACGTGGACAAACACAGTTTATTAGAATTAAAGCTATAGCCACACAAAAAGGCTTACCAAACACATAGAGACTAGATTTGAAACATTGATTGTTGGTTTGTTTTTTACCTGTGAGCTTGTGTGAGCCTTGCAACATGCTCATCATTGTCTCTCCTGTTGGAGGCACTGTCTGTGAGGGTCGGGTCATAAACTAAAGCCAGTTTCTTCTTCAGGGCTTGCTCCCTAAAACAAAATCGTACGAGAACCATATGAACATAGAATTTGGAACTCTTAAAGGGGCTGTTTGCAATTTCCTCACAGTAAGATATTTCAAAGCAAAACATATAGCAAAAACAACAATGGCTAGGTTATGGTATGTTACCATTTGTGGTTTAACAGAACACATTTGTTTGAAAAATGTCTATATTTTTACAATTACGAAGCTTATGTTTGTACAATTTTTACTGGCCCGGATAAAATGATTGGTCTTTATGGGGTTCACTCACCCCGTCTCGTCAATTCGTACGTGAAGGGAGCGTGTGCACACATACAAAAGCAGTCCAAGAGATGCAACGAACCAGTCATGTTGTTGTTATGATAGAATATACATTCAAGTTAGGGCTGGGCGATATGGACTTTTTTTAATATCTCTATATTTTTAGGCCATATCGCGATACACGATATATATCTCGATATTTTGCCTTAGCCTTGAAGGAACACTTGATGCATATAATCACAGCAGTATGATGATTCTATATGTCTACATTAAAACATTCTTGTTCATACTGCATTAATATATGCTCATTTTACACTTTCATGTAGAAAAGGAAATCACAACTAAGTCAATTTACCAAAACTGTATTTATTAAAGGTATAAGCAGGTGACTTTTCTAACGATGCTATATATTAGCAGTAACGCTACTTTTGGTAGCAACGCTTGTGCCCCACACTTGACAAATTAAAATTGTCTATTCGTCATATTCCCGCTTGAAGCCGAACCACCGCGAGACGATGGACCCCTGCTGTTATTCTTGGGAATTAATTTTTCCTTCATTCGCACCTTCTATCTCTCGTATTACCATTCGCACGGCTCCGCTAGCATCACAGCTAACATTACCCAGTCTGGTACCTCTCTGTTCCGTGAGGGCGTATACTTATGTGACATATGACGTGACAGTATTAAAGTTAAAGTTAAAGTACCAATGATTGTCACACACATACTAGATGTGGCAAAATTATTCTCTGCATTTGACCCATGTGACGTGTGTAGAATGTGCGCTCGCTGTCTGTGAGAAGGAGACACAAGAAAGAGTGGGAAGAGCCTGTAGTGTAATGCCCGCAGCTAAAAGCAACTGCGTGAGAACGTATACTCGAATATCCCGATATGGTCATTTTCTATATCGCACAGAGACAAACCCACGGTATATCGCGTATATCGATACATCGTCCAGCCCTAATTCAAGTTGCTTTTATTGGCTAACACCTAAAGCTACTGTGCGTGCATGCGTTTCGTACGAGAAGACATAAGATACCGTGTCAAATACATTTGGTTGGCGCCCTCTAGGCATCTGTGTAAATGTTGCAAACAGACCCTTTAAGTCCTTTCAAAAGGAAGAGTTTGATGCCTTGAGGTCAGACCCATATGCATCTTCAAACCAAAACAAACAAACAAAACAAGGCCTGAGCAACAATTTCAAAAGACTGCCAGGTGTGACGGATTGTGGATGTGTGGGAGAATGTATCTTTAATAATCATCTCACCTCTGAAGGACTGCCTGCATCTCTTTTAAAATGGGCCTGGTCTTGAGCCCAGTTACGTCACCATCGCTACATAGTTTTGCAGCATTGTCACACAGCCTCTGGAACATTGACATGCAAACACAAATATTGTTTATGTTTGACATTCAGTAATCAGTGTGGTATATTAGCAAATTATCCCCGGCACAAAAATATATTCGTAAATTGCACATTGACAATGGATTCATTTCATTATCATGAAATCAAGGTAAAACAAGGTAACACAAGACATGAATGATCTGAGTGTGGATAAGGATAGGACACATATACTGTATAAACACTGGCAGTGGTGGCAAAAGTGCATACCTGTAGAAATAAAATTTAAAACCTTGAAAATAGCAAATAGACACACTGTAAAGAGAAAAAGCTGAAAAGTTTGATATAAATAATTAATCCTATCACAAAGTTTTGTTTTTGAAGGGAAACTGCAAATTAAAAAAAAATCTGCTTATCATTCACTATGATTATGTAATACAAGAACACATCTGTTTTTCTTTTTTAATACATTCCAACTGGTTAATAAATGCCATTAAAAGTCTGCTTAAAATGGAGCCAATGGTAGTCGCTCTATTCTGCCTGTAAATCGCATGAAAAAAGATCTAAACACTTCCATTAAGCTTTTATATACATGCTGTACGTATGTATGTACTGTAGTAACATACACATTAACATGTAATATTCATATATTTTGCTAATTTCAAGCATTTTAGCATTCATTTCACAAATGCATCAGAACATTTGTTTTTGCCTTTGACAATACAGATTATTAGTCACTGCAGACTTCATGAGAGCCAAAAATGTGATAGAACATCACTTGCTGTACAAAGACTGCTCTCACTGGGATGCCGACTGATGGGATGTTGATATATTCCCGTTTAGATGAAAAATTACTTCTAATCCTCGCAAAGAAAAAAGAGGCAGCGAACTAAGCATCTTTTTGTCTTTTCTCGCCATTTCAGGCTCTTAATTGGATGCCTAAGTTGACCAACTTGTCGGATGATGTCCTCATTCTTCTGCTATCGAGGTGAGAGGCATTATTTATGATCTACAATAAACTTTCACCAGCGCCGAGGCGAGTAAGCAGCTCACCAGCTCAAGATGTCAATAGAGCAGCAACAAGCTAGTTAGCTCTCTGTGACAATGCGCCGCTAAAAATAGTTTAGCGCTTATATTAACAATATCACTATTATTTACTTACAATGTGTAAATGGAGTATTGTTGGAGTATTATTGGCACTTTTGGGATGGTTATTTAGACATTGACTCCATTGTAAGCAACATTTTGTTTTCGTTTATTTACAAGTTAGACAGATGTCATTAAAAAAAATGACATACCCGGTATGTCTTCTTGTCTCCCATAGTGATTGTGAATGATAGGAAAAATTCCAAAGAAGTGCAGTTCCACTTTAAATATGCATTCCTACAACTTCATGACTCAGCGTTTGCCACCCTCCGAATTAACACATTTTTGATCACTTTTATTTATTTGTGGAAAACACCCTGCAATTTAAAAAAAATCCTCTTTTTTTTTAAAAAAATGTAAATTTATATATCTCATTCGCCCTAAATTGGCAATGTTTTTAATGAATATGTGATAATAAAGGAAAAAATGCCAACATAATTCTTAACCACATACATCATACACATCTAGTGTCAGGTTTTAATGGGTGAGTGTCATGATCTGTGGTCTAGATCATGTTTTGTTTGGTTATGTTCTGTTAGTTTTGGACTCCATTAGTTCCTGTTTTTGTGCACCCTTGTTTGTTTTAGTTCCCATGACGACTCATTGGTTTCACTTGTCTCTTGTGTACGGATAACGCACCTGCTTTAAGCAGAGACCATTATTTAAGCCTGTTTAGCCAGTTTGTCGTTCTGGCGACATTACTCTGTATTTGATCTGTTCATCAAATGGACTCATGCTCTGCCAAGTAAGTTTTGTTTATTCATGCCCCAGTTTAGCGAGTTTTGTTTCTTGTCCATAGTTCTGTCTAAGTATTAGTTTTTGTATGGTGCACTAAGTTGTGCCTTCGCCTTGTGCGCCCTTTTGTTTGTATCCTTGAGTCTAGAATAATTAAATATCTTCCCAACTTTATGCCTGGTCTAGAATAGTTCATTTGCATCCCGGGAGAACAAACCCCGCAGCAAGCTACGGCCCCCTCGTGATGGCACTGAGCGCATTTGTTTTTACTTTACATTTCCTGCTGGTGGCGCCACATCCATGGGAAAGGACCATTAGATGCTGGGCGTCTCTAATTCACTGGTGTGGTGTTTTTTGGTGTGGATTTTTATGATCCTAAAGTTGTATTTATGCCCTACAATGCCACCAAAACGCCCTGCAGCTTCTCATGATTTAAATGGCATCAATGAAGAGATATGAGGAGTATTATTGTAGCTGAGTATTATTGTAGCTGAGTATAAATGTAACCATAAGCGGTAATAATGGTAACCGCTGTAAAAATTAAAATGATTGAAAATCATGAAAGATAACTGCACTTTGATAAACGCACGGACCTAAATGCTAACATGAAAACAAGAGACATTAACATCTTCCCCTTTTAGGAAACAACATACACTAACCCAATAAAAATTTATATAAACACATTACTGTATGAGCAACTAAGCTATTCAATTGTGCACATTAAACTTACAAGTTGTACTCTCTTGAAACAGAGTGATTGTTCTATACTCAGGAATTGGAGACGTAGGTGTTTTTAAGTAGGACACTACAACGCCAACCAGAAATGATAAATAGTAATAATATATTTTATTTGTTATGCACTTTTCATTTAAATAAACCTTTAAGTGATTCAGTACAAACCATTGTTTTAAACAATAAAAGCTTAGCCATTAAAACAAATCAATTAATAAGACTAAAACATAATCAGTGAAGCATAAGAAGCACAACACATGGAAAATAGTGGTTTGTAATTATTTTTGTAATTAAAAAAAAAACCAAAAACCTTTGTCAGAAGATTTCAGTGCGTGTATAAAAGCTTTTCTGAGCAATACTGTGATAATAATGTTAACCGTGATCATTTTGGTCACCATAAACGTGGCATGACATTTTCATATCGTTACATTCCTATAGCTGAGTCTATATAATTATTACAACGGTGAATTTTTATGCCCGTAACTTCAAATATGTGGACATAGTTTTCCCACTGCCATTGCAATGAACCGCACATGAGACCGTTGGTGTGTGGGTGCAGTTATCTGTGTGGCGGTGAATAGTAGAGAGTTTTTATTTTTAATAATACACACATGTTAAAAGTGCAATTTCAATGTGCATAACAAAAAATGAATGAACGTTATGGCAAGTACCGGTAATACAATTGCTATTTTTCCTTAAAATAGGCATTGATTAATCAAACAAACTAATAGATAGATTACTCGATTACTGAAATAATTGATAACTGTAGTCCGAAAATATACTGTTTATATCTCAACTATCTCAGAGTGGTGTCCCACATCTTTTTTTTTTTTTTTCTTTTTTTTTTAGTAGAAAGCCCTCGGTGGAAAAATAGGACTGACTGGAAGTGAAATGGAAATAAAAGAGTAACGCCCTAGTTTTATAAGTTCTTCCACACCAAATTAATCTGAACAAATCTTAATAGACCTTGTTTGGTGGAACAGGAAAGGGTCTTTCCTAAACTGAAACATAATTATCCAAACGGTCTTGCTGAAATGAAGACTTCCAATGAAGGACTGACTGAGATTAGAAATGTTGTCCTTTGAAAGCATTAAAGGTGTCTGAAATCTGTGCTGCAGCCTCCTCAGCCCAGCAGAGAACCTTCTTTGACCAAAATATCCCTCTTGGCCTGGAGGGATTCTGCTTTGGTAGATAGATGTATGATTTCCCATGTGGGACAGCCAGATTTGAATCGGGTATGTCACAAAAGACCAACGTCCTGTTCCCTCTTATACACTTCACCTTGACTTTGTATCACAAGAATATGAAAAGTCAACGTGTGCTACCTGTTGTTCCGTCTTACAGTCTTCCAGCTCATCTCGGAGACTTTCTGGAATACACGCTCCAGATGCTTCTTGGGTCTTTTGCGCCACCAGACTCCATTCCAGACACCTCAACTCTTTCTCCTTCAGACGGATGAGGGCACGCAGGTCTGACATCTCCTCCTAAAAACCCCAGAATAGGCTTTAGTAGACTTTTGTCCAAGTGCCCGTTATGTTTAAGAACAGCATTCCATGTGCCGTATTGACTGGATAATAAAACGATCTTAAATAGAAAACGGGTTTTTGGAACACAATAACAAAAATAACCTTTTAAAAAAAAATTTTTTTTTAATTCTTTAATGTCATTTAAACCAGGAGTTCTTAACTTTTTTGACCTTGAGGTTTCCGAGACCCACTCAAATATCAACACTGAATTAGTAACCTTACTCTTGATTTTAAACATATTCAATAATTATATCTATAAATCAATTAATCAACATTTACTTATATAGCCCTTATTCACAAGTGCCACAACAACATCCTCTGCTCAGTAATTTACATAAAGTTTGTCATGTGATCAAAGTCAGTGCCGTAAATAGGTTTACATAAAATAGGGACATGAATGGGCCGTTTATGTGACTTTTTATCTGATGAAACAACATGTTTACACTCA
Organism: Nerophis ophidion; assembly: GCF_033978795.1. Lineage (NCBI taxonomy): Eukaryota > Metazoa > Chordata > Actinopteri > Syngnathiformes > Syngnathidae > Nerophis > Nerophis ophidion. Next base: position 22,316,841 of record NC_084632.1, on the reverse strand, counting down.
TGTCTTTATTAATCTACAGTGGTACCTCAACTTAAAGGGGTCATACTATGATTATTTTCTACCTTTAAAATACTTCTTTGTGGTCTACATAGCATTTAATGGTGGTTCTTTGGTCAAAATTTTGCATAGGTTTTGTTTTACCGACCATCTTAAAGCTGTTTCTCACTATTCCTTCTTATTTACGTGCCTCCACTTGAACTGCGTCTTCTCTCCGTCAGCCATGTTGTAATTTTTAACGCTTCCATTTGGAGTCTACTGACAGATTTAAGTTAGAACTGTACGCTACTTTATATTAGAAATGGCAACAGCGCAGGATGCATGTGCTTGTACGAACCAGTCTGCCCCACAACAAGAGGATAGAAAAAATGCAGGAACTTATTGTGTACAGCATTGGACTACAATGGCGGAATCACACAAAGCAGGTTGGGTACATTTCTACCATAAATGGAGATATCTGCTGACCTAAAAATTGGGCAAAACTTTATAATTGGGGCAAATTCCAAATGATTTGTTAGAGGAAGTATGAAGGAAGGCAAGATTGATTTATGAATATCCGCCACGGCTCCGTGGTTTGATTTCTGATTTTTGGGACTTATGCCGATCCCAAATACAAAAAGACTGGTAACAAAAGGGTTAGAAAACCTTTTTTTGCATAATAGGTCCCCTTTAAGAGTTCCCCAGAGTGTTTTGGGATAAGAGCTGTCCCGAGACTATATTTTACTCATTAACAAAAAATAAATAATCAAAAACATGATTGAGCGTGTTGTCAACTTGGTAAAGCAAGTCAAGCTTCACACTGCTAGGCTGCACCATACTAGAGTAGAATGAGTCTAACGCCAGCCAAGAATGTTAGAATAATATCGAAATGGCGGACATGTATCCATGAAAATATGGATAAGCTGCTGATGGTGTGTTTGACAGAAATAGAGGTTATAGAAGTCAACGCTGTATTATATTACATTACTTCATGAAACTACTATAGTTTGTAGTACATTCTATTGTATTGTTTTTCATACACGTTTTTCTTTTTAAAGTGCATGTTACGTGATCAAATTGTGCTGCTTTGGTAGGTCGAGCACTGATTAAATGTATTTCACCTATTTTTAATGGGAAAAGTTGACTTGAGATATGAGTGCGTTGGGACTACTGTTTTGGTACTACAATAAATACAACTCCTACCCTGGCCGTGGTGATCGCATGGATCACAGACGTCTTATCTCGCTTGATGTTGTCTTTAATCAAGTGTCCCCCTTGCCGCCCAGCGGGGGAACCAGCGTCCGGGTTCAAGTTAACCTCCACTCCTGCACGCGGCTTTGAGAGGCAAATGGCCGCCCGGTCCCTTTTCAGGCGCTCGATTAGCTCATGGAGCGCAACCTTTCGTTCACTGAATTCAGTAATCCTGGGGTTACAAAAGGTCAATGACAGGATGAAAAATTATTGAATATAATATGAAGACATATATTATGTATGTGGCATGGTGCCCTTCACAACATCACCTCTGTGTTGTATGTGTTTCCATCTCCTTGGTGGCCTCCGTGGTAAAGGAGGTGGACAATTCCTCACTTGCCATTTCCCCGCGTTTAACTAGTGGGCTGTCGGGCTGCTGAGTGTCCTCGACGGCCTCTGACGATGAGATAAAAACAACAGTTGGAATCGGCCAACGACAACCGCTCGCGCAATGCGTGTACATTAATAAGTGGTATTCAAACACCTGCTGCGTGGGTCTGCACAGGAACTCTCTGATGCCTCTGAGCCTCGTAAAGCGCCAGCAACTCGCCGTATGCCTCTTCACACTCCTCACTGGGACAACAAAGCACATGGTCACACAATGCTATTTTGCCGACAACAAGGCTGTTGTGTCTACCAGTATCTGAGAGCCAGGTGCATGGCCGAACAGTCGGCCTCGAGCCTCTTGAATGTAACGCTGATCTGCTCAAACTCTGCCCTCCTTCGCTCCAAAGCAACAGTGAGACGTTCATTCCTGGCTCTCAGTTTCTCAATATACCTGTAAGACACCAGAAGATTATTCTTCTATAGATACTCCCTATGTGCATGAACATTCTAATGGCAAAATTATGAATACGCCTCAAGTATTTTTTTATTGACTCAGGTCAGGGGTCCCAAATTAAATGTACCCCAACTGAGTGTTTTGAGATAAGAGTGTGTCTCTCGGCTAATTGTTATGCTTCAAGTCTCAAGCAAAAATTGGAGTTACAAACATCTTCTCCATTAGTCGACGTAGTAAATGTCACAGTTAACCCCAAAAGATCCACCAAAACATCTGGTCTTACTCGCTGGCATTATCTTATAGCTGGAGATCGACATAACTTTGTTTTTCCAACTATGAGATGGAAGAAAGCGGGCGTGAAGGACAGTGCTGAGAAGAAGTGGATGATTGTCATTGAATCAAAGAAAGAAGTCGTCAAAAACAGAAACTTTGCGTAACAACTGCTAGTCTGCACCCGCTGAAGCAGAATGGGTAACGCTGGCCAAGATTGGTAAAGTAATGTCCAAACGGCGGACATTAATCATTGATAATATAAAAAAAAGCTGTAGATAGTGTGCAGCTGGAAGGAGATGTAGAATTCCACTCTCCAACCTTTTTTGCACCACGGACCGGTATAATGTAGACATTATTATCAGGGACCAGCTTTGGCTTTCCACTTGTGCCAGATAAATACAGCAAAAATAAGTGCATGAAAAATACAAGAGGAGTTAGTGGGAGCCCTGGGCTTGTTTTTTTGCAATGATATCTGGGGACTGCACATGGAAATCAGCCTTTGGCTACAATCCATCACATTTTGAGTTTTATATGTTCATTAATGTGCATTTTATCATGTCACAAAGTTATAACAAATGGTAACTTCCTATGAGGAGTTTTATTGTACATCTAGTGTCTAGTGGGACAGGCGATAGTTAAGTCGGAGAAAATGCAGTTGTTTATAAATTATTTAATGTTTCTCTGCGGCCCGGTAGCAAACGCATCACGGATCGATACCAGTCCCCGGATTGGTGGTTGGGGACCACTGCTATACATTATCATTACATTACTTCAAAAAAGTACTATAGATCTTTGTAGTACATTGTTTTGTATTGTTTTTCATACAGTACAATGTTATCTATAAGTGTTTTTCCCTTAAATGTAAATATGTGCTGTTTTGTAGGAGCCAACCACAGATTAAATTGATTTAAATTTATTTCAATGGCAGACGTAGATTTGAGATACAAGTGTTTGAAGTTAAGCGCTCACAGAACCAACAAAGCTTGAGGTACCGTACTACGATATATTCACTTCAGAACCATTTTAACCATTTGACTAAATTTATTAATTACTTCTGAAAGAAGTTACAGCCGTGTTGCTCAATTTGTTTTCTGTTACGCACCCCCTAGGAACAAGAGAACATTTCGCCCCCCAACCTCCCACTCTCTTCCGCGACTATAAAAAGTATAATTTGTCTATGAAGTTGTTATAAGTACACCTCTGCATATCATGGTATCCTTGACATTAATATCAATGAAAAATAAAGAAATATAGATTAACTTTCAACATGAAAAATAACTTTATTAACATTATTAACATCAACTTGCCTGAAATTTTTTTTTTTAAATCCTAATGCAAAATATATTTTTTTAAACCAAATTGAACTATTTTATATATATATATATATATATATATATATATATATATATATATATATATATATATATAATAAAATAGTTCAATTTTTTAAAAATCCTAATGCAAAATATATTTTTTTTAAACCAAATTTAACTATTTTACATATATATATATATATATATATATATATATATATATATATATATATATATATAATGCAAAATATAGATGTAGAATTCCACTCTCCATATATATATATATATATATATATATATATATATATATATATATATATATATATATATATATATATATATATATATATATATAAAATAGTTCAATTTGGTTTAAAAAAATATATTTTGCATTAGGATTTTTAAAAAAAATTTTTTGATTGTAGGTTAATTTGTTTATTTTATTGTGTTCCTGAGATAATATTGCTTTTTTGAATGTATTATTATTCATCAAGTTTGTTTAGTTTATATATATATATATATATATATATATATATAAAAACTAAACAAACTTGATGAATATATATATAATATATATATATATATATATATATATATATATATATATAAACTAAAAACTTGATGAATAATAATACATTCAAAAAAGCAATATTATCTCAGGAACACAATAAAATAAACAAATTAACCTACAATCAAAAATTAAGAAAATAATTTGTGCTGATTTACAAAAAAAATCTAAACAAAGTCAAGATGGTTACAATGAGCATGTTTTGTAGTGCACAGCTTTTTGAATATCATCATGCAGCGCCCCCCGGCATCGCACCGCCCCCTGCCCCACTATTTGCGATGAACTGGGCAATAGTGACTCTAAGCCTTGAAAAGGTCCCGAGTCTCTATAAATGTAAAACTGAATGCAATTGACAGTGTTGAGATAATCATTGACGCTTCAGCTTGCTTGAAGGAAGTTGTTCTTCGTGTTGCCAAATGTCAGTTTTTGTGTCATTGTTGTGTTTGCACCGTTGTTGTAGTTAGTGTCTATTCAGATTGAAGTTTGCCATGATACATTTAACTATTAGCCTCCTAGGATGCGTGAGCCACTAAACTGGAGTTAAGTAGCGGGCCACAAAATATAGGCCTGCGGGCTGCAAATGGCTCACAGACCGTGGGTTTAAGACCTGTGTCTTATGTAAATATAAACTACTAAATGCAGTAGACTGTTATGGCGTGACAACCTGTTCAGTCGTTCTGTCTCAGTCTCCGGCAGACCGATGGGGCTTGGACAAGGACTGCATGAGGTAACTAAGCTCAGTGGAGAGCCGTCACTTCCTGGAGAAAAAGCTCCTCCTGCTCTGGCTGCTCTTCTGAGTAGCAAAGGAGAACATGGAAAGGAAGAGGAGGCCCCAGCAGTGCTCGACGATCTGTAAGAAGGGGAGCAAATGGCCGACCTCCAGCTCCTCTGGTGACCAACCTGTCGGAGGAAACCAGAAGAAACCAAAGTTGGAAAAAAATGGATATAAAATGCAAAAAAAAATTCACCTTGTTCTTCTCATCTTCCACGTTGCTGACGCTGTATGATCTCTGCAATTCTCCCTGCTGGGGAGCGGAGTCTGGATGATCCACCAGTTCCTCCTGAAATGTTTCTTTTGTCACAGCTGAAGGACAAGAAATCCCAAATTCTTTTTCCATCTCCTCCAAAATCTGCAATGGAAGGACCAAATGAGCAAAAAAGATTGACAAAGACGAGGTGAAGCGATGTCGATCTCTTAGTCACACGTCAGCACATGATCAGCTGCGGATACCTTTTCATAGTTTTTGTGTACCTTGTCAGCCTTTGCCCAGCTGTCCTTAGCTGCTCTCAGATGCTCTTTGGGTCTGTCTCGATCTGAGGATGCAATGGGGGCTGCCCAGGACCTTCTATAGTTGATGGAGTCCTCCACTGCAGTCAGAGCCCCCTTGAGTTCTGTCCATATGACACCCCTGGCCCCTACAGGAAGACATTTGGGTTAAAGCTCACATCTATCAGAGACTTGGTCCAAATCGGGTCACCAACCTCGACTTTGAAGTGGAGGATTTGATGTGACATAACCAGACGTGTTCTTCTCTGGGACGTGTCTCATCAACCTGTGTGAAAGTAGGTCTGGAAAGAGAGGACTGGGCGGTCTGCAAAGTGTGATCATAATTAAGCGTTAATGTGAATTTTGCACGTAAGCTGCTTATTTTGTTTAATTTGTGCAGGTGCACCATTATGGAGAATGCATGTGTGACATCACCACTTACACTACCTTGGTGCCTTCAGGGACCCCATCTTCTTGTTCACTTCAGCGATGATGCTGAGCAGCGTGCCTACTTCAGCTTCACATTGAGCCAACTCTGCTGGTGTAGGCTCCATTTCAGGGTAAGGACTCATCAACTCTTTGTCACTTCCAGATCCTGCATCCAGACTATTACATCTGACCAAGCTGAAGTTCTGCAAACCCATTTTCATTTTTTCAGTATCATACTGTATACTGGTCTCGATCACAATTGATCAAATGGGGTTACGCGTAGCCCTGGGGGTACTTGAAGGTATGCCAAGGGGTATGTGAGATTTTAAAAAACATATTTTAAATATAGCAACAATTCAAAAATATTTTATAAATATATTTATTGAATAATACTTCAACAAAATATGAATGTAAGTTCATAAACTGTGAAAAGAAATGCAACAATGCAATATTCAGTGTTGACAGCTAGATTTTTTGTGGACATGTTCCATAAATATTGATGTTAAAGATTTCTTTTTTGTGAAGCCATGTTTAGAATCAAGTTCATGAATCCAGATGGATCTCTATTACAATCCCCAAAGAGGGCACTTTAAGTTAATGATTACTTCTACGTGTAGACATCTTTATTTATAATTGAATCACTTGTTTATTTTTCAACAAGTTTTTAAATATTTTATATCTTTTTTTCCAAATAGTTCAAAAAAGACCACAACAAATGAGCAATATTTTGCACTGTTATACAATTTAATAAATCAGAAACGGATTACATAGTGCTGCATTTTACTTCTTTATCTCTTTTTTTCAACCAAAAATGCTTTGGTCTGATTAGGGGGTTCTTGAATTAAAAAAATGTTCACATGGGGTACATCACTGAAAAAAGGTTGAGACCCACTGCAATGGACAACTGTTCAAAAGCTGTTTTTTCCTAAATGCTTGAGTCTTGGTGCCAAATCATCCATCCATCCATTTCCTACCGCTTGTTCCCTTTTGGGGTCGCGGGGGGCGCTGGCGCCTATCTCAGCTACAATCGGGCGGAAGGCGGGGTACACCCTGGACAAGTCGCCACCTCATCGTAGGGCCCACACAGATCAATGGATGCAATTGTGTCTTGCTATACAGTGCCATCTAACGGTCGGATGTGGTAAGTGCAAAAAGTACCTGCTTAAAAAAACATCTGGCCTTTCAGGTATAAAAAAAATATGGTGACATCAAGTCACAATTCACAGCTTTTAACAGTGTTTTTCACAGTAAAATACTGTATTCAAAATTTACTGAAGTATTACCACTAATGACTGTAAACGTTACAATGCACTTATATTTCAGAGCAATTAACTGTTATTTCACAGTAAAATATTGTAATAAAATTCCTCAGTAATAGTCCTCAGTAATAGCACAACAACCATCCATCCATTTTCTACCGCTTGTCCCTCTTGGGGTTGCGGGTTGTGCTGGAGCCTATCTCAGCTGCATTCGGGCGGAAGGGGTGGGGGGTACACCTTGGACAAGTCACCACCCCATTAAGTTACTGTAAATTCATTGTCTGTTAAAAGGGAACTGCACTTTTTGGCTATTTTCCTATCATTCACAATTCCTATGTAAGACAAGAACATGTATTCTCATTTGTAATCAACGTCAAGAAGTGGCTAACAATGCAGCTAATGGGAGTTAGCCTCTAAGTTAATTTGAGATTATAAATCATGCCTCTCACCTGGATGGTAGAAGGTTGTGGCCATAAACCAAAAAGTTGAGACCCAGAGATGGCGAGAAAAAAAATACAAGAAAGAACGCTTGTTTGCGCCCCACCTTTTTTTTTTCTTTCCTACCTGCATGAGGATCATGATTATTTCATCCTCTAAATGGGAAGATATGAACATCCTGTCAGTCGGCATCCCAGTGAGAGCAGACAATGTACAGTAAGTGATTGTTTTATTATGTCAGTTTGTATTTCTTGTTTACCACTTAGCAATACTGCTACTTCCTGGATCTGATCTAAAACTTGTAGGTCAACCTCCGTATATTAAGACTCAAAAATATAAGGTTCTTCATTTATCCCAGAGTAATCGTTGTTGGCTGTCATGGTACTCCAGTCTCTCGTAGTTGTTGCATTTTTCATTGTTTCTTGCATTGAACAAAGAGCACACAGTCTACCAAGACTAATTCCATGAGTGTTAAACATACTTGGCCAATAAATCTGATTCTGATCTGATTCTCATGAAGTCTGCCATAATTAGTAATTGTTGTTGCTGTTGAAAGAAATACTGAACATTTTGATGGGTCTGTGGAATTATGGCGACGCCGTTTGCGTACAATGATGTTAATATGAATATGCATTTTAGCATTTTTTTTGAGCGCTTCAAAGGCAAAATAGAGCGACTACCATTAGTTCCATTGTTGGCTGACTTTTGCTAGCATTTATGTACTAGTTAGAATGCATAAAAACCCCCAAAAACAATCAGTATGTGTGTTTACCTCACATGAGAATTGTGAATGATAGGCAACAATGAGAGATTAAGTGGTTCCGTGGCCTGCTTTGCACACTCTTTTACTGTAGGTGGCAGTATGCTGTTAAAACAACAATTTTTATTTTATAACGTTACAGCATTTAGTTGTAATAATATATATAATAATAATAATAGATGCCTTTTTACTCTGACTGGCTTCATATAAATAGACTGGAACTAGAACAAGAAGGAAAATACAAAACCCAAAACCAGTGAAGTTGGCACGTTGTGTAAATCGTTAATAAAAACAGAATACAATGATTTGCAAATCCTTTGCAACTTATATTCAATTGAATACACGGCAAAGACAAGATATTTAATGTTCAAACTGAGAAACCAAATTTTTTAGTTGTTGCAAACAATCGATAAGTTGGAATTTAATGGCAGGAACACATTGCAAAAAAGTTGGCACAGGGGCATTTTTACCACTGTGTTACATGGCCTTTCCTTTTAACAACACTCATTAAACGTTTGGGAACAGAGGAGAACAATTTATGAAGCTTTTCAGATGGAATTCTCTCCCATTCTTGCTTGATGTACAGCTTAAGTTGTTCAACAGCCCGGGGTCTCTGTTCATAATGTGCCACGCATTTTCAATGGGGGTCAGTTCTGGACTACAGGCAGGCTAGTCTAGTACTTGCACTCTCTTACTATGAAGCCACACTGTTGTAACACGTGCAAAATGTGGCTTGGCATTGTTCAGCTGAACTAATCGGGGGCGTACATGAAAACGACGTTGCTTGGATGGCAACATACTGTATGTTGCTCCAAAACTTAATGTACCTTTCAGCATTAATGGTGCCTTCACACATGTGTAAGTTACTCATGCCTTGGGCACTAATACACCCCCAAATAATCGCAGGGCTGGCTTTTAAACTTTGCGCCTAGATGAGCTCGCTGGCCCAGCAAAGCCAGCGGCGTTTCTAGGTGTTGTTGATAAATGACTTTTGTTTTGCATATTAATGTTTTAATTTGCACTTGCAGATGTAGCGACAAACTGTAGTTACTGACAGTGGTTTGCTGAAGTGTTCCTGACCCCATGTGGTGATATCCTTCACACACTGATGTCCCTCTTTGATGCAATACCACCTGAGGGATCGAAAGTCACAGGCATTCAATGTTGGTTTTCAGCTTTGCCGCTTACATGCAATGATTTCTCCAGATTCTCTGAACTTTTGGATGATATTACGGACCGTAGATGGTGAAATCCCTAAATTCCTTGAAATAACTCATTTAGAAATGTTGTTCTCAAACTGGTCGACAATTTGCTCATGCATTAGTTCACAAAGTGGTGAACCTCGTCCCATCCTTGTTTGTGAATGACTGAGCATTTAATGGAAGCTGCTTTTATACCCAATCATGGCACCTACCTGTTCCCAATTAGCCTGTTCACCTATGGGATTTTCCAAATAAGTGTTTGATGAGCATTCCTTACCTTGAAGGTAGAAAAGCGCTATACAAGTACAACCCATTTATTTATTTATTTATTTTGTCACTTGTGCCATTTTTTTCTGAAACATTTTGCAGGCATCAAATTCCTAATGAGTCAATATTTGCAAATAATAAAGTTTACCGGTTTGAACGTTAAGTATCTGGTCTTTGCAGTCTATTCAATTGAATATAGGTTGAAAATGATTTGCAAATCATTGTATTCTGTTTTTATTTCTGATTTACACAATGTGCCAACTTCACTGGTTTTGGGTTTTGTATTTTACTTCTTGTTCGAGATCCATTCCAATTATATGAAGCGAGTCAGAGTAAAGATAAATCCATTATATCAGAAATGTGTGTGTATATATATTATATCAGCTACGTTGTACTAATTGGCGCCTATTGTTTTGAGTGGCGGAAAGAAGGGAAATCAAAACATCCTGTGTCCAACTTCCTGCTTTGCAAATATTTGTGCATCAAATGACCCCGTGTTCTGCACAATAAAAGTGCAACCAAATGCTTAAAAACCAGTGGCACTATTCATGCCAAATTATTCTTATTTGATGAATCTGGGTTTCTGCAAAAGTGACATATTTCTCATTCCACCCAGACAGAAAACAATAGTCACACATTCCTGTTTTTTCGCGTAACTATTCCTAGCATTCACCGGAGGAAATTCTAAGGTATACCATTTTTTTTACCACCACAAACACACATAACATGTGGAATTTATTCATCAACCCAAGTGAACCCATTTCTCCAGCAAAAATCCTGATGCAATGCTGGTGTAATCTAACTCCGAGACATTCATTCGACTCATTGCACTCACATTTAGTCATTCAGTTTACAATATTGCATTAGAAGTATGCCGTGTGCCTCAAGTGTTCATTCACAACGACAGTTTCATAAATATCAGGGGTCAACATAAGCATGACACATTTGAAAAACAAATAGTGAGACATTGAATCTTGACTTACCTCCATACTTGACGGGCAGGCTTTCTCGTTTAGTTTTATGCTCAATAGAAAGTCTCTGCAGCAACAGGCTACAGTCTGCACGTCTGCCAAACTGTTTAGCGTGATGAATGAAGTAAGTGGAAAGTCATCCCCACCCATTCCTCGTCACTTTGTGTCCTTTCCTGTTTTGGACACTTTTAACTTTCCAGCTTTTACACTGTAAAAATCTATGAAAAGTCTCATTGCAGACTTATTACAGTTATGAGTTGAATTGAGAAAGTGGCTGATATTATTGTATAGAGTATTTTTGTACTATTTACATTTATTAATGTGTCATCTGTTATACCAATTTTTGACTATGTCAAAGTCCTTAGCCTTAGTGTAATATGCATTCACGCTACCATTTCATTAACTCATACATACTAATGATATCCAGTAAACTGTGTACTCTAGGCCTACTAATGTGTGTATATACATTTCATCTTCTACCGCTTGTCCCTCTCGTGGGCGCGGGGACATGGAGCCAATCCCAGCTGCATTCACGCGGAAGGCAGGTACACAATGGACAAGTTGCCACCTCATCGCAGGGCCAACGCAGACAGACAACATTCACACTCACATTCACACACTAAGATCAATTTAGTGTTGTCAATCAACCTATGAAATACTCCAAAACACACAGTGTTATCAAGGTTTTAGTGTTTGTAGTGATTTTAATATTTAGTAATACAGTGCAAATCTAACTGCTATTCTTGTAGCAAAAATAACCACAATGTAAGAAAGACCCTCTCAATGTGATGGTAAGCAGGTAAAAACTACAACAAGAACAGTCATGCTGAATTTAATTGAAATGTGCTTAACCATATACTATAATGACTATAAGGTCAATGTCAATCAATCAATCAATCAATCAATGTTTACTTATATGAGCCCTAAATCCCAAGTGTCTCAAAGGGCTGCACAAGCCACAACGACATCCTCGGCTCAGATCCCACATCAGGGCAAGAAAAAACTTTACCCAATGGGATAACAATGAGAAACCTTGGAGGGGACCGCAGATGTGGGAAACAACACCCCCCCAAACCCCAGGCGACTGGACGTCGAGTGGATCTAGCATAATATTGTGAGAGTCCAGTCCATAAAGGATCCAAGATAATAGTGAGAGTCCAGTCCATAGTGGGGCCAGCATGAGATCATCTTTTGGGGAGACAGGTTAGCAGCGCAGATAAGTCCCCAACTGATGCACAGATGAGTGCTCCACCCTGAGTCCGGACTTTGGACAGCTAGCACGTCATCTGTGGTCACAGAATCTGTGCCCCCCCCCCAGAGCAGAAAAGAAACGGCAGATCAACTGGTCTAAAAGGGGGGTCTATTTAAAGGCTAGAGTACACAAATGATCGAGTTTGAAGGCCTACTGAAATGAGATTTTCTTATTTAAATGGGGATAGCAGGTCCATTCTATGTGTCATACTTGATCATTTCGCGATATTCCCATATTTTTGCTGAAGGATTTAGTAGAGGACATCGACGATAAAGTTCGCAACTTTCGCTATTCAAGAGCCTTGCCTCTACCGGAAGTAGCAGACGATGTGCGCGTGACGTCACTGGTGTGAGGGCTCCTCACATTGTTTATAATGTGAGCCTCCAGCAGCAAAAGCTATTCGGACCGAGAAAGCGACAATTTCCCCATTAATTTGAGCGAGGATGAAAGATTCGTGGATGAGGAAAGTTAGAGTGAAGCACACACAAAAAAAGCGACAGCACCAGGCGGCGGCAGTGGGACCGTTTCAGATGTAATTAGACACATTTCCTAGGATAATTCTGGAAGATCCCTTTTCTGCTTATTGTTTTAATAGTGTTTTAGTGTGATTGTAAAGTCATACCTGAAAGTCGGATGGCTGCGGTGAACGCCATTGTCTCTCAGAGAAGCCAATGAGGAGCCAAGATCACAGCTTCCTTTTGGAGCTGCAGGATGAGGTTGCGTAATCCACTGAAGTCTCCCGTAAGAGCCGACTTAATATCACAATTTTCCCATTCATAAACTTGCTGGTTGACGTAGAGAAACATGTTCGCTTGACGGCTCTGTGTTAAAGCTTCACAACAAACAAAGAAACACAGGCTGTGTTTCGGTGCTAAAGGCAGCTGCAATCCACCGCTTTCCACCAACAGCATTATTCTTTATAGTCTCCATTATTAATTGAACAAATTGCAAAAGATTCAGCAACACAGATGTCCAAATTACTGTGTAATTATACGATGAAAAGAGACGACTTTTAGCCATGTGTGGTGCTGGGCTAATATGTCCCCTTCAACCCGAGACGTCACAAACACGCGTCATCATTCCGCGACGTTTTCAACAAGAAACGCTGCGGGAAATTTAAAATTGTAATTTAGTAAACTAAACCGGCCGTATTGGCATCTGTTGCAATGTTAATATTTCGTCATTGATATATAATCTATCAAAGATGGGACTTTAATGCTTCTACTGAGGTAGCATCTCTAACTGTTACCGGGAGGGGATTCCAGAGTACTGGATCCCTAATAGAAAACGCTCTATAACCCGCAGACTTTTTTTGGGCTCTGGGAATTACTAATAAGCTGGAGTTCTTTGAACGCAGATTTTTCTTGCTGGGACATATAGTACAATACAATCAGCAAGATAGGATGGAGCTAGACCGTTTAGTGTTTTATACGTAAGTAGTAAAACCTTAAAGTCACATCTTAAGTGCACAGGAAGCCAGCAGTGCAGGTGAGCCAGTATAGGCGTAATATGATCAAACTTCCTTGTATATACGACATTGAAATGACTATTATTTTGTTCTCAAACATAACCATATACTGTAATGACTATAATGTCAATGTTATATTACTATGACACTGAAATGACTTTCATTCTCAAACAATGTATTGTAGCGGGAAAAAACAGTGAATGTTGACAGCCAATAAAGACAAAGAAAGCAGTTATACGTTCATTGTCTGTTCGCTGAAAAACAATTATTTCTGGCATGGAAGTCAAAGCAAACATTAGCTGTTGACAATGAAATGACTATTACATATCATTTCAAACACTGTACTGCTGAAGGAAGAAACCGTAAAGTTTGACCGTCGACAAAATAAAAATAAAAAACTAAAAATACATAACCCACAATGCTTTGCGCTGTGGCTTCATTTCTGGTACGGAAGTCATAACAAAGACTTGCTCGTAGGTAATTTTATTTGGCAACTTTCAATGAGTTTTACCATTTATAAATCCTAAAACCCGCTCATCCTTAAATCAGGTACGTTTACGCATTATTTTATTAGAAATAATTATTTGTGTTTTAAAATGCCAAGCCAGTTTAGTTAATGCTAACTGCTAAGTTTGCTCATCTATTTAAGGCGAGAGCTTCCTTGGGTGCTTTTTCTGTTTTTAAACGGTTCAAGTACCAAAGCGGCCTAATAGTATTTGTTTAATTAATGGTATTATTCGGAACAAAGACCTGCTTATATATGTATTTTGGTTAATATAATTAAGCAAACATTAGAAACAGCTGTGTAGTTTCACGCAACTCCAACAGCAGTGCTAATCACATTGACATGTACCCTAAACATAATGAACAGCTCTCTGACACTTTGTCATTCATAATCGAGCGTTGTATCTTCGTAAACGTAGATTAAATAAAATACAAATCTCTGCTTGATTTCATTAGTTTATGTCCTCTGAGTTGTATCAGTCAGTCATTCCATCCATCCATCCATCTTCTTTCGCTTATCCAAAGTCGGGTCGCGGGGGCAGCAGCCTATGCAGGGAAGCCCAGACTTCCCTCTCCCCAGCCACTTCGTCTAGCTCTTCCCGGGGGATCCCGAGGCGTTCCCTGGCCAGCCGGGAGACATAGTCTTCCCAACGTGTCCTGGGTCTTCCCCGTGGCCTCCTACCAGTTGGACGTGCCCTAAGGCGTTCGGGTGGCATCCTGACCAGATGCCCGAACCACCTCATCTGGCTCTTCTCGATGTGGAGGAGCTGCGGCCTTACTTTGAGTTCCTCCCGGATGACAGAGCTTCTCACCCTATCTCTAAGGGAGAGCCCTGCCACACGGCGGAGGAAACTCATTTTGGCTGCTTGTACCCGTCATCTTATCCTTTTGGTCATTTCATCAACCTTCATTTTTGAAATATTTTTCGTCAGCTATAGCTGGATCAAAGCTCATAAATACAGGGCATAAAACAATAGCAGAATAAATATAATGAAACAAAATAATATATTATCAAGTACAAGTTTAAAAAAAGTTTCACCGTAAGCACAATAAATGGGTCTTAAATTTAGTCTTGATGAAAAGTACATCAGTTATGATCCGTATTTGGGCTGGACAAAAAAGACAATAGCACATAACACATAATAAAACAATACAAATTTAAGTAGAACTTCATTACCGTGTCTTAAGTACTAAATGCAGCCTGGAATACATGGGTCTTAAATGTAGTCCGAAAAAAATGTAAATTTGTGATGGTCCATATTTTAACTAAGTACTCCAAAGTTTGGGACCAGCTACGGAGTAAAACTGCCTTTTTAATACAACAAAGGTTTAAAATCAACTCTAAAACAGACTGAAAGCCAGTGCAGAATTGGAGTGATGTGGCTTTGTCGTCGAGTGTCAAAGTAAAAATGTATTTATTTTTATTGTGATTACTTATAGAGTATACTGTGAAGACATTGAGAACAGGAAGTGAACAAAAGTTTTAGCAACTGTTATATAAAAGAAAAGGGGGAGGATTAAATAAGCTCTGGTTCTTCCTACTCCTTTTCGAACATGTTGGAAAGAGAAACTGGAAATTATGTATCATGTTGTATGCTTGCACGTTCGAAATAAACTCAAACTCAAAAAAGGGATCAGAAATTCCCCCTGTATGGTGGAAGTATTCGCCCATCTAAAGTTATTTCCCATCCACTCTCTCAGCTGCCTGTGTATCCATGGAGACCCCTGAGCCTGGCCCAGCAGATGGAGAGGAGCGCTCGGTGGAGCTGCGACCACGAACCCGCTCCAACCCTGAAGGTGCCGAGGACCGTCGTAGCAGCACCGGTAGTCTTGGAGGTGGAGGCAACCCCAACCTATCACAACCAGCTGTCGGCAGCCGCGTCGAGGGCGAAGGCGAGGCCTCGACCAGCGACAGTCCTTCGACTTCCACCACGACCAGCATCTCCACAGCTGTGGCTCAGACTGTGACCCCTGTGGCTGCTACTGCTGCTGTCACACCAATGCAGCTTGCTGCTGCTGCTGCCGCCAAGGAGCGTCCCAAGCCCACACAACAGCTGCCTCCACTGTCAACCCCTCTACCTCCACCAGCAGAGTACCAAATACGAGTTCCTCGGGTCAACTGTCCAGAGAAAGTGGTAGGCTCAGTGTTATTTCACATACCAACTTCATTTTATGATGGTCGGTAGTTAATGTATTCCACAACACAGCAGCAGCAGAATCGGTGTTGTAATACTGTCCGCATTAAAAGCAGAATGGGAAGTATAACAGCATCTGAGCAGTAAAACCAAGATTATAAAGCACATGCTGAGTGCTTCTGGATGCTGACCTCATGATCCTATGCAGTTCCTTGTGGATACCATATATTATTTTCCTTTCAGTAAGTCTTTGCTGTATTTTGACCATAAAAGTTGTGTTATTCCATTACTCTGGTTTTTTCTTCATGTTTAATTTTTACTTTTCAATGTCCAATTCAGGTGTATGATGGATAAACTGGCAGTTATTCACATTTCTTTAAAGCTGAACAGGACATTCATTTTTCAGGGAGCTTAAAACATTTCAATTTTTTTTTTTTGATTACTTTTTTTGCTCAAATTGCTCAATCAACCTCAGCCTTAAACATAAATACCAATTATGTCATGTTTATTTATTTAAAATAAAAAATTTAATCCTTTGAAGGCATTTTGATCAAATGATATCATTGTTCAATTACAGTCATCCCTCGTTTATCGCTGTTGTTTGGTTCAGGACACGACCGTGACAAATGAAATAAGTAAATAATCATTCAATATAAATGTATTATTTTCATAGTTAGGGCATGAAAAACCTGTCCATGAAATTCCAAATAAGTTTTTATTATTATTATGAAAGCCATCTATCTAGACATGAAATAACACCCTTTACAATGGGTATACAAACAGTCGATCCACATCCTAATCACGATTCTTATTCATCTCCATTATAAATGTATTCATATCGATTACATTTTTTCATTTTTATGCAACTCTAAGGAGCTTTTTTAACCTGTAACCTGGTTTGAAAAAGTTTCATTATACTGTATTTAATATACCAAATAATAAATTGCGAGAATTGGTTTAAATCAAAATCGTGTTGAATCAAAAGTCGAATCGTCACAATAGGAATCAGAGTCCGATCGAATCGTTCGATGCCCATAGATTTGACCTTTTATCCACATTTACTCTTTTAATCTAATATAGTAATGCTGCTGGGGCTGACCCAATCAGTGTCCACAGTACTGAACAGCTCGCTCTGATTGTTTTTTTCTCCTCTAGTGGCCAGTATTACTGTAGTATTGATATTTTCAGGTAATTTGGTCACTTTTAAGTTTGATAAGACTTAATTTTGAGACAAAAATTTTTTACAATATGCTTTAAAAATAAATAAATATCCCCAAAAATCTGCAATGTGGGGATTCATAATATTTAAAGCGCAATGTTACAAAGAATGACTAGTATACATTTGCATAACAGGGGTTATTTTACTCCTTTTAACTCGAGACATCTGGTCAAAATAAAATCAAAGAAGATTACTTGTTTGATATTTTTGTTTTGGACTGAAGTTTATTGAAAAAATTTGAGCAAAAAAAACCAAATGAATCCAAAATGTTTTTATGCCTTTCAAAACCTAAGGTCTTTTATGTCCCGTTTGACTTTGAAGAATATTCAAATTAAATGTTTCCAGAGAGTTAAACATAGATGTGATAATTGAAGCGTTCACAGATGCTTAATATCCTAAAGTTTCGGACATTCCAACCCTCACATCCACAACATGTCTGTTCCCTGTAATAGATCATCTGCTTGGACCTTTCAGAGGAGATGTGTTTATCAAAGCTAGAGTCTTTCAATGGGTAAGCTCCTTATACAGCTCATCTCCCTAATTCTAGTGAAAATGTAATTACAATATGTGTCTTCCTCTAAAGGACCAAAACAAATGCTCTGAACATTTCCCAGAAGATGATTGAGATGTTTGTGAGAACTAAGCACAAGATTGACAAGCGACATGAGTTTGCTCTGGTGGTGGTCAATGACGACGCTCTGTGGGTAAGTGATGGACACCTTGGCGCAACAGTAGTTATGTAATTTGTCTTCACGGAATGTTCTACTCTACATTTGTCTCAGCTGTCAGGCTTTACTTCTGACCCCCGCGAGCTGTGCAGCTGTCTATACGACCTGGAGACCAACGTGTGCGAGACTTTCAGTATCCTTTCATTCATAGTCCATTCATACTTGTAAAATGTTGTTTTTTAGCCTTAACTGTCTTGCAGGTCTTGAAGATCTTCTCAATGTTATGTACGTACTTTGACCACCACTGCTTTGCCTAAGGTGTTCTATATGAAGGTGATTAAGTAAGATGTCTGTTTTACAGTCGTCAGAAGATTGAGTTGCCATCGATGGAGAACATTCAGACCGTGCCGCCTCCTTACGTGGTGCGGACTGTGCTTATCTACAGCCGCCATGCTGGGCAGCTACAACTCAACCCCTCTGAGGCCGTCAGTGTAAGTTCTACTTACCTGCTTTTTGCTTTTAGCTGGCTGTCAGGTGTCCAAAATGCGCTTTTTTTGTAGAAATAGCATATGAAGAAACTGGAAAAAATTCATCAAAAAGTCACATTATTGCACACACTGTAGATCTCAATTTTAAAACCAGTTGAATTGCAATAATTCACATTTTACACTGTCTGATCTCAAGACGCTTGTCGGTAGAGTTTTAAAATGCTAAAAGAAGAAATGGGAGTGAGACAAACATTTTAAGTTATCAATTTAATGAGATTTCTCATTATATCACACTTTACTTAAGGAAGCCCAGTTCTAATTTAGAGAAATTAATATGATGAAGTATTTCCTCGTCGTGGCCGGTTGACAGTCTAAGCAATGATGCTTGGAGGAACCTCCAGGCTACCGGTGAGTATTGTAATCTAGAGTAGAACATACTCAAGGCTACTGTATTGAGTGAAATTAGTGTAAAGGTGACTTTATGTGTGTTATTTCATGTCTAGAGGGCTGTAATTATTTTTTTAAATGTATTTAGAAGTTTCAAAGTTTTTGTATGCTCTAAATATAAAAATATTTGATTCATTAATAATTATCCCACTTGGTGGAAATCCTACCGGACTGCCTATCCTTACCTATCCTATCTTATTGCAAACAAACCTTAAACTTGAATAGGCTGTTCATCAGCCGACCAAAAGTTTAAAATCACCGCCTTTTTAAAAGCCAAAATGGTAATTCAATGTCATTATCAATGTCATATATTCACACTATTATACTCTCTTGATGGCATAGGTAAAAAAAAAAAATCCTCTCTTTGAACAAGGTTGTTAATTTGCATAAACAAGACTTCTTGCAGTGTACCATTGCAGCTATGGTCGGACACAGTAAGAAAGTAATTTTACATTTCTTAAAAAAATCCTGAGTTATGGAACAAAAAAGTCAAGCGGTGCACCTCAAATAAGTTCACCTGAAGTAAGTCGGAGGATCCAATTGGCTGTTCATTAAGACACGAAGGGATACAGCTATCGATTATTTTATTAATGGAGTAATTTATCAATTACTACCATAAATCGAGTTATCGCATAAAGCACTTAATAGAATCAACTTGTTTTTTAGGGTTAAAAACCAAAAAAGATTTTCTGCTTGCCATAAATGTAAATATGTTTTTCTAATAAATGCACATCATCGACATTGAAGTTGCACTTTTACCATGTGTGCACTAATAAAAATGTAATTAAAAAAAATTATCTGCTATTTGCCGTCACACAATGGCCCTGTATACCACCGCTCTGGTGTGCTCTATTGCAGCGGCCGCACGGAAACTTAAGTCCACGTATATAAAGTTCTGGGCACTCCATTCAATCTGGATGTTCAATTTTTATTAGTTACTCCACAAGTTTTCAGATTTGCCTAGCCACATCATTTTACATGGTCCATAATTGCCTGGAAATAATAATGTTTTTTTTTCCTACTAAATGCACATCATCAACATTGAAAATGCACTTTTAACACGTGTGCACTAATTAAAATGTATTTTTTTTTTTTAAATCTGCTATTTGCCGTCACACAATGGCCCACGTACACCACCGCTCTCGTGTGCTCTATTGCAGCGGCCGCACGGAAACTAAGTACACGTATATAAAGTTCCGGGCACTCCATTCAATCCGGATGTTAAATTTTTATTAGTTACGCCACAGGTGTCCAGATCTGCCTAGCCACATCATTTTACATGGCCCATGATTGCCTGGAAATACAGGTGCTGGTCATATTATTAGAATATCATGAAAAAGTTGATTTATTTCATTAATTCCATTTAGAAAGTCAAACTTGTAGAATGTATACATTCATTCCAAACAGACTGATACATTTCAAGTATTTTTGGCCAAAAAGGAGATGATTATAGCTGACAACCAATGAAAACCCTAAATTCAACATCTCATAAAATTAAAATATGGTGAAAAGGTCAGATATTGAAGACACCTGGTGCCACACTCTAATTAGCTAACTAACTCAAAACATCTG
The DNA here is from genome assembly GCF_033978795.1 of Nerophis ophidion. Lineage (NCBI taxonomy): Eukaryota > Metazoa > Chordata > Actinopteri > Syngnathiformes > Syngnathidae > Nerophis > Nerophis ophidion. The sequence continues at coordinate 22,296,333 of NC_084632.1, read as the reverse complement.
GAAAAGCCTTTGAATGGTCTCTCGTTTTGATTCTGTATGACACACAATCAAGGGGAAGACTGCTGACTTGACAACTGTCCAAAAGATATACTTTAAAGAAGGAGGGCAAGACACATAAGGTCATTGCCAAAGAGGTTGGATGTTCCCAGAGCTCTGTGTCCAAGCACATTAATAGAGAGGCGAAGGGAAGATAAAGATGTGGTAGAAAAAAGTGTACAAGCAAGAGGGATAACCGTGCCCTGGAGAGGATTGTCAAACAAAACCGATTCAAAAATGTGGGGGAGATCCACAAAGAGTGGACTGCAGCTGGAGTCAGTGCTTCAAGAACCACCACGCACCGACGTATGGGAGATACGTAAAGTCACTCTTGAATAAGAGACAACGTCAAAAGCGTCTCGCCTGGGCTCAAGACAAAAAGGACTGGACTGCTGCTGAGTGGTCCAAAGTTATGTTTTCAGATGAGTCCAAAGTTATGTTTTCAGATGAAAGTACATTTTGTATCTCCTTTGGAAATCAAGGTCCCAAAGTCTGGAGGAAGACAGGAGAGGCACAGAATCCACGCTGCCTGAAGTCCAGTGTCAAATTTCCACAATCGGTAATGGTCTGGGGTGCCATGTCATCTACTGGTGTTGGTCCACTGTGTTTCCTGAGGTTTAAGGTCAATGCAGCAGTCTACCAGGAAGTTTTAGAACACTTTATGCTGCCTGCCGCGGACCAATTTTATGGAGGTGAAGATTGCATTTTCCAACATGACTTGGCACCTGCACACAGTGCCAAATCTACCAGTACCTGGTTTAAGGACCACGGTATCCCTTTTCTTGATTGGCCTGCAAACTCACCTGACCTTAACCCCATAGAAAATGGGGGTACCTATGGGGTATTGTGAAGCGGAAGATGCGAGATGCCAGACCCAACAATGCTGAAGAGCTAAAGGCCACTATTAAAGCAACCTGGGCTCTCATAAAACCTGAGGAGTGCAACAGACTGGTCGATTCCATGCCACGCCGTATTGCTGCAGCAATTCAGGCAAAAGGAGCTGCAACTAAGTATTGATTGCCGTACATGCTGAAACTTTCCATGTTCATACTTTTCAGTTGGCCCACATTTCAAAAAAATATTTTTTGATACTAGTCGTGACTATCCATCCATCCATCCATTTCTGCCGCTTATTCCCTTTTGGGGTCGCGGGGGGCGCTGGCGCCTATCTCAGCTACAATTGGGCGGAAGGCGGGGTACACCCTGGACAAGTCGCCACCTCATCGCAGGGCCAACACAGATAGACAGACAACATTCACACTCACATTCACACAGTCGTAACTAATATTCAAATTTTCTGAGATACTGAATTTGGGATTTTCAGTAATTGTCAGTAGTAATCATCAACATTTAAAGAAATAAACATTTCAAATATATCACTACGTGTGTAATGAATTGATATAATATGTAAGTTTCACGTTCTGAATATAATTACTGAAATAAATCAACGTTTTCATGATATTCTAATAATATGAACAGCACCTGTAATATGCATCCATAAAGTACTTCATCTTTCTCTAGCTATCTCCATTTTGACAAAAAACAATACATGTAATGAATGCAGTTGCATATATTTGAAACTGTATTATCCAAAAATAAAACAAATATCATATATTCACAAAAATAATTTTGTTAAAATAAAATACATATTTAAATACCTGCTTGACTTATGATTTTGTAGCAAATTATCCATCAAATTAGACACTGTTTTTATGTTAAAGAACCTGTGATATTGTTGTTTCTTTTTACATTAATACACTTCGAAAAAAACTGAATTTTTTATGATAAAAAAAGTGGCAGCTCAGTAACCCAAATTTTACTGTAAAAACAGCAACACCGTTCTTCCATTTATATTTCATGGGAACATTTTGGCGTTTTAGCTGCCAGTTTTATATTGCAAAATCAACAGAAGTAGCTATTGCATAAAGTAGTGGTTCTAAAACTTTTTTCACCAAGTACCACCTCAGAAAACACTTGACTCTCCAATAATGACCGACATTAACATACACAAGGGTAGTAGGCCTAAGTACTCATTAAAACCAAGGCAGATGTTTTATTTAACAAGTGTATTTAATATTATTGGCCACTGTAACATTACACCTAGTTTGAACAGAAGACTGTTTGAATATAGGAAAATCAAACATTGTACTTTAATCAAGTGATTATTTGGCATACCACTAGATGGAGCCTACTTACCACTTGTGGTACATGTACCATAGTTTGGAAATCTCTGGCATAGGGAAATGTGTAACAATATCATGAGGTGAAACCTTATACATATATATTTATATATTATTCACTTTTACAAGCAGCCCTCTGAGGACTGCCATTTTTATGACGTGGCCCTTAATGAAAACAAGTTTCACACCCCCGAGTTACACTCAGTAAACAATTAATCGAAGCAACAAAATATAAATCAAAGCTATTTAATAATCAAATTAATAGTTACTAATTCATATAGTTTATCAGTTAAATGATATGTGGTCCTACACCCATTTCTTATTTTTGCATTTTGAAGCTTTACTTAAAACCTTTCTAAAATCCAACAGCGCAAAATATAAATTCTTGTAATTTTTCAACAAGTCTTAAAATTTTGATCAAGAGTGTGAAGGGTTGTTTTTTTTCCAAATCCTTTTCACAAAATGTATGCATATGTATATATGTATATATATATATATATATATATATATATATATATATATTTAATAAAAGCAGCCCCCTACATCTTTTTTTGTCTCAGTATGCAGACCTAGGTGGAGAAAGACACCCCTGCTTTAAGCTAACTAACTAGGAACAACACTTTAGGCAAGAATACCTTTTTTGTTGTGTCCTTGTGTAGTTGTTCAGGTAGCCTAGTCTGTAGTCTAACATCTGACGCACTTCAACATGTATCTTTTATTTCTTGGCCTTCAGAAGATGCTCCAGTCTCCCTATTTTTTCTTCGACGTGGTCTACCTACACAATGGGGCAGAAGACCAGGGGGAGGAAACCAGCTGGCGGGTGAGTAGATCTTTTAAGTACTTTTTTATTTTTCTATAAAAAAATGTATTCATCATACTAATTAGGATCTGAGAGCAAGACATCAATGCTCTCTGGTATATTGTGATGCATGCACCATATCATTTTAAGGGAATGTTGCTCCCTTAAGATGAGGGTGGTGCCTTGTTCAAGGGCATCTCGACAGTAGTTAGGATTGGAAGCAGACTGTACAACAATTAGTTGCAATGTCATTTTGTCAGTAATGACACCAAACTGTAGTCTTCACCGAATTCTGTACTTTTATAGGTACCAACTAATGTCTGTTAGCACTACCAAGTACCGATTAATTCATTCCATTCAATCAAACGGTGCCGTATTTCAATACATTTGTTGCATGCGTTTGATGACTTGCACTGGGAAACAAGCAGTCAAGCACTCAGAGCAGACTCAGCCAGACTGGCTCTCTGTAATGTTACAACTTTCATGCTAACAAAGCAAGAAGAAGTGCTCAAAAGTAAAGTAAGTCTCCACTTTTCAATAATTGCTAGGTTGATGCTAATTTACATAGGATTTGCCATAAACATGCTACTGTTTTTGCATTAGCAATTTTACATGGAGATTTTAACAGTTTCAAATTTGGTAATGAAAAATACATCTAAGATGCAATTTACAATCAAACAGCTTGTGTGTAATAAAAACAAAGCGTACAGTTTAAACCTAATGTCGGTCTCTACAACAGAAAAGACTCTTGAATTGAACTTAATGCCAAAGATTACTTCCTGGTGAAGGCAACACACTGTAGTCCAGAGTCATGTATGGATTAGAGCAGTGGTTCTCAAATGGGGGTACGCGTACCCCTGGGGGTACTTGAATGTATGCCAAGAGGTACGTGACATTTTTTTAAAATAGCAACAATTCAAATATCTTTTATAAATATATTTTTTGAATAATACTTCAACAAAATACGAATTTAAGTTCATGAACTGTGAAAAGAAAAATACAACAATGCAATATTCAGTGTTGACAGCTAGATTTTTTGTGGACATGTTTCTATAAATATTGATGTTAAAGATTTCTTTTTTTGTGGAGAAATGTTAAGAATTAAGTTCATGACTCTAGATGGATCTCTATTACAATTCCCAAAGAGGGCAATTTAAGTTGAGGATTACTTCTATGTGTAGAAATCTTTATTTATAATTGAATCACTTGTTTATTTTTCAACAAGTTTTTAGTTACTTTTATATCTTTTTTTCCAAATAGTTCAAGAAAGAACACTACAATTGAGCAATATTTTGCACTGTTATACAATTTAATAAATCAGAAACTGATGACATAGTGCTGTATTTTACTTCTTTATCTGTTTTTTTCAACCAAAAATGCTTTGTTCTGATTAGGGGGTACTTGAATTAAAAAAATGTTCACTTGGGGTACCACACTGAAAAAAGGTTGAGAACCACTGGATTAGAGTATGGACACCTAAATCACAGGGCCCATGTTGCACATTAATGATGTGTGCAGCTGTGCCAGGATGCATGCAATTCTGTTGGAAAAAAACAGAAATAAAAAAAAATAAACCAAAATAATAAGTGTAGGAATAGTTGTAAACATACTCCCATCTCATAAACTTACAATAAAACATACTTTCATTTAATCAAAGTGTAATTCTGGGGAATTATGCGGCCGTGTTTGATGCACCGCGCAGTATATATTCATGCAGTGTTTAGTGACAAGCAAGCTGTTTAACACCCTCCCGAAGGCGCAATAAAGGTAGAAAAATACACAGAACAAAGAAAAAAAAAAGTATACCCCCATTATGACTTTTGAGTGAAGAATGTGGCTGCCTCCAATGTATTGCTTGTAACCACTGCGCTAGGTCTGTGCTTTTACTTGTTTTTTTAAATATTCTGCTTTTTACTGCAATATGTATTAGTTTACTTTGGATTCTTGGCAACACATGCAAAAAAGGTTCAATGTTAAAACAACGATTTGTCAGGCAAAGTGTATTAATTTACTGTTACGGCGAGTCAGATATACTAGGTTTCCCATGTGAATGTATACATGCTCACCCTGCACAAAGATACTGTTCATTCGTTCATGCCATCCAGCCCTCCAAGCTAATCTTTATATTGCATAATTTTCTTCGACGTGATGCAAATACTTCCCGCATTTTTGGCGAGTGGAGCGTCACCATCCTGCGCAAGAGTGCATGTTTACACGGCAAACATTCTTCAATTAAAATAAATGTTTGAGTAAGTGCGGTATCGCTAAGCAACGGCTCCAAACTGGTGTGGAACAGGGCGCGTGAGGGGCTTTTGACCTATCAGGAGACCGTCTGAAACTGAGTTGTCCATACTAGTCTATACAATACTGTCATCTAATGTGTTGGAGTTGCAACTGCATGCACATGTCTACTCTACAATACATTACAGTACAGCACTTACAAAAGTGTCAGAAAACAAGATAACTGGACACAGTACATCTCAGTGTTAAATGTTCCATAAAAAGTGAATTTTTTTAAACAATTAACATTTTATTAACACATTTGGGTACTCCGGCTTCCTCCCACTTCCAAAGACATGCACCTGGGGATAGGTTGACTGGCAACACTAAATTGGCCCTAGTGTGTGAATGTCAGTGTGAATATTGTCTGTCTATCTGTGTTGGCCCTGCAATGAAGTAGCGACTTGTCCAGTGTGTACACCACCTTCCGCATGATTGTAGCTGAGATAGGCACCTGCGCCCCCCACGACCCCAAAGGGAATAAGCGGTAGAAAATGGATGTATGGATGGATGGATGGATGGATGGATTTGAACACACAAAAGTAGTGAAAATTAGTACCACAAAGCCGTACCAATTCCTAGTACCTGGCAGAGGTGGGTAGAGTACCCAGAAATTGTACTCAAGTAAGAGTACTGTTCCATTATAGATTTATTACTCAAGTAAAAGTAAGTAGTAGTCATCCAAATATTTACTTGAGTAAAAGTAAAAAGTATGTTGTGAAAAAACTACTCAAGTACTGAGTAACTGATGAGTAACCTGTTTGTTTAATGATTACGGCAACAAATAATGCACAAAAACATAAAAATCGCAATAAGCAAATTCATAGCCAGGAATATCTCTTAAGCAACTAAAACAATAATATATATTAAATAATAATACATATTATTATATATTAAATAATAATACGGGCTTCACGGTGGAAGAGGGGTTAGTGCGTCTGCCTCACAATACGAAGGTCCTGCAGTCCTGGGTTCACATCCAGGCTCGGGATCTTTCTGTGTGGAGTTTGCATGTTCTCCCCGTGAATGCGTGGGTTCCCTCCGGGTACTCCGGCTTCCTCCCACTTCCAAAGACATGCACCTGGGAATAGGTTGATTGGCAACACTAAATTGGCCCTAGTGTGTGAATGTGAGTGTGAATGTTGTCTATCTGTGTTGGCCCTGCGATGAGGTGGCGACTTGTCCAGGGTGTACCCCGCCTTCCGCCCGATTGTAGCTGAGATAGGCGCCAGCGACCCCGAAAGGGAATAAGCGGTAGAAAATGGATGGATGGATGGAAATAATAATACATTAAAATAAAAAAATTAAGGCAAATTGAGCCACAATAACTTAACAGCACCATAGGCTCAGTAGGCATTCATCGATTGATTGATTGAAACTTGTATTAGTAGATTGCACAGTACAGTACATATTCAGTACAATTGACCAGTAAATTATAACACCCCAATAAGTTTTTCAACATTAATCAATTACTTAATAAATGACCAAGTCGAGGTGATCTACCTCATATATACATACACACACATATCATATATATATATATATATATATATATATATATATATAAAGTATATCATTTAGTTATTCATTTTGCCGTTTTTGTTGACATGTTAAATGTGTTTTAATGAATATACATGCATGTTTAACATATAAATTCCTATCTTTCATGAAGACAAGAATTTAAGTTGGTGTATTACCTGATTCTGATGACTTGTATTGATTGGAATCAGACAGTATAGTGCTGATAATGTCCACATTTTCAAATGGAGGAGAAAAAAAGTTCCTCTTTTCTTTCTAATACCAGATGAAAGTCATTGGTTTTTGGCATCTTTTTCGTCCAGCTTCCATATTCGTTTTTATACACTTTACAAGAAATACATTGGCGGCATATGCCAGTAGCATATGCTTGTCTCAAAGATTAAGCCATGCAAGTGCAAGTGCAAACGAGTTTGACTGTGGACTTGCTCGCTTGTTTGCTGTGGCTTTCAGAGACTCTTATTTTGTTAGCGCAGGCGCGATGGAGCGGCACTTTTATTGTGAAGACAAGAACTGTGCGATCAGTCTTTAGGCTTTTGACGGGAAGTACGGTTAAAATAAAAAGTGTCTTTTTTCCTGGATGGATGGATGGAATGGATGATTTAAACTTTTATTAGTAGATTGCACAGTACAGTACATATTCCGCACAATTGACCACTAAATGGTAACACCCCAATAAGTTTTTCAACTTTTTTAGGTCGGATTCGACCTGTGACGGTCACGTGACCGCCTGGTTTTGTTTCAATCAATCAATCAATCAATCAATCAATGTTTATTTATTCATATAGCCCCAAGTCACAAATGTCTCAAAGGACTGCATAAATCATTACGACTATGACATCCTCGGAAGAACCCACAAAAGGGCAAGGAAAACTCACACCCAGTGGGCAGGGAGAATTCACATCCAGTGGGACGCCAGTGACAATGCTGACTATGAGAAACCTTGGAGAGGACCTCAGATGGCCCTAGTGTGTGAATGTCCCTCTAGGGGACCTAAAGCAATGGATGTCGAGCGGATCTAACATGATACTGTGAAAGTTCAATCCATAGTGGCTCCAACACAGCCGCGAGAGTTCAGTTCAAAGCGGATCCAAGACAGCAGCGAGAGTCGCGTCCACAGGTTTGATTCGTCCAAAGTCACCAGTGACTGCATTTGATTGGTGAAACGCAGGCATGCGTAGATCCTACTTTGAATGCGTGTCTGACCAAAATCAAAACAAACAAAGCGTGCATTAACAGATTGATAAAAAAAAGTAGCGAGTAGCGAGCTGATTGTAGATAAATGTAGCGGAGTAAAGGTAGCGTTTCTTCTCTATAAATATACTCAAGTAAAAGTAAAAGTATGTTGCATAAAAACTACTCTTAGAAGTACAATTTATCCCAAAAGTTACTCAAGTAGATGTAACGGAGTAAATGTAGCGCGTTACTACCCACCTTGGTACCTAGGGACCGATTCCTAAGTACCGGGAATTGGTATTGGAGTGATTCAAGTTTGAAAGATACCCCCCTCCCTACTCAGGTTGCATAATACGAACAGTACATAATTTAAAGACAATAAAAAACTAATACGGTCATAATTAAATGTATTGTTGGGATTAGATGTGGGATACATTGTGGTTATATAAGGGTTAGGGTTGAACGATTATGACAAAAATAATGATATTGATTGATATTGAAACCATGATTAATAACACAATTATTAATTAATTTGAAAACATGAGTATTTATTGTACTTCCAAATCTCAATTTTAAATATAATCTAAAATAACAACTGGATATAAATTAGTAACGAATAAACAAAAAGGTAAATCATAATTATAGGAACAACAATGAATTACAATTATTGCAATATATAAAAACTAATTTAGAAAAAAAAACTGTTTTCCATTTACATTTTTTGAACCCTGTTTTACCTTTTTATGCCTATTTTACTACCACAGAGTGTGCTTTTGGTGTCATAGATACTTTTGTATAGAATCAATCATTCAGTGAAAATGTATTTATGCAGCCCTTAATCACAATTGTCTCAAAGGTCTTTAGAAACTCAGGATGACGTCCGCTGTTCTAAACCTACAAATGTCCGTTAATTAAATGCAAACATCCTCATATTTATTAGTGTAATACATCTTTGGATAAGTTTGACCTGTTTTATATGTATGTATCAGTAAGTGCTTTAGGTATATAATGCTGTAAGGTGTTTTTTGAAACCTTCATTTTGGTAAGACTGGCTGGATGTTGCGCACCACGCTAATATTTTGAATGGAGAAGTGTGCTGTTCTGATCTTCATGCTGACGACTTGACGCTCACGCATCCATTTCACTGTTACAGGCTCAGGAATTTGAATGCAAAGTCGTTTTCCTTTTTTTTCTTCCAATTATAATACTTTTATGATTGTAAGAAGCCAAAACTGAAATCCGTCCATCCATCCATTTTCTACTGCTTGTCCCTTTCAATCAAGAATAACATTTGATAAATTGTCCTGCACTACTAAGGGTTCATTACCACTTTTTCCTTTTTTTCCCCATGCTTCCATTCTCCAGCTACTGAACGTAATGTTTTCTATCTCCAGGAGAACTACACGGCTTTCTGCAACCTGGACTCAAAGGGAATGGGTTATCGCTTTGAGGTTTCTCTGAGCGGCCCTGCCATCGAGCTGCACAACTGCATGGCTAAACTTCTGGCTCACCCTCTGCAGAGACCTTTCCAGAGCCATGTGTCCTACAGCCTTTTGGAGGGGGACGAGATGCAGGACGTGGAGGCCACAGTCTAGAACGGGACTTTGTTCTGTTAGGTTCAAACGCACACTGAATATTAATAGACTGGCACTGGGATTGTCCAAAAACACGTAGATTTATCTTATCTTGTAGGTTTTACTCATGACTAAAGACTGGCTAATATTTAAAGAATGACAAAAGCAACAAGATGAGACCACCTCAGTACAAATGTTTGCAAAATCAATCAACAAAGACGTGAACTGGAGCATAAAGTACTGTTGTGTACTTTCTGTGTGGAATATTTTTACGTGGTCATCTGCACCGTTACTAACAATGAAATGGTTTATTTTAGCCATTTTCTACTCCCGCACGAACAAATAAGTGCAACAAATGGATTTGGCACAACCTGTTTGCCCTCATAAACACATTATAACGGGACTAACTGTGAATGTAGTTTGTTGGTAAAACTGTACAGTCGGTTCAAAAACAGTTTTTCAAAAAGGACAAAATGAAGTGACAGAAGAAAGTTTATTTTTCTATTTCTGAACATACTTGTTTGTTTGTTTGTTTTTTTCTCACTTTGAACATTCCTCTCTTCGGCCGCATTTACATTGCACACCAAATTGGATGTTTTTGCCCTCAAGTGACACAGATCTGATTTTTTTTTTTTTTTTTTTGCAGGTCTAAAAGCTTCAAAGTGTAAAGTCCATATATATTACACTATATACAGTATATCCATTCGTACATCTCTTGAATTTATTTCACATAAAAACACTCATTTTTAAGGGGTTGCATCTTTTATTTTATTTTGTAATAGTAGCAACTTCATCCCGGTCAACTTTCTTTGTTTTCACTTTATCGAAGTGCGCATGCAAGTGAGGTGGGGCCACATTGGGGATATATGCGTTCATACTGGAGTCTGATAAAAAACAATTTACTTGCAGTGTTAACAGTCAGCTGGAGAAAATCAGATTTAAAAAAAACATTTATTTGGGCCACTTTAGGCTGCGGTGTAAACGTATTCATCGACAGTGTCTGTTCCAAAGTAGATGCACATGCGTCATGGCCAAAATCTCCATCTCGGTGCGAGAGGAGGGGGCTATAGTCCCTGCAACCCATCACCACAAATAGACTGCTCTCCTGAAGGAAACAGCGAATACCTTTTTTTTTAAAAAAATGTTGCCTTTACCAAGTAATACTGCTCTGTTTTGATATTGCCATATATTTTTATTATTATAGTTGTGCTGTAATGTAGAGGTGTATCGTATTATCTTTCTGATCGTTTGGTTAACTTATTGTGTGGCAGCTGTCACTACGATGCAGTACAGTTCAACAGTACACGTCAATGTATGTTTTTTCATTGTTACATTAACTATCTGTCAATGCGGTAAAAATACTATCTATTTTTACTTATAAACATTTTTATTTTATCGAAAAATTACAAAGATAAAAGTTATTTACTGTTTAACTCCATCCATTTCTACCGCTTTTCACTTTCGGGGTCACAGGGGGTACTGGAGCCTATCCCAGCGGCATCCGGGCAGTAGCACTGTACAGTGTACAGTGTACACTGTGGACAAGTAACCACCTCATCGCAGACTGTTCAACTCCATCCATCCATCCATCCATCCATCCATCCATTTCGCTTGTCCCGTTCGGGGTCGCTGGAGATACCTATCTCAGCTGCATTCTTGCGGAAATAGTTATTTCTATGCTGTCTACATAGTCGCCAGCAGGTGGCAGCATGTCTCCTAGAAATGAGGATGGAAAATACAAAGTATATTACAGATTTCAAGTGGATTCTACTTATTGTAGAGATACTATTTTTAAATTACAAACCCCGTTTCCATATGACTTGGGAAATTGTGATTAGATGTAAATACAAACAGAGTACAATGATTTGAAAATCCTTTTCAACCCATATTCAATTGAATGCACTACAAAGACAAGATATTTGATGTTCAAACTCACAAACTTTTTTTTTTGCAAATAATAATTAACTTAGAATTTCATGGCTGCAACAGATGCCAAAGTAGTTGGAAAATGGCATGTTAACTACTGTGTTACATTACATTTTCTTTTAACAACACTCAATAAACGTTTGAGAACTGAGGAAACTAATTGTTGAAACTTTGAAAGTGGAATTGTTTACCAATCTTGCTTGACGTACAACTTGTTGTCGTATTTTACACTTCATAATGCGCCACACATTTTCGATGGGAGACATGTCTGGACTGCAGGCGGGCCAGGAAAGTACCCGCACTCTTTTACTACGAAGCCACGCTGTTGTAACACGTGGCTTGGCATTGTCTTGCTGAAATAAGCAGGGGCGTCCATGATAACGTTGCTTGGATGACAACATATGTTGCTCCAAAACCTGTATGGACCCTTCAGCATTAATGGTGCCTTCACAGATGTGAAAGTTATCCATGCCTTGGGCACTAATGCACCCCCGTACCATCACAGATGTTGGCTTTTGAACTTTGCGCCTATAACAATCTGAATGGTTATTTTCCTCTTTGTTCTTGAGGACACCACGTCCTCTGTTTCCAAATATAATTTGAAACGTGGACTCGTCAGACCACAGAACACTTTTCCACTTTGCATCAGTCCATCTTATATGAGCTCGGGCCCAGCGAAGCCGGCAGCGTTCCTGGGTGTTGTTGATAAATGGCTTTTGCTTTGCATAGTAGAGTTTTACTTGCACTTAACAGATGTAGCGACCAACTGTAGTTACTGACAGTGGTTTTAGGAAGTGTTCCTGAGCCCATGTGGTGATATCCTTTACACACTGATGTCGGTTTTTTAATTCAGTACCGCCTGAGGGATCAAAAGTCCGAAATATCATCGCTTACGTGCAGTGATTTCTCCAGATTCTCTGAACCTTTTGATGATTTTACGGACCGTAGATGGTAAAATCCCTATATTCCTTGCAATAGCTTGTTCATAAATGTTGTTCTAAAACTGTGCGACAATTAGCTTACAAATTGGTGACCCTCGGAAGCTGCTTTTATACCCAATCATGGCACCCACCTGTTCCCAATTAGCCTGCACACCTGTGGGATGTTCCAAATAAGTGTTTGATGAGCATTCCACAACTTTATTTATTGCCACCTTTCCCAACTTCTTTGTCACGTGTTGCTGGCATCAAATTCTAAAGTTAATGATTATTTGCAAAAAAAATTTTTTTATCAGTTTTAACATCACATATGTTGTCTTTGTAGCATATTCAACTGAATATGGGTTGAAAAGGATTTGCAAATCATTGTATTCTGTTTATATTTACATCCATCACAATTTCCCAACTCATATGGAAACGGGGTTTGTACTTTTCAAACTTAATGCAACTTTTACACATTAGTGTCCACCAATTCCATTAGATAATTGGACAAAATGAAAGTTGAAAAGGTTATATGTATTAATGTTCGCTCTTATCTACTTGTGGTGTGAATATTACTTCAGTGCTAAAGACGTGTGTCTCCTGTCACTTATCTAAAGTAGTCTTTTTGTCTTATTCGTCCTCCTTCCTGTTTTGCATCTAACAAACGGCAGCCTGATAGTTCCTCACTTTCTGTCACTCACAGGCCTTCATAATTGAGGTTTTTCCCCAGACAGGGCATGTTGTTAGCGAGACAATAGGGAGCAGGAAAGCTTGAGGCCCAAAAGACCTTTCCCCTTTTTCCACCCTCATTGCTGCAGATAACAGCATGATTCTGTACTGCAGGGAGAATTTGTTATTCCTCAAGAATGACAGCTCCCTATTGTTTTCATTCCTTCACTCCTCCACTGCTATGACCCCTTTCCGTGCTGGCTTGGAACAGGATATGCTCTTTTCTTATTTTCTCCCTACAGTCTGGCCGCTGTGCTGAGGAATTCCCTCCCCATCTGATGAAGCTTCAATTATTTTCACCGATATATTTCATGTTTAGTGTTAACAATGCAACGTTACCAGTTTAAATAACATTTAGGCATCCCAGCAACTCATGTGCATGAAACACACTAGAACCACTTTACTTATGGATTTGATGCATGAAAGACACTAGAAACACTTTACTTATGGATTTGAGGTAGAATTTAGCAGTTCTACGTACTGTTTTGTTTTTTAATTACATCTTAAAACCGATTTATCTTGCCTGTGTTAGTTTTTTTTCCCCAGTACAACCTCACATTTGTATCCGTACAGTTATTTTCTCAACACATTGTACCTAAAATTTCACTGAAACATGTTCCAGTACACATCTTTTGTGCCTCAGTCTCACGTGGATTTTTTTCTTAACCTTATTCTATCTATTTTTGCCTAAATAATGCATTTTCAAGCATAAACATGGCTAAATAAACGGAAAATATCAAAATTGGCCACTGGAGGAGACCAAATCAATCAGAGCATGTTGTTCAGTAACATGGCCACTGATTGGTTGTAATAACTTGCATGATGTGCTGCATGTATCATGATCGATATTTAAGTTTGACTCACTCATATTTCATACAGTTTTTCCGGCGTTTTTGTGCATACACGCCATTTATGTCACAATGTCATGGCTTCAAATTTCACGTTGCAGCTTCGAGTGACTTTCAACTCAATTTCTCGGCTTCTGTTTGCTCCTACGTTTCACTCTTCCTTCGTAAGCAGTAGTTCATCCTTAGTACATTCAGCTTCAAAAAGATAAATTAGTGAATCGTCATTTGTCCAAAAATAGTCATATTCGTTGTACGTTTCCAAGTTTGCCATGATTAGAAGACACACGCCTTTTTTACGGCAGTAGGACACACGTTGCCAGATGTCGGAAGAATGTTGCTATGGAAACGCAAATAAATGCGCTGAAGAACTAGTTCCATCCATCCATTTTCTACCGCTTATTCCCTTTTGGGGTCACGGGGGGCGCTGGCGCCTATCTCAGCTACAATCGGGCGGAAGGCGGGGTACACCCTGGACAAGTCGCCACCTCATCGCAGGGCCAACACAGATAGACAGACAACATTCACACTCACATTCACACACTAGGGCCAATTTAGTGTTGCCAATCAACCTATCCCCAGGTGCATGTCTTTGGAAGTGGGAGGAAGCCGGAGTACCCGGAGGGAACCCACGCATTCACGGGGAGAACATGCAAACTCCACACAGGAAGATCCCGAGCCTGGATTTGAACCCAGGACTGCAGGAACTTCGTATTGTGAGGCAGACGCACTTACCCCTCTGCCACCGTGAAGCCCCAGAACTAGTTCCGGCAATGATTAAAATGACCAAAATATGGCACATGTATGAATGTGCTTGTTACAACTTTATATATAGACTTGCAGTGTGTATAAAAAATTAGCCACATTTTCCTATCATTTTTTATCATCTTTAAAATATTTTTTTGTAAAAGACTTGTTTTTTTGTCTCATGATTGTGAACGATAGGCCAAATTCCCCCAATAAAAGTGCAGTTCCCGTTTAAGAGTTTGTTACAGTAGTAGTACACACTGCAAAAAAGAGCTGACAAAATATAAGAAAAAAGGACTATATTTTGGGGGTTATATTTTGATATTGAAAAACTTGTGTGCTCACAACCTTGTATTTTAGTGATAAAAACTTAACTTAATTATGCCATAAATATGTATTTTATACCAGCAAGATTTTGATCATACAAGCAGGCCTGTAGGTAACAAATGATATATTGCAATGATTTTCAAACTGTGGTACGCCAAAGAATCCCTTAAGTACAGGGTCTTATTTTCCTAAATTCAGTGTTACTATTCAAACTATGTAATAATACAGTGGCCAAAATATTCAATATACGCCGCCTTGTTTTTGATGAATACTTAGGCCTACTATGCTACTGTATTTTAATGTTGGTCATTATGGTGGTACTTGTAGAGCCAAGTGTTTTCTAAGGTGGTACTTGGTGGAAAAAAAGTTTGAGAACCACTGATATATTGCATAACAAAGTTAGTGTTTGCTGGTATAACACGTTAAATATGGCTACAGTCTGTCTTGGAAGCCACAGCTCTATAATCCCAAGAATGTTTCCTTATTCCCAACGTTTTTCCTGCCTATAAATGAGAATAGACATCGACAACCAAGGTTGACTGACAGCACGCTTGCTGACTTTTCCATTCCCAAGTGTCTATTTTTGTAGTAATGACTTTAAGTATGCGTAGGTTGAGGCTGTAAATGTGACAGAGGTCGCTAAGGAGGGAGGAGGGAGGTGAGGGCTGGGCCAGAATGGACTGGAAGTGTGCCCCCAGCAGCATTTATAAACATGACCCCCTCTCGTCTCCCCACACTCTTTGTTTACATACGTGCTTCTTGGCACAACCTCACACTGGAAGGCTCCTCCACAAATCTTCCCGTTTTAGATTTGAAGGAAAAGCCGGCATTTGGCCCCCATACGTCATGTACAGTTCCAGCTACTCTCGGGCCAAATTTGGCCTGGAAGCCAGGGAGCCTCTGCACAAACCGAAAGGGAAGAGTTGCGGCTACTACATGAGGATCGTCTTCTTCTTCTCCTCCCTCATCCAGTCCCTCATCATTGTCAGCCTGGTGCTCTTCCTCATCTACGGGCAGCCCGAGAAGTCCGCCGAGGAGAAGCGAGTCAAGGTGAGCCACGTTCATTCTGATCTACTAAAAAGGAGTTGCTTTGGACCAGTAACCACCAGGATGTTGTGCAGGAGCTGCAGCAGGCCTTGAACAGCCTGAGCGAGAACAACTTCCAGCTGACTAAAGAGAAAAGCCAGCTGGGTGCTCTGCTCGGGACTCGCACTGCTGAGAAAGCTGGTGTGGAGAAGGAACTGGAGATGCTCAGAATTGTTGCGAACACTACTACTGAATTAAGGAGTAGACTAGTGAGTGATTAAAATAAATATTATAGATATTGTCTAAAATTCACTCATTTTGTAATTTTGCTTTTCTAGGCCCAGTGTGAGAGGCAGATTGCAACAACACGTAGCAGCATGGTGATGCGATGTCCTACTCCACCCATACAGCCACCTATTGTGGTCAATACTGGCAGTATGTATTAGAATACGCTACTGCATAAGTATTCTTTCTTTTCACTTAAGTATTCTAAAATTCCAAAGGATTTAAGAAAATACAACAAAAATGCTTAGTTTTACGAATTCAGTAATATGAATTGTGAGTGGCTCAAATGACTGAAAAATTGCAATATTTACATTTTTTTGGTCAAATTTCTGCAAAAAAATAGAGTTGCACTAAAAGGGGTCATATTATTATTTTCTACATTAAAAACACTTCTGGTCTACATAACATGTAATGGTGGTTCGTTGGTCAAAATTTTGCATAGATTATGTTTTACAGACAATCTTCAAACCGCTTTGGATACACCTTTTTGTGGGTGGTCTTATTTACATGCCTCCACTTTGAATGCGTCAACCTTGTTTTAGTTTTTAGCGCTTCCATGCAGAATTTCCTGACAGATTTAAATTGGAACTATACGCTACTTTTTATTAGAAATGGCAACAGTGGAGGATGCATGTGCTTGTACGAGCTAGTCTGAGATAAAGAAGGAACTTATTGACCACAGTGGCGGACACGCGCAAAGCTCTTAGGGGTAAATCTCTACCATATATGGAGATATCCACTTATATCACATTTGGGAACATTTCAAACAACTTGTTTGGTGGAAGTATGAAGGAAGGCAAGATTTTTTTTGTAAATATCTCTGCCATGCCTTCATGGTTTGATTTCACCTTTTCAGGACATATGCAGATCCCAAATACACAAACAGGTACCAATAGATACGAAACGGGGGGTTTGAATAATAGGACCATTTTAAATTTGTACATTTTATTCTCATGTATCCTTTAGAAATGAGTCCCCTCATTAATATTTAATACATTCACAACAAATGATCTGCTCAATTTCACCTTAACAGTTTTTTTCCACATTCAGCTTAACTTTCTCCTCCTGCTTTTGGACAAAAAAAAAATTCACGTACATTTTAAATGTTATTTTCAAATTTTGGGGGAAATGACACTGACAAAAAAAGTTAAATAAATGTTGCTGTCTATCATGTCTTGCACCTCCAGTCAGGTTCCTCCTCCTCGCGAGAGTGCTTTCCACTCCACTCTGCTCTCCAACACACCAGCCAGTTTTTCTCATGTATTGATTTATATCTCTTATCAGTATCAGATCAGTACACCCCTACTTACAAGCGACTTATCACAATATAGAGCTGCCAATTAACCTGAAATGCGGATTTGTGTAATGCGGGAGCAAATGTGAGCCATTTAAGACTGTGCTTGTATTATTTGTGATCTCTCAGGTGAGCTGAAAACACTGCAGAGCCTCAACGCTCAACAGAAAGCCATGATCGATCTGATCGAGGCTAACTTCACTCAGACGGTGCACTACCTGATTCAGGAGAGAGACAATGCCCTGAAAGACAGAGACATCCATCACCAAGACGCCATCGCTCTACGGAGACAAAACACCATGCTGGAACAGCAGCTCACAGCATACACAAGGTATTTTTTTTTGTGTGTGTGTGTGTGTGTGTGTGTGTGTGTGTGTGCGTGCGTGCGTGCGTGCGTGCGTGCGTGCGTGCGTGCGTGCGTGCGTGCGTGCGTGCGTGCGTGCGTGCGTGCGTGTGTGTGCATCTATTACACTCATAAATACATTAAACATGGTGTTTGAACAGGAAATGCAAAGAGGACTTTGCTCATTCTTTGGACGGGATCCAGACGGTGACCCGGGATTTTCTCAACAAAATCAACAACCTGTTCCCGCACCAGATGACCTTTCACCTCACCTGTGAAAGTCAGCAGGAGCAGATGGAGAAGATAAGGAACAGCTGTACAAACCTGTCCAGAGATGTGGAGAACAAGTTTCAGCTGTATTTGGACAACGTGGGCAACAAGGTGTGTATGATATGCTGTTTAATAACGTGCTGCACACTGTCAAAGGGCTTTTAATGATATACAGTCAGGGCATCAAACTCTTTATCATCATCATGACGGAAGCCCTCAGAGTGTCGCTTTATGTTATTCAATCACTCCAGGATCTTGTAATGTTCAAACTGTGCCAATTCAGGCATATTCGACCAATAAGGCAAACATTTGTTTATTGGGTTTTTACGGACTGACAAAAGTAAACACAAACACATCAAATTCTGGTTACACCCCACAAATTAAAAAAAAAAAACACTACATATGTATGTCTGTATGTAGGTGTATATTTATATACATGTGTTTATGTATGTATATACCAGGGATCTGCAACCCGCGGCTCTTTGTTCACTCTGATGTGGCTCAGCTGCGATTATTCCGGGAGGTTTCCGGATTTTAGCGCATCTCTCAGAAATCACCCGGTAATGACATTCACCAATTTACACCTGAACTTCAATAATGAGGGTGTGCAGTGATGGCAATCCCTTTAACCTCCTCGACAACATGTTGTCGCGCCCGCTTGTACATCACGAGATCTGCGTGTCGACTGGTCATTTTATGTTCAGCATCTGTCAACACACGAAAGTGACTGCAACACATAGTTAGTCAACAGCCATACAGGTTACACTGAGGGTTGTAATATAAACAATTTAACACTCTTACTAATATGCGCCACACTGTTAACCCACACCAAACAAGAATGACAAACACATTTCGGGAGAAGATCCGCACTGTAACACAACATAAACACAAAATAACAAATACCCAGAATCCCATGCATCCCTATTCTTCTGGGCTACATTATACACCCCGCTAGCACCAAACCCCGTCACCCCCAACCTCAACCGACGCACGGAGGGGGTGTATAATGTAGCCCGGAAGAGTAGGAATGCATTGGATTCTGGGTATTTGTTCTTTTGTGTTAATGTTGTGTTACAGTGCCGATGTTCTCCCGAAATGTGTTTGTCATTCTTGTTTGGTGTTGGTTCACAATGTGGCACATAATAGTAAGAGTGTTAAAGTTGTTTATACGCCCACCCTCAGTGTGACCTGTATGACTGTTAAACAAGTATGCCTTGCAGTCTTTGGCGTATGTCTGCAGAAGCCTCATACGACATGTGACTGGGCTGGCAAGCTGATTGAACGAGTTGTAGAGGGCGTCAAAGGCAGCGCCTTCATAGGATGCCTTTATTAATCCTGCAAATTTCGTGAGAATAGTTAATCTGACATTCGGTAGTCTCTCGGAATATTCGGGAGGGTTGGGAAGTGTGATGCTGTCAAGCAGCATTCATATAAAACTCACGGGCCTCACTATCATTAAATGTTCATATTAAGGTGCGGGCTGCGTGTCTGAGACCCCTGGTATACACATAGCACAAAGTAAAAAAACTCTGTATGCAGTGTTATTTCATTTTAAATTTCAAGAGTTTTGTGGCTCCCATTGTTTTCTTTATTTTGTGAAACGGGTCAAAATGGCCCTTTGAGTGGTAAAGGTTGCCGACCCCTGATGTATACAGTATGTGTGAGTACCGTATTTCCTTGAAATGCCGCCGGGAGGCTAATTAATTTAAAACCACTTCTCACTCCTGCGCTTACCAAAGGCATGCGGTAAAAGTAAGCATGCGCTAATTATTTTAAAACCTCTTCTCACTCCGGCACTTACCAAAGGTATGCAGTAAAAATTTGAGTGTGATGTAAGCTTGGGCCTTAAATCCTACTGAATAGTTCGTAATCTTCTTCCCTTTATGCGATTTCAAATTACCGGTATTGAAATCAGCCTCCTCCATTTTGAAAATGATGACAGGGGAAGTGTCACTCGTGACGTCACGAGTTTGACCAGGCGGTAATACTAAGCATGCGCTAATTATTTTGGGAAACGAGTTTGACCCGGCAGTAATTCAAGGCAGGCGCATACTATATGCCCTGCGGCAATTCAAGGAAATACGGTATGTATGTAAATATATATATGTGGATATATATGTATGCATGTATGTATCCATATATACGTGTGTGTGTGTGTGTGTGTGTGTGTGTGTGTGTGTGTGTGTGTATATATATATATATATATATATATATATATATATATATATATACACCGTATTTCCTTGAATTGCCGCGGGGGCGCTAATTAATTTAAAACCTCTTCTCACTCCGGCGTTTACCAAAGATATGCGGTAAAGGCAAGCATGTGCTAATTATTTTAAAACCTCTTCTCAGTCCGGCGCTTACCAAATGCATGCGGTAAATTTAGGCCTGCGCTTATAAATTTGAGTGTGAGGTAAGGATACCATCATAAAAAGCACATTTAATAAAAAAAAATGTATTATGATCTTACCTTTACTTATAAATGAAGTCCATGCGCAGCTCCTTCTGATCAAAAGCATTGATAACTTGTTTATAGAAGTCTTCCTTATCTTTCTTCAGTTTTAAACGTCTCTCTGTCTCAATGGAGATCTTCCATTATTACTCCTGCTTCGATTGAAAGTCCAGTTTAGAAAACTGTCTTATTTTAGATATGTAATCCTCCATTTTAAAAGTGCAAGCGAGAGGAAAAAATAAACGATCGCTGCTCACTCTCGCTGCATGCCCTAATTATTTTGCGGAACGGCAGTAATTTTAGGCAGGCACATACTATATACGGCAATTCAAGGAAATACGTTATGTGTATGTATGTATATACAGCATATATATGTGTGTGTATATATACACGTATGTATGTATCTATATATACGTATGTATGTATCTCTATACAAGTGTGTATTTATATATAGAATATATATACTGTATATATGTGTGTATATATATGTATATATGTATGTATATACATATGTATTTTTATGTATGTATATCTATGTATATATATGTATGAACATATATATATATATATATATATATATATATATATATATGTGTGTACATATATATATATAGATATATCTATATGTATGAATGTATATATATATTTCTATATATGTACATATATATCTATGTACACATGCATATATATGTATGTATATATACATGTATGTAGATGTACGTATATATGTATATATATATGTGTGTATGTATGTATATATGTGTATATATATGTGAGTATATATATAAGTATATATGTATATATTTGTATGTATATGTTATATGTATGTATATATATATGTGTATGTATGTATGTATGTACAGTATATATGTATATATATATATGTATATATGTATGTATAATTATGTATATATATGTGTATATATACACATATATATGTGTATATATACACACATATATATGTGTATAAATGTATACATATATATGTGTATACATATATATATATATATATATATGTGTGTATACATATTTACACATATATATGTGTATATATATGTATATATACACCTATATGTATATATACATATATATGTGTGTATATATACATGTATATGTATGTATACACATATATATGTGTATAAATGTATACGTATATATATATATGTGTATACACATATATATATGTGTATACATATATACACATATATATGTGTTTATATATATGTATATATACACCTATATGTATATATACATATATATGTGTATATATATAGGTGTATATATGTGTATATATATCTATGTGTATATACACATGTGTGTATATGTATACATATGTATGTATATATATATGTATATATAAAAATGTGTATATATATAGGTGTATATATATGTATATATGTGTATATATATAGGTGTATATATATGTGTGTATATATAGGTATATATATGTATATTTGTATAGGTGTATATATGTGTATATATATATATATAGGTGTGTATATATGTGTATATATATAGGTGTATATATATGTATGTATATAGCTGTATATATGTGTATATATATAGGTGTATATATGTGTGTATACATATATATATGTGTATATATATGTGTGTGTGTGTATATATATATATATGTGAATATATATATATATATGTGTGTATATATATATACACATACATATATATATATGTGTGTATATATTAGGGGTGTGGGAAAAAATCGATTCGAATACGAATCAAATCGTTTACGTTGTGCGATTCAGAATCGATTCTCATTTTTTTTTAAACAATTTTTTTTTTATAGAATCATTCCAACAAACCACTACACAGCAATACCATAAAAATGCAAACCAATTCCAAAACCAAACATGACCCCGCAACACTCAGAAGTGTATGTTAATATATATAAGTATATATGTGTGTGTTTATATATGTGTATATATGTGTGTATATATATATATATATATATATGTATATATATATATTTACATATATAAGTATATATATGTGTGTGTATATATATGTGTGTGTATATATATATATATATGTATGTATATATATATATATATGCATATATATGTATATATAAATGTGTGTATATATGTGTACATAAATATATGTATATATATATGTGTGTGTATTTATATATGTGTATATATATGTATGTATATATATGTATGCAAATATATGTATATGTATGTACATACATATATGTATATATATACGTATATATATGTATGTATATATGTATATATATCTATATATATATATATATACACACACATGTATATGTATATATATATATATATATACATACATATATATGTACAGTATATATGTATGGGAGCCTATAAAGGACAGTATATTTCACCTTAGGGGGATGACTCCAGTTATTTAATATTTATGTAAGAATCTAATCTAAGAGAGAGTGAGAGGACAATAGCTTATAAAGTTTAACAATTTACTATACACACAAACATACAATAATCAAGACATTAATTACACTTTAATCACTCTTCCCCACTCACACGCTACCTCCCCAATAGAACAACCCACACTAATCCAATCACACAACACACACACTGGTGAATCGGTGGTGCACTTAGGGGTAGTGAGTTGCAATTGCTGGATACAAAGAGATGGAGAGGGGGGACACCTCCCTTTGTGGAGTAGAGATGGCGGGGGAAAGCACGCCGTGGCTTCCGTTAGCACAAGTCAGGAGGTCCAGTCATATGTATATATATATATGTATATATATATATATTTATATATATATATATATATATATGTATGCATATATATTTGTGTGTATTTATATATATATGTGTATATATATGTATATATATACATATGTATATATATATGTATGTATATATATATATGTATGTACATACATATATGTCTGTGTATATATATACGTATATATATGTATGTATATATATATATATATACACACACGTGTATATGTATATATACATACATATATATATATACTGCGATGAGGTGGCGACTTGTCCAGGGTGTACCCCGCCTTCCGCCCGATTGTAGCTGAGATAGGCGCCAGCGCCCCCCGCGACCCCGAAAGGGAATAAGCGGTAGAAAATGGATGGATGGATGGATATATATATATATATGTACAGTATATATATATGTATATATACATACATATATATATATATGTACAGTATATATATATAGATATATATATATATATGTAGGTGTGGGAAAAAAAAAATCACAAGACTACTTCATCTCTACAGATCTGTTTCATGAGGGGTTCCCTCAATCATCATCTCCTGATGATTGAGGGAACCCCTCGTGAAACAGATCTGTAGAGATGAAGTAGTCTTGTGATTTTTTTTTATTTTTTTTTTCCCACACCTACATATTGCGCTCTACCACGGTATCGAGCACTATTCTCTGGATAATCCAATCAAGACATATATATATATATATATATATATATATATATATATATATATATATATATATATATATATATATATATATATGTACAGTACATATGTATGGGAGCCTATACCTCCCCAATATAACAACCCACACTAATCCAATCACACAACACACACACACACACACACACACACACACACACACACACACACACACACACACACACAGTCCAACTTGGGCCAGAAGATTGTTCGTTGCGGTCCTGGTGAATCGGTGTTGCACTTAGGGGTAGTGAGTTGCAATTGCTGGATGCAAAGAGATGGAGAGGGGGGACACCTCCCTTTGTGGAGTAGAGATGGCAGGGGAAATCACTCAGGAGGTCCAGTCATATGTATATATATATATATTTATATATATATATGTATGCATATATATATGTATGTGTATATATATATATATATGTATAAATACATATATATATATGTATAAATACATTAACATATATATATATACACATACATATATATGCATACATATATATGTACATATTTATATATATATGTGTATGCATATGTATATATATGTACATATGTATATACATATATGTGCATATATATATATATATGTACATATATACACATACATATATATGTACATATATATATATATATATATATATACACACGTGTGTATATATATATATATATACACACACACACACATACATACATATATATATATATATATATATATATATATATATATATATATATATATATATATATATACACACATACACACAGTGGGGTAGCAAGGGGGAAGAGGGGTTAGTGTGTCTGCCTCGCAATACGAAGGTCCTGAGTAGTCCTGGGTTCAATCCCGGGCTCGGGATCTTTCTGTGTGGAGTTTACATGTCCTCCCCATGTATGCGTGGGTTCCCTCTGGGTACACTGTCTTCCTCCCACTTCCAAAGACATGCACCTGGGGATAGGTTTATTGGCAACACTAAATGGTCCCTAGTGTGTGAATGTGAGTGTGAATGTTGTCTGTCTATCTGTGTTGGCCCTGCGAAGAGGTGGCGACTTGTCCAGGGTGTACGCCGTCTTCCACCCAATTGTAGCTGAGATGGGTTCCAGTGCCCCCCGCGACTCCAAAGGGAATAAGTGGTAGAAAATGGATGGTTGTATTCTGTTTATATTTACATTTAACACAATGTCCCAACTCATATGGAAACTGGGTTTGTATCTCATTCATACTGAATTTGTTATATATTTGGACACTACTGGTAGAAAGCGTTGCATCAGCTGTCAACATCCAGTTAGAAATAAACATCATCACTTTTGTCTTCATCTCACAGGTGGCTCAGATTCAAGCCATGTCCAGTCGTCTGGAGGTGCAGCACACACACCTGACCTCTGACCTGCAGCAGTGTGAACACAACCACAGCGAGACGCTGGCCGAGAGCAACAGGCAGCTTCAAGCCAAGCAGAGGACTCATGACGAGAAGGTTGTTTCCAACACACCAAAGTCTGTCTCCATCGCAGACTTCCAAACTGACACATGCTGCTCTAATTCAGATGGAGAAACTGCTGATCGAGCAGAACCGGCTGAGAGAACAGAAACAATTGCAAGAAAACACTTTGGCCCTGAGAGAAAAGGAGCTGCAGAGCCTGAGGGCATCGCCTAATTGTAAGGTGAATGTTGTCACCTTTGCTTCTTTCTCCACAACATTGAGGGAAGTGCTGGACCACAGATGGCCCGTGGTGTGTGTACTCAGCATTCAGCAGGAATCTGAGGGCAGCAGAAGCAGGAAGGATGGGCGGCCGAGATAACAACTCTGGTCAAAGGTTGTCAGTGTGACTTGGTAAATGAAGTCATGTTGTCCAGGTCTCTCCGTGGAAACCTGCGGGAGTGCAGTCTGTGCCGCAGCTCAGCAGGCAAACTGTCGCTAATTGGCCTGCCTTACAAGCGCCAAGCATCAGCAAAACTCTGACGGTAACTTTTTACCTCTTCTGGCTCCTGCAGTCTGTACTGTGTGATATTTCATCTTAATCTTTTACCTTTTCTCTTCCAGGTGAGATGAAAAGCAACAGGAAATAATCAGCAGAAGCCATAGTGATGTAAAAACTGTAAAGACCAAAAAGTTAAGGATTTTTGGCTTTTGGGCAAACTTCAAATGATACAGTAGCTTACTTCACTGTTTTATTACTTACCAAAAACATCTACTTTAGTTTTTTAAAAACACATTTTTCAAGGAGATGGTCAAATGTCCTTTAGTGTGGACAAAAATATGTTTGAAGTTTGGAATTTTGTGAACATTATAACTGTTTTCAATGACCTTTTGCAGTGTGTTTACATATTTTAACATCTAATACTTAAAGGGGTACTGCACTTTCTTTGGAAATTTGCCTATCATTCACAATCCTTATGTGTGATAAGCACACATATTTTCTTTTTTGTATGCATTCTAACACATAGATCAGGGGTCGGGAACCTTTTTGGCTGAAAGAGCCATGAAAGCCAAATATTTCAAAATGTATTTCAGTGAGAGCCATATAATATTTTTTTAACACTGAATACAACTAAATGCGTGCATTTTTGAGACCAGCATTTTTAGAGAATAATAAGTCTCTTATTCTTTTAAATAACATGGTTATTCTAAAGCTAACCAGTAATAAATATAATACTTCTTACCATTAATGCGACTTCTTGAACGGGTGCGACAGAAAACGAATTGTTGGATTAAAATGCATGAGAATGTTTTATAATTTGAAAGTTTTTTTTAACACTGTGATTACCAGCGGAATTATTCATAACTTATCGTGTTGAGCAATGTCAGCTAAGATTTATCTGAGAGCCAGATGCAGTCATCAAAAGAGCCACATCTGGCTCTAGAGCTATAGGTTCCCTACCCCTGACATAGATGAAGGCTAGCAAAAACCAGCCAACATTAGAGCTAATGGGAGTCGCTCAATTCTGCCTATAAAGACTCAGAAACACATTCAACAATGTTTTATATACATGCTGTAATATAGTAACATTGTAATAATAGTTAATATTTATGTATTTTGCTTATTTTAGTGTACTATGCTAAGCTGCATTGTTAGCTACCTCAAATGTGCCATATTTTAGGAATTAGAAAGCATCAAAAAAGAAAGACATCTGTTTTTGTCTTCCATAAGGATTGCGAATGATTGGAAACATTCCAAAAGAAAAAGTTCAGTTCCCCTTTCAATTGTGAAAAAATAAAGACTGATATGATAAGAGTATCAGATAACATAATATGTAACAATGTTCTAAACAATCTTGTAACTATATTTGCACTCTAAGGACATCAAGTAATTGATATGAAATGTTTAAAGAAAACAAGGTTGTAACAGTATCTCTGCCGGTCCAATATATAATATAGCCTGCAATGCAGGAAGTCTCTTTTCAATCAATCAATCAATGTTTACTTATATAGCCCTAAATCACTAGTGTCTCAAAGGGCTGCACAAACCACTACGACATCCTCGGTAGGCCCACATAAGGGCAAGGAAAACTCACACCCAGTGGGACATCGGTGACAATAATGACCCAGTGGGACGTCGGTGACAATGATGACTATGAGAACCTTGGAGAGGAGGAAAGCAATGGATGTCGAGCGGGTCTAACATGATACTGTGAAAGTTCAATCCATAATGGATCCAACACAGTCGCGAGAGTCCAGTCCAAAGCGGATCCAACACAGCAGCGAGAGTCCTGTTCACAGCGGAGCCAGCAGGAAAACATCCCAAGCAGAGGCGGATCAGCAGCGCAGAGATGTCCCCAGCCGATACACAGGCGAGCAGTACATGGCCACCGGATCGGACCGGACTCCCTCCACAAAGGAGAGTGGGACATAGAAGAAAAAGAAAAGAAACGGCAGATCAACTGGTCTAAAAAGGGAGTCTATTTAAACGCTAGAGTATACAAATGAGTTTTAAGGTGAGACTTAAATGCTTCTACTGAGGTGGCATCTCGAACTGTTACCGGGAGGGCGTTCCAGAGTACTGGAGCCCGAAATGAAAACGCTCTATAGCCCGCAGACTTTTTTTGGGCTTTGGGAATCACTAATAAGCCGGAGTCCTTTGAACGCAGATTTCTTGCCGGGACATATGGTACAATACAATCGGCAAGATAGGATGGAGCTAGACCGTGTAGTATTTTATACGTAAGTAGTAAAACCTTAAAGTCACATCTTAAGTGCACAGGAAGCCAGTGCAGGTGAGCCAGTACAGGCGTAATGTGATCAAACGTTCTTGTTCTTGTCAAAAGTCTAGCAGCCGCATTTTGTACCAACTGTAATCTTTTAATGCTAGACATGGGGAGACCCGAAAATAATACGTTACAGTAGTCGAGGCGAGACGTAACAAACGCATGGATAATGATCTCAGCATCTTTAGTGGACAGAATGGAGCGAATTTTAGCGATATTACGGAGATGAAAGAAGGCCGTTTTAGTAACGCTTTTAATGTGTGCCTCAAAGGAGAGAGTTGGGTCGAAGATAATACCCAGATTCTTTACCGTGTCGCCTTGTTTAATTGTTTGGTTGTCAAATGTTAGAGTTGTATTATTAAATAGAGTTCGGTGTCTAGCAGGACCGATAATCAGCATTTCCATTTTTTTGGCGTTGAGTTGCAAAAAGTTAGCGGACATCCATTGTTTAATTTCATTAAGACACGCCTCCGGCTGACTACAATCCGGCATGTTGGTCAGCTTTAGGGGCATGTAGAGTTGGGTGTCGTCAGCATAACAGTGAAAGCTAACACCGTATTTGCGTATGATGTCACCTAACGGCAGCATGTAGATGCTGAAGAGTGCATGGCCAAGGACCGAACCCTGGGGAACTCCACACGTTACCTTAACGTAGTCCGAGGTCACATTGTTATGGGAGACACACTGCATCCTATCAGTAAGATAAGAGTTAAACCAAGACAGGGCTTAGTCGGACATACCAATTCGTGTTTTGATACGTTCTAATAAAATATTATGATCGACAGTATCGAAAGCAGCGCTAAGATCGAGGAGCAGCAACATAGATGACGCATCAGAATCCATCGTTAGCAATAGATCATTAGTCATTTTTGCGAGGGCTGTCCCCGTGGAGTGATTTGCCCTGAAACCGGATTGAAAGGTTTCACATAGATTGTTAGACGCTAAGTGTTCATTTAACTGCTCCGCAACAATTTTTTCGAGGATTTTTGAAATAAAGGGAAGGTGAGACACCGGTTGGTAGTTTACCATGAGGTCAGGATCGAGGTTAGGTCTTTTAAGAAGAGGATGAATAACCGCTTTTTTGAATGCTAGGGGAACAGTGCCCGAGGAAAGTGATAAGTTTATAATATTTAGCACTGATGGACCTAATAATACAAAGAGCTCCTTGATCAGTTTCCCAGGAAGAGGGTCAAGTAAACATGTTGTTTGTTATATTCCATTTACACGTTGTAACAATTCCTCTAATGTTATTTCCTCAAAACAAGAGAAACTATTTTGGAGGGCAGTATCCGCCGTATATACAATCGTGTCAGTGTTAATAGAACCCCGTTGTAGCTGGGATGCATTGTCTTTAATCTCCTTTCTAATGACTTCAATTTTCTTACTAAAGAATTGCATAAAGTCATCAGCTGAGTGGGTGGAGCTACTGGAAGGAGTCCCTTGTTGGGTTAGCGATGCTACCGTACTAAACAAAAATTTAGGATCGTTTTTATTACGGTGGATGAGATTTGAGTAATATTTAGCTTTAGTTAAGGTAAGCATGCGTTTGTAAGTTATTAAACCATCACTCCATGCTTGATGGTGCACCTCAAGTTTAGTCGTGCGCCATTTGCGTTCCAGCTTTCTGCATAATAATTTCTGAGCTCTAGTTTCTTCTGTAAACCACGGGGTGCGCTTTTTTGGAGCTTTTTTTAACTTTAGCGGTGCTATGTTATCAATGGTTTCGCGCAGGGCGTTGTTAAAGTTGTTAGTGAGGTTATCAATAGAGCCCACATACTTTAGGAATGGTGCCATTACCGAGGGCAGTAGGTCAGCAAGAGTTGTCGTTGTGGCCGTATTAATGTTGCGGCTGCTATAGCAGTTATTATTATTATTAGTTTGACGAACATGCGTCTGAACCTCGAATTTTATAAGGTAATGATCGGACAATACTTTAGTGTACGGGATTATCGTAACTTTGGAAACGGTGATACCCCTGACAAGCACTAGGTCTATCGTATTACCGTTGCGATCAATCAATCAATCAATCAATGTTTACTTATATAGCCCTAAATCACTAGTGTCTCAAAGGGCTGCACAAACCACCACGACATCCTCGGTAGGCCCACATAAGGGCAAGGAAAACTCACACCCAGTGGGACGTCGGTGACAATAACGACTATGAGAACCTTAGAGAGGAGGAAAGCAATGGATGTCGAGCGGGTCTAACATGATACTGTGAAAGTTCAATCCACAATGGATCCAACACAGTCGCAAGAGTCCAGTCCAAAGCGGGTCCAACTCAGCAGAGAGAGTCCCGTTCACAGCGGAGCCACCAGGAAACCATCCCAAGCGGAGGCGGATCAGCAGCGCAGAGATGTCCCCAGCCGATACACAGGCAAGCAGTACATGGCCACCGGATCGGACCGGACCCCCTCCACAAGGGAGAGTGGGACATAGAAGAAAAAGAAAAGAAACAGCAGATCAACTGGTCTAAAAAGGGAGTCTATTTAAAGGCTACAGTATACAAATGAGTTTTAAGGTGAGACTTAAATGCTTCTACTGAGGTGGCATCTCGAACTGTTACCGGGAGGGCATTCCAGAGTACTGGAGCCCGAACGGAAAACGCTCTATAGCCCGCAGACTTTTTTTGGGCTTTGGGAATCACTAATAAGCCGGAGTCCTTTGAACGCAGATTTCTTGCCGGGACATATGGTACAATACAATCGGCAAGATAGGATGGAGCTAGACCGTGTAGTATTTTATATGTAAGTAGTAAAACCTTAAAGTCACATCTTAAGTGCACAGGAAGCCAGTGCAGGTGAGCCAGTACAGGCGTAATGTGATCAAACTTTCTTGTTCTTGTCAAAAGTCTAGCAGCCGCATTTTGTACCAACTGTAATCTTTTAATGCTAGACATGGGGAGACCCGAAAATAATACGTTACAGTAGTCGAGGCGAGACGTAACAAACGCATGGATAATGATCTCAGCGTCTTTAGTGGACAGAATGGAGCGAATTTTAGCGATATTACGGAGATGAAAGAAGGCCGTTTTAGTAACGCTTTTAATGTGTGCCTCAAAGGAGAGAGTTGGGTCGAAGATAATACCCAGATTCTTTACCGTGTCGCCTTGTTTAATTGTTTGGTTGTCAAATGTTAGAGTTGTATTATTAAATAGAGTTCGGTGTCTAGCAGGACCGATAATCAGCATTTCCGTTTTTTTGGCGTTGAGTTGCAAAAAGTTAGCGGACATCCATTGTTTAATTTCATTAAGACACGCCTCCAGCTGACTACAATCCGGCGTGTTGGTCAGCTTTAGGGGCATGTAGAGTTGGGTGTCATCAGCATAACAGTGAAAGCTAACACCGTATTTGCGTATGATGTCACCTAGCGGCAGCATGTAGATGCTGAAGAGTGCATGGCCAAGGACCGAACCCTGGGGAACTCCACACGTTACCTTAACGTAGTCCGAGGTCACATTGTTATGGGAGACACACTGCATCCTATCAGTAAGATAAGAGTTAAACCAAGACAGGGCTAAGTCTGACATACCGATTCGTGTTTTGATACGTTCTAATAAAATATTATGATCGACGGTATCGAAAGCAGCGCTAAGATCGAGGAGCAGCAACATAGATGACGCATCAGAATCCATCGTTAGCAATAGATCATTAGTCATTTTTGCGAGGGCTGTCTCCGTCGAGTGATTTGCCCTGAAACCGGATTGAAAGGTTTCGCATAGATTGTTAGACGCTAAGTGTTCATTTAACTGCTCCGCAACAATTTTTTCGAGGATTTTTGAAATGAAGGGAAGGTGAGACACCGGTCGGTAGTTTACCATGAGGTCAGGATCGAGGTTAGGTCTTTTAAGGAGAGGATGAATAACCGCTTTTTTGAATGCTAGGGGAACAGTGCCCGAGGAAAGTGATAAGTTTATAATATTTAGCACTGATGGACCTAATAATACAAAGAGCTCCTTGATCAGTTTCCCAGGAAGAGGGTCAAGTAAACATGTTGTTTGTTTTATTCCATTTACACGTTGTAACAATTCCTCTAATGTTATTTCCTCAAAACGAGAGAAACTATTTTGGAGGGCAGTATCCGCCGTATATACAATCGTGTCCGTGTTAATAGAACCCCGTTGTAGCTGGGACGCATTGTCTTTAATCTCCTTTCTAATGACTTCAATTTTCTTACTAAAGAATTGCATAAAGTCATCAGCTGAGTGGATGGAGCTACTGGAAGGAGTCCCTTGTTGGGTTAGCGATGCTACCGTACTAAACAAAAATTTAGGATCGTTTTTATTACGGTGGATGAGATTTGAGTAATAATTAGCTTTAGCTAAGGTAAGTATGCGTTTATAAGTTATTAAACCATCACTAAATGCTTGATGGTGCACCTCAAGTTTAGTCGTGCGCCATTTGCGTTCCAGCTTTCTGCATAATAATTGCGATGCGTGGGTACATTTATTATTTGTGTGAGACCACAGCTATCAATTATAGTCTGGAGCGCTACGCACAGTGGGTCTGATGGGGTATTCATATGGATATTAAAGTCCCCCATTATGATTATATTATCTGCGTGTGTCACTAGATCAGCAACGAACTCTGAGAATTCATTGATAAAGTCCAAATAGGGCCCTGGGGGGCGGTAGATAACAGCCAGGTGTAGAGGCAGCGGTGTGACAGACTTCATCAAACGATTTATATTTATTATTTATGTTAGGACTACCCTGCGATAAGGTGGCGACTTGTCCAGGGTGTACCCCGCCTCCCGCCCGATTGTAGCTGAGATAGGCGCCAGCACCCCCCGCCACCCCAAAAGGGAATAAGCGGTAGAAAATGGATGGATGGATGTTAGGACTAAGGTTAAAGTTTTCGTTGTATATTAGTGCGACCCCCCCATCCCTTTTAAGCGGACAGGCAATATGCGCATGTGTAAAGTTAGGAGGACATGCCTCATTAGCGCAAAAAAGTCGTTTGGTTTAAGCCAATCTTTTATTAAAGATTGGCTTAAACCAAAGATTATTAAAGATATTATTCTTCACAATTTCCTAAACACATTTAGTCAGCAATCAAAAATGTGAACAATCATACAGATCCCTAGTTTAGTTGCTTGATGTCACCATAGTTCTATAAATGCAAGTGTTCCCTAGCATGGGAGGAATGAACAAACACTATGTTCCTCGCCAATAGTGTCCCCAGTTGTCAACTCTTAACTTTGACAGTAAGATGTCTAATACTATACACTGGAGTTGTGGACGCTATACCTGAAATCAGTAGTGTGCATTTTAGGTTTATCCTTCAATTTCACCCAAAAGCCGAATATCCATAACTTTTTGTGTGTGTGTGTACCAACACGCATCAAATGTAAATATACATTTGCACATTCATAATTACTTGGAAAAAAAGGATTTTGTATTGTTTCTGTGTCTCTGCTCTCAACTTGATGTAAAAATAGGACAGACGCTGGTGTAAATATTTCTCTTGAGTGTTACTCATTTTGTTTATACTTAGATTTTCAATTTAATAAATTAAATGACCCATTGAGTGTCTTGTTTTGATTGTTTGTTTGCCTCTAAACTCCCATCTTAAGTCTACCAACCACAATGGCAGCACAAGTATTAAATACATATTACTTGACACTAAGCCATGTCTAACAAATATGACTTTAGACTAAGTTATGTCTAACAAGTATTACTTGACACTAAGCCATGTCTAACAAGTATTACAGTACACTAAGTTGTGTCTAACAAGTATTACTGTACACTAATTTAACAAGTATTACTGTACATTAAGTTATGTCTGACAAGTAGTACTGTACACTAATTTAACGAGTATTACTGTACATTAAGTTATGTCTAACAAGTATGACTGTACACTAATTAAACAAGTATGACTGTACATTAAGTTATATTCTAACAAGTATTACTGTACACTAATTTAACAAGTACAACTGTACACTAAGTTATGTCTAACAAGTATGACTGTACACTAAATTAACAATTATGACTGTACATTAATTTACCAAGTATGACTGTACACTAATTTAACAAGTATGACTATACACTAAATTTTGTCTAACAAGTATTACTGTACACTAAGTTGTGTCCAACAAGTATGACTGTCCACTAAGTTATGTCTAACAAGTATTACTGTACACTACTTGTGTGTGAATGTGTGTGTGAATGGGTAAATGTGGAAGTAGTGTCAAAGCGCTTTGAGTACCTTGAAGGTAGAAAAGCGCTATACAAGTACAACCCATTTATCATTTATTTATTTACTTTAACAAGTATGACTATACACTAAATTTTGTCTAACAAGTATGACTGTTCACTAAGTTATGTCTAACAAGTATTACTGTACACTAATTTAATAAGTATTACTGTACACTACTTTATGTCCAACAAGTATTACTGTACACTAATTTAACAAGAATTACTGTACATTAAGTTATGTCTAACCAGTATTACTGTACACTAAGTTATGTCTTACAAGTATGACTGTACACTAATTAAACAAGTATGACTGTACATTAAGTTATATTCTAACAAGTATCACTGTACACTAAGTTATGTCTAACAAGTATGACTGTACACTAATTTAACAATTATGACTGTACATTAATTTAACAAGTATGACTGTACACTAATTTAACAAGTATGTACATTAAGTTATATTCTAACAAGTATCACTGTACACTAATTTAACAAGTACAACTGTACACTAAGTTATGTCTAACAATTATGACTGTACATTAATTTAACAAGTATGACTGTACACTAATTTAACAAGTATGACTATACACTAAATTTTGTCTAACAAGTATTACTGTACACTAAGTTATGTCCAACAAGTATGACAGTCCACTAAGTTATGTCTAACAAGTATTACTGTACACTAATTTAACAAGTATTACTGTACACTACTTTAACAAGTATGACTATACACTAAATTTTGTCTAACAAGTATGACAGTCCACTAAGTTATGTCTAACAAGTATTACTGTACACTAATTTAACAAGTATTACTGTACACTACTTTAACAAGTATGACTATACACTAAATTTTGTCCAACAAGTATGACTGTCCACTAAGTTATGTCTAACAAGTATTACTGTACACTAATTTAATAAGTATTACTGTACACTACTTTAACAAGTATGACTATACACAAAATTTTGTCCAACAAGTATGACTGTCCACTAAGTTATGTCTAACAAGTATTACTGTACACTAATTGAATAAGTATTACTGTACACTACTTTATGTCCAACTAGTATTACTGTACACTAATTTAACAAGAATTACTGTACATTAAGTTATGTCTAACCAGTATTACTGTACACTAAGTTATGTCTTACAAGTATGACTGTACATTAAGTTATGTCTAACAAGTATTACTGTACACTAATGTAACAAGTATGACTGTACACTAATTTAACAAGTATGACTGTACACTAAATTAACAAGTATTACTTTACACAAAGTAATGTCTTACAAGTATGACTGCACACTAATTTAACAAGTACTACTGCACACTAAGTAATGTCTAACAAGTATGACTGTACACTAATTTAACAATTATGACTGCACATTAAGTTATATTTAACAAGCATTACTGTACACTAAATTAACAAGTATTACTGTACACTAATTTAACAAGAATGACTGTACACTAATTTAACAATTATGACTGTACACTAAATTTTGTCTAACAAGTATTACTGTACACTAAGTTATGTCCAACAAGTATGACTGTACACTAATTTAACAAGTATGACTGCACACTAAGTTATGTCTAACAAGTATGACTGTACATTAATTTAGCAAGTATGACTGTACACTAAATTAACAAGTATTACTGTACACTAAGTAATGTCTTTCAAGTATGACTGTACACTAATTTAACAAGTATGACTGCACATTAAGTTATATTTAACAAGCATTACTGTACACTAAATTAACAAGTATTACTGTACACTAATTTAACGAGTATTACTGTACACTAAGTTATGTCTAACAAGTATTACTGTACACTAAGTAATGTCTTACAAGTATGACTGTACACTAATTTAACAAGTATGACTGCACATTAAGTTATATTTAACAAGCATTACTGTACACTAAATTAACAAGTATTACTGTACACTAATTTAACGAGTATTACTGTACACCAAGTTATGTCTAACAAGTATTACTGTACACTAATTTAACAAGTATTACTGTACACAAAGTTATGTCTAACAAGTATTACTGTACACAAAGTTATGTCTAACAAGTATTACTGTACACTAATTTAACAAGTTTTACTGTACACAAAGTAATGTCCAACAAGTATTACTGTACACCAATTTAACAAGTATTACTGTACACAAAGTTATGTCTAACAAGTATTACTGTACATTAAGTTATGTCTAACAAATATTACTGTACACTAAGTAATGTCCAACAAGTATTACTGTACACCAATTTAACAAGTATTACTGTACACAAAGTAATGTCTAACAAGTGTGACTGTACACTAATTTAACAAGTTTTACTGTACACTACTTTATGTCCAACAAGTATGACTGTACACTAATTTAACAAGAATTACTGTACATTAAGTTATGTCTAACAAGTATGACTGTACACTAATTTAACAATTATGACTGTACATTAAGTTATGTCTAACAAGTATGACTGTACACTAATTTAACAATTATGACTGTACATTAAGTTATGTCTAACAAGTATGACTGTACTGTACATTAATTTAACAAGTATGACTGTACTCTAAATTAACAAGTATTACTGTACACTAAGTAATGTCTTACAAGTATGACTGCACACTAATTTAACAAGTATGACTGCACATTAAGTTATATTTAACAAGTATTACTGTACACTAAATTAACAAGTATTACTGTACACTAATTTAACAAGTATTACTGTACACTAAGTTATGTCTAACAAGTATTACTGTACACTAAGTAATGTCCAAAAGGTATGACTGTACACTAATTTAACAAGTACGACTGTACACTAATTTAACAAGTTTTACTGTACATTAAGTTATGTCTAACAAGTATTACTGTACACTAATTTAACAAGTATGACTGTACACTAATTGAAGAAGTATTACTGTACACTAAGTTATGTTCATTACAAGACAAAGTGCTTGATATTCATACATGTACAGTAAGTAATATGCCAACATGAGCTTTATTGCTTCCTCTTCCTTGTATGAACACAGAGTGTTGAGCTGCACACAATGTGGCAGACTTGAATGGATGTATAATAACCATGATCCTGTTGATATTAACAATGTATTCCACGGGACACCAGGGAGAAACAGCAGCAATATGTTTGCACTAGTCAAAGATCCTCTAACAGGAGGAATACTGTTAGGTTTTTCAAGAATCTGCTGGAAAAATCTGTCATGGATCCTTTTATATAATAGGACAACTCTTCTGCTGGAAAACAATGTCATTATAGATCCTCTATATAATAGGACAACTCTTAAAGAAATCTTTAACATCAATATATATGGAACATGTCCACAAAAATGTTAGTTGTCAACACTGAATATAGCATTGTTGTATTTTTTTCTCACAGTTTATGAATTTACATTCATATTTTGTTGAAGTATTATTCAATAAATATATTTAAAAAGGATTTTTGAATTGTTGGTATTTTTAGAATATTTAAAAAAAATCTCACGTACCCCTTGGCATACCTTCAAGTACCCCCAGGGGTACAGAACCACTGCTCTATATAATAGGACAACTCTTCTACCGGAAAACACACTTAAGTGTTGTCCCATGAAAAGATGGACTTTACATGCAGATGTACTGAACAAGTGTTGACTCAGCAGTATATTTACTTAAAGGCCTACTGAAACCCACTACTACCGACCACGCAGTCTGATAGTTTATATATCAATGATGAAATATTAACATTGCAACACATGCCAATTCGGCCAGTTTAGTTTACTAAATTGCAATTTTAAATTTCCCGCGGAGTTTCCTGTTGAAAACGTAGCGGAATGATGCCGCGTGTTTGTGACGTTATTGGTTGGAGGGGACATATCAGCCCAGCACTACTCACAGCTAAAAGTCGTCTCTTTTCATCGCATAATTACACAGTATTTTGGACATCTATGTTGCTGAATCTTTTGCAATTTGTTCAATTAATATTGGAGACTATAAAGAATAATGCTGTTGGTGGAAAGCGGTGGATTGCAGCTGCCTTTAGCACCGAGACCCAGCCGGTGTTTCTTTGAAGCTTTTAACACAGAGCAGTCAAGCGAACATGTTTCTCTACGTCAACAAGCAAGTTTTTGGATGGGAAAATTGTGATATTAAGTCGGCTCTTACCAGAGACTTGAGTGGATTACGCGACCTCATCCTGCAGCTCAAAAAGGCAGCTGTGATCTTGGCTCCTCGGCTTCTCTTAGAGACACTGGCGTTCACCGCAGCCATCCGACTTTCAGGTATGACTTTATAATCTCACTAAAATACTATTAACACAATAAGCAGATAAGGGATTGTCCAGAATTATCCTGGTAAATGTGTCTAATTACATCTGAAACTCTCCCACTGCCGCCGCCTGGGGCCGTCGCCTTTTCTTTTTTAGTGCTTCACTCTAACTTTCCTCATCCACGAATCTTTCATCCTCGCTCAAATTAATGGGGAAATCGTTGCTTTCTCGGTCCGAATTGCTCTTACTGCTGGTGGCTCACATTATAAACAATGTGAAGATGTGAGGAGCCCTCACACCGGTGACGTCACGCGCACATCGTCTGCTACTTCCGGTACAGGCAAGGCTTTTTTATTAGCGACCAAAAGTTGCGAACTTTAGTGATTACTATAGTGATTCTCAAACTATAGTATGGGCTCCATCTAGTGGTACGCCAAATAATCGCTTGATTGAA
Source organism: Nerophis ophidion (assembly GCF_033978795.1). Lineage (NCBI taxonomy): Eukaryota > Metazoa > Chordata > Actinopteri > Syngnathiformes > Syngnathidae > Nerophis > Nerophis ophidion. The sequence continues at coordinate 22,257,042 of NC_084632.1, read as the reverse complement.
TTACGGTGTTAATTTATAATACTATAATACCTACTCAGTGGCCGAGTGGTTAGAATGTCCGCCCTGAGATCGGTAGGTCGTGAGTTCAAATCCCAGCCGAGTCATACCAGAGACTATAAAAATGGGACCCGTTACCTCCCTGCTTGTCACTCAGCATTAAGGGTTGGAATTGGGGGTTAAATCACCATAAATGATTCCCGGGCACTGCACTGCTGCTGCTGCTCACTGCTCCCCTCACCTCCCAGGGGGTGATCAAAGGTGATGGGTCAAAAGCAGAGAATAATTTCGCCACATCTAGTATGTGTGTGACAATCATTGGTACTTTAACTTTTTAACTTAATAATACTCAAACACAATGTTACTGTTCAAACTGTGTGTAATGTAACAGTGGACAAAAATATTTAAATAAACTTGTTAAACAAAACCTCTGCCTTGTTTTTAATAGTCATGTTTTTAATCATGTATTTTGATGTTATGGTGGTAATTGGAGAGCCAAGTGTTTTCTGAGTTGGTACTTGGTGAAAAAAGAACCACCGCCATAGGTCATTTGTAAGAAGACAACACTTGTTAAAAGTTGCATCAAACTATGAACACGTTTAAAAAATATATCAAAAAGTTGTATTGAAACCAATATTGGTAACATATGCACGCATTTTGATTGATGGGTCTTTTTTACTTACATTATCTGAAGCAGAAGAAAAGCAACAATTTCAACATTCAATACTTATTGCTGCGAAAATCCTTCTCACTGTTTTGCAAGTGTTGGCCCTGCGATGAGGGGGCGACTTGTCCAGGGTGTGCACCCCCTTCCACCCGATTGTAGCTGAGATAGGGACCAGCGCCCCTCGCGACCCCAAGAGGGAATAAGCGGTAGAAAATTGGATGGATGGATGGACTTAAATTCCTATATGGAACAGGTCTTTTATTCTAGTAGGTCTTTTAAAAACTAGGAATTACTTTACAAAGCCACTTTATTCTTTAAATATCCATCTTAATGAAAATGTCATCAATTTAAATTAAAATATCAAGTTGAAGGCTTTTCACAGCGGATTAGAAAAGAGATAACTGGATGAATTAATTATAAATAATTACAATTAATTATAAATAATTATTTTTTAAATAGTTTGAAAGCACCAATTGACTTATGAGTCATTTCCTCATCACATTAAAGTAGAGTAAAATCACTCCCAGCTAAAAAATAAAGTACAAACGTGCATCTTTTGATGTGCAGGACAGCAAGTGCCACGTTTAACTGAACAGTCCTTCTGCTGTAATTAATCAAGCAGAACATGAAAAGGCTGACATAGCCGAGCGGGAAGAGGAAAAAGTCCGGCCGCGGAGAAAGCCAAAAAGACGTAGACAGACAATTCTGCAGGCGTTCCAGCACAGCAAATGTCGTCAGCGACCAGCAACCGGGAAAGAAGGGTGACAAGTTCAACAAAGAAACATAAATATTTGATCAAGGCCAGATTGACAGGGGAACAAAAGCCACAACAGTGGTCGCCCCAAGACGGCTCCTTTCTCACCGCCGAGGAAGAGACCTGCGTCAGTAACTGTCTCCAAATACTTTTGGGTAGACTTTTCTGAAGTGTCTGAACTCACCTCATTGAGGAACAAATCACTAGTGTGAATACACCACTGTTGTTATTTAGCCTTTGGAACACCAGTTACACTTTTATGATTTTCACTTCACACATCATAGAAGCGATGGAGGAAAATATTGGTTATGTTTCCATTCATGTCACGTGATCATTAAATAAATGTGAATTATTTTAGATATCAGATTAATTGATTGATCTGTTTTAAATATATCAATAAAGGTCTCCAAAGTGCGGCCAGGGGGTATTTTGAGGCCCACAGCTTGTTTTTTAATTGGCCCGCGACACATTCTGCAGACCAAATAAATACAACCAGAATTACAACATCATGCAAAATAAATAAAAAATTAAACTGGCCCAAATCCCCCAAAAATGACAACAAGATAGAGAAAAAGAAGAAGCTTATCCACTATGTGTCCGCACAGACTGCAAAGGCGGACGCATACAAATTTGAGGACTTATGCAGATCCCAAATACAGATCAGCAGGTACCAGAAGGTAAGAAAAGTTTCTTTTGCATAATATTGCGAAACAAAACGCCAGATAATACATCTTATCTCATACACACACCATAATAATACTTGTATGTTGAAGCACAGTACAATCCATCAAGCGGTGCGGCTTCAAGCAATCAATTAATCAATCAAACGTTATTTTTAAATTGCTTTTCATACATAAAAGAAATGCAACGCAAAGTGCTTTACAAAGTTAAAACAATACTACATTAGGAGCACTGTCAGGTTTTGAGAAAATGAAAGGATTTTAAGTGCGCCATATAGTCCGAAAAATATGGGAATCGAGCTAAAATTAAATAAGTGCCCACACCAGTGTAAGGGGGAGGCACATGGCGTAAGAACAATAGTCGAATTCGAGAAAGTGCAGGGATACTTGGACTCCACATGTAGGTGTGAAAATACAAAAAATATTAACTATATTAACTACATTAACTATTTGGGACATCAGACAAATTTAGTGCATGGAAACGTAGTGATTGTCCTGTAATAACATTTTAAGATGCGGTAAGTTTATAAGAGTGCTAAATCCCTCAAAAAGGTTTGACTTGGCAATAAAGCAAAAAAAAAGTAATTAAATACTTTATCTGATCATTTATTACACTAATTTGCTTTGTTACCTATTGCATGTTTTGTTTACATAATTTAGCATAAATTGATTGACATATATTGTATTGTTTTTTTATCGTATCTAATAATGTGGCACCTCACCGCTCACGTCTTCTGTATGCAACCCAGGCTGAAAATAATTTGGATACACGTGCAATAACTAAATCAATTGAAAATATTAATTCGAATACATTTTGAACTACACCAAAAATCAAGACTTAATTTTCGTATTGCTTATCATTTTAAAAAATGGCATACTGTACATTTTGTTTTTGTCTACTTTATGGCACTGTATAGTATAGTAAAAAGCCATTGATTAAAATATATTAAAGACCTACTGAAATGAGATGTTCTTATTTAAACGGGGATAGCAGGTCCATTCTATGTCATACTTGATCATTTCGCGATATTGCCATATTTTTGCTGAAAGGATTTAGTAGAGAACATCCACAATAAAGTTTGCAACTTTCGGTGCTAAGAGAAAAGCCCTGCCTCTACCGGAAGTCGCAGACAACGACGTCACAAGTGTGGGGGCTCCTCACATATTCACATTGATTTTAATGGGAGCCTACAACAAAAAGTGCTATTCGGACCGAGAAAACAACAATCCATCCATCCATCCATTTCTACCGCTTATTCCCTTTCGGCAATTTCCCCATTAATTTGAGCGAGGATGAAAGATGTGTGTTTGAGGATATTGATAGCGACGGACTAGAAATGTTTTTTTTAAAAAGTTAAAAAAATAAAAACGCGATTGCATTGGGACGGATTCCGATGTTTTTAGACACATTTACTAGGATAATTCTGGTAAATCCCTTATCTTTCTATTGTGTTGCTAGTGTTTTAGTGAGTTTAACAGTACCTGATAGTCGAAGGGGTGTCTCCACGGGTGTCTTGACGCTAATGTCTCGGGGGAGTCGACGGCAGCTATGGACGGCACAAGCTCAGCTTTTCTCCGGTAAGAAACGACGTTTTAACCACAAATTTCTCACCGAAACCTGCAGGTTGAAATTCTGTCGTGATTCTGATCCATAGTAAAGTTTCACCTCCAGGAATGGCTAAAGGCTAAAGCTTCCCAACTCCATCTTTCTACTTTGACTTCTCCAATATTAATTGAACAAATTGCAAAAGATTCGGCAACACAGATGTCCAAAATACTGTGTAATTATGCGGTTAGAGCAGACGACTTTTAGCTGTATGTGTGTGCAGCGCTCATACGTCCTAAAAACCTGTGACGTCTTGCGTACACGTCATCATTACACGACATTTTCAAGACGAAACTCCCGGGAAATTTAAAATTGCAATTTAGTAAACTAAAAAGGCCGTATTGGCATGTGTTGCAATGTTAATATTTCATCATTGATGTATAAACTATCAGACTGCGTGGTGGGTAGTAGTGGGTTTCAGTAGGCCTTTAATAGTTCTGCCTGTAATTTATATGAAAATGCTGGTGTTGTACCAACCGTACTATAACATTCAGTCCAGCTCAATCATAAAATAATTTTAAAGCAAAACAATTTTAATAAAGCACAATACCATCCTTCCATTTTCTACCGCGTGTCCCTTTTTGGGAAAGCTGGAGGAGCTGGTGCCTATCTCAGCTGTATTCAGGCGGAATGCGGTGTACACCCTGGACAAGTTGCCACCTCATCACAGGGCCAACACAGATAGACAGACAACATTCACACTCACATTCACACACTAGGGCCAATTTAGTGTTGCCAATCAACCTATCCCCAGGTGCATGATAACTCTTGCTTCCAAACTTACTAACAGGCACATGCACAGATAGATCTCTAGTGGTAGTTAGTGTCCTTTCTGCTGTAGCCCCTTTCTTCTTTATTCATTCATTTAAAAATAAAACATACTCTCTGTAATCAATTTCAAAAATATTTTTTGATATATGACGGGGTATATTTGAGTACTTGATAAAAAAGTTCTTCCTCAAACTGTTTGACAATGCTCCCAAGACCCTTCTCCTCATGAAGTGCTAAAACATAAATACATTTATAAATCTAATATTTTCACAGCTACAACATACAAAATAATTTACGATCTTCTGAACACATTTTTCAACACTATGAGAGACCTTTATACTTTAAATAACATCCTTTAGTCACTTTTACACTCTTTAAATCCAATATTGCAACTGTGGTACACAGGCTCCATCTAGTGGTCTGCCAAAGAACCACATGATTAAAGTACAGTGTTTTATTTTCCTAGATTCATACCAAGTGTAACAATACACACAGCTTGAGCAGCTGTGTGTCATGGTACAGTGGACACAAATATTAATAAATATACTTGTTAAATAAAACATCTGCCTTGTTTTTATGAGGACTTAGGACTACAATGCTACTACTGTATTTTAATGTTTGTCATTATGGTAGTACTTGGAGATCTGAGTTTTTTCAGAGGTGGTACTTGGTGAAAAAAGTTTGAGGTCCACTGCAATATAACAATGCTGCCAGAGCCTGAGCCAATCAGTGGCCATGATACTGAACAGAGTAATCTGATTGGTTTGGTCTCAATTAGTGGCCCATACTACTGTAGTATTGATATTTTCAGTTTATTTAGTTCATTGCAATAATGACAATAAAAACTCTATTCTCTATTCTATTCTAAAATGTATAAAAAATGGTGAAACTGCACTATTTGACAACTAATAATAATTTAATTATTCATTTTCACCACGGGTGCCATTTTTTTCTGGCTATATCACCATAACCCAAAATAATTGTGCATGTACCTGATTACTAATGTAATATGCACATAAAACACAAGTAAATTTAAAGTTCATAAGCAGCAGAATATGAAGGAATAGTTATCAACTGATGCTTTCAGGTAGTGGCAAAGTTCAAAGAAAATCTGATTCTTTAATCAGTCAGCACATATAATCATTAAACAAGACAAGTACACGTTTGACTTAAATAGAATGCTGTATTTCATACGGGATGAGAACAGAAAAGCATGTTCCGATTGAACAAAATAGAATTTCGAGTGTGTGACCTTGCACTGCTGTAAATTTAGTTTGAAGGGACCCAAGGGCCTAATCTCCAGCTATCACAGGCTGTGACATTGTTTTTTTGAAACCTGGGTTGTGTTCTTTATAGACCACAAAGCCTGGCATGGTACCAAGCTTTTATGCCTTTACTTCCCTCTAGAAGTAACAAGAATGCAGCTCAGTTGAATATCTTAAATATGATTATTATTGCTAAATGAATTACTCACATGGAGCTGCGGTCCTCTTGACTATTTGCCAATGCAGAAGTCTTTGAAGATGATATCCAGGATCTCCTCCGGTCCGATCTTTCCAGTGATCCTGCCCAGGCTGGTGAGTGCCAATCGGACGCCCTCTGCTGCCAGAGCGAGGTCGAGGTCACGGTATCGCTGGTACTGATCCAGGGCGGCGACACAGTGTTGCAGGTGGGCCCTGTGGCGTGCCTGGGTCAGGGTGGGGGCATCAGACAGGGGATTTCCACACCTAAACGAAAGGAAGTTTGATATCAAGCTGGGGCTATATGTGACTTTTTTTTTTATTTAAATCCTCTATTTATAACACGGTCATATACTGTATATGTATTTACCTCATGCAGGGAGCAAATCTATTTATACAACATGCCCAATATCCTCAAATAGTTGCTGTGTTTCCATTAATCGAGGAAATTTTAATTAAATTGGTCCTGTTTGCTGTTAAAGGAGAACTGCAATTTTTTAGAATTTTCTCGTTATATACGACAAGAACACTTACATCTTTTTTTATGCATTTTAAATCGTATATTAACACTAGCAAACGTCAGTTAAAAATGGACCTAATGGGAGTCACTCTATTCCCTCTGAAAAACATCCAAAAGCCTCCATCATTGTTTTACGTACAAGCTGTAAGTACAGTCGCGGTCAAAAGTTTACATACACATGTCATGAACATGTCATGGCTGTCTTGAGTTTCCAATAATTTCTACAAATCTTATTTTTTTGTGATAGAGTGATTGGAGCACAACGTTGTTGGTCACAAAAAACATTCATGAAGTTTGGTTATTTTATTAAATTATTATGGATCTACTGAAAATGTGACCTAATCTGCTGCGTCAAAAGTATACATTCACAAATGTTAATATTCGGTTACATGTCCCTTGGTAAGTTTCACTGCAATAAGGCGCTTTTGGTAGCCATCCACAAGCTTCTAGTTGAATTTTTGACCACTCCTCTCGACAAAAATTGGTGCAGTTTAGCTACATTTGTTGGTCTTCTGAATTGGACTTGTTTCTTCAGGATTGTTCACACGTTTAAGTCAGGACTTTGGGATAAAACCAACCTCCGATGAATTCGGAGGTAATCCTCCTTTTTCGTTATGGCACAGCTGAAAATAGTTTGTGTGTCTTATAAATTATAATGACAATATCGCTAATACTTAATATTCAGGTCACGAGCTGTAAATGCAGCATTGTTGGTGGTTTTTCAATGTCTTTTTAGACAGCTTTATGGCCAGAATAGTTTCTCCCATTAGCTGCATTGTGAGCCATCTTGTATTTGCCATATTTGAGTTAGAATGCATAAAATGACAAACATATTTGTTTTTGTCTTTCATAGGGTTTGTGAATGATAGGCAAAACTCCCCTTTGAAAAAGTTAGCTTTTATTTTTTTAATTTGTGTTTCTTAATCATCACCGGCATTTAATTTAGGCATTTCTGGGAACAAAACACATTGAAATCAATACTGCAGACTCACAGTGTCTTGACTCGGTTGTGCAGTGTTGTGAGGAAGGCTTGAAGTCCTTCATTAGTGTGACAGGACATCACACACACAGGAAGCCCAGATATGCAGCCCAGCTCCTTTTTCAGCATTTGTCCCTGCTCCTCAGGCAGCAGGTCCACCTTATTCAGGACAAGAAGGCACCTGTCAGACTGTAATGCTGGATGCAAAAAGGAAGGGAAATGGGAAGGAATCACATAATGTCTGTAAAATGTACAACTAGTTCATTTGGATACTGTACCGGTGTGAATGTGCTCCTGAGTGGACAGGAAACTTCCCAAGTGGTCCTGAAGAAAGGCTGCAGCTTGCTGGACATCCATGGGGAGGCGACTGCAATCGACGACCACCAAAGTCAAGTCTGCTTGCTCAACTCTGGAGAAAACAAAGACAACACAGCTTTCTAAAATTAATTGCTACACTATCAACAAAAAACATGTATTAATGTATTAGCAAAAGTATACCTCCTAATTGTATAAACCAGGGGTGTCCAAAATGTTTCCACTGAGGGCCACATACGGAAAAATTAAACCATGCAGGGGCCATTTTGATATTTTTCATTTTCAAACCATAACAAAATATATGGATTCTTTTATTTGAGCTTTAGGACTCCCAGGGACTATGGAGGGCCTCCGTCATTAACATGTTAAAAATAAGTCAAATTATTATTTTCATTTTTTATGTAACGCTTACAGTAAATCTCTATATCAACTTCAGGTTGATATAAAGTTGGAAAAAAAAAAAAAGGTTTTATGCCTTTTCAGTCAAAGACAACTTTGTTTTTTTATAGTAAAACTGAAATATGCAGTATTTCCCCCATTGCCCAAAACATTCAGAAAGCAATGTTTGATCTGAAGTAATTGGAGCCCTAAAAATATCAAAAATACAGGACGCCATTGATTGAAATGTATTATTATTTCTGAGTAGTCACAGTGAAAAAATAAAGAAAATCCCACTAAATATCTTTGGGATCCAAAAGGTCCCCCAGTCAAAAAGTGATACATTTTCATTATTTTTTGTTTTACTTTCAACACTTAAGTTACGAGATCAATTTCAGATACATCTGTCCATTTTACGTTTGAACTATTATTTTGTTGGTTTTATGCTCTTTTGTCAAACACTGTTTTTATATGGCAACCACACAATATATGCACATAATATTTTCCACATAAAACATTATAACATGAAATATTTGAAGTAATTGGAGCCTTAAATAGGTCAATAATCATTACAAAAAAATATTTTTATTTTTATTTTTTTTTAGCATTGTAATAAGAGCAAAATAAGACAAAAGAAAAACAAAGAGCCTGCATGGCAGCTTTGTGTCAACTTTGCAACTTTTCCCTGTTAGATCTCACCTCATTCTACTTTTTTTAGTGTTTATTTTTTTATTTTTGCAATAGCATTTCCAAAATGTGTGGCGGGGCACTAAACAATTAGCTGCGGGCCGCAAATGGCCCCCGGCCCGCATTTCGGACACCCCTGGTATAATCCATACCTTCTGCAGTGTTCTGTACATATGCATGAAGGTAGCTTTATATTGTCTTCAAAAGTGTCCAATAAGACCAGAAATAATTGCTTAACTCGTCATTTTTCTGACGGAGAATCTAAAGGGGTCTGAATACTTGCTAAATATGCTAAGTTGGCAACACTGGTCCTTCCTGCTGCATTTTTTTTATTCTCTGGCAGACCATGTGCGTATGAGCAGTGTTAAAAAGCAGAGTTACCATGCCATCTACTCAACAAAGTTGGAACAAGGCTTGCAACGATTTAAACAATTTGAAAAAATATTCAATGTTCATTGCGTTTATATTCTTACGGCCTAACACGGTCCTGGCCCTATGATAAAAAAAACACCCTATGGCCCTTTGGTTAAAAAACACTGCCTTATACATCAATCTAAGTTTAGATGACAAATACACAATGGATATAGGTACTACGGTATCATAACAAGGGACTATTATATAAAAATATGTTAAAGTGTAAATTGACAATCTTTTGCAGCAGTGATAAAAGTACATATAAACACTTAATTGTATTAATTTAACTTAAGATAGTAAATGCTATTAACCAACCACATTCTGTTCTGCAGTAATGTAGGAAGAAGGGGTAAAATGTAAAGAAAGCAAAACATACTATAAATACTTTATATTTACTCTATACATACACTAAAGTTCATTTACAATGTTTTAAACTTGAAAATACAACATTTAAAATCAGGCACTATGAATGAATCTTGGAAAAAACAGACTTTGGCTGCATGTATTTGTTCTGAATAAAATAAAATAAAAAAAGAGTCTTGTCTTAGTTAAAGCCTGCTGAATAATCTCTTAAAGTTTGTCTGGATAATTCAAACCAGTCAATTCGTATTTCCATTAAAAATAAATTCCACAGGAACAATATTGTCCAAGGTTGCTTCCTTTGTGCATCCGCCAGCCCCACCCCTGGTGCACCTCCATCCCATGTGAGGAGGTAGTAGCAGCAGCAACGGCAGCAGCGGATGCTTGTACTTACCACATCCTTCCTGTAGTGACCCAGGTCACAAGTGTGACCTGGGCATGCACACAAAGTTTTTCTATACAACGCAAACTGCACGCCCTTCCTATACAAACTGCAGCTTCCCTCAACATAAATATTGAAAATAGCTTTACTGTCTTATTTGTCTTTAGATGACATTATTTTTTTATTTAGTTTGTCAGGCTTGTCTCTCAAGGTGCCAGAGGCTTGAAATGAAATGCAAATGTTATTTTACATAATAGACTGTAATCAGGAAAAATATTAGCGGGAAAGTCCAGCAAAAGCTGATTTGTTTAGGAAATTAAATACAGTGGGGCAAAAAAGTATTTAGTCAGCCACCGATTGTGCAAGTTCTCCCACTCAAAATGATGACAGAGGTCAGTAATTTTCATCATAGGTACACTTCAACTGTGAGACAGAATGTGAAAAAAAATCCAAGAATTCACATTGTAGGAATTTTAAAGAATTTATCTGTAAATTATGGTGGAAAATAAGTATTTGGTCAACCATTCAAAGCTCTCACTGATGGAAGGAGGTTTTGGCTCAAAATCTCACGACACATGGCCCCATTCATTCTTTCCTTAACACGGATCAATCGTCCTGTCCCCTTAGCAGAAAAACAGCCCCAACTCGGGCATGATGTTTCCACCCCCATGCTTCACAGTAGGTGTTGTGTTCTTGGGATGCAACTCAGTATTCTTCTTCCTCCAAACACGACGAGTTGAGTTTATACCAAAATGGGTACATGGATGATACAGCAGAGGATTGGGAGAACGTCATGTGGTCAGATGAAACCAAAATAAAACTTTTTGGTATAAACTCAACTCGTCGTATTTGAAAGAAGAAGAATACTGAGTTGCATCCCAAGAACACCATACATACTGTGAAGCATGGGGGTGGAAACATCATGCTTTGGGGCTGTTTTTCTGCTAAGGGGACAGGACGATTGATCCGTGTTAAGGAAAGAATGAATGGGGCCATGTATCGTGAGATTTTGAGCCAAAACCTCCTTCCATCAGTGAGAACTTTGAATGGTTGACCAAATACTTATTTTCCACCATAATTTACAAATAAATTCTTTAAAATTCCTACAATGTGAAATACTGGATTTTTTTTTCACATTCTGTCTCCCACAGTTGAAGTGTACCTATGATGAAAATTACAGACCTCTGTCATCATTTTAAGTGGGAGAACTTGCACAATCGGTGGTAGACTAAATACTTTTTTGCCCCACTGTATAATTAAGGAAACCATTTTAAGAGCAGCATTGTAATTGAATTTGTGTCAAGATAACAGCTTACCATACTGATCGTACACAGAACATTTTTGAGTTAATTTAGAACATATATTTTTGGTTTGCTTTCTTCATCTGAATGTTAAAAATGCATATGGGGTGATGTGGATTTATTTTAAAGTCTACAATGGGGATTTATTACATTGCAGATTTGTTTCATTTGTTGTAACATTTTTGCCTTAAATTATGCATTTTTAAGCATTCAAATGGCTAAATGCATAAAAACCTCAATACTACAGTAGTACTGGCCATAGAGAAGACCAAACCAATCACAGCCTGCCGTTAAGTATCGTGGCCACTGATTGGTTAAGTCATAGGAACCATTACGATATAGGATTAAAAGAGTGTCAAGGTGACTTAAGGCCGTATTACTTCATGTCTCGGGCTATAATAATATTGAAAAACACATTTTGAAGGTAATTAACAGTTTTATATGTTCTGGTTATGGAAATATTATCATTAATGATTTCAGCTTCGAGCGGCACGGTTAACAGAGGGGTTAGTGCATATAGCTCACAATACGAAGGTCCTGAGTAGTCCTGGGTTCAATCCCGGGCTCGGGATCTTTCTATGTGGAGTTTGCATGTCCTCCCCGTGACTGAGTGGGTTCCCTCCGGGTACACCGGCGTCCTCCCACTTCCAAAGACATGCACCTGGGGATAGGTTGATTGGCAACACTAAAATTGGCCCTAGTGTGTGAATGTGAATGTGAATGTTGTCTGTCTATCTGTGTTGGCCCTGCGATGAGGTGGCGACATGTTCAGGGTGTACGTCGCCTTCCACCCGATTGTAGCAGAGATAAGCACCAGCGCCCCCAAAGGGAAAAAGCGGTAGGAAATGGATGGATGGATTTCAACATCACGGAAATTAATTAATTACGGTTAAGTCCGTATCCATTAAACAACAACTAACAAGGAAGACTGTATAAGAATACATTTTTGTTTCATCAGACCAGAGAATTTAGTTTCTCATGATCTGAGAGTCTTTCAGGTGCATTTTGGCCAACTTTATACGCAGACATGGCGTCCGCTTGCTGCAGAGATTGGTGGATAGCTGCACAGATGGTTGTCCTTTCGGAAGGTTTTCCTCTCTCCACAGAGGAATGCTGTAGCTCTGACAGAACGACCATCGGGTTCTCTGTCACCTCCCTGACTAGACTAAGACGAATGCAGCAATGTACAGAGATATCCTGGATGATGTACAGATACATCCTGGATGAAAACCAACACTTCCCATCCAACCTGATGGAGCTTGAGAGGTTCTTCAAAGAGGAATGAGCTAAACTGCCCAAACATAGGTGCCCCAAGCTTATCCTATTCAAAAAGGCTGTGATTGCTGCCAAAGGTGCATCAACAAAGAATTGAGCAAAAGCTGTGAATTCCTATGTACATGTGATTTTTTTTTTTGATAAAGCTACAAAATAAAAATAAAAAAATAAAAAAAACTTTCACATTCTCATAATGGGGTATTGGTTCTCATAGTCATCATTGTCACCGACGTCCCACTGGGTCATTATTGTCACCGATGTCCCACTGGGTGTGAGTTTTCCTTGCCCTTATGTGGGCCTACCGAGGATGTCGTAGTGGTTTGTGCAGCCCTTTGGGACACTAATGATTTAGGGCTATATAAGTAAACATTGATTGATTGATTGATTGTCTGTAGAATTTTGAGGACAAAATAAATGTACTCCATTTTGAAATAAGGAAGTAACATAACAAAATGTAGAAAAAGTGAAGCTCTGTGAATACTTTCCGGATGCACTGTATGTCTGGGACATGACAAACCGCAACAAAGCAATAACCCGTATTAATGTACTTGTTACTCTCCTGTTAATATCTGCTAACGTGGTTCCAATACCACTTCTGTTGAAGTGAACTAATCAGTGATTTATTCTTCTGTTGTTTTAAGCTCGCTTAGTGTCAATATGTTTCCTTAATGTCTGCTGCTCTTTTGCTAAACGTGTCGCATTATAGCCTCTTTCTTCAGTTCCACCGTGATATTAAAACCTGTTAGGAATTTAGTTTGTTCGTCACAAAGGAGGTGAACTTTGAGGGGTCGCTTTGCACTGCGTATCGACGTACACAAACAGTTAACAGTAGCATCTAGCACTATCATTGTCTTTCAACAAAAGGACCATGCTGCAAGGTATGAGCCATTTTGTTTTGTTCAACATTGAAAGGCATTGATTGGCATCTGGCAATCACAGAAAATGGCCAATAATAATCTGTAACAGATTTATTGGAACACCACTAGTGGCATCTTTTTCCTCAGTGCACGGCCATCTTATCATGACGCAAGGTAAATAGATAGATAGATAGATAGATAGATAGATAGATAGATAGATAGATAGATAGATAGATAGATAGATAGATAGATAGATAGACAGATAGTACTTTATTGATTCCTTCAGGAAAGTTCCTTCAGGAAAATTAAAATTCCAGCAGCAGTGTACAGATTTGAAATCAATTTAAAAAAGTAAAAAGGAAATAATGGGGGTTTAAATGGAAACAAAATAGAGAAATATTGCAATAAGAAAAAAAATAAAAAGCAACAATGAGAATAAAAATATAACAGTAAAATAAGAACATAACAAGAGAAACTAGGCATTAGTGACCATGTTATGAAAAAGTATTGCACTGTTATTGTTTCACATCCCCTGTCATCCCAGTACCCCCCGCACCCCTCCCCAGAGAGGAGTTGTACAGTCTAATAGCGTGTGGGATAAAGGAGATTTTTAGTCTATTAGTCCTGCACTTGCGATGAAGCAGTCTAGCACTTGATGACTTAGTCGACGAATCATACCAATCATACGAATCATGTCGATTTGCCCTTTTCTTGCCATGACCTGCCATGTTCCCTACAATGCTGCCTCCATAAACAACGTAATAGACACTTCTGATTGGCTAGAATTGCCGTACATTACTCATTGTTGCGTTTGCAAGGGGACATAATTTGTATTAGATCAGTGGTTCTCAACCTTTTTTCAGTGATTGTGAAGTGAAGTGAATTATATTTATAAAGCGCTTTTCTCGAGTGACTCAAAGTGTTTTACAAAGTGAAACCCAATATCTAAGTTACATTTAAACCAGTGTGGGTGGCACTGGGAGCAGGTGGGTAAAGTGTCTTGCCTAAGGACACAACGGCAGTGACTAGGATGGCGGAAGCGGGAATCGAACCTACAACCCTTATACCCCCTGTGAACATTTTTTTTAATTCAAGTGCCCCTAATCAGAGCAGAGCATTTTTTGTTGAAAAAAAGAGATAAATAAGTAAAATAAAGCACTATGCTATCAGTTTCTGATTTATTCAATTGAATAACAGTGCAAAATATTGCTCATTTGTAGTGTTTTTTCTTGAACTATTTGGAAAAAAATATATAAAAATAACTAAAAACTTGTTGAAAAATAAAGAAGTGATTCAATTAAAAAAAAGATTTCTACACATAGAGGTAAGTATCATCAACTTAAAGTGACCTCTTTGGGGATTGTAATAGAGATCCATCTGGATTCATGAACTTAATTCTAAACATTTTTTCATAAAAAAAGAAAATGTTAACATCAATATTTATGGAACATGTCCACAAAAAATATGTCTGTTGCATTTCTTTTCACAGTTTATGAACTTATATTCATATTTTGTTGAAGTATTATTCAATAAATATTTTTATAAAGGATTTTTGAATTGTTGCTATTTTTAGAATCTTTTTTTAAAAATCTCACGTACCACTTGGCATACCTTCAAGTACCCCCAGGGGTACGAGTACCCTCATTTGAGAACCACTGTATTAGATGATGCACACATGTGGATGGAGATGTTTAAACACCTTATAAAAGTATCAGTGTTCTGTGGACAAGGCCCGACATAAAAGCAACGAACATCAAGTGCTTTTGTGCGCTCCTACCCCATCTAAAAGCACTCACAGGATACTCTGCATTTGGGACATCGGGAACAAAATGACCCCCAAAAAGCCGCAGAAGAAAGTTCATTTGTAATTCTTACTATATTTATTTGGGTTTTTATGTGTTTCCTTCACTTGCAAATGCATTTTGGCCAATTATACAAATTTGACAACTACTCGCTGGTGAGTGTCATCTAGTTAGCCAAAGATTAAGCGGGAATGACGACTGTAACAAACAATGCTATTCTTCCTCGGTGTAAACAAGGGAAGCGGCTGTCAGTAAATGTCTCGCGATGTGTCCATTCTCTATGCAATGTTGTAAATACATCAAGGAAAGGTACCTCTTCAGTATGCAACCTCTTGGGAGTGTTGTTTCCATATATTTATATCTATGGCTCAGCAATAATACAAGTTGTGCCACTTAGAAAGCCGTCTGAGACATATAGTTTAATGCAAAGAGGAAGAGCAGTGACTTATTTCTTCCTTTCTTTGTTTTTGTTCACATCAGCTGTGGGTCTCAGAGCTCATTTGTTCTGTCACCTGCTAGGGAAGTGGTTCTCAAATGGGGGTACTTGAAGGTATGCCAAGGGGTACGTGAGATTTTTCAAAAATATTCTAAAATTAGCAACAATTCAAATATCCTTTATAAATATGTTCATTGAATAATACTTCAACAAAACATGAATGTAAGTTCATAAACTGTGAAAAGAAATGCAACAAACAGTGTTGACAGCTGGATTTTTTGTGGACATGTTCCATAAATATTGATGTTAAAGATTTATTTTTTTGTAAATAAATGTTTAAAATTAAGTTCATGAATCCAGATGGATCTCTATTACAATCCCCAAAGATGGCACTTTAAGTTGATGATTACTTCTATGTGTAGAAATCTTTACTTACCATTGAATCACTTGTTTATTTTTCAACAAGTTTTTAGTTATTTTCATATCTTTTTTTCCAAATAGTTCAAGAAAGACCACAACAAATGAGCAATATTTTGCACCTATACAATTTAATAAATCAGAAACTGATGACATAGTGCTGTATTTTACTTCTTTATCTCTTTTTTTCAACCAAAAATGATTTGCTCTCATTAGGGGGTACTTGAATTGAAAAATATTTTACAGGAGGTACATCACTGAAAAAAGGTTGAGAACCACTGTGCTAGGGACATAAGGACAACCTACAGCAGGGGTCGGGAACCTTTTTGGTTGAGTGAGCCATGAAAGCCAAATATTTTAAAATGTATTTCCATGAGAGCCATATAATATTTTTTTTAACACTGAATACAACTAAATGCATTTTTAAGTAGGACCAACATTTTTAGAGTATTATAAGTCTCCCATTCTTTTTAATAACATTGTTTTTTTGAAGCAGAACCAATAAGAAATAAAATACTTGTTAAACAGGTGCGGTAGAAAACGGATGGATGGATTAAAATGCATGAAAATGTTTTATATTTTCAACGTTATTTTTAACATGGCGATAACCAGCGTAATTATTCATTACTTATCCTGTTGAGTAATGTCAGCTAAGATTTATCTGAGAGCCAGATGCAGTCATCAAAAGAGCCACGTCTGGCTCTAGAGCCATAGGTTCCCTACCCCTGACCTACAGTATGAGCTGTAACGTAAACATTTTACTACCTTTCACGAGCTCGACGGACGCCCTCTCGCTCAACCAGGTCCAGACAGTCTCTGAGGCCAGCTGTGTCACTCAAGACTACAGGAAAGCCACCAATGTCCAGAGACGTCTCTACTACATCCCTGGTGGTTCCAGCAATGGGGGACACAATAGCTGCAGGTCTCCGGCCTGGATTAAAAAATAGATTTGAATAAAGCACATATGCTTTCCAATTTCCTCTCTGTGCTCTAAGTTCTAATGTCACAACCATAGTGCATGTTTCATTGTAGAAGCACCTTTTGCTTTAATTGCACATTTACAGCTATTTTGGCGGGATGGCATTCAACTGGGCACATCCTGACGTGGCAATGTATTTTATATTCATTTAATTTAATTGTCTAAATTCAAAGTTTGCTGGACTGGCTATAGGACAATTACACTGATTACTTTACCGCGTTATGATTTTTAATGCATGTTAAATAAATATTACAGAATTTATTTGACTGTGGGAACTACTTTTTCTCTTTAAAAAGACTTTTTCATCACCATTGGCAAGGTGTCTATCAAAAGACTAATCAGAACAGGAAACTATGACACCCTCTGACAAATAGACCTATTATTGTAATAGGAAACTCTGAGAAGACTACGCAAGACCCCACTCAGGTTAGTTTATACAACACACGGTTCTAAATGCTTTCAGGATACAATATGCCAAACAGATACAGGCTTGCAATATAAACAACACATGTGTAATAAGATATACATAAGGAGGGGATACTAGGCTAAAATAAGATAACAAATTCATAATGGCTCGAAAGGAAGGCAGTGGTGCACGTTGGCAGGTGACAACGTTTGTACTGTACATGTAAAACATACTGTATGTACTGTAAAGTTGATTCTCTATATAAACTGGCATGAAGCATATGTCAGCTGTATGTCCACCCGAACAATCTCATATGTAGCAACAATTACGACTTTACAAATGCAAAACAGTGTTCAGTTTTGACTGACATGCTAATTGTTGTTCCAGTTTGCAAAAATCATTCTGAGAGCTATTTGTATTATGCGGTCACTCTTATGGATGACAAATACAAGATTAAAAAATATTCGACTATTTTTGTGACTAATTTGGCACAACCCGTTCACCCTTGCTCTTGAGCAGATGCTCTCCCATCGCACGTCCCTCCAGTGCCACCGTGTGTGAATGTAGCTTGTTGTAATTCCGCGTCTTAGCTGCTGGTATGCCAGAGAATAAGACAACCTAGCAGAAGGGTTCCGTGTTGCCAATTTAGGGACTTTGTCGCTATATTTAGCACGGATTCAGACCCCTGTAGATTTACTAACAACAAATACAACAACTTTCTAGTCCTACCGATACTTTTAGAGAAAGCGTGTAACACTCTTTGGGCGGCATAGCTCGGTTGGTAGAGTGGCCGTGCCAGCAACTTGAGAGTTGCAGGTTCGATTCCCGCGTGTACCATCCTAGTTACTGCCGTTGTGTCCTTGGGCAAGACACTTTACCCACCTGCTCCCAGTGCCACCCACACTGGTTTAAATGTAACTTAGATATTGGGTGTCACTATGTAAAAGCGCTTTGAGTCACTTGAGAAAAAGCGCTATATAAATATAATTCACACTCACTTTTCTCAACAGGCAGCCGATCTGTCTTGCTAATGACTTTAAAACAAAAACACAAAAAGAAGCAACAAAAGAAAGTTAATTTGTCTTTCTAAACTAATTTATTTTGCTCACTTTTTGTCTCTCACACAAAAGTTACATTAAGTTTGAAACCAGGCTGCAGTATGTAGTAGAAAATAGGGCTGCATCTATCAATTATTTTTTAGAAATTGAGTACTTTATTAATGAATTTGTTGGATTAATCGAGTAATTTAAAATAACACTTTCTAGCCTCAATGCGACTTTTAGGGAAAATAGTTAACATTTTTCTAATGACCTTTAAAAAATATTCTAATTATAAATACACAACATTGAAATTGCACTTTTACAATGGGTAAATCCCTACATATTGCTCACATTAAAAACTACATTTAAAAAGTTAAAACACAAACAAAAAAATTATCAACATAAACCAGGCAATAGATAATAGGTAAAGAACCAAACTGAAAAAAAATACCAAACCAAACAAAAAGATAAATTGAGTGACTATGAATTTAAAAATGTAACACACGATACACATTTGAAATGGTATTATTGGATGTTTGTTATTTGGACAAAAATGTGGTTAGCGTTAACATAATTGTCGATTCTAACATGTCCTCACATGTGTTTGAATAAAACATTTGTTACGCAGGTCAAACATAAAATATGTTGTTAGTTCTCAAAATAAACTTTCACCTTGTTCTGCTTGTTTGCTGCTCTTAAATATGCAAGCTGAGTTCTGGTAATGTGTTGCATCATTGATGCAGTACTATTGTGAAATGCCAGCTCTGTTTAGCAGTGCAAACATTTGATCACAATGTCTGTCTTTTTCAGTTTTAAATCACAATGTCGGTCTTTTTCTGTTTAAGTCATCCATATAAATTTAATGTCAAGTGTATTTTACTCATTAAACAAATCATCTAAGCAACAAAATAACAAGTCAAGGCTTTTTCCTAATTGAATTAATCAATTTGATCAATGCCCTAGAATAATACATTTTATTTTTTACTCTGACAATTATTCAAATCATACATTATAACTACTTAAATGGATGCGGTCCTAAACAGTGTATCCATTCTAGTATTGTCTGCTGTGATGCATATAAAAGCAATCATACGAGATAGTAGTATTAATCGAAAATGTTGCTAATCAAGGACAAATTCTACCTTCTTTCTCTGCAAATAATGTTAGTGTTCTAAAGAAATACTTTTATGATAAAAAAAAAAAAAAAACGTTTTATGCATCAATTTAGTTGTGTTATTCACTCATAGTCTTAAAGTGTGCTGCTCGTCTTACACAGCATGTTGAGGAGGCTGCTTTTCCCAGCATTGGTAGCTCCTGCGATGACCACCTGCACACCGCTACGTAGTCGTTCACCCCTCCTCTCATCCTGTAGGTGTCGCTCCATCTCGCCTTGCAGATCACGGACCATTGCGTCAACTGTGTGGGTGGAAAACACAGGAACACGACATGACGGAGTTATAGTGCTCAACTTCACTTCCTAGTACACTTTTCTAATCTAATGAAAAAAGACATTGTTTGTTTCGGGAAACATCTGGCTCACACCAACTTTTTCCTATGTAACTTACAGGAAAATTCATAAAAAAATCATTTTTGATTTTTAAGATTTTGCAGCATATTCATCGTCCATACTTGACATTTATTAAACCAGTGTGCAGTAGCAACAAACTAAGTACAAAAAACTTTGGTCCTGCATGCTTGCGTGTGCAAATTTAAGGAATTCGTGCCAGACTTACTATTTTTAAATATGAAGTCTATTATTTGCACCTGTGAGGCGTGAGCCAACATTCCGTGCCACCAAAACAAATAACAGTTCCCAGGCTGTGTATTGTGTTGAAACTTGACAATATCTGAGGGCTCGAAAAAACTGTGCCAGTCCCAGACAGCAGGCGACAGACTCTGGGGAGACATCCCTCATACACACGACACACAAACACACACACTTGGGAAACTCGTGCAGAGACACGGTGCTGCTGACCGTACTATTCCTGTGAGCACTGTGGCAGGTTGCCCCTTTGAAGGCAAGAGAAATGCCTCCACTGTCCCGCTGCTCTTCTCTCCACACTTCCTAAAAGGAAACTGTCTTTTGAACAGTTTGATGTCTGTGGCATCTCCCTGTGGCGCAGAAAACGCACACGATGGCCAGTTAAATGACCAAACAGGAAAGCCAGACTGACATCTCTCTCCAAGAGACCATGGACCCTCGTACCTTCCTCTGAACCTCCCCAGAGGACTGTCTTCTTTTTTTTTTTTAAACTTATACATACCTTTGTTCAAGACACCATCCTCAATGAGCTCATCCTCACTGAAGTCTATGAAGGCTTCCACATGGGCAAGACACTGTAGAGACATGGCAGGGGGCATCAGTAAGCATTTGTGGACCCCATTGACCTCAGCTTAAAAAAGTCCATGTCTCTACCAAATTCAAATTACAGCAAAGTTTATGAGTTTGAACTTAAAATATCTTGTCTTTGTAGTGCATTCAACTGAATATGAGTTGAAAATGATTAGCAAATCCTTGTATTCCGTTTATATTTACATCCAACACAATTTCCCAACTCATATGGAAACGGGGTTTGTAGTAATAAATAAGGTTAGAACATATTGGCAATGTGTTTGTGTTTAATTACAGTAAGTGTGTTAACTTTATCCTACACTTTCCTGCCACTTTATCATTTTTAAGTATTTTTTTTTTGTTGGACGAATACCATAATGATATACACAAGAGAGATCGGACTGCCATCTCCGTGTTGAGGAGGAGATCTTGACCCAAGTGCAAGAGTTCAAGTACCTTGGAGTCTTGTTCAAAAGTCAGGGAAGAGTGGACTGTGATATCGACAGACGGCTTGGTGCGCCATTCGCAATGATGCGGACCCTGTATTGATCCGTCGTGGTGAAGGAAGAGCTGAGTTGGAAGGCAAAACTCTTAGATTACCGGTTAATCCACGTTCCAATCCTCAAAAGCTTTGGGTTATGACCGAAAGGACAAGATCACGGGCACAAGCGGCCAAAATTTGTTTCCTCCGTCGAGAGATAAGGTGAGAAGCTCTTGTCATTCGGGAGGAACTCAGAGTGAAGCCGCTGCTCTTCCACATCGAGAGGGGCCAGATGAGGTGGGTTGTGTGTTTAGGGCACGAGGAAGACCCAGAACACGGTGGAAAGAGACTGTCTCCCAGCTGGCCAGAGAACGCCTCGGGATCTCCCGGGAGAAGCTGGACGAAGTGGCTCGGGAGAGGGAAGTCTGGGCTTCTCCGCTTAGGCTGCTGCGCCGCAAACCGACCTCGGATAAGCGGAAGAAGATAGAAGGATATTCCACAATAATATCGTACCGTGGCCGTAATATCGTACCGCGGCATTTGATACCATTACATCCCTATTAATAGTTGTAATTCATTACTAGAGAAAGTCATTACAAGGGAAAGTGATTAATGCATTGATTTTTTTTTTTACTTTCATTCATCTGGTGTATGCAGTTGAGAGACGTTTCATGAGAAAAGAGTGCATGAGTGTGTGCTTTTAAAAGACGTTGCCTGTTGCCAAGTAAAATTTGACATCAGCAACTGTTTTAGCTCAGCATTGGTAGTCTGCAAAGAGTTTGTTGACGGCAGCTGCTGTGGAATATTTGTACTTATAGTTAAAAAAACGATTCAACATGCGTTAATGGCCGTGTCTTTCCTTGTCCACAAACAGCTTAGTGTAGGATTATCATTGTTGATGATTGTCACTTTATTGAATGTTATTATAATGTTATTATTCCTCGCAGAGTAGTAGCAGCGCTTGTGTGTGTGCGTATGTGTGTGTGGTGGTTGCCACTTGCACTAGTAAAGAGCTTCTTCCTGAAGTGAATTTGCTGGGATTCTTAAGTTGTCTTGTACACATCTAGAGTAGCGTGCCACATTACATTAAATGTATCGGTGACGGCGTTGTAACGTACATAAATAGATTACTCGTTACTTAGTAAAGCTATTTTTATGTAACATTGTTTTTCCCAACATTGCTGATAAGAGACAGAAAAAGTTATTTTGATGTAAAATGTCAATCTCACTCTGGTGAAATAATTCACTTTACATTATTTCTTATTCTTATGTACCAATGCCACGGAGCAGATTGCGTTCAACTTTGGAGGTTACATGGTAAATAGTGTGTAGATTGTAGTGACAGACCAGTGTAATATTAAAAAAAACTCAACAGATGACAGGTAGATAATTGAGCGACGGATGAACACTTGCAAAAATTGTTCATTTATACAGCAAGAACTCAGAAGTAGAAAGCAAAAAAATTAAATAGAACATATTCCAAGGCTTTTTTGGAAGAAAAATCCAGATTAAAGAAAAACACTTCTACCATACCATAAATCAGTATCTTGATTGGCATTGTAGAACACGGACAATGGTAGTATAGCTGAAGAAAAACAGGAAGGCTCATATTCCCATACTCAAATCCATACACGTGCTAGAACGTGCCAATGGTTGAAAAAAGTTGCATTGTTTGTCGAAATAAGGTTTCAGCAAAAGCTACTACTGATGATTTATTGCAATCCCAAAAGCCTGAGACCAAAATAAACAACTCTGCTACTGAGAAAGTTGCAGAGAAACAGCTCTGGGAATTTGTTAAGGAAGAAAAACTTGTGGACCTATTAGTCGCAGCTGGTACATTATTGCACAATCACAGGAGGCCTTACCATCCATAAAGATCTTCCACATAGCACAATGTTAGGTTAATTTGAGTTTTTGCTGCACCTGGGGATAGGTTGATTGGCAACACTAAATTGGCCCTAGTGTGTGAATGTGAGTGTGAATTTTGTCTGTCTATCTGTGTTGGCCCTGCGATGAGATGGCGAATTGTCCCGGGTGTACACCGCCTTCCGCCCGATTGTAGCTGAGATTGGCACCGGCTCCTCCCGCGACCCCCAAAGGGAATAAGCGGTTGAAAATGGATGGATGGATGGATGATTTAAAAAGTAAAAAATCAAATTTTTTCCTTTTCTTTCTGCTGCGTTTTATTTTTCGCCCCCAAAATGGATACATGGATGATACAGCAGAGGATTGGGAGATTGTCATGTGGTCACATGAAACCAAAATTTAACTTTTTGGTATAAACTCAACTCGTCGTGTTTGGAGGAAGAAGAATACTGAGTTGCATCCCAAGAACACCACACCTACTGTGAAGCATGGGGTGAAAACATCATGCTTTGGGGCTGTTTTTCTGCTAAGGGGACAGGATGATTGATCCATGTTAAGGAAAGAATGAATGGGGCCATGTATCGTGAGATTTTGAGCCAAAACCTCCTTGCATCAGTGAGAGCTTTGAATGGTTGACCAAATACTTATTTTCCACCATAATTTACCAATAAATTCTTTAAAATTCTTACAATGTGAATTCCTGGATTTTTTTTTCACATTCTGTCTCTCACAGTTGAAGTGTACCATTCATCCATTTTCTACCGCTTATTCCCTTTTGAGGTCGCGGGGGGCGCTGGCGCCTATCTCAGCTACAATCGGGCGGAATGCGGGGTACACACTGGACTAGTTGCCACCTTATCGCAGGGCCAACACAGATAGACAACATTCAGACTCACATTCACACACTAGGGCCAATTTAGTGTTGCCAATCAACCTATCCCCAGGTGCATGTCTTTGGAAGTGGGAGGAAGCGGGAGTACCCGGAGGGAACTCACGCATTCACGGGGAGAACATGCAAACTCCACACAGAAAGATCCCGAGCCTGGGATTGAATCCAAGACTGCAGGACCTTCGTATTGTGAGGCAGACACACTAAACCCTCTGACACCGTGAAGCCCTGAAGTGTACCTATGATGAAAATTACAGACCTCTGTCCTCATTTTAAGAGGGAGAACTTGCACAATCGGTGGCTGACTAAATACTTTTTTGCCCCACTGTAAGTATGTCCATCAAATGGGTGACATCACAAATGATCCACTCTTGAAAAAGACAGCGCTGGGAGGCATTCAAAACTGTGTGCAATCTCACGCCCAAATGCATTAATATTTTTTTAATCATCATAATGTGAATGCATTGGCATTGTTTAACACGAGTATCTAACATTGTAACAGCATTTAAAAGTCACAAAAGAGGAACATCAACCTAGGTCCCCTTTAAACGGCAACTGCAAAGGTAATTTAACACTGCAGTTATTACTCTACTCAGCAAACTTGAAAACAGGGTAGTAACTCAATGCATTTATGCATGCTGTCATATGCAAGACCTTCTGCTGAAGATTAAACTGAGTAATAAAAGTATGATTTTTATTTGTCCTGGTATCAGGCTGACTGGTCAGAGTGTTTTATGAATTTGTATTCAGAATAGGAGAAAAAAAAATGTCAAAGGAGAATGACCACACTTATTTGAGCTCATGCGAAGTTAACAATAAGTAAAAAAAAAAATAGTGGTCACACTTTAGAAAGCTGTCTCATCGAAGTTCCTATCAGTTCTGCTGCAAGAATGATAGGATCAGAATTTGGCAAACTCAACAGACATTCAGTTGTTCACTTTAAGCCCCCTTTGGAAGCATGGGGTATTGTACTTCAAGCAGCACCGTCACTGTATCACATCATCTACGTGTATGTGAAAGATCTGCAGCAACTGTGTGGACCTAATGCCTATCATGTCAATATGGGCTAAAACATCTGATTATTGTTTACAGCTTTTTTTTCAATTCATGCCAGTGAACAAAGCCAACTTACTCTTTTCAGTTTGTGACTCCAGTCCTGATAGAGACGACCGAGATCTCCTGACATTTGCCGAAGTGCCTGTCTTCTCTGGGCCTCTGTCTCAGCGTGGATCAGATCCCCGAGCCCCTCCACCTTCAAGAAGCATTACATCTGACAGTGAACCGGTGGACAATAAAGACTTCACAAAAAAGTGCTAACTTTTGGGCTGAGAGAAAACTGCTTTGAAATTTACATAGTTATAATTTGTTTTAAATACATTAACATACTTTCAGTTACGCTCATTTATCATGAGCGTAATATGACCTGACTCAGACTAAGTCCTCTAACACAGTGGTTCTCAAATGGGGGTACGCGTACCCCTCGGGGTACTTGAAGGTATGCCAAGGGGTACGTGAGATTTTTTTTAAATATTCTAAAAATAGCAACAATTCAAAAATCCTTTATAAATATATTTATTGAATAATACTTGTTTATTTTTCAACAAGTTTTTAGTTATGTTTATATCTTTTTAGGAAAATAGTTCTAGAAAGACCACTACAAATGAGCAATATTTTGCACTGTTATACAATTTAATAAATCAGAAACTGATGACATGGTGCTGTATTTTACTTCTTTATCCCTTTTTTCCAACCAAAAATGCTTTGCTCTGATTAGGGGGTACTTGAATTAAAAAAATGTTCACTGGTGGTACATCACTGAAAAAAGGTTGAGAACCACTGCTCTAACATGTTAACATAAACGTCACTTGAATATTCTAAAAGAACCATCCGAGCAGCAAACGTATCTTAATTGGAATATGCATTGGATAATATTGCTTTTTAGCCGCTACCTGTTCGCTATCGCGCATTAACACATTACAACACACTTGGTCTGCCAAAAAAAGGACGGCATTCTCCCCATATTCAAAAGGCCTCTCGATACTATTTTCAAAAAAAGCGTCTTGCAAAAAAATCTACGAAAGCTATTCTGACACTCTAAAATCAAAAAGCACGTACTGCCCTTTTCAACGGGCACTGCTGTAGGCTGTAGGCCCTTCCTGATATAGAAGCACTGACGGGAGACTATGTTGTAATATTACAACATAAATCCATCCATTTTCTACCGGTTGTCCCTAAAAAGAAGCAATAGATGAAAGCTTGTTTGTATTTCTCAACATTTTTATTTTGCTATTTTATCTTTTTCCAATCACTTTCTTTTTTAATTGCCTCGCGGACAATTTTGCAAATTTGACCATGTCTTTATATTTTGATTAAAACGTTGATAAAAAAAATATTAAACCGTCCTATAGGTTTGTGAATGTCTTACCCAGTATATTTTTGCACAACAGTTTCCTGTTTTTTTTATTTGACCTACCTCTGTCAGGTCAAGTTTCCCTGCTTGAAAGGCTCTTCGCGTGAACTCCCCAGCCTCAGCAGGCCTCATGCCAGGCACGCTTCCTAAGAAACAAACACACACGCAGCAAAAAAAACAATGATAAAAATGGATGTACCTTATACACAAAAATCAGAGACGATCAATTGTAGGGTGAAGTCTCAGGTAGTCTTCACGTGAAACGATTCTCAAATGAGAGGTAATGTTTGAATAGTTTTTACTTTTACTTTATATTTATCATCAAGAGAGCAAAACAATTCTGGTCTTCCAAAGAAACAAAATGTCATAATCTAAATGTTTTTTGTTGAAATATAAATTGTTTCAAAGCTCTTTTCTCATAGCACCTGCGTTCTGATTGGTGAGTGTCCTTCAAATGATGCAATACTGCTCTCTACAGCACCAAAGAAGGAAATGCAATGAGGTGCTAAAACCTAAAAAGGCCCAACTGAAGCATGTTAAGTCATGCTAACCTCCATTAACAAAAGTCACATGCTGTAATATATCATGTACGGACAAATTAACAGTAAAGTTATCGCAGAGTATATTATTCTAAATGTAAATGTAAACATTACCGAGTGCCTGTAGGACAGCAGCAGTAACAGCAGGACCTCCATGGATGTGAAACTCAACACTGTCCTCTCCAGTAAAACTGTGGGGGGCTAAAATCATGAACAGAAAAGACACAACATATAACCTCTATCATGTAAATAACATACAGCAGGGCTACTCAAGTGGCGGCCCGGGGGCTAAATCAAGCCCGGGAATGACACTATATCTGCCAGAGTTCAGCTTAAAACTTTGGAGACAAACATTTTTCAACAAATTCCTAAAAATACTAGTGTGCTTCTGCCGTGTAGAGGAACTTGGACCACTGTAAACACATGTACAGATCCTTGCATTGACATTTTAACCTTGCTAGCAAACATAGAACACTGTGGTCCAATCTTGTGGTTTACATAACTGAGGTGTCCCTCAAGGCACCCCTTTAAGTCCTCTCCTTTTTGGCAGTGACACACTTTTTTGGTAATGTGATTTATGTAATTAAGATGATGCTGTCGCTTGTTTACTTCAGATGCAGCCAGTAGTCATTTGTTCAAAGTATTTAGTTATACTGGTGTTGTTCCTCAAGGTTCCATTTAAGGACCTCTCATTTTCATCATTCGGACTAATCCACTGGTCCAAGTTCCGTTCAAAATCTATGTAAGAGATTCAAAATTTTGCGGAAGATTTTACAAACACTTTTTAGAATAACTTTTAAAATCATCAAAGTGCTCCTGTAACTCTGACAAATTAAACTCCCCAGTCCTTAGCTTTCTGGAAATATGGTCCCCAAACCAATTTAGTTGTATATCCCTACCATTCAGTAATTAAAGCAGGAGAAAGTTTGATTCATAATCCTAAAATGTATCCCAAACAGTGCTGAAACAATTTACTTTCTCTCTCTTCACCCCAATATGTTGTTGATAAAATACATTTATTTTAATAAGCATCAATAATATTATGTTATGATATATAATGGTAGGGGAAACACCGTGTTCTGGTAAATTGTCTGATACTGTATACGATATTGGAAAGTGGTATAAGTTACTGATAGTTATGAATTACAAGTACTGTATAATTAGAAGATAATTGCATTAGGCTAAAATTCCCAATAATGACTTCAGTGAATTAAAAACATACCGCTTTTGATACATCATTTTGTAATCTCACGATAAAGATGTAGTATTTTAATCACCTGGGAACCAAAGGACAAGTCCACGGTCCAGCACCTCTTCAGAGTGAGGATGCTTGATGCTCCTTAATAAGGCAGTGCGTGGAACAGGCAGCCTGCGTGTCTGGCTGGCCATACATCTAAGAGCTGTGGTGGATGCAGGTCCACTGATGCGGACCACAGCGACTCCACACTTTCCATGGCCAGATGATAATGCAAAGATTGTTTCGGCATCGACCAGTGAAGTAGGGACTCCATCACACAGGTGTCTGAAGAGAGGACTCCATCTGCTGGAAGGAAGGCATAGGGAGATAATATTACATATGGTACATCAATGATGTAAAAAAAATACAGTATATAATACAAAATAACGATTCTCACGTTGTGCGATTCAGAATCGATTCTCTTTTTTTTTTAAATCGATCTATTTTTTGTTTAGTTTTAAAAAAAAAAAATGTCTATCAATCCAACAAAACAATACACAGCAATACCATAATAATGCAATCAAATTCCAAAACCAAACCTGACCCAGCAACACTCAAAACTGCAATAAACAGAACAATTGAGAGGAGACACAAACATGACACAGAGCAAACCAAAAGTAGTGAAACAAAAATGAATATTATTAACAACAGTATCAATATTAGTTATAATTTCAGCATAGCAGTGATTTAAAATCCCTCATTGACATTATCATTAGACATTTATAAAAATAAAAAAAGAACAATAATGTCACAGTGGCTTACACTTGCATCGCATCTCATAAGCTTGACAACACACAGTGTCCAATATTTTCACAAAGATAAAATAAGTCATATTTTTGGTTCATTTAATAGTTAAAACAAATTTACATTATTGCAATCAGTTGATAAAACATTGTCCTTTACAATTATAAAAGCTTTTTTTTTTTTTTTAAATCTACTACTCTGCTAGCATGTCAGCAGACTGGGGTAGATCCTGCTGAAATCCTATGTATTGAATGAATACAGAATCGTTTTGAATCGGGAAAAATATCGTTTTTGAATCGAGAATCGCGTTGAATCGAAAAAATCTATATATTATCAAATCGTGACCCCAAGAATCGATATTGAATCGAATCGTGGGACACCCAAAGATTCGCAGCCCTAATATATACATATATATATATATATATATATATACATATATATATATATATATATATATATATATATATATATATATACACATTTATATATATGTATATATATATAAATGGATGGACGGATGGATAGATATAAATATATACATATATATATAAAGTATATACACACACACATATATATATATATATATATATATACCTAGTATATTGTTGTACTTTTTTATTATAATGGGCTTTTTGCTATTCTCCAAGAGAACCCTGAACAAACATGTGCCTGAAGTTCCTCAACTACAAGTTTAAGAATAAATGGACAATAAAAAACCTTGAACATATAGGCTAACTGCAGCTCACGTGTTTGCTCTACTGAAAGTTTTAAATGCGTAAATAACATGCTGTACTTTAAATGAAAATTGTGGGTAACTTCTAAGATGTTTTACAGCACCTTCTGTAATCACACACATCGTAAACATGATCCTTGAGTTCCACCTAGTGGCTCAATAATGAATAGCAACTATGGTACGTTCAAGAACAGTCAAATAAAGCAGTATTTTTCAACCACTGTGCCGTGGCACACTAGTGTGCCATGAGATATGATCTGGTGTGCTGTGGGAGATGATCTAATTTCACCTATTAGGGGTAAAAAATGTTTTTTTGCAAACCAGTAACTGTAGTCTGCAAATGATGTGTTGTTGTTGACTGTCGGTGTTGTCTAGAATAACCGTGTAATACTCTCCCATATCAGTAGGTGGCAGCCGGTAGCTAATTGCTTTGTAGCTGTTGGAATCAGCAGGAGGCAGTGTAAAGGTAAAATAGGTATTTAATGCTTAAATGAAAAAAATTAACAAAAGGTGAGTGCCCCTACGAAAAGGCATTGAAGCATAGGGAAGGCTATGCGGAACAAAACTAAAACTGAACTACAAAGTAAACAAAACCAGAATACTGGACTACAGCAAAGACTTACTGCGGAGCAAAGACGGCGTCCACAAAGTACATCCGTAAATGACAATCAACAATGTCCCCACAAAGTAGGATAATCCATCCATTTTCTACCGGTTATTCCCTTCGGGGTCATGGGGGGCGCTGGAGCCTATCTCAGCTACAATCGGGCGGGAGGCGGTGTACACCCTGGACAAGTCGCCGCCTCATCACAGGGTAAAAACAACTGAAATATTCTTGATTGCTAAAACAAAGTAGATGCGGGAAATATCACTCAAAGGAAGACATGAAACTGCTACAGGAAAATGCCCAAAAATAGGAGCGCAAGACAAGAACAAACACAACACACAGGAAAACAGCAAACAAAGTCCAAATACGTCAGAGTGTGATGTGACAGGTGGTGAGAGTACACCTACTTTGAGACAAGAGCTATAGTTATGCATGCTTGGTTATGCTTTAAAGTCATATCCAACAATTGCGACGACGACTTTTTACTGTCAACTGAGTTTCGTTTTTTAGTGATTTCTGCTGGTGGTGTGCCTCCGGATTTTTCCAACGCAAAAAATGTGCCCTGGCTCAAAAAAGGTTGAAAAACACTGGAATAATGTTCCAAATTTTAACACTCAATAGATGTATGGGCCAAAACATTGTCAAAGAAATAAACATATTAATATGAGAGCATGTCGGCGTTGATGCTACTGCCACCAGAAATGAGAGGGGAAAGGGGAAGTAACTGGCAATAGCTGGTAGTTATTACACAATCATTTCAAAATTACGTATTTCTATATGCTAAAGATATACCTTAGAGCAGGTGTCACCAACACGGTGCCCGCGGGCACCAGGTCGCCCGTAAGTACCAGATGAGTAGCCCGCTGGCCTTTTCTAAAAATAGCTCAAATAGCCGCACTTACTCTGCTGCCTCTATTTTTTTTTTACTAGCAAGCTGGTCTCGCTTTGCTTGACACTTTTAATTCTAAGAGAGACAAAACTCAAATAGAATTTGAAAATCCAAGAAAATATTTTAAAGACTTGGTTTTCACTTGTTTAAATAAATTCATTTATTGTTTTACTTTGCTTCTTATAACTTTCAGAAAGACAATTTTAGAGAAAAAAATACAACCTTAAAAATGATTTTAGGATTTTTAAACACATATACCTCCTTACCTTTTAAAATTCTTCCTCTTCTTTCCTGACAATTTAAATCAATGTTCAAGTATTTTTTTTATTGTAAAGAATAATAAATACATTTTAATTTAATTCTTCATTTTAGCTTCTGTTTGTGAAATATTTCTTCAAACTTATGATTAAAATTCAAAAAAAATATTCTGGCAAATCTAGAAGATCTGTAGAATCAAATTTAAAATCTGATGTCAAAGTCTTTTGAATTTCTTATAACATTTTTGTTCTGAGAAATCTAGAAGAAATAATGATTTATTTTTGTTAGAAATATAGCTTGGTCTAATTTGTTATATATTCTAACAAAGTGCGGATTGGATTTTAACCTATTTAAAACATGTCATCAAAATTCTAAAATTAATCTTAATCAGGAAAAATTACTAATGATGTTCCATAAAAAAATGTTTTTAATTTTTTCCAAATGATGCGAATTACCTAGTTTTTGTCTTCATTTTTTTCGGTTGAATTTTGAATATTAAAGAGTCGGAATTGAAGATAAACTACCGGTATGCTTCAAAATTAGGTCAAATTGGTCAGGATGCCACCCGACCGCCTCCCTAGGGAGGTGTTTAGGGCACGTCCAACCGGTAGGAGGCCACGGGGAAGACCCAGGACACGTTGGGAAGACTACGTCTCCCGGCTGGCCTGGGAACGCCTCAGGATCCCCCGGGAAGAGCTAGACGCCGTGGCTGGGGAGAGGGAAGTCTGGGCTTCCCTGCTTAGGCTGCTGCCCCCGCGACCCGACCTCGGATAAGCAGAAGATGATGGATGGATGGATATATGCTAAAGTGGTGTGTTAGTATATATATCAAGTACAAACCTTGTATTAAGCGTGTTGAATGTAGCTCTCCATAGTCCATGACGTATGACTGGTAGTAGCAGCATCTTGTTTTATCAAATAAACAGTACAAAATAATTAATTTACTTTTTCTTTCCTATGACATACTGACGTCGTCAAACTCGGACGTCACATGCAAGTAAACGTGACGGGGATACAGCCATTAATCTATTGATTGTACATCTAGGGCTGTGGAGGGCAAACACAGGCAAGCACATGTTACTCGTGACGCCGTCGTTGTTTGCATTTCGCCACGAAGAGAAGAGAAGTGCTGCTTCCTTGTCATTTGTGATTGGTTCATTTTCACCAACACTGGTACTCGTGAAGTCTCATTCGTTCAATTACCCGTCAGTCTAAATAGGTCCCGCCTACTGTGTGCCTTTTAAATCATTCCGTGCGCCCTTGCGTTCCTCGTTACCAAGTATTTAAAAATGTACAATTGTGTACAGCAAAAATATTACATTATTTTTTCTTGAGTTAGTTAATATTGTTTGTACTGGCGTGTTTCTGATGGTTTACGAGACAAACTCAATATATTGGATAACAATTACCATTAATCATTGCAAGAAGGCTACAGTAATTGGGAATTAGTATTGTGGTCTGCAGTCAATATTCATTATCTATCCGTTATCTCAGTGGTTCTCAACCTTTTTTCTGTGATGTACCCCCTGTGAACATTTTTTTTAATTCAAGTACCCCCTAATCCAGTGGTTCTTAACCTTTTTGGAGGTTCCGAACCCCACCAGTTTCATACGCGCATTCACCGAACCCGTTTGTGATTTTTTTTTTTTTTTTTTCAAATTCAAGACAAAGTAATATGTTTTTTTTTCCTGGTGTACAAAATGAACGGTGCATGAACTCACAACAAATTACACACCTGCAAATCAGTGTGACTTCTGCTGTTGCCATATCCATGATACGCCGATATGGAGAAGTTTTTATTTACACGATGAGTCAATACTTGCCAACCCTCACGATTTTTCCGGGATAATCCCGAATTCCAGTACCCCTCCTGAAAATCTCCTGGGGCAACCATTCTCCTTTAGCGTCCTCTACAGCCTGTTGTCACGTCCGATTTTCCTCCATAAAAACAGCGTGTCGGCGCATTCACATCATTTACGTGGCTTTTACACACACACATAAGTGAATACAAGGCATAATTGGTCAACAGCCATACAGGTCACACTGAGGGGGACCATATAAACAACTTTAACACTGTTACAAATACGCACCACACTGTGAACCCACACCAAACAAGAATGACAAACACATTTGGGAAGAACATCCGCATTGTAACATAATGTAACAAATACCCAGAAACTTTTGCAGCACTAACTCTTCTGGAATCTACAATATACACCCTCGCTACCACCAAACCCCGCCCACCTTAACCATGCCGACCCCCCCCCCACCCCTCTCCCTCCATCTCAACTCCCACTCCCCCCATCTCCTGAATTCTGAGGTCTCAAGGTTGGCAAGAATGGATGAGTCGGGTGTGTCTTGACTGGCTCCGCCGAACCCCTGAGGCTGACTCACCGAACCCCTAGGGTTCGATCGAACCCAGGGTAAGAACAACTGCCCTAATCAGAGCAAAGCATTTTTGGTTGAAAAAAAGAGATAAAGAAGTAAAATACAGCACTATGTCATCAGGTTATGATTTATTAAATTGCATAACAGTACAAAATATTGCTCATTTGTAGTGTTGTTTCTTGAACTATTTGGAAAAAAAGATGTAAAAATAACTAAAAACTTGTTGAAAAATAAACATGTGATTTAATTATAAATAAAGATTTCTACACATAGAAGTAACCATCAACGTAAAGTGCCCTCTTTGGGGATTGTAATAGAGATCCATCTGGATTCATGAACTTAATTCTAAACATTTCTTCACAAAAAAAGATTTATTTATTTATTTATTATTTATTTATTTTTTTGGTCCTGTCCAGCTTCCCAGGCAAATCTATAGTTGAAGTAGATGCCCATATCGGCTGTTCAGATTTACTTTACAAAAGAGAGAAGTGTAGGATACTTCTCTTGTTGCCTTATATGAATTTGACTTTATTAAATGTCTTTATATTGTCATTTGGTGCAGCCGGGCCGAAGGAGGAGGGGATAGAAAGAGAATAAAAGGAAGACTGAGGGGTAAATTGTGGGGACAAGAGGGGGATTAGACAGAAAGACAAAAACAACAACAGCAAACACAACAATAACAACAAAAACAACAACAACAAGAGAACAACACCAGCACATCATTTACGTGGCTTTTACACACACACATAAGTGAATACAAGGCATAATTGGTCAACAGCCATACAGGTCACACTGAGGGGGACCATATAAACAACTTTAACACTGTTACAAATACGTACCACACTGTGAACCCACACCAAACAAGAATGACAAACACATTTGGGAAGAACATCCGCATTGTAACATAATGTAACAAATACCCAGAAACTTTTGCAGCACTAACTCTTCTGGAATCTACAATATACACCCCCGCTACCACCAAACCCCGCCCACCTTAACCATGGTTTTGAGTGTGTTTTCTCGAGGTACTCCAGTTTTTTTCTATAATCTAAAACATGCAAAATATTTATTTATTATAAACTGATCTTATTAGGAGACTCTGAATTGTCCAAAAGGTGCACAGCAGTACTATTCAATTGGATTCACCTTCAAACTTGGGAGACAAACATTTTTCCAGCAAATTCCTGAAAATACTAGAGTGCTCTTAATTTATAGAGGATCTTAGACCAATATAAACACTTCGACAGATCCTTGCATTGACAAAAACACTGAGGTAATAACTTGTTATTTACATAACTGAGGCAAAGAAGCAGTTAGTGAAATAAATAATAATATAGAAATGACAATGAGCATTTTTACACTATAACTGGAGCAATACAAATACCAATAGAAAAAGCGCTATTGATCATGAACAATATTAATAGTTTATCAACAATACAGTTGTTCAAATGCAACAATACGTATACATAACACAACTAGAGAGATCAAAAAGAAAAAGGAATACCGAAAGATGGAGGGGAAGAGAGAGAGGCAACCTATATTAATCTTGTAGATTGTTATAGTAACAATGGGTTAAGCTTTGTCAGTGTGCCATGGTTACCCAGTTTACCCTAGGGCAACAACGTTGATATACTGTATGTTGGATGAAACGTGATTATGTGCATGAGTGTATGTATGTATATGTACTTGTATATGAACAGAATGTGTATATGAGTGTTTGTATAGTAAATGTATATGTACAGTATGTGTATATGTATGTTTGTTTGTACAGTGAATGTATATGTACATTATGTGTATGTTTGTTTGTACAGTGAATGTATATGTACAATATGTGTATGTTTTTAACGTGAATGTGCGTGTTGATGGACGAACTTGGAGTATGTAGGTATGTACTGTATTTGTGTATGTATGTCGGAGCATAGGTACCTATGTATGTACATTTGTATGTATGAATAACGGTGGGTGTGTGAAAGAAGAAATCTTTAACATCAATATTCATGGAACATGTCCACAAAAAAATCTAGTTGTCAAAACTGTATATTGCATTGTTGCATTTCTTTTCACAGTTTATGAACTTAAATTCATATTTTGTTGAAGTATTATTAAATAAATATATTCATAAATGATTTTAAAATTGTTGCTATTTTTAGAACATCTTTTAAAAATCTCACGTACCCCTTGGCATACCTTCAAGTACCAACAGGGGTACGCGTACACCCATTTGAGAACCACTGTGTTATCTTATGTTGGTTTCTCATATACATTGAAAACGGAAAAAATCTCACAAATAAAGCAAGTTGCTGCATTTTAATGATACAAACGGAACAGACACACAGCACACGTATTTGTATTGAACACAATAAAAAAATATATACCTGGGGATAGGTTGATTGGCCACACTAAAAATTGTCCCTCGTGTGTGAATGTGAGTGTGAATGTTGTCTGTCTATCTGTGTTGGCCCTGCGACGAGGTGGCGACTTGTCCAGGGTGTACCCCACCTGCCGGCCGAAATGCAGCTGAGATAGGCACCAGCACCCTCCGCGAACTTGAAAGGGACAAAGTGGTAGAAATAGATGGATGGATGACAATAAAAAACAATAAATAAAATCAATGAGCTTGTCACTTATGGAAAACATGATATGCTTTTTATTCATAAGGTGACTTGAAGTTGAACACTTCTGTTCAGGGTCTAACCAGCCCCTTTACTTAAATGTCAATACACATTTTTAGGTAGTGCATGCAAAACACCTACCAAACATACTTATGGTATTGTAATACTGTATACTTATTTAAATGTGTACACCTAGTACTCCAAATAATATTACTGCTTGTGACTGTTAATGGTAAAAAATGCATTTTTTAAATATGTAATGCATGCTGCAAATCTTATTTATGCAGAACTAAAATCATAGCATATTCCACGTGTCTACTGGTGTGCAGGAGACTCAGCAGAACCTCAGACCTTCAGAATAAATGTACCCAAGCAAAACTGGCGCTTGCGATCAATACAGTGAAGTTGAACCATACAAGGTAGAGAGATTGACTGCTTGGCTGCACTGTGGAACACGTCATACAGGGTATAGATTGTGTACACAACAAAGATACATGGCCGGAGGGCCAAGAGCAATCTTCACCCTGGGATCTAAATAATTTATATATGCTCATTGTGTGCACAGAGCAGGGCATCTGTCACCCAACAGCTGCTGATCATCAGTATTGTACACACATCCCTGTCTACACAACCACTATTTATGATGGCTGTAATGCGACACAGACGCAAATGTTTGGAATGGAACTGAAGAAGCATCAGCTGACAGTCACCCACATCACCCACCTATGTTTGTTTTGAAGGATATTTGTTTGAATAGGGTGGCAACTTCTCATGTATAAACTTTGTTTGATTTTTCTGAAAGGGACAAGGCCCTCTAAGTTAAGCAAATATGACAATGTCTCCTGCAGCCTATACGA
Source organism: Nerophis ophidion (assembly GCF_033978795.1). Lineage (NCBI taxonomy): Eukaryota > Metazoa > Chordata > Actinopteri > Syngnathiformes > Syngnathidae > Nerophis > Nerophis ophidion. The sequence continues at coordinate 22,219,717 of NC_084632.1, read as the reverse complement.
CTCTCAGGTTTAAAGTTATTTTTGATCATATAAGCAGCACAGCTGTGCGTTACTATATGAATCTCATTCAGAGTTGGATCTCTTGCATGTTTTGAGTGTGTTTTCTCCAGGTACTCCAGTTTTTTTCTATAATCTAAAACATGCAAAATATTTATTTATTATAAACTGATCTTATTAGGAGACTCTGAATTGTCCAAAAGGTGCACAGCAGTACTATTCAATTGGATTCACCTTCAAACTTGGGAGACAAACATTTTTCCAGCAAATTCCTGAAAATACTAGAGTGCTCTTAATTTATAGAGGATCTTAGACCAATATAAACACTTCGACAGATCCTTGCATTGACAAAAACACTGAGGTAATAACTTGTTATTTACATAACTGAGGCATTCCTCATGGTACACTGTCTTTTTGGCAGATACTTTTTTTTTCATGATGTGATTTATGTAACTAAGGTTGTTGCTGCAGCTTGTTTACTTGAGAAGTAGTCAGTAGTCATTTGTTCAACTTCTTTAGCTATCACAGCAGGCACAAGACATTGATACAACGTCTATTATAATACATATACCCATCCATTTTCTACCGCTTGTGCCTCTCAGGGCTGTTGGAGTCTATCCAAGCTGCACTTGGGCGGAAAGCAGGGTACACCCTGGACAAGTCGCCACCTCATTGCAGGGCCAACGCAGATAGACAATATTCACACTCACATTCACACACTAGGGCCAATTTAGTGTTGGATTACACATATATGTTTTTTAAAACTGACGTCTAAACAACGTTGCAAAATAGATGTATTTGTAAATTGAGTCTAATGTTGGATACATGTTATTATTTGGGAAATGACCAAATGTCAATCGTAAAATCAACGTCACAACCTGACATTGAATAAATGCCATCAAAAAGTGTTCTGTTTCAATGTTGTATTTCTGTTGTAAGATATTGGTTGGAAAATGACCAAAATTCAACGGTCAAATCAATGTCAAAATCCAACATAGCATGTTGTTTCAACTTTAGGTATGAATTGCTCAACAACAGGACCTAATTTAACAAGTTTTCAATGTTGTTTTAATGTTGTATGCCTGCTGGGATGCTAGTGGTGTTCTTCAAGATTCAATTTCAGGTCGTCTTTTTTTTAATTATTTGTCCAAACAATTTGTGGTGCATTCAGTTCGGTTCAATGAACTTGTGAGAGATTTACAGTTTTGCAGCAAATTGTTAAAAACTATAAAGTGCTGTCACAGAGATGATCTTTGGCAATTGTTTTGCAGAAGGAGAAATTAATGAAAGCAGAGCGCTCCGTAACTCTGACAAAATAAATAGACCAAAATAAAACATCTACTGTAGAGGACGCTGGTTCACCGGAATATACAAAATAGGACTATTAGTAAAGGGGGAGGTCAGGCCCCTGATGGGGGAAATTTCTGGAAATGTGGTCCCTAAAACAACTTTGAATTGAAAATCATCCATCCATCAATCCATTTTTTTCCCGCTTATCCAAGGTCAGGTTGCGGGGGAAGTAGCCTTAGCAGAGAAGCGTAGACGCCCCTCTCCACAGCCACTTTGACCAGCTCCTCCTGAGGGATCCCGAGGCATTCCCAGGCCAACCGGGAGACATAGTCTTCTCTATGTGTCCTTGGTCTTTCCCGGACATGCCCAAAGCACCTCTCTGGGGAGGCGTCCAGGTCGCATCCTGACCAGATGCCCGAACCACCTCATCTGGCTCCTCTCGATGTGGAGGAGCAGCCACTTTACTTTGAGCTCTTCCCGGATGACAGAGCTTCTCACCCTATCTCTACGGGAGAGCCCTGCCACCCAACAAAAGAAACAAATTTCGGCCGCTGGTACCCCTCTTCTTGTCTTTTCATAAGCCAAAACTCATGGAGAATGGGGACATTAATCGCCCGGTAAATTGAGAGCTTTTCTTCCTACTCAGTTCCTTCTTTAGCATAACAGATTGATACAGTGTTAGCATTACTGAAGACAATGCACCGATCCGCCTGTCAATCTCACGATCCACTCTTCCCTCACTCGTGAACAAGACTCTGAGGTACTTGAACTCCTTCACTAGGGGAAAGAGCTCTTCCCAACCCGCAGATGGTACTCCACCCATTTTCGGGTAAGTACCATGGACCCGGACTTGGAGGTGCTGATTCTAAACACGCTTCACACTCGGCTGTGACTCGATCCAGTGAAAGCGGAAGATCCTGTCCAGGTGAAGCCATCAGGACCACATCATCTGCATAAAGCAGAGACCTAATCCTGCAGCCACCAAACCGGATCCCCTCAACGCCCTGACTGCGCCTGGAAATTCTAAATTGTATATGCACCCTGTTATTGAGTATAATGACCAATCCAGGGTGAATACCACCTATCAGACAAAGTCGACTAGGATCAAATCCAGCTCACCATTAATCTCGAAAAGGATAAGGAGTAGAAAATAAATTACTTATGTCATAAGAGGCATATCTCTACCGCAAAATGTACCCACTGCATGATTGATTGTCAGTAATGATTGTCAGTAAATTAAAAACAAATATTTGATAAGGGTAGCACGGTGGAGGAGGGGTTAGTCTGTCTGCCTCATAATACGAAGGTCCTGAGGAGTCCTGGGTTCAATCCCGGGCTCGGGATATTTCTGTGTGGAGTTTGCATGTTCTCCCCGTGACTGCGTGGGTTCCCTCCGAGTACTCCGGCTTCTTCCCACTTCCAAAGACATGCACCTGGGGATAGGTTGATTGGCAACACTAAATTGGCCCTAGTGTGTGAATGTGAGTGTGAATGTTGTCTATCTGTGTTAGCCCTGAGATGAGGTGGCGACTTGTCCAGGGTGTACCCCGCCTTCCGTTCGAATGCTGCTGAGATAGGCACCAGCATCCCATGCCACCCGGAAAGGGACAAGCGGTAGAAAATGCATGGATGGATGGATACACTAAAGGTATTAAATGTACATGCATACATATTGCGTATTGTTTTATTATTGTTATGTGTTACAAAACATTTAAAAAAGCTGTATTTTGTAAAACAGGTTGAAAAATCCTGTGAGTTAAGTGAAATATATTAACATTTAGTGGACATAATGGAAATAAAGTGAAAATTAGCCCATCATTCTGTCCCACTCACCTGTAATCTGGGTCTCAAACTCCCCCTGCATCTGCAAGGAGTCAACAAAGATGCTGCGGTTGCCTATAAAGCCCGAATGTAGCTGAGATAAGCACCAGCGCCCCCCGCGACACCAAAGGGAATAAGCGGTAGGAAATGGATGGATGGATGGATGGATGTTTGATAAGGATATAGACTCCGGTCCCCCTTCAACAAGAACGACAAGTGGTAGAAATGAATGGATGGATGGATGCTAATGATGCTGTGACATTAATTGTACATTGTAAAACGTGAAAACGGATCTCATAATAATAATTATAAAACTGTATCACTACCATCAGCATGAGCAAGGCAGGGTCTGCAGACATCCCTTAAAATGTGAATATTTGCAATATTAGTCATTGAGTGTATGTATGACTCCAAGTTGCATTTTTAGATGTAATTAATTTAGTTCATGATATTTTTGTTTCATATCAGGAGATTCCCCTGTCAATCATCATCATTTGTCCATTACATGCTGTGTAGGCTACCGTGGTGGTGAATTATTCCTAGGTGAGTGAGGCCCAGCCCCCTCCTTCTTCTCTTTGTCACTTCATCGGAGAGGAGGGCGATTCCACAAAGGTTGATATCGATCCGAGACTAAATTAATACAGGGGTAGTGTCGCTAGGACGATACTGTTACCGATACTTTTTACTTGGAAATGTTTCAAAATCATTAGAGGATGCTTTTATTTTGTTGACAATGACTATGATCAAAATAAATCACAGGCCAAAGATTTTAGGCAAAAAAAAGTTTTATATAAATCTATTGAACACTATTTGCATTGTGGGCTGACTATATGAGGTTGAAGCCTGCTTCCTCCATCCCAGGTCTCCGCCTGGTGGCTGTCCACGGCTTCTTGTTTCAATAATGATGAACGCATTTGTAAACATTCATACAACAATACAGCCGTTCCTCGCCATATCTTGCTTCAAAGCGTGCAGCCTCACTATATTCTTCTGTAGATTTTGAGTTTTTTCAAAGAATTTTCTATGTTTTGGGGGCATAACTTGAGCATATTCAACCATAAAAATGCCAAAATGAACAAAAATATCAATATTTGCATTAGTATTTGCCTCAAAGATGAGACCAAACCAGTCGGAGTGTGTTGTTCAGTAGAGGGACTACTGATTGGCTCAACTTTAGGCAACGTTACGATAATGAGTTCAGCGAGTGTAAACGTGGTTGCTATTTCATGATTAGAGGGCTCTCTACTGACTAACCCTTGTTCAGAAGGTCAGATACAGGTGTTTACTGTTATAGCTATGGAAATTTATGAATAATAAATCCTACTTCACAGAAATTGATTTACCACGGTCAGGCCAAGAGTCAATTAACAGCGATAAACAAGGGTTTACTTCAGGGATATTGAACAAAATTGTCTTGGGGGCCTGGACTTCTTCCTTTGCTATTATTATTATTTTGTATACTACAGAGAATAAGTGTCCTCTTTAGTAGAAATTTGATTTTGTTCCATTTATTTTGTCAGTGGTACAGGAACACTCTGCTGTTTTTAAGGACCTTCAGCTAAAAAGATAGTTAAACAAATGACAGCACTCAAGTGTTTTTAAGAATCTGCTGCAAAAATGTGCGTCTCTCACAAGTTTATTGAACTGAACTCACGGATCACCAGTTGAATAAATGATGAAAAGGACAGGAACACGACTAGTTAAACTGAAGAAGTTGAACAAATGACTACTGACTGCATTTGAAGTAAACAAGTTACAGCAACACCATAAATGATGTTTCGATTAATTTTTTTTCGCCAAAAGGAGAGGACTTAAAGGGGTGCCTTGAGGAACTCCGCAGTTATGTAAATCACAAGTTTGGACCCCAGTGTTTTATGTTTGCAAGCAAGGCTTATACTGTATGTCAATGAAAGGATCTGCCAGTGTGTTAAATAAAATGGGGTTCAGAGGAAACTGGATATTAGTTAAAGTCCCTATGTAAAAAAAAAAAAAGGGGTCGGGATTCAAAAAGTGTATACTTCCTCCCATTACCCTTTTGAGATATGTTACATCTTATTTTATTTTATTAATTATATTTTATTTTTTGTGAAATAATAATATTGCCATTGAGCACAAGATTGTTCACTGGAGATATGTATGTGTATTATGTACTACATGTATGAGGTGGAGTTGACTATGACTGTTAGAATAATTATGTATATATTATCATAATAACTTTATGCTTAACAGCCGTTAGTATAAAGTATTGTCAATTTGTGTTGAAGTGGTATTTCTGTGTTTGTGCAGAGCTAGCAATGCAAGAGATTGCTAGCCTCTTTTAATCAGTGTTTTGTCCAGACTCGGCCTGCTGACTGCCAAGGCCGAACATTGGATACCGGGACCAGACAAAGCAGAGACTGGGTGATGGCACCAGTACTCGGCCTGCTGACTACCAAGGCCGAACATTGGGTTCCGGGACTAGACAAAGCAGGGACTGGGCGATAGCACCAAGTGTCAACATATTTGCATTTTTGTATAATCATATATTGTGTCTAACTGGAGTTGTAGAGTCTACCCCCTTCCCTCAGCGACAGTGATGTAATAGGGACTTTCCTAATAAATAGAGGAGGCGCGCGGGCTTGATTTTTTAGAACATAGTTTGGATCTGTAATTGGAATACAGCCCGAAATACGTGTCTCCCCATGAACTAAATTTAACTCTGTCTCTGCATGATTCCTTGCTTTTTGTCTGATTAATAGATGTCATCAGGGTTTGAATCTGACAATGAAATACTCAATTCAAGTGTTCACTGAGGTCTAAATGTTTCAATACAACAGGATTTCTCACGTCTTTTAAAGGAATTTGCTGCAAAAGTTTGTTTCCTAAGTTTTGCACTAAACTAAATACGGGAATGGTGTCATGTCGCTTGTTGAAAAGCACTGATTTAATATAAAACAAAACATAATAATATCAACAAAACAACCCAATAATTTCCGTTTATTATTTGTAATGTGTTGAACACCATGAAACGAGTAGGGAACCTGTGGCTCTAGAGCCAGATGTGGCTCTTTAGATGACTGCATCTGGCTCTCAGATAAATCTTAGCTGACATTACTTAACACGATAAGTATTGAATAATTCCACTGGTAATCACAGTGTTAAAAATAACATTCTTAATATTCAGATGACAACTTGTCCAGGGTGTACGCCGCCTTCCGCCCGAATGCAGCTGAGATAGGCTCCAGGACTTCCCGCGGGCCCAAAAAGGGACAAGCGGTAGAAAATGGATAGATGCATTGATGTAAAACATTCTCATGCATTTTAATCCATTCATTTGTTTTCTACCACAACTTTTTCAAGAATTCACATTAATGTTAAGAAGTATTTTATTTATTATTGGTTAGCTTCAGAATAAAAGGTAAATGGGTTGTACTTGTATAGCGCTTTTCTACCCCTTTTTAAGGAGCCCAAAACGCTTTGACAGTATTTCCACATTCACCCATTCACACACACATTCACACACTGGCGGTGGGGGCTGCCATGCAAGGCGCTCACCAGGACCTATCAGGAGCAAGGGTGAAGTGTTTTGCCCAAGGACACAACGGACATGACTTGGATGACAGAAGGTGGGGATTGAACCAGTTACCCTCTGACTGCTGGCACAGCCACTCTACCAACTGCGCCTAACAGGAATAACACTCTTTTTAAAAAGAATAAGAGACTTATTATACGGCACTCTAAAAATGTTGGTTTGACTTAAAAATGCAGGCATTTAGTGGTATTCAGTGTTGAAAAATATTATATGGCTCTCACAGAAATACATTTTAAGATATTTAGCTTTCATGGCTCTCTCAGCCAAAAAGGCTCCCGACCCCCGCCATAAAGTCTATAGCGCAAAACAAACAAGTAGAAAAAAAGCGCAAGCTACCATAGCGATGGTAATCAATATCATACACAAATATCCACAGAGTCACTATATGAAAAGTGACTTGAAAAATATTGACATCATTACAGATATTGATACCGTGTTTCCTTGAATAGCCACCGGGCATGTAAAATGCGCTTGTCTTGAATTACTGCTGGGTCAAACTGGCTCCCCAAATATATTAGCGCATGCTTACTTTTACCGCTGTGTCAAATTCGTGACATCACGAGTGACGCTTCCACTACCATCATTTTCAAATTGACAGAGGAGGATTTCTTTGCCCTTACTATGTGTAAACCAGGGGTCTTGTTCCACAGCCATACAGATCACACTGATGGTAGTGATATAAAACATTGGCTCTGTAACACATTATAAACGCAACATAAGAATTACTCACAATGCCATGCATCCTTGACTCTTGGCTATATTATACAACCCGCTAGCACCAAACCCCGCCCCTCTCCATGCGTCAGGTGGGCGGGGTTGGGGGCCGTGTATAATATAGCCAAGAGTCATGGATAGATGGCATTGTGGGTAATTTTTATGTTGCGTTTATAATGTGTTACAGAGCCGATGTTCTCCAGAAATGTGTTTTGTGTGGGTTCACAGAGTGTGGCACATATTAGTAAGAGTGTTAAAGTTGTTTATATCACAACCATCAGCGTAAAAGGTATGGCTGTTGAACAAGTATGCATTGCAATATCGTTTGGGAAGCAGTGAAATGCATGCAGCCGGCCGGCACGCATGCAGATAGCATAGTGTGAAGGTGGTCGGATGACATGTTGAACAATGATCCCCATCCACCAGCGTGCGGTCACAGAAGAATTTTTTTTTTTTTTTTTTATCACACTCAATTTTTAATTGCATGGCTCTGGTAAGCGCAGGGATGAGAAGAGGTTTTAAATTAATTGGCACCCCGGTGGCTATTCAAGGAAATACGGTAGTTACTGGTATCAATATCGATATCAGGATCGATCCGCCCACCCGACTCCCTTGTAGTCGTCGCTGGTTCTCTCTCTCCATCGAAAGCGCGCATCTTGCTGCTCCACACTCTCACCGCGATGATCCACTGCTGCACCCTCTCAGACAACCTTCACTTCACTTCTACCCTCATCGAACCCTTAAGTCGACCGCCGCGCCGTTCCCATGCTCCGCACTCATCCTGAGATGCGACACCCCTGCTCGATATCCCGGAGAATAGCCACATCTCGCGTCGCCCCTCGCGGGTAGAGAGCATGCCCGACGCGGGGACGCCTGGCTCAACCGCCGCCGCCGCTGCCGGTAGTGGTGGTGGTGGTGCGGCCGGCGACGGAGCTGAGAATGGCCGCCACCGACATCGAACCCAGCAGGGAGATGCGGAGAGGCCGGAGTCGTCCGCTTTCCCACCGCAAAGCGCATCCGGTGTGCTGGGTGAGTCTGAGTGGGACGAGGGAACTATTGTGCAGGTGGATTGTGGGACGGCTGGAAGCGAGATGAGGCACCCTTCTTTTGTCTGCACCATGCTGTCTAAAATTAGCACCAGATCAAGCCAAACGACTGTAAATAATGACTTCCACTTGTTCGTGTAGCTACTTACCTTTACACGTCCCCTTTACACTTTGTTCAATGGACGTTTTGCAACAGTCTGCCTTTGACCTTCTGCTGTCTGTTGTTGTGTTTCCCCTCATGGCTTCACAGCATAAGGTTTCCACTGCGTTCATGGGCTTTGCTTGGTTTTATTCGGACCGAGGTTTTGTTTTTATTGTATGGTGATTAGAGCTCTTTCATCGTTTCATGGTTGATCAACTTCATGATGTCATCCAGAGTACCCAAGTACAGTATAGTGCTGTCCAAGTTGGTATACTATTGGATGGTTGGATGACAGACACCGAGTACAGTATACACATACACTGTATACGTATGCAGTATACACCAGTGGTTCTCAACCTTTTTTGAGTGATGTACTCCCTGTGAACATTTTTCTAATTTAAGTACCCCCTAATCAGAGCAAAGTATTTTTGGTTGAAAAAAAGAGATAAATAATTAAAATACAGCACTGTGTCATTAGTTTCTGATTTATTACATTTATAACAGTGAACTATTTTGGGGGGGGGGGGGGACAAACTAAAAACTTGTTGAAAAATAAACAAGTGATTAAATGATAAACAAAGATTTCTACACAGAAGTAACCATCAACTTAAAGAGCCCTCCTTGGGGATTGTAATAGAGATCCATCTGGATTCATGAACCTAATTGTAAACATTTCTTCACAGTTGCCAAAACCCTCCAATTTATGATATTTTTTGTGTAAAAAAAATGTTGAGGTAGAAATCTTATAATGAATATTTATGGAACATGTCCACAAAAATCTAGCTGTCAACACTGAATATTGCATTGTTGTATTTCTTTTCACAGTTTATGAACTTACATTCATATTTTGTTGAAGTATTATTCAACACATATATTTATAAAGGATTTTTGAATTGTTGCTATTTTTAGAATATTTTTTAAAAATCTCACGTACTCCTTGGCATACTTTCAAGTACCCCCAGGGGTACGCGTACCCCCATTTGAAAACCACTGATATCCACTGTGTGATGGGGACGTCATTTGTTGTCTATTTGAGAAAAAACAATTTCCAAAACCCTCCAATTTCTGATATTTTTTGTGTAAAAAAAAATTGTTGTGGTATGCGCTAAATAACAAACAAGCACAAATATGCGTTGAATGCGTCAAAACAAGTAAAGACAAAAGTTATTTAACTGAAATAATCATAAGAAACCTTAAAGGGGATTGACTTTTTTGGAGCTTTGATTCACAATCTTTGTGATAGACAAGAACACATGTAATTAAAAAAAAGAAAAAACAACATTCTAAGTTGTAAACAAAAGTCAGTTTACAATGTAGCCAATTGGAGCCATGACGTCATTGCGTCTGTTGCGTTTATTCCGACCCTAAAATCCAGTAAATAACTATCCAAAAAGCGCCAATAATACTCGATTTACATTTTGTGACCTGAACATTAAGCAAGTATTAGCCATATTGTTATTATAAACACTAACTTCAGTCCTGGTGCTAAGAATTTTCAAAGTCATGAAAAACGGGGTCCCATTTTTTTTGTAACCGTTTGGAAAACAAATGATAAATGTATGCATTATCCTGTTATAACTCACATTCTATATTGTGTTTTGAAAAAATGTTGTCATAGACGTTACTTACACTTTGTTCAATGGACGTTTTGCAACAGTCTGCCTTTGACTTTCTGCTGTCTGTTGTAGTGTTTCCCCTCATGGCTTCACAGCATAAGGTTTCCACTGCGTTTATGGGCTTTGCTTGGTTTTATTCGGACCGAGGTTTTGTTTTTATTGTGTGGTGATTAGAGGTCTTTCATCGTTTCCTGGTTGATCAACTTCATGATGTCATCCAGAGTACCCCAGTACAGTATAGTGCAGTCCAAGTTGGTATACTATTGGATGGTGACAGACACCGAATACAGTATACACATACACTGTATACAGATACAGTATACACTGTGTGATGGGGACGTCATTTGTTGTCTATTTGAGAAAAAACAATTTCCAAAACCCTCCAATTTATGATATTTTTTGTGTAAAAAAAATGTTGAGGTACCGCTAAATAACAAACTAGCACAAATATGCGTTCAATGCGTCAAAACAAGTAAAGATAAAAGTTATTTGACTGAAATAATCATAAGAAACCTTAAAGGGGATTGGCTTTTTTGGAGCTTTGATTCACAATCTTTGTGCTAGACAAGAACACATGTAATTAAAAAAAAGAAAAAACAACATTCTAATTTGTAAATAAAAGTCAGTTTACAATGTAGCCAATTGGAGCCATGACGTCATTGCGTCTGTTGCGTTTATTCCGACCCTAAAATCCAATAAATAACTATCCAAAAAGCGCCAACAATACTCGATTTACATTTTGTGACCTGAACATATAAGCAAGTATTAGCCATATTGTTATTATAAACGCTAACTTCAGTCCTGGCGCTAAGAATTTTCAAAGTCATGAAAAACGGGGTCCCATTTTTTTGTAACCGTTTGGAAAAAAACTCACATTTTATATTGTGTTTTGAAAAAATGTTGTCATAGACGTTACTTACACTTTGTTCAATGGACTTTTTGCAACAGTATGCTTTTTGACCTTCTGCTGTCTGTTGTTGTGTATCCCTCATGGCTTCACAGCATAAGGTTTCCCTAGCATTTATGGGCTTTGCTTGGTTTTATACATATACATTATACACTGTGTGACGGGGACGTCATTTGTTGTCTATTTGAGAAAAACAATTTCGAAAGCCCTCCAATTTGGGATATTTTTTGTGCAAAAAAATGGTGAAGTATGCACTAAACAACAAACTAGCAAAACTATGAGTTGAATGCGTCAAAACAAGTAACAATACAAGTAATTTGACTGAAATAATCATAAGCAACCTTAAAAGGGATGGACTTTAATTGGAACTTTGCCATCTCTGCTCCACACGCTGTAAGTCTTTGCTGTCGTCCAGCATTCGGTTTTTATTTACTTTATAGCAAGTTCAGTTGTAGTTTTGTTCTGCATAGCCATCCCTAAGCTTCAATGCCTTTTTTAGGGGCACTCACCTTTGGTTTATTTTTGGTTTAAGAATTATTGTGATCATGACAAACCATGTTCCCGCCGTCTACAAAGCAATTTTCTACCTGCTGCCACCTGATGATATGGAAACGTATAACACTTTGCCGACCTAAAGACAGCACTGACACTCAAAAACGGCATGTTATTTACGGATTATAATCACTGGTTTGCAAAAAATATTTTTAACCCAAATATCTGAAATGACATAATCTCCCACAGCACACCAGACTATATCTTACAGCACAACAGTGGTTGAAAAAGACTGCACCAAATAACACTAACTAACAATAATATGAGTTTAATGCGTCAAAACAAGTAACAATAAAAGTTATTTGACTGCAATATTAATACGCAACCTTAAAGTGGATGGACTTTTCTTGGAACTTTGCCTATGATTCATTATCCTTATGATAGACAAGAACACATGTATTTAAAATAACCAAAACCATTCTGACTAGTAAATAAATGTAAATAAATGTCCGCTTACAATGGAGCCAATTGGAGCCATGACATCATTGCGTCTATTGCGTTTATTCCGACTCTGAAACCCAATAAATAACTATCCAAAAAGCGCCAACAATACTTGATTTATATTTTGTGACCAGAATATTAAGAAAGTATGAGCAACATTGTTGTTATAAACGCTAAGGAATTTTCAAAATGGGGTCCCAGTAACTACATCAAGTCATAAAAATGGGGTCCCACTTTTTGTAACCGTTTTGAAAACAAATGATAAATGTATGCATTATCCTGTTATAACTCACATTCTATATTGTGTTTTGGAAAAGGTTAGTCATAAACGTTACTCAATTCATAAAAAAATAAAACAAATGAAAACACATTTTTATGCATATGTAAATATATTCAGTTACAAACATTAATTCACTTTCTCATTTCCTTCATGGGTCAAAACTTTACCGCTGCCGGCATTTTTTTCCTATATTTTCATTTAGTTAGTCTGCGATGAGGTGGCGACTTGACCAGGGTGTACACCGCCTTCCGCCCGATTGTAGCTGAGATAGGCACCAGCGCCCCCCGTGAACCCAAAGGGAATAAGCGGTAGAAAATGGTTGGATGGATGGAAGTTGTAGGTGTATTTATTTCAGTATAAAAGTGTAAAAGGTTTTTTGCTTCGTTCATGAAATGATAATCGTGTGCCAGGGCATACATAAATATGACAAATTAAATTGGTTATTCTCATGTGCATGTAGTTCATCAGTTGTTTAAAAACGGCCACATCTACACTTTCATGGCAAATAAGGCCAACAAACTTAGAATTTGGCAAGTTAGTTTCAATGTCATTTGATACCGTGCACTCAATGCCTCTAGCATTTCATCACTGGCTTTGTGATGGCTGTGTGTTCCCCTTTAAGAATGGCAATATGTGGGGTGAGTGACGTGTGCAAGTGAGTGGGAAAGTTAGAAGAGGGAGCGCTTGCATGTTCAGGGGTTTTAGTACCGTGGTGGATGTCCGGTTGGCTTTGTGAAAAAACATAAATAAATAAAAAATAACAAATCGACGGTCTCGTCATTCCGACCAAAAGAGCGGAACCATAGAGAGGGTGTTATCCCCGACAACATATCGGCCCTCGAGGGAACGTCTCCCATGCGCTCCTCGACCACGGAAAGGTGTAACATGATTTTTCTTGGTGGCCGGTGAGGCTGGATCTTTGAAAATCAGTGCACCCGGTCGTAAATGTGTTCATTTTATTAGCCCGTTTACATGGCGTGCAAAACATCTTTCCATCGTTATAAGTGAGCCATTTGCTGAAAAGTGGCTCCTGAAGCCACTTTTCGAGTTTATTGCTCGCCATGACGAAAACAATAACACGCGGGATAGATAGATAGATAGATAGATAGATAGATAGATAGATAGATAGATAGATAGATAGATAGATAGATAGATAGATAGATAGATAGATGGATGGATGGATAGATAGATAGATAGATAGATAGATAGATAGATAGATAGATAGATAGATAGATAGATAGATAGATAGATAGATAGATAGATGGATGGATGGATGGATGGATGGATGGATGGATAGATAGATAGATAGATAGATAGATAGATAGATAGATAGATAGATGGATAGATAGATAGATAGATAGATAGATAGATAGATAGATAGATAGATAGATAGATAGATGGATAGATAGTACTTTATTGATTCCTTCAGGAGAGTTCCTTCAGGAAAATTAAAATTCCAGCAGCAGTGTACGGAGTTGAAATCAATTTAAAAAAAGTAAAAAGTAAATAATGGGGGTTTAAAAGGAAACAAAAAGAGAAATATTACAATAAGAATAAAAAACTAAAAAACAACAATGGAAATAACAATATAACAGTAAAATAAGAATATAACAAGAGAAAGTAGGCAGTAGTGACCATGTTATGAAAACGTATTGCACCGTTATTGTTTTGCATCCCCTGTCATCCCCCCCCCCCCCCCCCCCCCCCAGAGAGGAGTTGTAGGAGTCCTAATACCGGAAATGCAGTATTTGTGATTGAATCAAAATTTAAGAAACTGTACCGGAAAGATCATTATTCTGAAGTTGACCATTAAAAACGCAATCAACAGGTACGGAAAATTGACTCGGCAAAAACACCGGCGGAAAGCGATAATCGATTTAAAAAAACAAGTAAACTGGAGTTTTGAACCGGAGAAGGCAGGGTCGGTAAAAAATAAAATAAAATCTGCGTCGTAATTTCAATGCGTAAGAAAGACACAAAACGCCAACAGTGAACTTTAAGGATCTACATTTAGGGGCACATCGATCAAAGGAGGTCTCCTTATATTGCTGTTTGACATCATCAGCTGGTGAGCTGCTTTCTCGCATCAGAAGCTCATGAAAGTTAATTCTAGATTATAAATCATGCCTTTTACCTTAATAGTAAAGCGATGTGGACATATACTGAGAAGTTGGTACACTTTGACAGCCAATTTAGACCCGGAAAAGGCCAAAAAGACGCTAGGTTCCCCTCCCTTTTTTCTTTGCGTGGATTCTAAGTCATTCTTCATCGAAACGGTAATATATCAACATCCTAACGGTCGGCATCCCAGGGGGAACAGACATTTTACAGCAAGTGATGTTTTATCATGTCTGTTGGCCCTCATGAAGTCTGCATGAGTTGTTGTTGAAGAAAAAAGTGAAAGTTGTGATGTGTTTGTGAAATTAATGCGCCACCGTATACTTAACAAAATCTTGATGGAGGTGTTTTTTTAAGGGGCTTTTTGGTAGAATAGAGGGACTCCCATACGCTCCATTGTAAGTGGACTTTTGATTACATTTATTTACTACTTAAAATGCATAAAAAAATAATAAAAAGTGTGCTCGTCTTACATAAGGATTGTGAATGATAGGTAAAATTCCCCCCCAAAAAATGTAGTTCCCCAACAACATCAAGGTTCAAAGTTTATTCGTCACAGGCAGAGTACACCACAGTGAAATGATTTTTTCAATGCTCTTCAGATATTGCGTACAGTGGGATCCAAACACTAGTTTGACCTACTCAGTGGCCTAGTGGTTAGAGCAGGGGTTTCGAACTCAAATACAGAGTGGGCCAAAATTTAAAACCGAACAAAGTCGCGGGCCGAGGTTAAACAAATTAACCTTTTAATAGGGACCCAAACAAGTTTTGCTTTGAATATTGAACAAGCAAGGCTTATATAACTTTATAGTGACATGCAAAATCCAGTTTCAAATAGTAATAATAATTAAAAAAATATCAACGGCATATCTAATAAAATTGAAATAAAAATTGAATGCCTCTTTTCGGCGGTGGAGTTGAGGTGGACGGGGTTTGGTAATAGCGGGGGGTTTATATTGTAGCGTCCCGGAAGAGTTAGTGCTGCAAGGCGTTCTGGGTATTTGTTCTGTTGTGTTTATGTTGTGTTACGGTGCGGATGTTCTCCCGAAATGTGTCATTCTTGTTTGGTGTGGGTTCACAGTGTGGCGCATATTTGTAACAGTGTTAAAGTTGTTTATATGGCCACCCTCAGTGTGACCTGTATGGCTGTTGACCAAGTATGCCTTGCATTCACTTGTGTGTGTGTATAAGCCGCATATATTATGTGACTGGGCCGGCACGCTGTTTGTATGGAGGAAAAGCGGACGTGGAGACAGGTCGTAGAGAACGCCAAAGGCAGTGCTTTTAAAGCCCACCCCAAATATTGTTGTCCCGGATGAAATTCGGGAGGGGCGCTGAACTTTGGGAGTCTCCCGGGAAAATCGTGAGGGTTGGCAAGTAAGAGTATTAGCGGTGAATGCGGTGTTACAGCGGCGGGCCAGCTCTAATGTTAATGTGATATTGCCTCAAGGGCCAAGTGAAATTACACGGCGGGCCAAATCCGCGGGCCAGAGTTTGACACCCATGGGTTAGAGTGTTCGCCCCGTCCGGTAGGTTGTCAGTTCAAACCCCGGCAGAGGCATACAAAAGACTTTAACAATGGGACCAAATACCTCCCTGCTTGGCACTCAGCATCAAGGGTTGGAATTGGGGTTTAAATCACCAAAAATGATTCCCGGGCGCGGCCACCGCTGCTGCCCACTACTCCCCTCACCTCCCAGGGGGTGAAACGGGGGATGGGTCAAATGCAGAGGACAAATTTCACCACACCAAGTGTGTTTGTGACAATCATTAGTACTTTAACTTTAACTTTAGTTGCAGAATCTAATACACTAAATACAAAAATACAAACAATTTGAATAGCTCTGATGTACATTAATTACAAGACAATTAAGTTGCACAATAAATCACAGTAGTAATGGTAGAATTATCAGTTCAAGTAGAAGTACAGTAGTCAAATACAGTACCAGTGTAATATCAAATAGTATAATAGTATATACAGTATATACAGTATAGGAAGCAACAAAGTAACCCTGTTACCTTTGTTTAGGTATGCAATATAAATTAGGCAAACAGTGACTTCCTGTTCAGTGCAAGTTAAGCGTGGAAATATGCATGGCAATCATGGTGTCAAAGTGGGGATCTAATCCAGGGTACCAAGCGCAGGGGTTCACTGGGCATTTGTAAAGTTTGAAGATTATTTTTTCTGTCATTTAAATATGTAAGATGAGATGGTGACTTGTCCAGGGTGTACTCCGCCTTCCGCCCGATTGTAGCTGAGATAGGCGCCAGCGCCCCCCACGATCCCGAAAGGGAATAAGCGGTAGAAAATAGATGGATGGATAAAAAAAAAACAAGATCAAAAACTTTAATATAAAATAAATATACCCTTGACAAATCAGTAGTAAGGTTGTTTGAATCAAATTAAAAATGTGTAACTACCAACACCCCCTATCAAAAAATACTAAATGGTTCGTTCCACTTGGAAAGAAGCAAACTAGCATGGAACTCTTCACCCAACACATATGTCATACTGTCATCAAAGCTCATCTTTAGGCATTCACACACAGCACCAACATTTTTTAACAACAATGATATGATAGAAAAACATTTTTATATTATGTATTTTCTTGTGGCAGTATACATTTCACTTTTGCATCTCATATTACATAAATGTAGTGCATTCAAAGACCCTCGAATACATTTTGGAAAACAAAGGAGTCAGTAGGACAGGGGATGAATAATATAATGATTATAGTAATACTGTATTATGGTTCATATTATGCACTGATGATAATCCTTTATGTCTATCAGATACTGTAATCTCTACTTTATGGTCTGATGTAAAGGAACATTTGACCTATTCAGGTGAATAATAACAGTTTATATGAATTTTTCAGTAAAACAATATTGTGGTGGCTTGTTGGCATTTTCTGTTTAAAAAACTGACTTACAAAAAAATGAAACAAAGTATTTAAGGGGTTTATTTACATGTTAATCCCATGTTTAAAATGTCAAAAACTTAATTCAGGTTTTTACATGTGTTTTTAAAAGCTGGTTTTAGTGCATGTAAACAGAGCAAGAAGTGTGTGTGTATGGCGCGGAAACGTTGGGTTCAGGGTGGGATAGAGGTCCCTCTAGGAGTTTTGTGCATGGTTGTACATAATTTGGTGCCTTGCTCCTGATGGAAATATTAACTTGGATTCTGCACGTCATTGCTTCACTATTAAGCGGAGGTAAAGCTGCTATAGTTTTTTTATTTTATTCAAAAAGGATAAAGACCTCATTAGCATTATAACATTACCCGGATGAAATTGTGAGTTGTTGTCACTAATTGAGGTGGAACAGGGGTTAGTGCATGTGCTTCACAATACGAAGGTCCTGAGTAGTCCTGGGTTCAATCCCGGGCTCGGGATCTTTCTGTGTGGATTTTGCATGTTCTCCCCGTGAGTGCGTGGGCTCCCTTCGGGTACTCCGGCTTCCTCCTACCTCTAAAGACATGCACCTGGGGATAGTTTGATTGGCAACACTAAAATGGTCCCTACTGTGGGAATCTGAGTGGCGACTTGTCCACGGTGTACCCCGCCTTCCGCCCGAATGCAGCTGAGATAGGCTCCAGCACCCCCCCGCGACCCCAAACGAGACAAGCGGTAAAAAATGGATGGATGGATGTCACTAATTGTTTACCTAGCTTTAGGTTTACTATGAAGATTTGTTACGTTTGGAACGCATTTTGGTGCGCGAAGGTGTCACCCCAAGATGCAGCGGACCAGGACTATGCAGGATTGCAGGTAGGAGCCTGTTTAATACAAAAATGTAAAATAACACTGGTACAAAAAAGGAAAAGAAACGGCGTGCCTACACACGGGAAGCTAATGCTAACTTAGCATGCAGTAAAAAGAGTCCAAGGGTTGTGTGCCGAATGCACATTAGCTAAGGCGGAACTTAGCAAGTAGTCAAAAGAGTTCAAAATGGCGTGCCGAATGCACGGAAGCTAAGACGTGACTTAGCATAGAATCAAAGAAGCAGAATGACAAACGAGACTGTTGCTTACAGCAAACAAACCATCCAGAATGAACACAGGTAGCAGGCAGGATTAAATACTCAAACAATAATCATAAAGAGGTGTGCGTCAAAAAGCCAGTGCGGGTGGAACAAATGAGGTAACCATGGGGACAAGATAAACAAGGAAGTGATCAAACTAAGGGATCGGAAGAGTCCAAAAATAATCAAAACACACACAAAAGGACTCAAGAACAAAAACTATGTCTGATCCGGGAGGTGGATCGCGACAAAGATTACTCCATTGTTGTTTTGGAATAAGTCATGTAGAGAAGGAAAGGGAGGAAATGTGAGAGCTATACCGAGGTCCTGATAAATTCTCTTCAAATAATAAAAACAATAACAAAGCTTATGTTGATGTCATGAAAAAAGCCCATTACTACACACACACACACACACACACACACACACACACACACACACACACACACACACACACACACACACACACACACACACACACACACACACACACACACACACACACACACACACACACACACACACATTTTCAAACCTTGTGACGTCCTTGCTGTGTGCGTTTTACACACCTCATCACATTCACATAGATTTGTCCGTGTGGGTGTTGCAACTCAACATAGGTTTCTCCTTGCAGCCACAATAGCACAATAGGCTATTTTCTGAACAGAACAATGTTGCACAAGGTCTAGTCTGAGGTACGGAGGTTATTTTTCCCGTGTGCTCTGTGCTCCCTGCAAGTGCTGCTACAGAGTGATGCAGTGGGCTGTCAGATGCCGAGTGCCTTGTTGGAGGTAACCCGAGAAGACTGCTGCTGACTGGAGGAGCAGACTGATGTCGTCGTGTGGAGAAGTTTCCAATATAGTGTCAAGATGGGACAACTTTGTTTTCGAGGGACATGTGGACTGGTGGTTCAAAATGAAGCCTGAGACCAAATGCACCGGTCAAATTGTGTGTGTATATACAAGACAATAGAACATGTTGTTACGGGTATGTCAGTACTGTGTGTTATAGGATGGTTGAAGGATGGAGTTCAGTTTTACTCCCTACTCTTAGTTATGTCCACCTTAATTAGCCCTTAAATTAAATTCACTTTTGTTTGAATCAAGAATAAGTCAGTTTGTGTATTTTGCCGATTTGAAACAGATGTTGTCATGCGTGCTCTAGATTGTGTTGCTGGTTTGGTAGTGATTATTTGCTCAGTCCCTGAGGTCACAGTACAAAAACTAGGGTCAAAAAGTGTGACTTGCTTCATTGTAAAAAGTGAATTGTAAAGTGATAGTGATTATTGTAGATAAGGCTGCACTTATGATGAATAAAATAATCAGATAAAACACATTTTAAAGGCCTACTGAAACCCACTACTACCGACCACGCAGTCTAATAGTTTATACATCAATGATGAAATCTTAACATTGCAACACTTGCCAATAAGGGCGGTTTAATTTACTAAATTAAAATTTTAAATTTCGCACGGAGTTTCTTGTTGAAAACGTTGCGGAATGTTGATGCGTATGATGACGCGTGCGCGCGATCTTCGGGTTGGAGGGGACATATTAGCCCAGCACCACTCATGGCTAAAAGTCGTCTCTTTTCATCGTATAATTACACTGTAATTTGGACGTCTGTGTTGCTGAATCTTTTGCAATTTGTTCAATTAATAATGGAGACTATAAAGAGAAATGCTATTGGTGGAAAGCGGTGGATTGCAGCTGCCTTTAGCACCAAAACACAGCCTGTGTTTCTTTGTTTGTTGTGAAGCTTTAACACAGAGTGGTCAAGCGAACATGTTTCTCTACGTCAACCAGCAAGTTTTTGCATGGGAAAATTGTGATATTATGTCGGCTCTTACCGGAGACTTCAGTAGATTATGCGACTTCCTCCTGCAGCTCAAAAAGACAGCTGTGATCTTGGCTCCGCCATTGACTTCTCTGAGAGACACTGGCATTCACCGCAGCTATCCGACTTTCAGGTATGACCTTACAATCTCACTAAAACACTATTAAAATAAGCAGATAAGGGCTCTTCCAGAATTATCCTAGTAAATGTGTCTAATTACATCTGAAACGGTCCCACTGCCACCGCCTGGAGCAGTCGCTTTTTTTTTTTTTTTGGTGCTTCACTCTAACTTTCCTCACCAACGAATCTTTCATCCTCGCTCAAATTAATGGGGAAATTGTTGCTTTTTCGGTCCGAATAGCTCTTGCTGCACAAGGCTCACATTATAAACAATGTGAGGATGTAAGAAGCCCTTCAACCCGTGACGTCACGTGCACATCGTCTGCTACTTCCGGTAAAGGCAAGGCTTTTTTATTAACGACCAAAAGTTGCGAACTTTATCGTCGATGTTCTCTAAATCCTTTCAGCAAAAATATGGCAATATCGCGAAATGATCCAGTATGACACATAGAATGGACCTGCTATTCCCGTTTAAATAAGAAAATCTCATTTCAGTAGGCCTTTAACTTTAACTTTAATTCCTGGCAACCTATCAATTAAAGTTTTATTTAGACATTTTTGTCTATTAACTTTTTATAATCAACTAATTATTGCAGACATTCCTGCATGGATTAAAGACAAGTCAATTAATTAATGTGATCGGTTCTATTGCAAGCTGATAAATGACAGATGTGCCGGTAGCGAGTGTCGCCGGAGCTTTGGCCAGCACAGCTAACTCGCCCTCTGAGGTTTGCTGGAAGACGGGTAGAGCACAGAGAAAGTGTTGACCATTTGCCAGCGTGAAATAAAATCACAGTGTGATGCAGCTGGTTAAGTAAAATAGTAAAAAAATAATTGTTTTAATAATTACAAGACGTCTAGTGTCCTTTTTTAGATTGTGCATCCCGACCGAGTTAGAAGTATATTTTACACTAGTACAGTTTTTCCCACTTAAGAAGTGTTACCCCACTTGGCTGTAGAGTTACTCCCAAAGGATCTGTATTAGCTTCAGTGGGATATCCATCATGATATCATCGCAGCTATGACACGTGTCAGTGTCCGTCATTCAGCACTGTTGAAAAGACGGGTAATTTCTCCAACCGAGATTTTTTTTTAGTGCTGCCTCCAAGGATTTTCCTCAGCGGAAGCGAGCTAGGATCATTTTCGCCGCCACGTTTTCCCCTTAATCCCATCACAGTCATTTTCAAACACTTTGATCCTCTCTCCCAAATAATAACAAACAACGAACCGGTATTTTTCCTACAACATTTAAGTAAGAAATAAGGAAAAAAAACATACAAGCCTCCCTGT
Source organism: Nerophis ophidion (assembly GCF_033978795.1). NCBI lineage: Eukaryota > Metazoa > Chordata > Actinopteri > Syngnathiformes > Syngnathidae > Nerophis > Nerophis ophidion. The sequence continues at coordinate 22,197,953 of NC_084632.1, read as the reverse complement.
CACCAATTAGTTTGTGTTCTCTGAGGCTACACTTGATAGTCTGTGTTGTGGAAACATGTCATCTTGTTGTGGTCAATCAAATGAGATTGTGTGAAATGCATGAAAATTGTTCGATACAATGGAGTTACACCTCTGCCAGCACCAAAGTTAGAATGGAATCACTCTTGTTAGCTATTGCAAATACCAGTTCTTTCAATAACTTTACTCATTGTCGTTTTTATCTTTAGACTGTACAGTTTGGGCTTAATGAGCTGATGTGGACATGAGAGCAGACTATCCTTTTAGTAAGTAGTTAACAGTTCATAATTATTTAGTATTGCTGGGATATTTACATGACCTCTGACACAAATGTCTTTTTCTTTTCAAAATTAAAAAATGATGTTTTCATTCCTGATTAAAATAGTAAACTATTTTCCTTGTGTTATTTGTGGACATCATGGCACATAATATTGCTTTAATTTACCATACACAAACGTTGTGATTATTGGGGATTCACATACATTTGCTTTTTAGTTCTATTAGTTTGCTATGTTCCAAAAATCCATGCATCCATCCATCATCTTGCGCTTATCCGAGGTCGGGTCGCGGGGGCAGCAGCCTAAGCAGGGAAAGCCCAGACTTCCCTCTACCCAGCCACTTTGTCTAGCTCTTCCCAGGGGATCCCGAGGCGTTCCCAGGCCAGCCGGGAGACATAGTCTTCCCAACGTGTCCTGGGTCTTCCCCGTGGCCTCCTACCGGTTGGACGTGCCCTAAACACCTCCCTATGGAGGCGTTCGGGTGTTCCAAAAATCGGATTTTAAAATATTCTAGGGAGCTGTTTTCATAAACCAAATTGTTTTTGTAATTAATGATATCAACATGTTGGTTTTAGTCCTGTTAGTGCTTGAGGAAGGCTTGTTGGAGGATGAAATGTGTTCCTTGATATTCATTTTAGTGCTGTCAAACCTTTCTTTTAATCAGAATTATTACTTATTGTGGGTTAATTTTCATTATCATGACAAATATATTTTATTTTTACTCTATATTGATTTTATTTAATTTTACATAAGCAAATCCGCCCGTGTGCAGCTGGGATAGGCTCCAGCACCCCCGTGACCTCTTAAGGGACAAGTGGTAGAAAATGGATGGTTGGAAATACACTGAAAGACACCTACATACAGTACAATGCTGTTCTTTGATTAATTTATGAGATCCATCCATCCATCTTTTACTGCTTGTCCCTTTTGGGGTCGCGGGGGGTTCCTGGCGCCTATCTCAGCTGCTTTCGGGCGGTAGGCGGGGTACACCCTGAACAAGTCGCCACCTCATCGCAGGGCCCTTTATGAGATATTCAATTGAAATACATTTAGTCTATAACAGGACACAGGCACTTTTGAAAGCTAACAAGAGTGATTCATTATAACTGTTGTGCTGGCAGAGGTGTAACTCCATTGTATCGAACAACTGTCAGTTCGCACCACAATTGATACAAACCATCTTTTTCTGGGCTCATTTGGAGGATAAATACAGTGCATCCTGCACCATCCTCTCAGATTAAAGCTGTTTTATCTAAATCTGTGAGCTTGAACTGATGAAGCCTGCCTGGATGAGAGGCAAAATGTCTTTTAAGACAATTTGAACAGTAATTTGTGATCTATTAAATGCAAATTGGTGTCCATAATACTTTATACATGTTGCGGTGTGTTTTTTTAAACTCTAATTTCCCTTCAAGAAGGTCAACGTGCTGTTTAGTGTCTTCCGTAGTGGCTCGTTGACTACGGTATCAACTGCCCATTGGCACGTGCAACAGTAACATTATTTGGACCAATTGCCTTAAAGGACAACTTCACTTTTTTGGGGGAATTTTGCCAATCGCTCTTCATCATTATAAAGGACATTAAGATGGATGTTATTTTTCTTTTTTTGCATTCTAAATATTACATAAATGCGATCAAATTTTGTTTACAAAAAAGCCTATCAATGGGAGCCGCGCAATTCCGCCTACGAAGCCCTCAAAAAACATCCAAACACCTCCAATAGAGATTTGTATACATGATTCAAGTTGTAATAGACTTAACATTTTTAAAATCCTTACTAATAAAATTGCTAAACTTCATATAAAGTTTGCCATTCTTGATTCCAATTTTTTCCTTTTTCTAGCATCAATAAAATCGATCGAAAATAAAATCGATCGATTCTCTATTAAAACGATTTTGGATCGATACCTATCTTCTGATAAGCAAACCTGCCAAGCACAGATCGATACTCTTGAAATTTAGGACTATAAATCAATCTCTTGTTATAGCTATCAATCGTTACACCCCTACAGATTAATAATAGTGATGGATCAGTCCCCAATAACGTGTTAATTTGGACAGCACTAATAAATTCAGATATGACGATTAATTTTGTCTTGGCCACAACCAGCGGAGACGCTGTTGCCTCAGTCTCAACTTTCTTTCATTGTGAAGGTCCTTTATGAGGCATCGGGGTGTTGAGGACCCCAAGTTTGACTTATTCTACACCAGGGGCCGGCAACCCAAAATGTTGAAATAACCATATTGGACCAAAAATAAAAATAAAAAAATCTGTCTGGGGCGGCAAAAAATATTTAAGTGTTATTATGAAGGCAACACATGATGTAAGTGCCTATATTAGCTATATTAGCCTACTATCAAAGGCTGACGCAAATCTTCGTTGACAGAAATGTTGTATTTTAATTTTTATTCTACACATTTTTGCAACATTGGGAATTATTAGTAAAACAGAGGCTTCTCACAGGATGAGATAACTCTTGGAAATGACTGGCTTATAACGGCCAAAGTATCATTGTGTGTGTCCAGGTTTAAGGAAACAGCAGGCTGTCTTCTTCTAATGGATTTATTACAATCTTTGCAAGCTGGGTAACGTTTGCTGTGGTCTGGAACAACACGGCGCACAAACAACAATGAAAAAAGCAGCCAATATTACATACAAATGATGTGTCATGAGTCATGCAAATATAAAGGGTTGGAATTAAGGGTTAAATCACCAAAATGATTCCCGAGCGTGGCCACTGCTGCTGCTCACTGCTCCCCCTACCTCCCAGGGGGCGGAACAAATTAATGGGTCAAACGCAGAGAGTAATTTCACCACACCTAGTGTGTGCGTGACTATCAGTGGTACTTTAAGTTTAACTTTAAATTAAATACACAGAGAACATAAGTAGAGGAAATTAAACAAGCTCAAATATACCTACAAACGAGGCATGATGATATATTTATATGTACATACAGCTAGCCTAACAGCATGTTGACATCGAATAGCTTGCTGTACTGCAGTGACCAAATTTGCCTGATTAACACTCAAACAAGTCAATAACATCAACAAAGCTCACGTTCTTGCATTCATGCACAGCATAACACATTTGGTAGACAAAATGAGACAAAGAAGGAGTGGCATAAAACACGTCTTTCTATGGCAGCATCGGAGAAAGTTGTAATGTAAACAAACTACGATGAGTTTAAGGATCGCTGAAATTAGTAGGACAAAGCGGTGCTTGCCAAATACTCTCATCTGTGAAGTGTGTATAATATAATCAGTGGGATTTCTAAGAATTTGTAAGGTTGGTGTCATGTTTGCTCTCCTACGGAAAATATATTAAAACAAAAACAAAAAATGTTTTTCTTCATCTTTTTCCATTTTCACACATTTCTGAAAGAGGTCCAGGGAGCCACTAGGACGGCGCAAGAAGAGCCGCTAGAGCCGCGGGATGCTGACCCCAATCTACACAAACGTATTCATGCCCTTCATGTCTACAATTATTAAATGCACTTTACGGTCGGCAAAATGCATGAGAAAAATGTGTCAAGCCGAAATCTGCTTTCATGCATTGTCACTTTGGCCAGGACCCTTTCTTCCTATATTTGCTTTAGCACTGACAGTTTGAGTCATGTTTCTTGTCACCTGGGTCACTTAAAGTACTGCAGACTAAGGCAAATCAGTGCTGAGAAGGAAAACAGCGCACTGACTTGTTTTTTTATCCCTCAGCAGTCGTACTGAGCCAATAGCTCTGTGTCCTCCCACCGCTACTAAATGAAAGAGCTGATGTAATGTGAAGACTATGGTTGCACTCTAATGACTTAATGTCTCTGTTTGGATCTCTTATCCTATCTGACTCATATCCATAACCATATCACGTTTCATACATGTGTTTTATTACCCCACTGGACAAAGAACTTTGGTGGTCACGGAACATAACCTCTGCAATATGACCTTGCCTTTTTATAATTATTAGTGCATTAGTAACAGAGGCTGTGATGAGGTGGCGACTTGTCCAGGGTGTACGCCGCCTTCCGCACAATTGTAGCTGAGATAGGCACCAGCGTCCCCCGCGACCCCAAAGGGAGTAAGCGGTAGGAAATGGATGGATGGATGGATGGATTAGTAACAGATGTGGGTAGAGTAGCCAAAAATTGTACTCCACCAAGAGTACTGATACTTTTGGTTGAATCAACTCGTACTTACGTTTTTTTCTACATTAAGTATTTGTGGTCTACATACAGTAACATATCATGGTGGTTCTTTGGTCAACATTTTGCATAGATTTTGCATTAAAACTACTTTGACAAGTACAATTGATCTAAAGCAGGGGTGTCAAAGTCAAATACAGAGTGGGCCAAAATTTTAAACTGAACAAAGCCGCGGGCCAAGGGTTGAACAAATGAACCTTTTAATATGGACCCAAACAAGTATTGCATTGAATATTGAACAAGCAAGGCTTATATAACTTTATAGTGAGATGCAAAATAGAGTTTCAAATAATAATAATAATAATAATAAAAAAATATCAATGGCATATCAAATAAAATTTTAATAAAAATTGAGTGCCTCTTTTCTATTTGCAGCATTCTGAGGTAAATATCAAAATAAACTTTGTCCACAGGCTAATAATAAATTTGAAAATAAAATAACAATAATGAATGAATCAAACATTCAAGCCTTGAAGTAAGAAGAGAAAGTGCATGAATACATTGTTAATTATTGCTCAGTTTGCTACACTGATTTGCTTGAACAATGGATATGGAACAAGCAATAATTATATAACTTAATAGTGCAAAATCAACATTCAAAAAACAAACGAAAAAAAATAAATGGTCAAATAAATAAAATTTAAATAAAATATGTAATGCCTCTTTTATATTTGCAGCCTTGTGAGGTAAATATCAACATTAAATTTTTCCACAGGCTAATAAATCTTAAAATAAAATAATAATGAGATGGGTGGGGTTGGTGGTGGGGGGCGGGTTTTGGTGGTAGTCAGTGTTGGATGGGGTTCTGGGTATTTGTTCTGTTGTGTTTATGTTGTTTTACGGTGCGGATGTTCTCCCGAAATGTGTTAGTCATTCTTGTATGGTGTGGGTTCACAGTGTGGCGCATATTTGTAACAGTGTTAAAGTTGTTTATATGGCCACCCTCAGTCTGACCTGTATGGCTGTTGAGCAAGTATGCGTGGCATTCACTTAAGTGTGTGTACAACTCGCATATATCATGTGACTTGGCCGGCACACTGTTTGTATGGAGTAAAAGCGGACGTGACAACATATTGTAGACAACGCTAAAGGCAGTACTTTTATAGTACCGGCGGGCCAGCTCTAATGTTAATTTGATATTGCCTCAAGGGCCAAATGAAATTGTACGGCGGGCCAAATCTGGCCCGCGGGCCAGAGTTTGACACCCATGATCTAAAGAGTTACTGAAACAGGCCCTATTATGATTTTTTTTTCTGCATTTAAAACACTTCATTGTGGTCTACATACCATGTAATGGTGGTTCTTTGGTCATAATTTTGCATAGATTATGTTTTACTGACCGTTTTCAAGATGCTTTTTGAACGTCTTTTCAGAATGTGCTGTTTTGTGCAATTGTCTTATTTACGTGCCTCTACTTTGATGGCGTCTTTTCTGCGCCATATTTGTTGTAGTTGTTCGTGCTTCCATAGGAGTCTACTGACGGATTTAAGTGTAATTTGCATCAGAAATGGCAACAGCGGAGGATGCATGTCCATGGAGGACGTACGCAAGGCATTCTGGGTACATATATACTATATCTGGATAATCCGGTGACGTTTTTCCCCAACAGGTGACGTCACTGGTTGTGCAAATTCCAAACGGCTCATTTGACGGAAGTAAGAAGGAAGACAAGATTATTTTATGAATATCTCTGTAATGCCTCCACGGTTTGATTTCGTATTTTTGGGACTTATGCAGATCCCAAATAAACAACAGTAGGTACCAATTGGTAATAAAAGTTGGTTGGTTGGTTTTGTACATTGTAAATGTACTGATGAACTGTAGCGTGTTACTGCCTTACCTGATTAGTCAAAGCAATACCGACACGCTTCTTATGAGACTGATTGCAGCGGGTCATCAAGATAGCATACAAACTAACAAGCCAGTAACACTTATGTTTATTACAAACCTATTAAAGTTAAAGTACCAATGATTGTCGCACACACTAGTTGTGGCGAAATTATTCTCTGCGTTTGACCCATCACCCTTGATCACCCCCTGGGAGGTGAGGGGAGCAGTGGGCAGCAGCGGTGGCCGCGCCTGTTAATCATTTTTGGTGATTCAACCCCTAATTCCAACCCTTGATGCTGAGTGTCAAACAGGAAGGTAATGGGTCCCATTTTTATAGTCTTTGGTATTACTCGGCCGGGGTTGGAACTCACAACCTACCAATCTCAGGGCGGACACTAACCACTAGGCCACTCAGTAGGCTATAAAAATGTGAAGTAGTTGTTCAAAGCGTCGTAAACGTACATTAGTTTAATACGTTCCCTGTCTTTTATTAAACACAATGACTGTACTGCAGATGCCTTGTTATTGCGCACATAATTGTTAGTAAAAGGGAAATTTTCGCCGATTCGAGGCAAATTTTATGTCCTCAGTGTGGTTTAGTCTGCCATCTGACAGTGCCAATTTACTACTAGACAATTGTGGTAGCAAAAGAAGATGAAATCTTTCTCTATTTACTGTATTTGAATCATTGTTATTACTTTCTTCCGTGACGCCAAATGGTCAAGCTCCAGTCCTTAGAATGATTTTTTTACCTAATAAAGTGTCCTGTGAGTGTAGATTAGTATTAATACTGATAAACTACAGTGTAGGGTTACTAACATGCACTGTACATGTGATGCTAAACCAGGGGTGTCAAACTCATTTTAGCTCAGGGGCCCGCATGGAGAAAAATCTATGTGTAAAATCACGGCATAATAACTTCAAAGTAGGGACAACTTCCAATTTGTTTTCTGTGTTTTACCCTGTATACAAAAAATAGAACAGGCACATTTTGAAAATCCACATATTACAAATAATCCTCTTGATAAAACATTTTAAAATTCTGAGGAAAACATTGGTGCATTTTCAAAAACACCACAAAGAACATAACTAACTTGGACTTTTTTCAGTATATTTAGAAAACCATTAATCTTTAAGCACTCCCTGTTTAGCATTCTCATGTTGGCAGTTCAGCATTCATGACGTGTTTGGAAAAGCAACCAAATGTTTTCTCAAACCACCACATTGATGACATCCACAACTGCCGCAACAGATTAATGTTTCATCATCCAAATATTACAATTCTAAATCAAGGTAACATAACGACAAACTTAATCAATGTGAACATAATAGATTTGAGTATTACAAACAAATTGAATAATCAACACATGTAGAAACACACATTTTTACAATGGAGTTCAAGGTGCGTATTGCGCCATCAACCAGTTGTAAGCACTGCACAAAACTCTTAACTGCTTCAAAGATGATGGCCATTTTGACTTAAGTCTTTGCATCTTCCTGTTTTGTTGTTGTATCCATTGGGTGGATAATTTACAATGAAAGAAAGTATTGTGCGTCGATACTGCAGCAGTATGCCGCCATCTACTGCCTGCCAAAACACAAGCAGTTGATTACGTCCACCTGCGCGAAATGGAGTAGCGGAAGCCAATCCAGAGGGGACTTAAAGTAATCTGACACGTCATCTTAAAACGGTATCATGTGTAACATGGGTTACACTTGAATTGCTATTGTGACATCCAGTGGACACATTTAGAACAGCAGTTTCTTTCATTAAAATTGGAGCTCATTTTTATACTTAGCAAATTTGTCATGCGGGCCATACTAGACCTATTCGCGGGCCTGATACGGCCCTCGAGCCGTACGTTTGACACCCCTGTGCCAAACCAAAGCAAACCAGTGCATTAAATTACCTTGACCTACTTGCCCAATGATACCCGCTGCCCCCCTAGGGGGAGTCACAGGATTACATTGTTGTACATATGTACTTGTTTGTTACCAGCATGAACGTTGTGAATGGATTTAGATTTAATTTATTGTGTGGCTGCAGTGTGACCATAAGACAAATCAATTAACGTTTGTTAATCATGTGGAAAACTCCATAACAATTTGAGAGCACAGACACACATGGAGTGTGGCCGATCAGTGAGGTTTGACTCAACAGCTGCCAGATCTCATTTGGGCTGTCAAAATGAATGCGTCAACCCAGAAGACTTTGTTTACATGTTTAATTGGAAATCTTATTGCACAAAGTGGCTCAATTGCCCAACTAGAATTCCAACTCCAACGCTTTTGCTTGCAAAATCGACTGGAAAACACAATAAAAAAATATTTGAAGTATTTTGAGATGTATGAACTACTGGTCATGTAAACAGCTTATTGACCTTCTTGATGAGAAGTGTGAGGACAAACAAACCCCAAGATGGAACAATTGACTGATATTAGCTGGTTAGTGTGGGATTTCTCTGGAAGCGCCCGATTAATTTCAGCAAGGACATCAGTAGGCGTTACAAAGGTATTTATTTGCATCTAAGGATGCAATGTACAGGGCGCCATAATGAAGCATACTATAGTGACATAAATGAAATGGTAAATGGATTATACTTGTACAGTGCTTTTCTACCTTCAAGATAGTCAAAGTGCTTTGACAGTATTTCCACATTCACCCATTCACACACACATTCACACACTGATGCCACGCAAGGCCCTAACCACGACCCATCAGGAGCAAGGGTGAGGTGTCTTGCCCAAGGATACAACAGATGTGACTAGAATGGCGAATGCTGGGCTCGAACCTGGAACCCTCAAGTTGCTGGCACGGCTGCTCTGCCACCCCAGCCACGCCATCCCCAACACAACACAATCATAAATATTCCATCCATCCATCCATCCGTTTCCTACCGCTTGTCCCTCTCGGTGTCGGGGAGGAGGGCCGGTGGGATGGTTGGAGCCTATCCCAGCTGCAATTGGGCGGAAGGCAGGGTTCACCATGGACAAGTGTCCACCTCATCGCAGGGCCAACACAGACAGAGACAGACAAGCATTCACATTCACACACTGGGGCCAATTTAGTGTTAATCATGATTAACCTGAGTGATTCTCATCTGCACTATGGATAATCTAATGCACACTTACTCCTAGGATCCAAAAGCGATATGGTCATTAAAGTGTCATATAAATCAGAAATATACGTAAATACTTTTTTACTTTTAAAGCTTGAAATATTTTAACAATTTCAGATCTATCTATTGATATAAAGTGGTTTTGTTTTAAATGCTTTTTTTTTTTTTTTTTTTTTTTGCCTTTTTGTAAAAAATAACATCCGTTTATTTTTTTACAATGGGAAAATGCAAACTATGCAATTGTCAAGATGGGGGTTGTCGCAGCTTGCTGCGGGGTCCTTCTCCCAGGAAGGCAGACGGACTACTCGGAACATGACGTTTAGGTAAAAACATGATTTTATTTTAACTAAAAAAAGATACAAACAAAAAGCGCTCACAGCGGAGGCACAACTTGGGCAAAGGAACAAAACTAATGCATAAACAAATTATGAACATAATTCAAACAAAACTTACTTGGCATGGCATGAAACACGAAACTATGGCAAGGCCTGAATAAAGTCAGCACAGAGCAAGAAAAGATCACAATGACGCCAGGGCGACTGATTGGTAAAGAAGAGCTTAAATACTGCCTCTGATTAGTGCTCAAGAAGCAGGTGAGCGGGCGAGCACTAATCAGAGACAGGTGGACACAATTTGCAACCATGGCAACAAAACAAGGAAGTGAAAAAAACAGGAACTTAAAGAGTCCAAAGGTCAAACAGCACATGGCCAAACAAAAACATGATCAGATATGACAGAAATATTTGTAAAAAATAAGTTGCGGAGTGGAATATTTGAAGTTGAATAATTACAGCATTAAATAGGTCACTACTTCACGGCAACATAGATTTAGATACACTTTGACAAGTAAACAAACAAAAACAATTATTTTTACAGTGCCTATTGATCTAGAACAGGGGTCGGGAACCTTTTTGGCTGAGAGCCATGAAAGCCAAATATTTTTAAAATGTATTTCCGTGAGAGCCATATAATATTTTTTAACACTGAATACAACTAAATGCAAGCATTTTTAGGTAAGACCAACATTTTTAGAGTATAATAAGTCTCTTATTATTTTTAATACCATTGTTATTCTGAAGTAAACCAATAATAAATAAAATGCTTCTTACCATTATGTGCGGTGGAAAAATGGGTGGATGGATTAAAATGCATGAGAATGTTTTTATATTTTGAACGTTATTTTTAACACTGTGATTACCAGTGGAATTATTACTTATCGTGTTAAGCAATGTCAGCTAAGATTTATCTGAGAGCCAGATGCGGTCATCAAAAGAGCCACATTTGGCTAGAGAGCCATAGGTTCCCTACCCCTGAGCTAGAATAAGAGAGAAAGCCAGTTGGACTTGATTGAGTTTATAGAGTTCACACAAGTCTGTTATATTCTGCACTGTAAAAAATGACCATTAAAACTACGGCAAATAATTCTCAAATAGCAACAGTAAAACACTGTAAAATCAAAAATAGTTAATGACAGTAGTAAATGCAGTGGATTCCTGCAAACCAATAAACAGTAGATAACCTTATTGACTTTGGTTATAATATGTACAAAACACATAACTTTACTGTGAAAATGTAAAAAAAAAAGTACAATGTATTTGCAGAGACTGTCACAAGCATGCAAATACATAAACAAGTACAGTATTGTTATTCTGTCTAAATTAAAGATTTTGCAGATTGTTCATTTAAATTCACAGCATACCTTAATTGTTTTAGGGGTTTGTGTTACAGATTGAGAGGTAATGTCTATGTGCTTCATTGTAAACTGCACTGAAATGAACTACACTGTCTGTGTAAGTGTGCTGGAACTGGTTACAAGCAGCTATTTTACAGATACGGAGCATTTAAGACTCATTTTTATTGGCTCACTTGAAGGTAGATGTTGCAGAAAGCCATGTTGTGAGTTGTCCAGTGCAAGCTTGTACAACTACTTTCAAGTTAAATGCTCGTTTACTGCTCACATGTCCCAGAAAAACAGACATTTAGCTGATACTAATATTAAACACATTGATGCAATGGTTTAGCGATCGTGCCTCACAGTGAAAAGGTCCTCTGTTCGATTCCTGGGCTAGGAGTCTTTGTGTGTGGAATTTGCATGTTCCACCCGTGACTGCGTGGGTTCTCTCCTGGTACCCCGGCTTCCTCCCACCTCCAAAGACATGCACCTGGAGATGGGCTGATTGGCAACACTAAAACTGGCCCGAATTTGTTTTATGGTGAATTCCTCGCAACCACATCTGCCAGTATTTTACCGAAAATTCTATAATTTTTTTGTAAACACCTCCAAAGACACGCCACTGGGGATAGGTTGATTGGCAACAGTAAATTGGCCCTAGTGTGTGAATGTGAGTGTGAATGTTGTCTGTCTATCTGTGTTGGCCCTCCGATGAGGTGGCGACTTTTCAAGCGGTAGAAAATGGATGGATGGATGGAGGTTAACATTATATCAACATACCGTAATATCTTGTACTAATGTATCTTTTACGATGTATTCCTGGCCGGTATTTTACAGTAAAATGTGCAGATATTTTTTATGTCTACCATGTTATATGTATATAGCAGCCTCAAATCATTTTAATTACATTTCAGTGGTTTTAATGGTTATTTACCCAATTTACGCTTATCAAAGCTCTGATAATTATTCTCATGGTTATTTGGTGCCGTCTAATGGTTAAGGGGCACAATTAGACCAAAACTATATTTTCTTATTTTTTCAACCTACAACATTCATTCGGTTTTAATGGAAAAAAACATAGTAATATACCAGGATTACAGTTTGTTAAAAATAGCAGTTATAATGGAAGTTAAAGGGGCCAGGATTACAGTCTGTTAAACAATAGCAGTTATAATGGGAGTCAATGGGGCCAAAAGAGTTCTTAAAAGAAAGGGTGTACATTTTATGTCTGTATCCTATTCTAATAATGTTGCAATCAAAAACACAATACATATATATATATATATATATATATATATATATATATATATATATATATATATAAATATATATATATATATATAGATAAACTTGGAAAACTCAGTGGTGAAAATTAAGACCTTCTAACCATCAAACCAAGCAATCATACAACGGGTTTACAATGGTTAAACATTTTGACAGCCATTTAGATTAGATTAGATTAGATTAGATAGTACTTTATTTATTCCGTCAGGAGAGTTCCTTCAGGAAAATTACAATTTTCAGCACAATCCCATTCAAGATCAGACAAACATTACAGGGAGACAGAACAGGATCGCTGACGGGTCTGCCGGCTTCCAGCGCCCCTTACAAAAAAAAGATGAGCTACAGGTAAACAACGGGGGGGAGAAAAAAATAGAAGATTAAAATAAAATTTAAAAAACGGTCTTAGCCTGGGCCCTGGAGGGGGGGTGCAGACTGAGGCCAAGGGAAAAAAACAACAACTCATAGCCATAGTACACATCCCTCTTACATGTGTGTAAGAGGGAAACATCAAACATCAAAGAACACAGAGGACATTAAAGACATTAAAGCAGCAGATACAACCAGACACTTCTACATACAGCTATGAATAAAAAGTAAAAGAAACATATCCACTGTGGTGGCCTCTGCGGTGTTCCACGCCATCGTCCGCTGGGGTGGAGGGAGGATGGCCAGAGACAGGAGCAGACCCAACAAAGCAACCAAGACAGCCGACTCCACTCTCGGCCAGTGTCCAGTCCGCATGGATGAGCGATGATACGTCCAAGGAAGTAGTGAAGTGAAGTATATTTATGTGACTTAAAGCACTTTTACATAATGAAACCCAAAATCTAAGTTTCATTTAAACCAGTGTGGGTGGCACTGGGAGCATGTGCGTAAATTGTCTTGCCCAAAGACACAATGGGGATTGAACCTGTAACCCTAAAGATGCTGGCACGGCCACACTACTAACTGAGCTATAACGCTTTATCTGATTAAAAATCCACATAGGGATAAAGGCACACCAAACTATCAGAAAGCTTCGGGCGGCAGATAGCTGTACTGAAACCTCCATAAATTGTGATAAAACATTTGTTGTGCCAGTGGTGAAAACCTTGCCCTGGATTCATAAATTTCAATGGTTTAATCAGTGCAGATAATTGATATTTGCTTCTAGTCTTCTAACTTCTGAATCCCCATTTCTGTGCCCTGCGGGGGTTTCCAAGATTGTGACTCTTATCTGTGAAGCTGATCAAACTGTATCGCAGAACGTAATATTGCATAGGCCAGAGATTTTGATACGCACAAAGCACAGCCTGCATGCTTCTTGTGTTGACTTGCCTGACATCCTTGTGCAGAATCTTCCATCATGTTGCATTGATTGCATCTGTGATTTTAGACTTCATTCAGTGTAACCAGAGCACAGTCAGTATAAGTACATTCTCTTCCTGAGTGTCATTGTAAACGGAAATACATTGTGTCACTCAGTCCCTTTTTAATCTTGTCTGATTGCACAAACTAGGCGTTTTTGTAGTTGCTAGGCAAAGCCAGGAGAAATACAAAAAACATGTTGTAGAATACAGTTTGAAGTTTCTCTTCATTAGCCCCTTGACCGCCTCCAGATGAGACGAAATAAATGAAATTAGATAGGGGATAGGATCCAATACAACAGTTGTATAAAAAATGTCTCTGTCACCATAATATTAACTTAGTTTCCAATAGGACTGGGCAATATATCGATATACACGATACATTGCGGGTTTGTCTCTGTACGATATAGAAAATGACTATATCGTGATATTCGAGTATACGTTCTCACGCAGTTGCTTTTAGCTGCTGGCATTACACTACAGGCTCTTCTCGCTCTTTCCTGTCTCTCCTTCTCACAGACAAGCGCACCTTCTTACACACGTCACATACTGTCACGTCATACGTCACATAAGTATAGGCCCTCGCGGAGCAGAGAGGTAGCAACATGGGCAACGTTAGCTGTGATGCTAGCAGACCCGTACGAGTGGTGATACAAGAGAAACATGACCACATCACACAAACTCTCAAATCCCTTCACTGGCTTCCTTTTCCATTCAGGATTAAATTCAAAATATCCCTACTAACTCACCAGTGCCTCCATGGAAATGCCCCCCTCTACCTCAAGGAACTTCTCACCCCCAAATCCTCCACACAACACCTCCGCTCTGGACAGGCTAACCTCCTCCAACCTCCACGGACAAAGCTTCGAACAATGGGAGACCGAGCTTTCTGCTCCGCTGCTCCCAGTCTGTGGAACGCTCTCACTGACCACCTGAGGGCACCTCACACTGGATGCTTTTACAAAAGGCTTAAAAACCCATCTTTTAAAAAAAAAGCCTTTTCATAGACATGCATGCTGGTTGTAGCTATCGGGCTGTTTCTAGTTTTATATTTTATTTATTTTTCATCTTTTTACTATTATTATTACTATTCTTTTACACTGTGGCACTTAGAGGTTGTCTGATCAACGTAAAGTGCTTTTTTACAAATAAAAACTATTATTATTGTTATTATTAAAGAAGGTGTAAATGAAGGAAGAATTAATTCCCAAGAAAAACAACAGGGGGTCCATTGTCTGGCGGTGGTTTGGCTTCAAGGGGGAATATGTCGAACAGACAACCGTAATTTGTCAAGTGTGGGGCAAAAGTGTTGCTACAAAAAGTAGCATTACTGCAAACATGTAGCTTCATTTGAAAAGTCACCTGCTAAAGAAGGAAGAGTGCTTACTACGCATGTCAACATCTCCGTTCGGTGCCACACGCCCACACCATCAAAATGCCGAGGCAAACATTTCCAGATCAACACCGTATGAAAAAAATTGTCAACAACAGAATCTAATAACGTCCGTAGTAACCTACCACATAGCGAAGGACGAACACTATTTGATTTCCTATTATGCAGCTCTGTTTTATTTGTCACTTAAAATGTCTCTGACAATCTTGCACTTTCTTTTTTGGAAATGACATGAATGTTTTTGCCATTGCTTAATAACTGTTTAATAAATGCAGTTTTGGTCAATTGACTTAATTGTGATGCATGAAAGTTTAAAATGAGCATATATTAATGCAGTATGAACAAGAATATTTTAATGTAGACACATAGAATCATCATACTGCTGTGATTATATGCATCAGGTGTTAATTCAAGGCTAAGGCAAAATATCGATATATATATCGTGTATTGCGATATGGCCTAAAAAATATCGAGATATATATCGTGTATCGCGATATGGCCTAAAAAATATTGAGATATTAAAAAAGGCCATATCGCCCAGCCCTAGTTTCCAATAACAGATTGTTGGACAGATGATTTTTTTAAATGGTTTAAAAATCGTTTTACAGTGGCGTAAAAGTGCACTGCATGATACTGACAGGTGTGCTATATTATTTTCTTCTTGGGGCGGTATAGCTCAGTTGGTAGAGCGGCCGTGCCAGCAACTTGAGGGTTGCAGGTTCGATCACAGCTTCCGCCATCCTAGTCAATGCTGTTGTGTCCTTGGGCAAGACACTTTACCCACCTGCTCCCAGTGCCAGCCACACTGGTTTAATTGTAACTTAGATATTGGGTTTCACTATGTAAAGCGCTTTGAGTCACTTGAGGAAAAAGCGCTGTATAAATATAATTCACTTCACTTCTCCCTCTAATGTTGCTAAATAAGGCAACCATAATATAACAGCTCTTAGTATATTACTACTTTGAAATATTAATCATATTTGTAGAAATTCAATGATTGTATTTTCCCACAGACTTTTTGAATAGTTTATTACTTCCATAGTTAGTATTTCCTAACAAACAACAGTTATTTGGCAGATTTGACTGTAAAAATGTACAGTAAATCTAAAATTTCTGAGTCATAATTGTATGTTGTAAGTGTACCTGTAAGTTTAAAGATTTGAATGCAATATAAAATATACATATATATTTTTTAAAACATCATTTATATTTATTTAACAATATTATATACATTTTCACTTGGTGTTTAAAATGCTGTGTGGACACAACATAGAGGAAAATTCACATCAGAATCAAAACGTCAAGCTCATCAGCAAATAGTTTGGTGCATTGATACCTTACATCTATTAATAAAATACGTTATAATGACACACATTAATGGTGCACTAAAATAATTATTTTCTTAATTTGTAGTACCCTCCCTTAGCATATTTATTGCCAAGTTAAAAGGTGGCTACAGTTATTATCCCATAAAACAACTTAAAAAAACGGCTGCCACCAACTTCCTTTCTGTGACTCCTGGAGTCACTTTCTGCTCTCATCTCATTTTTCGCCTTTTTGTTTGTCACACTTCTTATCTGTTTTGTTGTTTTCAGGTGTTTGGTCACGTTGTATTTGAGGCACAGAATCACTGCTGACCAGTCCTTGGACTTTCTTGCTGAATGAAGTGTGTTGTAAGAGCACCTCTGCAATGGGGTAAACAGGATGGTAACATTAACAATAGAGTCCGCAGCTGGAGATGGTAGATTTAATTAATATTAATTCACGGTGGTACAGGGGTTAATGCATGTGCCTCACAATACGAAGGTCCTGAGTAGTCCTAGGTTCAATCCCGGGCTCGGGATCTTTTTGTGTGGAGTTTGCATGTTCTCCCCGTGACTGCGTGGGTTCCCTCCGGGTTCTCCGGCTTCCTCCCACTGCCAAAAACATGCACCTGGGGATAGGTTGATTGGCAACACTAAATTGGCCCTAGTGTGTGAGTCTGAGTGTGAATGTTGTCTGTCTGTCTGTCTGTATTTGCCCTGCGTTGAGTGAGCGACTTGTCCAGGCTGTACACCGCCTTCCGCCCGAATGCAGCTGAGATAAGCTCCAGTGACCACCCGCGACCCCGAACGGGACAAGCGCTACAAAATGGATGGACGGATGGATGAATTTGTTTATTTTCCCCCAGGGAGGCAAGAATCGCTGATTTAGTAGTGGCTTTGCTTCACTCTGTCTGGAGGGACATTAGTGGCAAGCCAGGATGCTACAGTTGGTTGACATGCAGCACTAGTTCATTTGTTGCTGTCAAGTTTGCGGGACACAGCTAAAATGTGTCATCAACATGCATTATCAAGATATAGAAATAGTATTAAAACAACTATCGTGCAGCCCCAGTTGGTATCGAGTTTGTTATTGAATTATCGATACTATTGACAATCCCAGGATCTTTTCAAATCAGTCTTAAAGGAAAACTGAATTTATTTTCAGAATGTTGCCTATTGTTCACAATCACTATGATAGACAAGAACACATATGTGTTATTTTTTAAGATTTTAAAGGTGATAAAAAATCGCTTGGAAAATGTGGCTAATGGTATCGAGTCACCGTTGTCGCCTTTAAAGCCCTCTAAAACTACTTCAAACCCTCCAATGTTTTATATACACATTCAAAGTGTGTATATATGTAATGTAGTAACAGACGTGTTCATAACAATATGTAATATGTTCAATATTTACCGTATTTTGATCAATGTAATCATTTCCCGGACTGATTTTTTCCGCGCATTTCCGTTTCCATAGGAGCGCACGTCGGACTTCTGGCAACAAGTGTGTTCCTACCTCCGGATTCAAACACGAGTGTGTTTTCTAATCATGGCAGACTTGGTAATAGACAACAAAGGATTCACAACTTTTATCTTTTTGAAGCTAAATGTACAGAAGATGAACTACTGCTTTCTTTAAGCCAGCAGAAAGGCAGAGTGAGATGTTGGAGCAGACAGAAGCCTTAAGAGTGTGGTGAAACTGAGTTTGCCACTATACATTAGGAACTTGAACCCAAGCTATTTTGACATAAATGGAGTGCTTACCCAAATAAACGGGGAAAAAGCGTACCAAACAGACAGCTCTCGCAGCACATCCTGCATGTTATACAACTAAAGTCCTGTAAATAAACTGTCTTGCTAGCTGTGTACAAAAAAACAGAAAATGTGGACTAATACTTTACAAATACTGTAATATGATTGTTCCTGTTTTTAAGTCAGTACAGATCGCAGTGTTGTGCAATACAAAGTCAAACGTAATTCGTGCTGACGTAGAAGCAAGCTTATATCTTTCCATAGTTAGCTTTTACAGCTAATACTGAAGCATCCCAATGTGTTACTACGCTAGAAAAATAGTTCCTCTGTGTTCGCTCTTACAATAACAATGTCGCTACAGTTTGGTTATTATATAGGTTACGAAACGTAAATTAAGTATTGTTGGCATTTTTAAAATGATTTAGAGGTAGAATTGATTGCTCCCACTAGCCGCGTTGCTAGCCACCAAGAACAAACAAGATCTTTACATGTTAGAAAGCAAAAAAAAAAAAAAACTTTTGTCTTTTTGTCCCTCATGACGATTGTGAACAATAAGCACATTTCCAAAAAAGTGCAGTTTGCCTTTAAGAGAGTTAATTTTAGTGTCATCACACGGAGGCTCCAGGCTATCACGTGCAACATCATATCACTAACATGCTTAAGTTCATCATTTCCATTCATTCGCTTCTGTCTGCAATCCACTGAGCTAAGTGAGTCAGGAGAAAACGCTGCATTGATCGTCTTTAAGCTGCACTTCTAAAGGCGCGGGGAATCAAAGCTGCCTCAGTCATTAATGGTATCTTCCTCTGCTCGCCATTGAGGCAGGAGGGAAATGGGAGAAATGATGTACTAATGCACAATAATTACTGGCTCCTCCGCTTATTGATCTCACTTTCCCATCAAACAAGGAAGGGATCACTTAATCCAACAGATTGGTTAGGTCACAGCTATCAAATTGTGCTGAAGTGGCAGAATTGATTTGATTGTGTTGCTAAAGTGTTCAGAATCATTTTTGATGGTTTCACTTTAGCAATGTGGTGATTAGAATCATAAAGGAATCCCCAAGGCAGTGACCCAAAATGGAGCCAGTCGCAGTCCTTTCACTTTATCGGCCTGATTTATAGGATCCAAATACCACGTGTACAAAATTGCGTATATTATTAGTGGGCATATGTTCTTCTCAAACAAAGAGGAGAAATATAATCTTAGAGAAAAATTTTATTTAAAACATTTGTACGCATGTACAACACTTAAGACCTTCAGTATATCTGTTTGTGGAATTAAATTATGGAATGGATTAAGAAAAGCAATCGAACAATGTACTAAAATGATCCACTTCAAGAAACTCTTCAAACTTAAAGTGTTTACAAAGTACAAAGAAGAACCATGATAAACATTCTGAATGTATTTAATCCATTCATTCATTCTCAAAATAATAATACTTATCTCATCATATGAAATATAACTTACTTCACCAATTATTATTTATTTATTTATTTTTATTGTGATTACTTATGGAGTATATTGTGAATAAATTGAGAACAGGAAGTGAACAAAAGTTTTAGCAGCTGTTATGTAAAAGGAAAGGGGTAGGATTAAATGAGCTCTGCTTCTTCCTACTCCTTTTCGAACATGTTGAATAGAGAAACTGGAAATTGTGATGTATCATATTGTATGCGTGCATGTTCGAAATAAACTCAAACTCATATATTCAAAAGTGGTGCAGACCTCCCTATTTAATGCGTGTATTATATATATATATATATATATATATATATATATATATATATATATATATATATATATATATATATATATATATATATATATATATATATATATATATATATATATATATATATATATATATATATATATATATATATGAGATACCACCAGGGCCCCACGGTGGCAGAGGGGTTAGTGCGTCTGCCTCACAATACGAAGGTCCTGCAGTCCTGGGTTCAAATCCAGGCTCGGGATCTTTCTGTGTGGAGTTTGCATGTTCTCCCCGTGAATGCGTGGGTTCCCTCCGGGTACTCCGGCTTCCTCCCACTTCCAAAGACATGCACCTGGGGATAAGTTGATTGGCAACACTAAATTGGCCCTAGTGTGTGAATGTGAGTGTGAATGTTGTCTGTCTATCTGTGTTGGCCCTGCGATGAGCTGGCGACTTGTCCAGGGTGTACCCCGCCTTCCGCCCGATTGTAGCTGAGATAGGCGCCAGCGCCCCCCGCGACCCCAAAAGGGAATAAGCGGTAGAAAATGGATGGATGGATGGAGATATTACCACGGAGACACTCGATCATTTACTGCACATAAAAACATTTTGCTATGTTTTCAAACATGCAGGAGAACTCGACTACTTTTTATGGCCATTTTAGACACAGTCAATTTACAAGGAAACCACTTGCTGTTTTCAAGACGCAAAAAATGCATAGAAAATGGAAGGATACTTCAAGAAGTGTTTTTTTTAATGTAGAAGAAATGTTGATAATATATATTATAAATGAAAAAGAGGGACACCAAACACCATCCGTCCATCTTCCTCCGCTTATCCGAGGTCGGGTTGCGGGCGCAGCAGCCTAAGCAGGGAAGCCCAGACTTCCCTCTCCCCAGCCACTTCGTCCAGCTCTTCCTGGGGGATCCCGAGGCGTTCCCAGGCCAGCCGGGAGACATAGTCTTCCCAACGTGTCCTGGGTCTTCCCCGTGGCCTCCTACCGGTTGGACATGCCCTAAACCCCTTCCTAGGGAGGCATTCGGGTGGCATCCCGACCAGATGCCCGAACCACCTCATCTGGCTCCTCTCGATGTGGAGATGCAGTGGCTTTACTTTGAGTTTCTCCCGGATGGCAGAGCTTCTCACCCTATCTCGGTATAGCTCGGTTGGTAGAGTGGCTGTGCCAGCAACTTGAGGGTTGCAGGTTCGATTCCCGCTTCCGCCATCCTAGTCACTGCTGTTGTGTCCTTGGGCAAGGCACTTTACCCACCTGCTCCCAGTGCCACCCACACTGGTTTAAATGTAACTTAGATATTGGGTGTCACTATGTAAAGTGCTTTGAGTCACTAGAGAAAAGCGCTATATAAATATAATTCACTTCACTTCACTTCACTCTAAGGGAGAGCCCCGCAACCCGGCGGAGGAAACTAATTTCGTCCGTTTGTACCCGTGATCCTGTCCTTTAAGTCATGACCCAAAGCTCATGAACATAGGTGAGGATGGGAATGTAGATCGACCGGTAAATTGAGAGCTTTGCCTTTCGGCTCAGCTCCTTCTTCATCACAACAGATCGATACAACGTCCGCATTACTGAAGACGCCGCACCGATCCGCCTGTCGCTCTCATGATCCACTCTTCCCTCACCCGTGAACAAGACTCCTAGGTACTTGAACTGCTCCACTAGGGGAACTGTCTCCTCCCCAACCCGGAGATGGCACTTCACCCTTTTCCGGGCGAGAACCATGGACTCTGACTTGGAGGTGCTGATTCTCATTCTGGTCGCTTTACACTCGGCTGCGAACCGATCCAGTAAGAGCTGAAGATCCTGGCCAGATGAAGCCATCAGGACCACACCATCTGCAAAAAGCGGAGACCTAATCCCGCAGCTACCAAACCGGAACCCCTCAACGCTCTGACTGCGCCTAGAAATTCTGTCCATCAAAGTTATGAACAGAATCGGTGACAAAGGGCAGCCGTGGCGGAGTCCAACCCTCACTGGAAACGTGTCTGACTTACTGCCGGCAATGCGGACCAAGCTCTGACACTGATCATACAGGGAGCGAACCGCCACAACCAGACAGTCCGATACCCCATACTCTCTGAGCACTCCCCACAGGACTTCCCAAGGGACACAGTCGAATGCCTTCTCCAAGTCCACAAAGCACATGTACACTGGTTGGGTAAACTCCCATGCACCCTCAAGAAAGCTGCCGAGAGTATAGAGCTGGTCCACAGTTCCACGACCAGGATGAAAACCACACTGGTCCTCCTGAATCCGAGGTTCGACTATCCGACGTAGCCTCCTCTCCAGTACACCTGAATAAACCTTACAGGGAAGGCTGAGGAGTGTGATCCCACGATAGTTGGAACACAACCTCCGGTCCCCCTTCTTAAAGAGAGGAACCACCACCGCGGTCTGCCAATCCAGAGGTACTACCCCCGATGTCCACGCGATGCTGCAGAGTCTTGTCAACCAAGACCGCCCCACAGCATCCAGAGCCTTAAGGAACTCTGGGCGGATCTCATCCAACGAGGAGTTTTTTACACCAAACACATGAATTGAATTTGTTTTAATCAGCCCCTTGAGTCACCAAGAATGCAGCTCTAAAATTATAAAATTATGTTGCTGAATAGACAATATCCATCCATTCATTTTCTACCGCTTTTCCCTTTTGGGTTCGCGGGGGGTGCTGGAGTCTATCTCAGCTGCATTCGGACAAAAGGCGGGTACACCCTTGACAAGTCGCCACGTCATTACAGTGCCAACACAGATAGACAGACAACATACACACTCACATTCACACACTAGGGCCAATTTAGTGTTGCCAATCAACCTATCCCCAGGTGCATGTTTTTGGCGGTGGGAGGAAGCCGGAGTACCCGGAGGGAACCCACGCAGTCACGGGGAGAACATGCAAACTCCACACAGAAAGATCCCGAGCCCGGGATTGAACTCAGGACTACTCAGGACCTTCGTATTGTAAGGCACATGCACTAACCCCTTTACCACCGTGCTGCCCTGAATAGACAATATGTCTAATATTTTTAATTTCTGACAGTCCATGCAAATATGTTACCACACACAAGGATTCGCTGTCAAATGTCTGCCTTTGTAGTGATGAGAAAAAAAAGGTGCAGTACCCGTTTAACAGACGCAATATACTTTGCACACGTTTAGTTGTTATGCTTTGCGTGTTCCATCAAGTTTGCATGTGTTTTAGTACACACAAACCTACAGCAAATCAGGCCCCTAATCCTTTCCTGTTATTAAACTCCATAACCAATCACTTTGACCTACTCAGTGGCCTTGTGGTTAGAGTGTTCGCCCTGAGACCGGAAGGTCGTGAGGTCAAATCCCGACCTCATCATACCAACGACTATAAAAATGGGACCCATTGCTTCCACTCAGCTTTAAGGGTTAGAATTAGGGGGGGAACCACCTAAATGATTCCCGAGCGCCGCCACCGCTGCTGCTCACTGCTCACCTACGCTCCAGGGGGGGATCATGGGGATGGGTCAAATGCAGAGGATAATTTCACCACACCTAGTGTTTGCGTGTCTATCATAGGGACTATAACTTTAACTTAAATAGGTGTGACACTCTATTATCTCCAGATTTTACTACACAACCTTCGATTGCATGAGTTTGTTTGAACTGAATCTGACAGTGTTAAAACTTGCTTATTTTGCGCTGAAGCAACGATGCACATCAGTTTGTGTGGTTTTAATTAAACCTCCAGAAACAATGGAAGTCAAAGTTGTCACCATAAAAATGGCAGTTTTTGTGAGTTGTACTTCTCCTTGCAGTGTAATCAGTAGGGGTTGGGAAAAAATCGATTCGATTACGAATCGAGATTCTCACGTTGTGCGATTCAAAATCGATTATCTTTTTTTTTTTTTTAATAGATTTTTTTTTATTTTATTTTTATCAATCCAACAAAGCAATACACAGCAATACCATAACAATTCAATCCAATTTCAAAACCAAACCTGACCCAGCAACAATCAGAACTGCACTAAACAGAGCAATTGAGAGGAGACACAAACACGACACAGAACAAACCAAAAGTAGTGAAACAAAAATGAATACTATCAACAAGAGTATTAATATGAATTATAATTTCAGCATAGCAGTGATTAAAAATCCCTCATTAACATTATCATTAGACATTTATAAATAAAAAAAAAAAAGAACAATAGTGTCACAGTAGCTTACACTTGCATCGCATTTCATAAGCTTGACAACACACTGTGTCCAATATCGTTTCACAAAGATAAAATAAGTCGTATTTTTGGGTCGTTTAATAGTTAAAACAAATTAACATTATTGCAATCAGTTGATAAAACATTGTCCTTTACAATTATAAAAGCTTTTTTAAAAAAATCTACTACTCTGCTAGCATGTCACTAGACTGGGGTAGATCCTGCTGAAATCCTATGTATTGAATGAATACAGAATCATTTTGAATCGGAAAAATATCGTTTTTGAATCGAGAATCACGTTGAATCGAAAAAATCGATATATTATCGAATCACGACCCCAAGAATCCATATTGAATCAAATCGTGGGACACCCGAAGATTAGCAGCCCTAATAATCAGCATTATGTTCTTCTGAGCTCATTAGAAAAAAATCTTCCTACATGCTGGCAGTTGGCCACTGTGCAACAAGGAGGCCTGTTTGCCCCACAAAGGCTGCTATTCATACGACTGTACTCATCATTGCCACTCGCTTATTCATAATGCGTAATTCCCCAAGAGACTATTTCCTTCAGCCTGAAGGGATAGTGTGTGTGTGTGTGTGTGTGTGTGTGAATGTGTGTGTGTGTGTGTGTCATCTTGGCATGTTAATGGATTCAACACAGCTCAGGTTAGTTACCTGGCTGACTGTAGACAGCGCCTGTTCTGATTTCACCTTGGCTTTATAATAGATAACACAGATAAATCCCAGATGGTTTTGCGGCGTCACCCTAATAAATGGGCTAATGGCGGATGAAGAGAGTGATGCGAAAAGGAACGGCAGAGGACAGTGAAGTGGTACTTTAGCTGTCCTGCTTCTCTGCTGTAGGCATGTGTCAAGGCGGGTGGGTCAATATGACATAATCATATAATTTGCATTATTGGCGATGAGCCATTTATCCATATATATAAAAACGCAAATAAAACGTTATGAATAAATTTAAAAACCGTATTAATAATGTATGTTTTCTTTTATAGTTTTTCCCTATTTTTCAAGTGTTGCTGTTTATTTTTAAAGTTAAAGTACCAATGATAGGTGTGGTGAAATTACTCCATGCATTTGACCCATCCGCTTGTTCCACCCCCTGGGATGTGAGGGGAGCAGTGAGCAGCAGCGGTGGCCGTGGTCGGAAATCATTTCAGTGATTTAACTCCCAATTCCAACCTTTGACGCTGAGTGCCAAACAGGGAGGTAATGGGTCCCAATTTTATAATCTTTGGTATGACTCAGCCGCGGTTTGAAGTCACGACCTACCAATCTCAGGGCGGACACTCTAACCGCAAGTACGAAGTAACACAGCTGCACTTTGTTGAGGATTTATTAAGTTTCCAGAAACTTCTCCAATCGTTTTAGTGACTTTTTCTCTATTAAAAACGACTAAAAAACAATTTTGCATCTTTTTCTGGGGTTATTGGAGACTCTTTACTTACTATGTCTGTGACGAGTAGCGAGCCTCTACACATGCTACAGCTGCTTTTTCTTCCTTTCTCTCCTATTTGAAAATGTTTACCATGAAGGATGCGCGGAATAACTAATGAATCCTGGTGTTGTGTGGTTGATTGTTCATTTTGAATCAACTGAAACAAAATAATGCAAGTTACAAAGGGGAAGACTCAATGTTTCCCATACATTGACCCTAACCGCCACAAATTAATTTGACGCTACCTCATCAACATATTATAATGGGACTGTCTGTCATGATGTGGGGGGTAGGAACATATTTAATTATTTGGACTCAAAAAGTGAAAACAAAAAGGCACACTAGGTAAAGGCACAACTTAACGCACGATAATTTGTGCGTTAAGTTGTGCCAAAAATTCGCTAACTGTGGCATGAATAAACAAAACTTATTTGGCATAGCATGACGCGAACAATCGCAAGAAAACAAGCATGAACCTCTGGCATGAAACGAGCATGAAACAATAAACACAGAGCATGAATCTATGGCATGAGCAGAGCAAATACAGAGTTATGTCGCCAGCCGACTAACTGGCCAAAACAGGCTTAAATAATAGTCTCTGATTAGAGCAGGTGCGTGATCCGCACACATGAGGCAGGTAAAACTAATGAGTCATCATGGTAACTAAACAAGGGAGCGTAAACAGCAACTAAAAGAGTCCAAAACTAACGGAAAATAACAAACAACATGATCCAGACCACAGATCATGATACTGTCTAGCTGAGGGGTCCCCAAACTACGGCCTGCGGGAAGTCCCAAGTAAAAAAAAGAAAAATACCTGTATATATATATGTATATATTTCTTTTTAATTATAATTTTTTTAATCTGTCATTTTGAATACATTTTCTACAGCTTGTTACTCTTTGTGTCTCCTAGCCACTCAGGTGAATCATATTGTTTAAAAATGCATTTTCCCATCGATAACATGACATCACCGCGCTCGTAATATATATATATATGTATATATATATATATATATACCCGGCCCCCGGCCAAATTTTTTTAACCCAATGTGGCCTCAGAGTCAAAAAGTTTGGGGACCTCTGGTCTAGCTTGATGTGACAACTCCACATCATACACACCTGGTTGCCAGAGAATAAGAAGGGATCCGCGTTGCCAACTTAGCGACTTTGTCGCTATATTTAGAGCCCTCCAAATGGTGTTTTAAAAAAAAAAGCGGGTAGTGACAAATTTAGTGACGTTTTCTCATTTTGTTGGACACTGTAGACCCCAGACACTCTAATATGAAAGCACATATTGTTTTTCTCAATGTGTAGTGGGTCCTGCTCTAGGCACCTCCATTCTAAAAGCACTTAAAGGCTTACTTTTGAAATGAAAAAAAAAGATATAGTGGTCGATTTATAAATATACACAACAATTATGCACCTATTGCCACATATATGTTGTAGTCCTTCATATTGCACAATATAGTTGGGTGAAGCTGTCAATATACCGCATTTTTCGGAGTATAAGTCGCTCCGGAGTATAAGTCGCACCTGCCGAAAATGCATAATAAACAAGGGAAAAAACATATATATGTCGCACTGGAGTATAAGTCACATTTTTGGGGGAAATTTATTTGATAAAACCCAACACCAAGAATAGAAATTTTAAAGGCAATTTTAAATAAATAAACAACAGTGAACAACAGGCTGATTAAGTGTACGTTAAATGATGCATAAAAAACCTACTGAGAAGGTGCCTGGTATGTTAACGTAACATATTATGGTAAGAGTCATTCAAATAACTATAACATATAGAACATGCTATATGTTTACCAAACAGTCTGTCACTCCTATTCGCCAAATCCAATGAAATCTTATACGTCTAGTCTCTTACGTAAATGAGCTAAATAATATTAGTTGATATTTTACGGTAATGTGTTAATAATTTCACACATAAGTCGCTCCTGAGTATAAGTCGCACCCCTGGCCAAACTAAGAAAAAAAACTGTGACTTATAGTCCGAAAAATATGGTAATTTAAGTCCTCTTTGTTGCACCTCAGCTGGTAAAACATCCAGCACAGAACTTGCATGTAACATGTAGAACACCGGAAGTCAGCATGTTGTTTTGGATGCACAAGTTTCATCGCACAAGGTAGATCATGCAAGTGCTTTATTAACCATTACAAAATACAAAGGTGAAGGTGAAAATAGGGTTAATTCTAGGCCTAATAAAATAGTCTATTGAGACCTGCAGGAAACTAGTTCTCTCACCTAATGACCTTCTTTATATATACAGCACATTCAGATCTTGCCATACAATTTGATGGTGGGTTTGAAGCTGTTTCTACTACTACTGAGCTGCAAAAATAGGTTTTCACACACACAAAACTCCTGCTGTGTGAATGTCCAGGTGTGTTTTCAAATAACCCCAGAGAAAGCCTGACTGAAAAAAAGCACAGCGAGGAAATACAGAAAGCAATAAAGAAGCCAGGCAAAGTGATGAAACCCATAAAGAAACATAAGATTTAATGAACGTGAACGATTGATGCATTGCCAATTGCCAGTGTGACAGAACGATTATGTAGCATGGATGTTTTTCTCAAACACCTGCTACAAATTAGGAGTTCTCATTTCTAAGTTTCTTCTGCATCATCTCTGAGAATTCAATATTTACTTTAGACATTTCGGTCGCCCGGTTGGTTTCATTTGATGACTCACTGCATTGTATCCTACTGAGTGCACATAGTTGAATGCCTTTCTGTATCTTTTTCTTTGTTGTGCACATCTGAAAGGGAAGCAATGTTGGCTTATCCTTTAGAGGGGACAATTCTCATTAGGCATATTTTGGGAGCTTCTCCTTACTGATGTCTATATTCCATAAGGGACATTTCATTTCACTTATACCCACTACCCTGACTGATGCTAGCTCTATTGGTCTATTTGGCTTCATTATAGATGCATGTTGATGTCTGTCTTGACTATTGTTGTACATACATGAATGTTTCCTTGTTTGTTATTATGGACAACATTTTTCAGTGTGCAAGTCTGTTTTTGCTCGCTTCCTGTTCCAGGCACATTTTCAAGAGTTCTTTTTTTTTTTAGGTTGGATTTCTGCAGCTCCATCCGGTGCAGTAAACTTGGTATTCCAGCCTCATAGATAGCATGTTGTTTCCCCCGAAGAGCCTGAATGCTATATTTAGATGTTCAGAAGAACTACATTAGTTCAGTTGTTGCCCTTTTAGATTTTTTATTAAGAGTCGGGACGATGGATGTGTTCTGTGTATGGCGAGATTATGATTTACTACTGTTTGACAGTTTATTGGGTAAGATGATTTGTGAATGCTGATTTCCTGAACTGCACAACACTAGTTCATATATTTTGATGTATGTGTTGTCAAAGAGGGCACTTACATAGTTTAAGCTGTTAAAGACAACATGAGCATCTTATTGAGTTTCTCCTATTTTTTTATATTAATCTATTAATCAATCCAACAAAACAATACATAATAATAAAATCAAATTCCAAAACCAAACCCGACCCAGCAACATTCAGAATAGCAATAAACAGAGCAATTGAGGACACACAAACATGACACGGTACAGTCTAAAAGTAGTGAAACAAAAATTCATATTATCACTATTAGTAACACTTTCAAAATAGCAGTGATTAAAAATCCCTCATTGATATTATCATTAAAACATTAATAAAAAAATAAAAAAATGAACAATACATCGCATCTCATAAGCTTGATAACACACTGTGTCCAATATTTTACACAAAGATATAACAAGTTGCTCCTATTGAGAAAACTGAGACAACCATACCGTTGATTATTTACTTGTTCGAGGTTTGTAAAAGTACAACTGGCAGCCAAAGGATTAGCCTACTTAAAAAGTTAAAGTACCTATGATTGTCAAACACACACTAGGTGTGGAGAAATTATTCTCTGCATTTGACCCATCACCCTTGATCACCCCCTGGCAGGTAAGGGGAGCAATGAGCAGCAGCGGTGGCTGCGCCCGGGAATCATTTATGGTGATTTAACCCCCAATTCCACGAAAGAGAGAAGGAAGCATAAGCTAGGCAACAATGAAAGCTTTTTAAGCATTTGTAAACAATAGGTCACTGATTCTCAAATTGTGGTATGCGGGCTTCATCTACTGTAGTGGTATTCACCAAATAATCACTTGATTCAAGTACAGTGTTTTATTTTCCTATATTTAAACTCCGTTTTACAGTTCAAACTGTGTACCTGTAATGTTACAGTGGCCATAAATATTAGATATAACTGTTTAAAAAAACTCTGCCTCGTTTAATGTATACTACTACGCTACTGTATTTTTAATGTTGGTCATTATGGTGGTAGTTTTAAGGTGGTCTGTGGTGAACACATTTTGAGAAACATTGCAGTAAATGCTACCTCAGCAAAAGTTTTATCTGAATGAGATACTTTGTATTTTTGAAAGCATTTTTATGTCCAGACAGTATCTTTAAAAATGGTAAATACAAACTCCGTTTCCATATGAGTTTGGAAATTGTGTTATATGTAAATATAAACGGAATACAATGATTTGCAAATCATTTTCAACCCATATTCAGTTGAATATGCTACAAAGACAACATATTTGATGTTCAAACTGATAAAATTTTTTTTTGCAAATAATCATTAACTTTAGAATTTGATGCCAGCAACACGTGACAAATAAGTTGGGAAAGGTAGCAATAAATAGTGATAAAGTTGAGGAATGCTCATCAAACACTTATTTGGAATATCCCACAGGTGTGCAGGCTAATTGGGAACAGGTGGGTGCCATGATTGGGTACAAAAACAGCTTCCCAAAAAATGCTCAGTCCTTCACAAGAAAGGATGGGGCGAGGTACACCCCTTTATCCACACCTGCGTGAGCAAATAGTCAAACAGTTTAAGAACAACGTTTCTCAAAGTACAATTCCAAGAAATTTAGGGATTTCAACATCAACGGTCCATAATATCATTAAAAGATTCAGAGAATCTGGAGAAATCACTCTACGTAAGCGGCAACCAACATTGGATGACCATGACCTTCCTTCCCTTAGACGGCACTGTATCAAAAACCGACATCAATCTCTAGAGGATATCAACACATGGGCTCAGGAACACTTCAGAAAACCACTGTACTGTTCGTCGCTACATCTGTAAGTGCAAGTTAAAGCTCCACTATGCAAAGCCAAAGCCATTTATCAACAACATCCAGAAACGCTGCCGGCTTCTCTGGGCCCGAGATCATCTAAGATGGACTGATGCAAAGTGGAAAAGTGTTCTGTGGTCTGACGAGTCCACATCTCAAATTGTTTTTGGAAATATTCGACATCGTGTCATCCGGACCAAAGGGGAAGCGAACCATCCAGACTGTTATCGACGCAAAGTTCAAAAGCCAGGATCTGTGATGGTATGGGGGTGCATTAGTGCACAAGGCATGGGTAACTTACATATCTGTGAAAGCACCATTAATGCTGAACGGTACATACAGGTTTTGGAACAACATATGCTGCCATCTAAGCGCCGTCTTTTTCAGGGACGCCCCTGCTTATTTCAGCGAGATAATGCCAAGCCACATTCAGCACGTGTTACAACAGCGTGGCTTCGTAAAAAAAAAGAATGCGGGTACTTTCCTGGCCCGCCTACAGTCCAGACCTGTCTCCTATCAAAAATGTGTGGCGCATTATGAAGCGTAAAATACGACAGCGGAGACCCAGGACTGTTGAACGACTGAAGCTCTACATAAAACAAGAATGGGAAAGAATTCCACTTTCAAAGTTTCAACAATTAGTTTCCTCAGTTCCCAAACGTTTATTGAGTGTTGTTAAAAGAAAAGGTGATGTAACACAGTGGTGAACATGCCCTTTCCCAACTACTTTGGCACGTGTTGCAGCCATAAAATTCTAAGTTAAATATTATTTGCAAAAAAAAAATAAAGTTTATAGAATAGAATAGAATAGAATAGAATAGAAAGTACTTTATTGATCCCTGGAGGAAATTCAGCTGAGATTGAACATCAAATATCTTGTCTTTGTAGTGCATTCAATTGATATGGGTTGAAAAGGATTTGCAAATCATTGTATTCCGTTTATATTTACATCTAACACAATTTCCCAACTCATAAGAAAACGGGGTTTGTACATGTTACCATTAGGGATGTTCTGATCCGTGTTTTATAATGCTGATGATAACGATCATTCACAATGAGTGAGATCAGCCGATACCAATACCCTCATATACCAATCACTTGTATTAACTTTAAATTGTTCACTTTATTTATGGTGAGCACTATTGGCAGTTTAACAATATCAAAACCATTTAAACTAGTTCCTTATTCTCTTGTATCACATACAATTGTTTGAGTGGAACAAAGTCAATGTTACAAAATAACTACAACTAAAACTGTCTTCTGTCTTTATTGTGAGGAAAAAATAAATAAATTCAGTCTAAGGCTGGACTCCCGGGGAGGGGGTCCAGTCTGAGACCAGCAAAAAACAAAACCTAAATAGCCATAGGACACATAAACAAGTTACAAAAAAATCACAAGACATGCAACAGAGGGGAGGGAGTGGGGTCAACGGGGGCAGGTTGCTGCTATCTAAGCGCTGCCCAGCCGTGCGTCACCCTTAAGGGATTCAATATCTACTATTAATTTAAATCCTTTGGTTTTTGCCATCAAAGTCCTCCTGTGTCCAGTGAGTTATTCCCTGCATTTGTAAACATTACCAAAAACCACAAAAGATTATTTTAAAAATGTAAAAATATCCACCTAATCACACTAGTACCGATCATATATTGATACTACCCTTGGTATCGACACCACCAATCTATGGATCGATCAGCCCTCTTCTTATGTGCCGTATACTGACTGTGACAATCCTGACATGTTGTCATATTATCATGGTTATCCTCTCTCTAGACCACGTGTGTAAAACTCAAGGCCCGGGGGCTTTTCAAAATGTCTTATTATTTTTTTGCACAGAGAGAGATATACAATGTATAGCAAAAACATGTGCGGGACAGGTTGAGAAGACCCTAACGTCTTGTATTGACAACCACCCACCCAAATGTTGCGATTTTCCCAGGAGCAAAAGCTTGCAAAAGCTTAAGAATAATATGCATTAATAAAGTACTTTTCCTATTATATGTATTTGTTTGTTCCATTTTGGCATTAAAAAAATGTGTACTGCATGCAATTGCATATCTAACAATGCAACACATATTAAACATACAATACACTCCCAAAAACATTATTATATATTATCATACATTATATATCAAAATAAAAATCAATACTTAAATATCTGCTATTTATGATTTATGACGGAGAGTATGATTTCAAAGCATGTTATCCATCAAATTGTACATTGTAAAAATGGCAATAGATTTTATAGTAAAATTCTGGCGACTGAGCTGCCAGTTTTTTTATTTTAGCGTAAAAACAACTTTGGTACTGTTTTCCATTTACAGTAATACACTGTAAAAACAATAACCATGGATTTTACGGTAAAAAAAAAAAACTGGCAGCTCAGCTGCATGAAATTCACCGCAAAAAAAAAACAGTGGCACTGTTTTTCCATTCCATTTACGGTAACAACCTGCTGTAAAAAACACTGCAAGTTTTACAGTAAAATAGTTTTTTTTCAGTAAAATCCAAATATTTTTTTCTACAGCATATAAAAAATAAAATACTAATGTGCATAGGCAATTATATACTGTACATGTATGCATACATACAAATTTATATTCATATATTTTTCACTAAAACCAGTGGTTCTCAACCTTTTTTCAGTGATGTACCCCCTGTGAACATTTATTTAATTCAAGTACCCCCTAATCAGAGCAAAGCATTTTTGGTTGAAAAAAATAAAATAAAAGTGTAAAATACAGCACTATGTCATCAGTTTCTGATTTATTAAATTGTATAACAGTGCAAAATATTGCTCATTTGTAGTGGTCTTTCTTGAACTATTTGGAAAAAAATATATAAAAATAACTAAAAACTTGTTGAAAAATAAACAAGTGATTCAATTATAAACAAAGATTTCGACACATAGAAGTAATCATCAACTTAAAGTGCCCTCTTTGGGGATTGTAATAGAGATCCATCTGGATTCATGAACTTAATTCTAAATATTTCTTCACAACAAAAGAAATCTTTAACATCAATATTTATGGAACATTTTCACAAAAAAATCTGGCTGTCAACACTGAATATTGCATTGTTGCATTTATTTTCACAGTTTATGAACTTACATGCATATTTTGTTGAAGTATTATTCAATAAATACATTTATATTGGATTTTTGAATTGTTGCTATTTCAAAAAAATGTCACGTACCCCTTGGCATACCTTCAAGTACCCCCAGGGGTACGCGTACCCACATTTGAGAACCATTGCACTAGATCTTCGTAACTTAGACTCAATATCCCTCTTCAAATCAAGACTCAAAACACACCTATTCCTGACTGCTTATTCATTGTAATTATCTTATCCTATCTATCTTTGTTGTTGTTGTTGTTGTCGTTTTTATCCAATTTGATTTTATTCTTTTGATTTTGTACGGTGTTCTTGAGTGCTCAGAAAGGCGCCTTATAAATAAAATGTATTATTATTATTATTATTATTATTATTATTATTATTACAGGCGGCCCTGCAACCTTACAGTATGTGATGTGGCCCTGAATGAAAACAAATTTGACAAGTTTAATCTCATGTGATCTACTTAATTTCATGTAAATAGCTGCTTACTTATTAGCTATTAGCGTGCCTGCTCCTGGCTTGCGCTCGGTATGAAACATGTTTAGCCTCGTCCTCCAGTGATAAAGTACGTGATCATTTTTTTGTAAAGTACTAACGAATGCAGTTTATTTGCTGTAATAATGGAAGTGGTCATTATCAGTTTAGGGGAGCCAAGCCACTTGTCAACCGGGTAAGTAAGTCCCTGGAAACAGGAGGCCTTTAAGGGCAAAAACCAAAAGATTAAAAAAATCTAAGTACACAATAGGAAATATTTTAATTATTTAATGTTTATTGTTACACCACCATCATGTGTTTTTGTTGGATTAGAATTGCAATTAAAATTGGAATCATTCTATGATCTATCAGTATCAACATTAGTATGACTAATTCTGCCCATGGAACTAACAATAGTGTAGATATAAACATGTTTCAGCAGAAAGTAAGCAACTATTACCAGCAAATTAACTAATAGATTAATGATAGTTTAGAAAAAATAATACAACTGGAAATGATGCAATATGTTGCAATGTATGTCAATAGCAAAATTTTACTTTTGAAATGCTTTTTATCATCATTTGGATATTGTTATCGCAGAAGGTTGCAATATACATCACAATACAGAGTTTAGGCCAGGGGTCTCAAACTCAATTTACCTGGGGGCCACTGGATGCAGTTAGTATTCTTTCAAACAAAGCACAAATAAATATATAAACTCTATCATTGTAGAATATGGAAGCAAATTGCTGCAGTTTCGCATACAAAATACTTATCAAGCCGACTCACTCAGCAGGCAAGGATTTCTGGAGTCTGTGACCTTCATTTTACAGTTTCATAGCTGGCTTCAACCTATTAATATAATACTTTCCTTCTCAGGCTCTTGGCGTACCTGAAGCGACACGAACACAGCACACAGCACACAGAATTGACCCTGAGAGCAACTCAGATCAGAGCGAAACACGCCG
Source organism: Nerophis ophidion (assembly GCF_033978795.1). Lineage (NCBI taxonomy): Eukaryota > Metazoa > Chordata > Actinopteri > Syngnathiformes > Syngnathidae > Nerophis > Nerophis ophidion. The sequence goes on along the minus strand of NC_084632.1, from coordinate 22,162,674 downwards.
ATGATGACGCTTGGCAGATTTCACCTAACAGTTTCTTCCTTTTTGTCTCTCGCTGGGAGTAATACAGACGATATCTGTTGGGCAGGGGCGGGCAAACTACGACCCACCAATGATTTCCGAAGTGAGCGACTCCGTCTTTTCTGGCGGTACACAGCTCATTAAAGCAATCATAGGGGTTTAATTATTTTGGAAGCGCACATCAAGCTAGGTGAGAGGGTTTGGCGTGGGAGGAGTGAACTTGCATAGCACATAGGGGACAGCATGGCACAGTTGGGAGAGTGGCCGTGCCAGCAACCTGAGCGTTCCTGGTTCAATCCCCACCTTCTACCAACCTTGTCACGTCCGTTGTGTCCTTGAGCAAGACACTTCACCTTTGCTCCTGATGGGCCATGGCTAAGGCCTTGCATGGCAGCTCCCGCCATCAGTGTGTGAATGTGTGTGTGAATGGCTGAATGTGGAAATACCGTATTTTTCGGACTATAAGTCGCAGTTTTTGTCATAGTTTGGACGGGGGTGCGACTTATACTCAGGAGCGACTTATGTGTGAAATTATTAACACATTACCGTAAAATATCAAATAATATTATTTAGCTCATTCACTTAAGAGACTAGACGTATAAGATTTCATCGGATTTAGCAATTAGGAGTGACAGATTGTTTGGTAAACGTATAGCATGTTCTATATGTTATAGTTATTTGAATGACTCTCACCATAGTATGTTACGTCAACATACCAGGAACCTTCTCAGTTGGTTATTTATGCATCATATAACGTACACTTATTCAGCCTGTTTTTCACTATTATTTATTTATTTTGAATTACCTTTCAAATGTCTATTCTTGGTGTTGGGTTTTATCAAATACATTTCCCCCAAAAAAGTGACTTATACTCCAGTCCGACTTACGTATGCTTTTTTCCTTTTTCATTATGCATTTTCGGCAGGTGCGACTTATACTCCGAAAAATACGGTAGTGTCAAAGTGCTTTGAGTACCTTGAAGGTAGAAAAGCGCTATACAAGTATAACCTATTTACCATTTATATGCAAGCTCCCCGACCAAGCTTGTTTTTTAAGGTTAGAACACATTCACACGGGTCCCCTCATACAAACAAGTGTGATCAGTCCCTTGTTTTGCTTTTTCCTTAATTCAACACATTTCACCATTTCCTCAGGTTATCAAAGGTGCTGTGATTGTGGAAGAATACATTTTTCAACATTTAGTATGGATGTAATTGTTGCGATCTGCTGCTCAGATCTTCACGTGTTTGTTTTTTCATTCTCAGTCTGACCCGTTTATTTCCTGTTTTTGTCCATCACTATGGTTACACATCAGTCCACCTATTAGTCTCGCCCCGCACACCTGCTACTAATTTTCACCCTCCTATTTAAGCTCACCTTTTCTGTTTACTCATTCTCGGATCCTAATTTGCCCACGCGCATCAGTGACGACTCTCATCCTTCGTATGTATTTTCTCGCTAGTTCTCACGCTAAGCCACTTTATATTCCAGCTTTCATGCTGAATGTTTTTGTTTACTCTTTTGTGTCCTCGTACCAAGTTTTAGTTTTCCTTGTGTTTTATCCTAGCTTTCACGCTAGCGTCTTTTGTTTACCTTTTCTCTTTACACCAGTGTTTTTGTTCATAGCCTTTTTGTTATTAAATAAATACCTTATATCTTACCTTTGCTGTGTTCTGCTTCGACGCATCCACGGGAAAACTACACCGGCATTACCATGCCGAAGAAGAGTCCTCACAGTAATGATATGAAAACCAGACAAGTAATATACTTTCCTTGGCAAAAGAAAACCTAAATATGGTTTGGCTTCGTAAAATGTTATTTACTGTATTTTCCGGACTAAACAGAAAACCGAGATATGAGCCTATCCCACTAAATTGTAGAAGAAACCAATATTTTTCCATATATTAGCAACATCGGACTATAAGCTGCAGATATATACATTGTGAAATTAGTTATTAACACACAAACATTTTGTAACTGTTTATTTAAATACCTTAATTGTTTCCTAACGATGCTGTAACATGGCAGTAAAATGGCTGATCAAACAAAACAGAAGTCGTCTCATGGACCCACTAGCTGCGGAAGTGTACAAATATCCAAGAAACCCCCCCCCACAAGCGTCACACATGGAACGGTTTAGTAAGTATAATTTTTTTTTCTTATAAACCCATTTCCATATGAGTTGGGAAATTGTGTTTGATGTAAATAGAAACGGAATACAATGATTTGCAAATCATTTTCAACCCATACTCAATTGAATGCACTACAAAGGACAAGATATTTGATGTTGAAACTCATAAACTTTTTTTTTTTTCCAAATAATAATCAACTTAGAATTTCATGGCTGCAACACGTGCCAAAGTAGTTGGAAAAGGGCATGTTCACCACTATATTACATCACATTTTCTTTTAACAACACTCAATTAATGGTTGGGAACTGAGAAAGCAAATTGTTGAAGCTTCGAAAGTGGAATTCTTTACCATTCTTGCTTGATGTATAGCTTAAGTTGTTCAACAGTCCGGGGTCTTGTTGTTGTATTTTACGCTTCATAATGCCCCACACATTTTCGATGGGAGACATGTCTGGACTGCAGGTGGGCCAGGAAAGTACCCGCACTCTTTTACTACGAAGCAACGCTGTTATAACACATGGCTTGGCAATGTTTTGGTGAAATAAGCAGGGGCGTCCATGATAACGTTGCTTGGATGACAACATATGTTGCTCCAAAACCTGTATGGACCATTCAGCATTAATTGTGCCTTCACAGATGTGTAAGTTACCTATGCCTATGGCACTAATGCACCCCCATACCATCACAGATGCTGGCTTTTGAACTTTGCGCCTATAACAATCCGGATGGTTATTTTCCTCTTTGTTCCAAAGGACACCACGTCCACAGTTTCCAAATATAATTTGAAATGTGGACTCGTCAGACCACAGAACACTTTTCCACTTTGCATCAGTTAATTTTAGATGAGGTCGGGCCCAGCGAAGCCGGCGGCGTTCCTTTGTGTTGTTGATAAATGGCTTTCGCTTTGCATTGTGGAGTTTTAAATTGCACTTACAGATGAAGCGACCTACAGTAATTACTGACAGTGGTTTTATTAAGTGTTCCTGAGCCCATATGGTGATATCCTTTAAACGCTGATGTCGGGTTTTGATGCAGTACCGCCATGTGGTGATGTCCTTTACACGCTGATGTCGGTTTTTGATGCAATACCGCCTGAGGGATCAGAGGTCCGTAATATCATCGCTTACGTGCAGCGATTTCTCCAGATTCTCTGAACCTTTTGATGATTTTACGGACCGTAGATGGTAAAATCCCTAAATTCTTTGCAATAGCTTGTTGAGATATGTTGTTCTAAAACTGTTCGACAATTTGCTTACAAATTGGTGACCCTCGACCCATCCTTGTTTGTGAATTATTTGGCAATTCATGGAAGCTGCTTTTATACCCAATCATGGCACCCACCTGTTCTCAATCAAATAAATAATAATACATGGGTTGTACTTGTATAGCGCTTTTCTACCTTCAAGGTACTCAAAGCGCTTTGACACTACTTCCAACATTTACCCATTCACACACATTCACACACTGATGGAGGGAGCTGCCATGCAAGGCGCTAACCAGCACCCATCAGGAGCAAGGGTGAAAAGTCTTGCTCAGGACACAACGGACGTGACCAGGTTGGTACTAGGTGGGGATTGAACCAGGGACCCTCGGGTTGCACACGGCCACTCTGCCACTGCGCCACGCCGTCCCCCAATTAGCCTGCACACCTGTGGGATGGGGCTTCACGGTGGAAGAGGGGTTAGTGCGTCTGCCTCACAATACGAAGGTCTTGCAGTCCTGGGTTCAAATCCAGGCTCGGGATCTTTCTGTGTGGAGTTTGCATGTTCTCCCCGTGAATGCGTGGGTTACCTCCGGGTACTCCGGCTTCCTCCCACTTCCAAATACATGCACCTGGGGATTGGTTGATTGGCAACACTAAATTGGCCCTAGTGTGTGAATGTGAGTGTGAATGTTGTCTGTCTATCTGTGTTGGCCCTGCAATGAGGTGGCGACTTGTCCAGGGTGTACCCCGCCTTCCGCCCGATTGTAGCTGAGATAGGCGCCAGCGCCCCCCGCGACCCCAAAAGGGAATAAGCGGTAGAAAATGGATGGGATGGATGGATCTGTGGGATGTTCCAAATAAGTGTTTGATGAGCATTTCATGATGAGCACTTTATCAGTATTTATTGCCACCTTTCCCAACTTCTTTGTCACGTGTTGCTGGCATCAAATTCTAAAGTTAGTGATTATTTGCAAAAAAAAAAGTTGTCTTTGTAGCATATTCAACTAAATATGGGTTGAAAATGATTTGCAAATCATTGTTTTCCGTTTATATTTACATCTAACACAATTTCCTAACTCATATGGAAACGGGGTTTGTACACATATGCAAGAAAATCCCCCATAAGCATCACACATGGAAAGGTTTAGTAAGTATAATTTTTTAACTTACATTTTAAAGCTTACAAACATTGATTAGAGTGATGAATGAAGAAACCATACGAGTAGAAACGCTATTGACAACTAGCAGACAGAACGGCACTTGTACTTCCGGTTCAAGGCTTGAAACAGAAGGAAATACTGTAGACTTTCAACCCGCAGCACCTGCAGTGAGCAAACTCGTCCAAAAGATGGTGCAATAGCACAAACATATGTTTGTTGTATACACAACATTATTAACAATTAGCAAAGAAAAAAACATAGATTACCTTTGTATAAGTAATGGTAAATGGGTTATACTTGTATGCGCTTTTCTACCTTCAAGGTATTCAAAGCGCTTTGACACTATTTCCACATTTACCCATTCACACACTGATGGCGGGAGCTGCCATGCAAGGCCCTAACCACGACCCATCAGGATCAAGGGTGAAGTGTCTTGCTCAAGGACAAAACAGGTGTGACTAGGTTTGTTAGAAGGTGGGGATTGAACTAGGAACCCTTGGGTTGCTGGCACGGCCACTCTCCCAACTGCGCCACGCCGTCCCCTAAGATGCAGGGTCCAAAGCTTGGGAAAAAAGTAATGGCTTATAGTCCACATAATATGGTAAGTTAAAGTTAAAGTCCCAACGATAGTCACACACACATTAGGTGTCGTGAAATTATTTTCTGCATACAACCCATCCCCTTGTTCACCCCCTAGGAGGTGAGGGGAGTAGTGAACAACAGTGGTGGGCGCGCTCGGGAATTATTTTGGTGATTTGATCCCCAATTCCAACCCTTGATGCTGAGTGCCAAGCAGGGAGGCAATGGTTCCCATTTTTATAGTCTTTGGTATGACTCGGCAGTGGTTTGAACTCACAACCTTACAGTCTCAGGGTTAGGGACGCATGTTATTTTTTTTTCCAAGCTGATAAAATCCTGCTATTCAAAACCACTAACAGTAACCTTTTTATATTAATCTTTTTTAAATGTGGATTCATGTGGAGGTAAGAAAAACTCAAACAAATGTAAATATGACACTTGGAGTAAAGAAGTCTTTGTTTACACCGCGAGGTTTCGTGAGTTTAAGGGAAGTTAACACTGGCTATCAGGTAGGAGCGCTTGATTTATCAACCCTGAACCACCTCCACTGGGTAATCTCGTCTCAATGGAGCGTTTTTTTTTAAATATATCTGATCTTTTTTTTTTATGTTATCGCTGTCTCTGTGTGATGTCAAAATTCCTAATATGTCTTAATTCCTAAAAATTATCCTGCACCCTTAATTTTAATGTTTTAAGTAAGCATGGTGGATACCAGCTTCTCCAAGAAATAAGCAGTATCGTACCGTTTCAATCACGCTTTTACAACAATTACAATTAAAACAATAATATTAACTGTCGGAATTTTACCACAGTTTATCATTACATGCCTAGCATTTAGTTTAAGATTTAATCATTCCGTTAAGATTATTTTCCATCTCTTAATCATCACAATTATTCTTACCAGTCGCATTGTTTAAAAACGATGACTTTTTTTTGCTTTTGTCAAGAGATATAATTGATATGAAGCATGATTCAGGTCAGCCTCTTGGCCCGGCACGTCACAATATTTTCTGTTTCTCATGAGGCCCTTTTAAAATAATTGGTCGTCCCTGCTTTAGGTGAAACCTCCAACTGACAGTGAGGTCTAGGTTTTCTTTGAGACAGAAATGATGAAGCCTTGTGGATTAAGGGGGGAAACATCATCAACCATTCAACCGTAAAAAAAAATAAGCCCCGAGCTGCAATCTGTGCAGCACTCAAGAAAAAAAAATACCACAAGAATAAAATCATTGAATTACAAGAATGAAATAAAAGAAAACTGGATATTAGGTGGAAATATTATAAAAACAAAAATGTAACTGATTAATAAGAGTATTGTTCTTGCGAACAACCATAATGATATCAAGTAAGCCAGAAAAGTCAGGGAGGTTTTTTATAATGCAGAGTGAGGTCAGAAGGGGACAAAGACAATAAAGTTGCAACATTCTAACACATTAGATCATGTAAAAGCGTCAGTGATTACTGTACTTAAACACAGTGGTAAAGCTCATTTCCTGGAAAAGCCGCCAGCACTATTTAGCATTAAATGCTAACATGATTACAAGTAAATCCAGGGTTTCCCCATCGACTGCCAAGATACCTGCACTGCAAACAGTCAGTGTTCAAAAACGAGAAAAAAATACAAAAAGTAGGGGTATTTTATTTGAACAAAACAAGTACCGTATATTTTTTTTCCGCTATATGCCGCCCCGGGTTATAAGCCGCACCTTCAATGAATGGCATACTGTATTTAAAAACGTTGTTCAGCTATAAGCCGCACCGGGTCATAAGCCGCGCCTACGCTGTGCTAAAAGGGAATGTCAAAAAAACAGTCAGATAGGTCAGTCAAACGTTAATAATGTATTACATACAAACCAGTGTGCAAATGTGCAATCACAACAATAGTAACACTCAAAATATAATGTGCAAATGTGCAATCACAACAATAGTAACACTCAAAATATTGCAGACCAAAAACAACATCGATAACTCAACGTTGCTCGAACGTTAATGTCACAGCACACAAAATAAACATTTAAAGCTCACTTTCTGAAGTTATTCCTCATCCATAAATCCCCTCGAATTCTGCTTCTTCAGTGTCTGAATTAAAAAGTTGGCGAATACGGCATCCAAAATGGTGCAGGTCATCTTGTCGCTTCCTCCACCTACGCACCATTGATTCATTTAAGTTCAATTCTCTCGCTGCTGCTCTATTTCCGTGTTCTTCTGCATGACTTATTGCCTTGAGTTTGAATTCTGCGTTGTACGCGTGTCTCTTATTAGGAGCCATTTTGTGGTCGTCTTTACAGAAACACACAAATTAAATGAATCGTATTAACCGCGCACTTCTTCTTTTACGGGGGCAGGTGCTTACATTGGCGGTTGCGTACCGTAGAAGAAGAAGGGCTTCCTCTTTCCAGGTGGGTGGGTGCTTACCTTGGCGGTTGCTTACCGTAGAAGAAGAAGCGATTCCTCTTCTGCGGGGAAAAAAGATGGCGGTTGTTTACCGTAGTTGCGAGAGCTAAACTTTCTGAAAATAAATATTTATATTAAACCATATGTAAGGCGCAACGGGTTATAAGCCGCACTGTCACCTTTTGAGAAAATTGGTGGTTTTTAGGTGCGGCTTGTAGCGCGGAAATTACGGTAAAATTAGCTAACCTCAATGAACCCCAAAAAATACCTTAAAATAAGTATATTCTCCCTAATAACAACTTTGCTACTATATGAGTGTGTATTTCCTATTGTTTCATTGAAAATAAAACAGCAAAATCCATTTGGCTGTCATCTGTTTTAATATGAGACACAATTTTTTTTACATGCTTCAAATATAAAATTATTACTTTGTGAATGTTGTCGGTCTATCTGTGTTGGCCCTGCGATGAGGTTGCGACTTGTCCAGGGTGTACCCCGCCTTCCGCCCGATTGGAGCTGAGATAGGCACCAGCGCCCCCCGCGACCCCAAAGGGAATAAGCGGTAGAAAATGGATGGATGGATGGATACTTTAAAAAGTAGTTTTATACTTGTGAGTGTTGATGACACAGCTTTGCAACAGTTGATATTATAGTTTCAAGCATGTTTTACTCGACATAGGTCATAAAATCTCAGCAACAAGCTGTAATATCTTACTGAAATAATTTAGGACCAAAACCCTTAAAACAAGTAAAACACTCGAACATAAAATCTGCTAACTGAGAATAATTATCTCATCATACAGAAAATAAGCAAATATCACCCTTATTTGAGATATTTAATCTTACTTAGATTTCAGTTTTTGCAGTGTGAAGTGATGAGAACATGGTCATGAGCATGGTAACAATGACGTAAATGGAAAATGGGTTATACTTGTATAGCGCTCTTCTACCTTCAAGGTACTCAAAGCGCTTTGACACAATTTCCACATTCGCCTATTCACACATACATTCACACACTGATGGCGGGAGCTCCCATGCAAGGCCCTGACCACGACCCATCAAGAGCAAGGGTTAGGTGTCTTGCTCAAGGACACAAGGGACGTGTCGAAGTTGGTAGTAGGTGGGGATCGAACCAGGAACCCTCAGGTTGCTGGCACGACTACTCTCCCAACCGCACCACGCCATCGAGTAATATCATAAGATTGGTAATAAAAGTTAAAAATAGTGTCGGACATTGTGTGATTTATTTTGGGAAATATAGTACAATATTTTACTTAAATTAGTTTATTAAGTAAAAACAAAACAAAATCTAATTTCAAGGTGTGGCGGTAATAAAAATGCTGTGGTGGGGCGATCAATTACATTCGGTAATATTATAGGTACCGACCAAGTCTGTTGGTACTACTTGGTACTACTTGGTACAAATTCAAACGGTACCATCATTTGATACCAGTTTCAGCCTCGGGTCTACAAGCAGTCAAGCACTCATAGCGGACTCAGACGAACTGCCTCCAAGTAATTTACAATTTTCAAAGCCAACAAAGCAAAAAGAAAGCACTCCTCAGTAGAGTAGTAAGGCTTCACTGTTCAAAATGTGCTAGCTCAATGCTATTTTACTTTGGATTCGCCACAGTTTTGCAACCACGAAAGGGACAACCGGTAGAAAAAATGGATGGATGGATTTTACTGGTTGGCATTAGCAATTTTACATGAAAATTTACACCTCCAAGTTTGAAAGTAATGAAAACTACAAATAAGATGCATGTTCCAGTAGGGGTGTAACAGTAAACAAAAATTTCGGTTCGGTACGTACCTCGGTTTAGAGGTCACGGTTTGGTTCATTTTCGGTACAGTAAGACAACAACAAAATTTACATTTTTTGGTTATTTATTTACCAAATTTGTAAACAACGGCTTTATCCTTTTAACATTGGGAACACTATTATAATTCTGCCCACGTTAATCCACATTAAAGTGCCTCAAGTTGTTGCTTTGATTAAATAAAATGACAAAACCTTTCTTCTACATATAAAAAGTGCAGCGTTAAACAGTTTCAAGTCAACTCATCATGCTTAATTTATCACAGCATTTGGGAAGCCTGTAGTTGACTTTTATTATGTAAATGTTATATTTTTGTCAACATGTGATAGCAGGGACCCTGCCATTCAAAACTAGGCTGCTACATTAATAATGATTAATATAACTATGGCTGAAAAAAATTGTACAATAGCAATAGGAGAGACTATTCATCCCTGAACACCATGGAGTTCATGTGAAATGACAGACAGGGCTTTGCTGCCCCTAACACACGCGCACGAACAGCAAAATTAGCTAACGTTACGCTAAAAGCTAATTAGCCATCACCTTAAGCCAAAACTGCGAGTGAGCTGAGCTGCAGTTTAAGTTTCTAGAAGGTCAACGGGCTCATAGTGATGTTAGTAGTAGTTGTGACTTTGAAGTGTTTTTTTATAATTTGGGGAGAGTCCGCTGTCCGCTGCTCACATGCTAAACACATATCTGCTCGACGCTGAAGCATTGACTACATGCGCTCTGAATACGCACTGCTGATTGGCTGTTACATCGCTCTGAATACGCACTGCTGATTGGCTGTTACATCGCTCTGAATACGCACTGCTGATTGGCTTTGTCTGTAACCAATCAGATGGTTGTGTGGGTGGGACAATGCTGGGTGCTGAGAAAGAGGCAGAAAGCAGAGCAGCTTGTTAAGACTTTAGATTACAAACTTGTTCGATACACCTCCGAACCGGACCGAAACCCCCGTACCGAAACGGTTCAATACAAATACACGTACCGTTACACCCTTATGTTCCAATCAATCAGCTGGTGTGTAATAAGTACAATACTTAAAGTTTAAACCACGGGTGTCCAACTTTTTCCACTGAGAGCCGCACATGGAAAAATTAAAAAAAGTGGGGGCCATTTATATTTTTATTAATTTTCAAGACAAAACCATACATTGTATATATTTTTTGTCTTTTTGAAAGGAACGGCTCCTCAAGATTTGGCTTCCTTCAAAGAGCCATACAGTCATGGTCAAAAGACCATACACTTGTAAAGAACATAATTCCATGGCTGTCTTCCATCCATCCATTCATCCATCCATTTTCTACCGCTTATTCCCTTCGGGGCTGCAGGGGGCGCTGGAGCCTATCTCAGGTACAATCGGGCGGTGTACACCCTGGACAAGTCGCCACCTCATCACAGGGCCAACACAGATAGACAGACAACATTCACACACTAGGGTCAATTTAGTGTTGCCAATCAACCTATCCCCAGGTGCATGTCTTTGGAAGTGGGGGGAATTCAGAGTACCCGGAGAAAACCTATGCAGTCACGGGGAGGACATGCAAACTCCACACAGAAAGGTCCTGAGTTTCCAATAATTTCTACAACTCTTATCTTTTTGTGTTAGAGCGATTGGAGCACATACTTGTTTGTCACGAAAAACATTCACAAAGTTTTGTTCTTTTAGGAATTTATTATGGGTCTACTGAAAATGTGACCAAATCTGCTGGGTCAAAAGTATACATACAGCAACGTTAATATTTGGTTACATGTCCCCTGGCAAGTTTCATTGCAATAAAGCGCTTTTTGCCATCCTCAAGATTCTGGTAGATTTTTTGACCACTCGTCTTGACAAAATTGGTGCAGTTCAGTTAAATTTGTTGGTTGTCTGACATTAACTTATTTCTTCCGCATGGTCCACATGTTTAAGTCAGGCCTTCGGAAAGGCCATTCCAAAACCTTAATCCTAGCCTGATTTAGCCATTCCTTTACCACTTTTGATGTGTGTTGGGGGTCATTGTCCTGTTGGAACACCCAACTGTGCCTAAGACCAAACCTCCGGGCTGATGATTTTAGGTTGTCCTGAAGAATTTGGGGGTAATCCTCCATTTTCATTGGCCCATTTACTCTCTGTAAAGCACCAGTTTCATTGGCATCAAAACAGGCCCAGAGCATAATATTATCAGCTCCATGCTTGACGGTAGACATGGTGTTCCTGGGATTAAAGGCCTCACCTTTTCTCTTCCAAACATATCGCTGGGCATTATGGCCAAACAGCTCCATTTTTGTTTCATCTGACCACAAACTTTCCTCCAGAAGGTCTTATCTTTGTCCATGTGATCAGCAGCAAACTTTAAACCAAATTTTGGAGCAAGGGCTTCCTTCTTGCATGGTAGCCTCTCAGTCCATGGCAATGCGAAACAGGCTTGACTGCGGACACGGACATCTGTGTTCTAGCAGCTTACAGTTCATTGCAGATCTGCTTTTTGGTGGTTCTCGGTTGACTCTTGATCATCCTGACCAATTTTCTCATCAGCAGGTGATGGCTTGCATTTTCTTCCTGATCGTGGCAAAACTGTGCCCCGCACTTTATACTTATGAACAATTGTCTGCACAGTTGCTCTTGGGACCCTAAGCTGCCTTGAAATGGCTCCAAGTGACTTTCCTGACTTGGTCAAGTCAATGATTATTTTTTTCAGATCCGTGCTGAGTTCCTTTGACTTTCCCATTGTTGCGTTTGTAACCGTGTCTAATGACCGCATCACATGAGCCCTATTTAAATGGGCTCAGAGGAGTCAACAGGTGTCGTCAATCATAATAGCTCACATGAAGTTAAGAGGCCATGCCATGAAGCTAATTTGATTTGATTGTAACTTTTCTACATCACCAAAATTGATAATGTATGTTGCTGTATGTATGCTTTAGACACAGCAGATTTGGTCACATTTCCAGTAGACCCATAATAAATTCATAAAAGAACCAAACTTCATGAAGGAGTTTTGTGACAAACCAGTATGTGCTCCAATCACTCTATCACAAAAAAATAAGAGTTGTAGGAAATATTGAAAACTCCATACAGCCATGACATTCATTGGTACTTTAACTTAACTTAACATTATGTTCTTTGCAAGTGTATGTAAACTTTTGACCACGACTGTACATCTCATCGTTGTATGTTATTAACAAGAGTTCATATTGGGAGAAAAAGCCCTTCAATGAATGGCAGCCAGAGTAGTCTGGTGTGAGTCAAGACCCAAAAAAACATATACTCAGACAGCGTTGAGGCTGATAAATTGCAGCACTGTGAAAGCATTTAGGGATCGCTGCTGCAGGATTGCGTTGCCCTCAGCAATGAATGCAAGACTCATTAGAATGGTTGTCGTGCCGCAGCATTGGCTGCAGCATTTCAGCCGTGGCACGGTGGTGTGGACAGTCACATTTCCGTATCTGTGAGTACCTCTCAGGATTAAAAACTCTAATATGCTTTTTCTATACGTCCTTTCGCAATGTTTAACAAAGACCTTCAGAATGGAGGAGCAGCGTGGACCAAGATAGGGCTGTGAAAACCTCTTTTGTAAGTACAGAAGCAATTACTTTCAGAGCAATAATCTTTGGGCTGCTAGGCCATTTCTCTTCTTCATACTTTTCAGCAGCAATCAATGCATTTTGGATATTTTTTTTTTCATGTTAAGACGTTGGCATTCTTGTGATGTCATTAATCGCTTAAAATCAATGAAAAATTTAACATTTCGGCTATTTATGCCTGTTTTTAAATGACAACATACTGAAGTGATTGTGCCTAATATCAATGCTTCTGGTCTTTTTGTCTGGACAAGCGTTCTAAGAGGTCCTGTTAGAACAAGGGTCGACAACCAAAACGTTGAAAGAGCCATATCGGACCAAAAATACGAGAAAAAAATGTGTCTGGAGCCCTCTTCTTACTTGTCGTCGCCATGTCTCTTCTTCGTTCTTCTGCTTCATTTCTGTTATGTTTTTGGACATTACTACTTGCCGTAGTTTTGAAGCAATGCATGATGGGAATCCGGATGTTGTGTGTCAGTGTATTAATGTGCTGGCTGGAATAAACACACGCTGAGAAATAGCTCTGTGCCTGCCTACTTTATGGGTAATAGATGAACCTATGGATAACGGAGACATATAGAAAAGTCTCCTTTTCAGGTGAGAGAGGACGCTAAAGGCAGTGCCTTTAAGGAACGCCCCCAATATTGTTGTTTGGGTGGAAATTGGGAGAAATTCGGGAGAATGGTTGCCTCAGGAGATTTTCAGGAAGGGCATTGAAATTCGGAAGTCTCCCGGGGAAATCGGGAGGGTTGGCAAGTATGGTGTGACTATCAGTGGTACTGTAGAAGCAGGGATTTGTTTCTCACTTGTCACCTGGGACAGTGTGTGGGCGTAGTGTGTGTGGGGATGAATGATTGCTGAATGAATGAATGAACACCTGCACCTGCCTGTGAATCCTTTTGAGGTAATGTGCCGTTACTTCTGTTGACCGCAGAAGGCTAAAATTTTCCATCACAGTCTGGTCTATATAGTCCTGCAAATCTATCTGCATGTAATGTATTGTTTTTTACTCAAAGGGAAAATAAATTGCCCTCAAAACTGCAGTACTGACTTCATGTTGCATCCTTGGAGCCAGCGTGTCAGACAGAGCCCTGCTTTCTACTCTCAATGACTAATTTGTTTCTGATAGTCGGACAACAGGTACTTTAACTTTAACTTTTTTTCTAGTCCAGTGCTTCTCAAATGTTTTCTGTTACCCCCCCCCCCCCCCCCCCCCCCCCCGGAAGAAGAAAATATTTGTTGCCCCCCCCCCCACACACACACACTTTTCATAAATGGTACAATTTTTCAATAAAATTGTTATAACTATATTTCTGCACAATATTGTAAGCTTATCGACATAAATGGAAACAACACACGGGTCTCTCCTGGTCTTCCACCATGCTTACAGTGAAACCAAGTGTTCTCATAGTCATCATTGTCACCGACGTCCCACTGGGTGTGAGTTTTCCTTGCCCTTATGTGGGCCTACGGAGGATGTCGTAGTGGTTTTTGTTGTGGTTTGTGCAGCCCTTTGAGACACTAGTGATTTAGGGCTATATAAGTAAACATTGATTGATTGATAAGCTTCATCATATTCTGGCACAACAATAAAAACATTTAAAAAAGTATGTTCCCTGAGGTCACAGGTGCCCCCCTGACAATTTGATCATTAGCAGTAGATGCACAAAATATAGCTGCAATTGTCTGCTGACCAGCAATAATAGATTTGATCTTTTTCTTTAGTAGCATTTTTGCGTTCTTTCCTGCTTTTTGACTCGTCAGATGCAGCATGTATGCCCAGACGGTGTCTGGGCAACAGAGCGTCTCAGAAAGTCATTTAAAGTATTTTTCATTCCTGCCAACGGCCTATGTTTGCTCATTTCATCACAGCACGTCCCCTTGAAGATAAAACAACATCGACATGAATGAACACAACGTCGAGCTGCGGAAACGCGGGTTTATTTACTATCAAGTTTGTATCTTTAGTTTTTGAAATCCGCGGTGGACTGGCTGATTGACACTCCACACGTGCTCCTGATGGATAGGGTTTAGAGCCTTGCATGGCAGCTCCCACCATCAGTGTGTGGGTGTGTGTGTGAATGGGTTAATGTGGAAATAATGTCAAAGCGCTTTGAGTACCTTGAAGGTAGAAAAGTGCTTTATAACCAGTGAAGTTGTCATGTTGTGTAATTTGTAAATAAAAACAGAATACAATGATTTGCAAATCATTTTCAACTTATATTCAATTAATTAGACTGCAAGGATAAGATATTTAATGTTTGAACTTAATTTTTTTTTCCAAATAATCATTAACTTACAATTTAATGGCAGCAACACATTGCAAAAAAGTTGGCACAGGGGCATTTTTACAACTGTGTTACATGGTCTTCCCTTTTAACAACATTCAGTACACGTTTGGGAACTAAGGAGACCCATTTTATAAGCTTTTCAGGTGGAATTCTTTCCCATTCTTGGGAAAGAATGGGAAAGAATGTTCAACTTAAGCTGTTGAACAGCTTAAGTTGTTCAACAGTCCGGGGTCTCTGTTGCGGTATTTTAGGCTTCATAATGCGAAACACATTTTCAATGGGAGACAGGTCTGGACTACAGGCAGGCCAGTCTAGTACCCGCATTATTTTATTAACACGTGGATTGGCATTGCTGAAATAAGCAGGGGCGTCCATGATAACGTTGCTTGGGATGGCAACATAGGTTGCTCCAAAACCTGTATGTACCTTTTAGCATTAATAGTGGCTTCACAGATGTGTAAGTTATCCATGCCTTGGGCACTACTACACCCCCATACCATCACAGATGCTGGCTTTTGAACTTTGCGCCTATAACAATCTGGATGTTTTTTTTCCTCTTTGTTCCGTAGGACACGATGTCCACAATTTCCAACAAAAATTTGAAATGTGGACGCATCAGACAATAGAACCCTTTTCACTTTGCATCAGTCCATCTTAGATGAGGTTGGGCCCAGCGAAGCCAGCGGCGTTTCTGGGTGTTGTTGATAAATGGCTTTCGCTTTGCGTAGTAGAGTTTTATCTTGCACTTACAGATGTAGCAACGAACTGGAGTTACTGACAGTAGTTTTCTGAAGTGTTTCTGAGCCCATGTTGTGATATCCATCAAACACTGATGTCGCTTTTTAATACAGTACCACCTGAGGGATTGAAGGTCCGTAATATTAGTGCTTATGCGCAGTGATTTTTCCAGATTCTCTGAACCTTTTGACGACCTGGCATTCCAGGCTATAGCTCTGAGACTGTGGAACAATTTGCACCAGTCCCTCTGTGATCTTGACTGTGTTGACACTATTAAGAAACTTTTTAAAACTTCTCTTTTTAGTAAAGCTTTTAGTTAATGCACTTTTTAACCATCAATTTTAAACCACTTTGTATTTTTTTATGATGTTGCCCCTGTTGTTTTAATTGAATTGTTTTTTTTACTTAACCTATGTTTTGTACAGCGCTTTGTGATTTTTATCAGTGAAAAGCGTCTTAAAAGTAAAATGTACTTACTTACTTACTGTTACTTCTCTTTACACATGCTGTTTTGTGTTTCAGATAAGGCAAACAGATAACCTGACTTGATGCAGTGTGTGAAAGTTCAGCTTTATTTATTTGTAACATGGAGTGAATGGGTTCAATAGTTTGAGTCTTGTCTCCTGCAAGCTTTTGTTTTTTCTTACAACTTAGTCTTTACCGTTCTGACATGGAATAAGGGGGAAACTTTCCGAAGTTGGATCAGTGCAGTTAAATAGGCAAGACATTTTCATTCTATGTATTCTATTCAACTTTTGAATAGCTCTAATTGCAGCTGTATAGTGGTATCTCTGTGTGAAGGAGGCCTTTTGGGTGACAGGGGAAAATATGACGGTCAAATAGCACGACAATCTGCATTGCAGCTTTTTTAAATACCAGTAATTAAATGTTTAAGTTGTTTTGCTCTGTTTGGTAGCAGTAGAGGTACATTACACCTTGTGGTGCAGCTGCAGGAAAGTAAGTATGACATTGCAGCATTATTTTGCATGTAGAACTAATTCCCTAAACAACAGGCCTGGTCTTGTTAGAAGCAACAGAGTTTCATAGTAACGACTTTTCACTTCTTTCCAGTCTTCCTCAGGGAGTTGGCCCCCCATGTTGAAGTCTGTGCTTGGTGGTCTTTCAGGGGATCATTTAGGTACAATTGTGAGCATGTATAATGACATACTTGTTTTGGAGTATTTAACACAAATAAACAGGAAAGCTAAAATAAATTGAAAAAAAAAATAAATAATTCGTCACAATTCCAAAAATAATTAAGAGAAAAACGTTACCTTACAAAAAAGTTCCAATTTAACAACAATATAGTCATAATATTTTGAGATAAATCTCTAAATAGTAAAGAAAAAATATATTATTTTAGAAAAGTCAATGTTACGAGAAAGAAGTCAAAATACTGTGGGAATTAAGTCATAGTCATTGAAATAAGCAAATAGGGGGAAAGGGGGAATTTTCCGAGAATGAAATCAAAATATTAGGAGAGCCGAGTCCTATTTTTAAGACAAATGTTTTTATAATTATATGAGCAAAAAAGTTGTGATGTTACTACAATGAAGTGGTAATGTTATGAGAAAAAAAAAAGTTTTTATAAAATGTAGAAAAAAGATATATACATATTTTTTTTTTTTTTTTTTTTTTTGGGTAAAGTAATGTTCTAGAGCAGTGGTTCTCAACCTTTTTTCTGTGATGTATACCCCCTGTGAACATTTTTTTTAATTCAAATAACCCCCTAATCAAAGCAAAGCATTTTTGGTTGAAAAAAAAAGAGATAAAGAAGTAAAATACAGCACTATGTCTTCAGTTTCTGATTTATTAAATTTTATAACAGTGCAAAATATTGCTCATTTGTAGTGGTCTTTCTTGAACTATTTGGAAAAAAAGATATAAAAATAACTAAAAACTTGTTGAAAAATAAACATGTGATTTAATTATAAATTAAGATGTCTACACAATCATCAACTTAAAGTGCCCTCTTTGGGGATTGTAATAGAGATCTATCTGGATTCATGAACTTAATTCTAAACATTTCTTCACAAAAAAAGAACATCAATATTTATGGAACATGTCCACAAAAAATCAAGCTGTCAACACTGAACATTTTTGCATTTCTTTTCACAGTTTATGAACTTACATTCATATTTTATTGAAGTATTATTCAATAAATATATTTATAAAGGATTTTTTAATTGGTGCTATTTTTAGAATATTTAAAAAAAATCTCACGTACCCCTTGGTATACCTTCAAGTACCCCCAGGTGTACGCGTACCCCCATTTGAGAACCACTGTTCTAGGTGACAAGCAAAACAAATAAACTTTTAACTTTTGAAAAAATATGGTTGGGGAAACCTGCGATGAGGTGGCGATATGTCCAGGGTGTACCCCGCCTTCCGCCCGATTGTAGCTGATATAGGCACCAGCGCCTCCCGCGACCCCAAAGGGAATAAGCGGTAGGAAATGGATGGATGGATGGTTGGGAAAACTTAATATTATGACAATAAAGTCAAAACATTGTGGCAATAAATTTGATGTATTAAAAAAAATTGACGAGAAGGAAGTTTAAATATTTTTAAAGTTGAATTCGTAACTGTGAGCATGTCTAACAGCAGACCGCCACGAATAAATTATGATTATGGGAACCAAATTACAAATACAATATAAGTACGACGAAATGTTGAGTCATCAAAAGATTGTTGAAGACAAGATAAAGACATGACATTCAGTCTTTCGATTAAACTAATTCCAGAATGAATCATATATAATCAGATTTCATCATAAATTCTATAGTGATATCAACTTGATACACAAAATCCGCCGAAAATCACTTTTTAGTATATGTTGCGTCATATGTAACATATCATATGATGGCCATCATTCACAATCCCTATTTGAGAAAGGAACACGTTTTTCCCTTTTCTGTGCGTTATAGTGAAAAAGTGCTGGTAGGAGGCGGTTAACAGTGCAGTAGTACTTTAACTCACCAGTCTAATTGGCTCTATGAAGGAGCTTTTAATCTAAAATCTGAAAAAAGTGCCTCTCTTTGAAATTAATTGAAATCAATTGTAATTTGTGCGGCCCTGCGATGAGGTGGCGACTTGTCCAGGGTGTAAGCCGCCTTCCGCCCGATTGTAGCTGAGATAGGCACCAGCGCACCCCGCGATCCCAAAGGGAATAAGCGGTAGAAAATGGATGGATGTAATTTGTGCTCGCCCCGTCACCCCCCAAAACAGCACACATTTAAAATGCAACACGCCTTAGAAATATTAATACTAATTTTTAGATGAGTAAAATTGTATAATAAAATGTACCACTATAGAATGTTCTACTAACAACTACAGTAGTTTTATGAAATATTGTACAGTATTTACCTTGGATAGTGGACTTCTACGGCATCTCCTCACAGCTGCTTTGCAGTCAAAACTAAATATACATCTTTTTTATATATTCATAAATAAATGTGCGACGTTTTGATATTATTTCAACATTCTTAGCTGACATAAAATTCCTTCTGCTTCAGTATGCCGCAGACTAGCAGTGCTATGCTCCAATGCTTCAACAAGTTAGCTACCTACACGCCCTCTTATTTTTGATGATTTTTTTTTTTTTTAAGAATTAATGAATAGGTAACAATTTAGTATGGGGAACTTATTTACCATTAAGTAGTTGCTTATTAACATAAGGTTAGTTTTAGGGTTAGGGTTAGGGTTAGGGTTAGGGTTATGGTCGAGGTTGGGGTTAGGGAAGACTCTTAGTTAATGGCTTACTGGTAGTATAATAAGGCCATACAGAATAAGGCATTAATGAGCACTTAATAAGTACTGAATATTGAATAATTAAGGGCCAAGATGTTACTAAAATTAATTTCAATAAGCAACTAATTAATGGTGAATATTTTAGGGAATAAGCGGTACAAAATAGACGGATGGATGGATGGATGGATGTTCCCGATACTAGAGTGTTACCAATGAATATTAGGGATTTAACGGTATCAATATATCACAGTATGATGTTATCGTGGTATTAAGGCCACGGTATGGTATTATTGTAGTGTATGTCCAAAAAACAGACCTAAAAATGCCATGTTGTGTAAAAAACACAACATGTTTATATCTAATACAAAAAACATATTTTTTAGGAACAAATAATTGTGCAGGAACATCCACTGTTTTCAGAAAATAATAAAAAAAAAAAAACGTATAGTTGTATATCTTTAAAGTGACAATGGAAACATCCAGTGTAAAACAATAATGTTCACTTTAGTGATTGCTTATATTTTTAGAAAAGTTAACTAACAATTTAACTTTGAACATTGTAAACACCTCACAAACTGATGTTCGGCTTAGCTGGCTTCAAATATAGTTACTTTAAGAGGTGGTGACTTGTCCAGGGATACTCTTGGATTAATTAATACCAACTTTAAAGCGCTCTGAAAAACCTCCAACAACGCTCATTTTAGTATAGTAACCAAGCTACAGCGATATTGTTTTTGTAAGAGCTAACACAGAGGAACTACTTTTCTGACGTTGTGACACTTTAGCTAAAAACCTGCTAACAGACCTGATCAGTGGCCTTGTGGTTAGAGTGTCCGCCCTGAGACTGAAAGGTTGTTAGTTATATTTTTTTGTATTTTATACCAAAAACTATAAAAATTGGACCCATTGCCCCCCACTCAGCATCAGGGGTTGGAATTGGGGGTGATATCACCATATGATTCCCGAGCGCGGCCACTGCTACTGCTCACTGCTCCCCTCACCTCCCACGGGGTGAACATGGGGATGGGTCAAATGCAGAGGATAATTTCACCACAATTTCACCTAGCGTGTGTGTGACTACCGTTGGGACTTTAACTTTAACACTGGTTGCTGCACACCATAAGATCCATCCATTCATT
The DNA here is from genome assembly GCF_033978795.1 of Nerophis ophidion. Lineage (NCBI taxonomy): Eukaryota > Metazoa > Chordata > Actinopteri > Syngnathiformes > Syngnathidae > Nerophis > Nerophis ophidion. Next base: position 22,141,882 of record NC_084632.1, on the reverse strand, counting down.
TCCTACCGCTTATTCCCTTTGGGGTCGCGGGGGGCGCTGGTGCCTATCTCAGCTACAATCGGCCGGAAGGCGGTGTACACCCTGGACAAGTCGCCACCTCATCGCAGGGCTAACAAAGAAGAAAAAGTAACCTTAGCTGCTTTGCTGCTGTATTGCCTTTGAGTGAGTAAAAGTTATTGCTACTGTGGTTTACAAATCATGACTCTCACCAGTTTGTTGAACCAGGCTGAGAAGTTGGTCTACTTTGACACAACACAACAACACAGAAAACATCATAAATTCGACTAATAGACCAATATGAAATTAACAGCTCAAAGAGAGCACCCGTGCTGAAAGATACAACCATCCCATCATCGGCATCCCAGTAGGAGTGGACAATGTAAGTCATTATTTTATGTTCTTATTTCAAACTTTTAGCAAAAGTTATACATGATAACATGCCAAAGCTCTTACAAAGTTATAGTTAAAGTACCAATGATTGGCATATTCTCTGCATTTGACCCATCACCCTTGTCTGCCATTAGTGGTAGCAAACACAGAAAGTTGTCTCTGTGTTGTTGTTATCGGAAGTAGGGTTCATTGCAATAAGCTCTTTGATATCAATGCCCCAAGAAATAAGTTACGGTAATGCTTCAAATGATCAAAATACAGTAAATATTACATGTTTTCATGAATATGCCTGTCACTACATTACATACAGTACACACTTACATACAGTATGTATATGAAACACTGTTGCAGGTTTTTTATATGATTTCTAGAGGGCTTTATAGGCGAAATACATCCTATTACCATTACCTGCATTGTTACTAAAAGCATACTTGCCAACCCTTCTGATTTTCCCGGGAGACTCACGAATTTCAGTGCCACTCCCGAAAATCTCCCGGGGCAACCATTCTCCCGAATTTCTCCCGATTTCCACCCGGACAACAATATTGGGGGTGTGCCTTAAAGGCACTGCCTTTAGCGTTGTCTACATCCTGTTGTCACGTCCGCTTTTCCTCCATGCAAACAGCGTGCCGGCCCAGTCACAAAATGCATGCGGCTTTTACACACACACACACACACACACACACACACACACACACACACACACACACACACACACACACAAGTGAAGGCAACACATAACTGATCAACAGCCATACAGGTCACACTGAGGGTGGCCATATAAACAACTTTAACACTGTTACAAATACAAACCCCGTTTCCATATGAGTTCGGAAATTGTGTTAGATGTAAATATAAAGAGAATACAATGATTTGCAAATCCTTTTCAACCCATATTCAATTAAATGCACTACAAAGACAAGATATTTGATGTTCAAATAATAATTAACTTAGAATGTCATGGCTTCAATACGTGCCAAAGTAGTTGGTAAAGGGCATGTTCACCACTGTGTTACATCACATTTCTTTTAACAACACTCAATAAACGTTTGGGAACTGAGGAAACTAATTGTTGAAGCTTTGAAAGTGGAATTCTTTCCCATTCTTATTTTATGTAGAGCTTCAGTCATTCAACAGTCCCGGGTCTCCGCTGTCGTATTTTACGCTTCATACTGCGCCACACATTTTTGATGGGAGACATGTCTGGACTGCAGGCGGGCCAGGAAAGTACCCGCACTATTTTACTACGAAACCACGCTGTTGTAACACTTGGCTTGGCATTGTCTTGCTGAAATAAGAAGGGGCGTCTATGATAACGTTGCTTGGATGAAAACATATGTTGCTCCAAAACCTGTATAGGCCATTCAGCATTAATGGTGCCTTCACAGATGTGTAAGTTACCCATGCCTTGGGCACTAATATACCCCATACCATTACAGATACTGGCTTTTGAACTTTGCGCCTATAACAATACGGATGGTTATTTTCCTCCTTGTTCCGGAGGACACCACGTCCACAGTTTCCAAATATAATTTGAAATGTGGACGCGTCAGACCACAGAACACTTTTCCACTTTGCATCAGTCCATCTTAGATGAGCTCGGGCCCAGCGAAGCCAGCAACGTTCCTTGGTGTTGTTGATAAATGGGTTTTGCTTTGCATAGCAGAGTTACCAACCAACTGTAGTTGGTTGGTAAAATCCCTAAATTCTTTGCAATAGATCATTGAGAAATGTTGTTTTAAAACTGTTTGACAATTTGCTTACAAAGTGGTGACCCTCGCCCCATCCTTGTAAGTGAATTACTTAGCATTTCATGGAAGCTGTTTTATACCCAATCATGGCACCAACCTGTTCCGAATTAGCCTGCACACATGTGGGATGTTCCAAATGAGTGTTTGATGAGCATTCCTCAACTTTATCATTATTTATTGCCACTTTTCCCAGCTTCTTTGTCACGTGTTGCTAGCATCAAATTCTAAAGTTAATGATTATTTGCAAAAAAAAAATGTTTATCAGTTTGAACATCAAATATGTTGTCTTTGTAGCATATTCAACTGAATATGGGTTGAATATGATTTGCAAAAATTGTATTCCGTTTATATTTACATCCAACACAATTTCCCAACTCATATGGAAATGGGGTTTGTATGCGCCACACTGTGAACCCACACCAAACAAGAATGACAAACACATTTCGGGAAACATCCGCACCGTAACAAAACATAAACACAACAGAACAAATACCTAGAAACCCTTGCAGCACTAACTCTTCAGGGACGCTACAATATACACCGCCCAACTCTGCCCACCTCAAACCCGCCTCCCCCACATTCGAAGGTCTCAAGGTTGACAAATATGATGAAAAGTTTTTCACTATTTAAAACTCACAGGAAAGGGAAATACTTTTCTCATCTCACACAGATATTGTGGATGATGGGATTTATTAATTTTTTTAAGTGGAGTTTGCCTTTTAAGTACATTTTTTTTTTAGAATTTTGTTAAGTCTGCCATTCATATCTTGTGATGAAAGAGGGCCCGGTGTTTACATATGTCCTGTCAAGTGGTCAGCAGAATGATTCAGGGTTTTCCCAAAAAGTGAAGAAATAACACTGCTCCTCCCTCTGTATCTTTGTGAAAAAGGTCTTACTGTTTTTCTCCCCGTTTTTGCTCTTCTCACCCACACAGATAAGTTGTTTGGAAAGAGGCTGCTGCAGGCTGGCAGACACGTCATGTCACATAAGTCTTGGATGAAAACGGTGCCCACGGAGAACTGTGATGTCCTCATGACATTTGCAGGTCATGCAGCCGAACATATTCATACTTTTTTTTCCTTTATGGTGCGGGGATGCAGTGAATATTATTAATTCATTACTTGGATGATATTGGACTACCCTGTGTCATATCACACATAGTAGTATTGGACTGGATTTATTTGTACAAAAAATATAAAATGTATATTTCTTCATATTGAGTGTAAGGGGGGGAAAGTGTTGAAACGTCACAATTCCAAATTTGACCAAGTTTCTACCAATTTTCCATACATATATTGTCATATATCCTTGCAGTTTTTGGAAAAACTATCATTTATTAAAATCTAAATTATTTTGGTCATTTCCAGCATATTTATTTACACTATTCATAATTAATATTTTTGGAACGCAATGTCTTATATTTTGTCTGGTACTTTTTTGTGTATTTTCAAGCTAAATGATACCCCTGGGCAATTATTTTGACTTGGGGGCAAAATTTAGAGAAAAAAATGTGTCTGGGGGCCGTTATATCTATTTTTATGAACACTAATACAAAACCTCATTATAATGTCTGATTGAATGCTAAAAACACTATGACAGAACGCCTTAAAAAACAGAATGGAATTTTACATTTTTTTACTAAATGAGACACCCAGATTGTGCGTGAAAATAAAGAATGTGGGATTTACAATATTAACTATGAAGGATAAAACACTGAATATTGACAACATATGAATACCACACCCCCTCTCCATCCACATATTTTACAATCAAGCAAAAGGTAACAAAAATGCAACAAACAGTGAAATATGAACGTCAAGGGTAAAAAAATCCCACCTACAATCTGATACATCTCATGTATCACTAAGCTTTAGAACTTTGTAGTAAAAATGTCCTTCTGCTCTGTGGAAACACTCCTCACCCACAATGGTTGGTGCCTCGTCTGAGGTGCTGTGACTTAGATTACCATAATAATGAATTACATTACCATAGTAACTAATGAGATTACCATAGTAACTAGTATACCATGCAAAAGCACAGATTCCAACCATTGAAATACTTAGTATAGTTGAAGACTTACGGTCATTAGAAAACATCACAGCACATCATAATGGAAGCTACACTTTCCATCTTAAAGATCTGAAAAAAAAAATGATTTGGGAATGTCCGGTGGGCCACATTGAAAAGCTCAACGGTGCGGCCCCCGGGCCTTAATTTGTCCGGGTCTGCTTTAGCCCAATAAAAATGACCTGACATGCTGATTTTGACCAGGGAGTGAACAGTTCAGGTCATAACTGCATATCTTGCAAAGGAAAACCCTTTGGAAAAAACTCAGTAACACTAAAATGTGTTTAGTTTGTCCAATTATATTAAAGTACAGTGCATAACCTTTTCATCGTAATTATACCAAATTATTGTGTGAACAGGCTTCTTTCTAATTACTGAAAAATATGTATGTAATAAAATGTAATGGGTTGAGCAATTATGAAAATAACAGACCATAAGAGGATGAACATGGTTCTCAAAGAATATTATATTAAAATCAAAATGCACTACTCGTGCTCTTTAGGGATATCACACAAATCAGGGGTTTCCAAAGTGCCTTTTAAAAATACATTTGAACAGGAAAGCTAAATACGTTGAAAAAATAATAGGGAAATACGACAATAAAGTTGAAATACTCCTTAAATAATGATATAACATTAAGAGAAAAAGCTTATCTTCTAACTGCGATGCCTTCTGCCCGGATACAGCTGTGATAGGCTCCATCAACCCCCGCGACTCCGAAAGGGACAAGCAGTAGAAAATGGATTGGATTGGATAAGAGGATGACATGGTTCTCAAATAATATTATATTGTAATCAAAATGCACTTGTCATGCTCTTTAGGGAAATTGAAATGGATGGATCGTTATTTTCCGAAAAAATTGTAATGTTTCAACAATAAAGTGGAATTTATATACTTAAAATAGGATTATGAGATAAAATATTTTATTTTTTAAGCATAGTTTAAAACTATAATATATACATATAACATTTCAAATCTATATATATAAAATATCAAATAAATAAATTAATTAATAAATATATTTAAATAAATACTTTTATTTCAAATAAGTTAGAATACATATGAAAGTTTGGGAAAAAGTCAAAATCTTAAATGAAAAAAGTTGTCATTATACAACAATAAAGTTGTAATATTATGGGATGAAAAACAAATATTTGATTTTGTTATAGAAAAGAAAAACATTTTTAAAGTTGTAATGTTATTAGAGAAAAACAGAATAAAACATTTAGTTGCAACTTCTGGTAAAATTATGGGAAAAGGTTATAATATTACAACAATAACATCCCAATATTGTTGGAATACATTTTTTAGCATCTGAGCAAAATAAAGGAAATATTTGTAATTAGAAAAAACAGCAAATAGGGAGAAAATAGGGATCATTTTTGAGAAGAAAATATTAGTAGGGTAATGTCATAATATTGAGACAAAAAATGTAATCTCATGAGAAAAAAGTCGTCATTTAAAGAAAAGAGAGAGACAAACATAACCAAAAATAAGTTGCAACTTTTGGTTGAGAAGAAGTTATAATAACAATAAAGTCAATATATTGTGGGAATAAATTTGGTATATAATGAGCAAACAAAATGAAATACTTGTACCAGTAAATGAAAAAAAAAAACAGCGTATAGGAAATAAAATTGTGGTCGTTTTCAGAGAATAAATTATTGTAGGGTAATGCCAGTATATTTATAGAAAAAGATGTTGTAACCGAAAAAAAAAAGTTTTCTTTTTTACAACAATAAAGTGGTTTATCATGAGATTATTATTTTATTTTTTTTTATGTTAAAGGAAAACAAAATCTTATGTTAAAGATTTTTTTTTAAGTTGGCATGCTAAGAGGGACAAACTAAACAACAAAATGTGTTGCATTTTTTTGGAAAAATTGTTTGGAAAAAAGTTATATTATCACAACAAGACGTCAAAATATTGGGGGAATAAATTCCGCATATTATGAACAAAAACGGAATTGACGAGAAGAAAGTTTAAATATTTGTTCATTTAAAAAGAAAACAGCAAAATAGAGCGTAATAAAGGTATAATATACTGTAAAGAGCAGAAGTTAAAGGCCTACTGAAACCCACTACTAGCCGCCCCGCAGTCCATCTATCCATCCATTTTCTACCGCTTATTCCCTTCCGGGGTCGCGGGGGGCGCTGGCGCCTATCTCAGCTACAATCGGGCGGAAGGCGGGGTACACCCTGGACAAGTCGCCACCTCATCGCAGGGCCAACACAGACCGACAGACAACATTCACACTCACATTCACACACTAGGGCCAATTTAGTGTTGCCAATCAACCTATCCCCAGGTGCATGTCCTAGCCGCCCCGCAGTCTGATAGTTTATACATCAATGATGAAATATTAACATTGCAACACATGCCAATACGGCCTTTTTAGTTTACTAAACTGCAATTTTAAATTTCCCGGGACTTTTTTCTTGATAACGTCGCGTAATGACGTGTACACGTGACGTCACGGGCTGTTATGAATATGAGCGCTGCACACACACACACACACACAGCTAAAAGTTGTCTGCTTTAACGTCATAATTACACAGTATTTTGGAGATCTGTGTTGCTGAATCTTTTGCAATTTGTTCAATTAATATTAGAGAAGTCACAGTAGAACGATGAAGTTGGGAATCTTTAGCCTTTAGCCACACAAACACACAGTGATTCCTTGTTTAAAATTCACGGAGTTGAAACTTTACTATGGATCACAGCGGACATGGATCCGGTGAGAAAATTGTGGTTAAAAAGTCAACACTTACCGGATATCAGCTGAGCTTGCGCCTCCCGTACAGCTGCCGTCGACTTCCCCGAGACACTGCGCGTTTTTTTTCTAGTCCGTCGCTATCAATATCCTCAAAACACGAATCTTTCATCCTCGCTCAAATTAATGGGGAAATTGTTGTTTTCTCGGTCCGAATAGCTGTTTTTGTTGGAGGCTCCCATTAAAATCAATGTGAATATATGAGGAGCCATCAACATGTGACGTCATCTTCTGCGACTTCTGGTAGAGGCAGGGCTTTTCTCCAGTTGCGAAATTTATCGTGGAAGTTCTCTACTAAATCCTTTCAGCAAAAATATGGCAATATCGCGAAATGATCAATTATGACACACAGAATGGATCTGCTATCCCCGTTTAAATAAGAAAATCTCATTCCAGTAGGCCTTTAATATTAGTAATACGCTTGTCAACTACAATACAAAGCTGAGATGTTTTTTTTTATTATAAATTTATCTTAGTATACATAAAAAATGAAAATATTAAAGTGGGTGCCCACATTTATAGGTATTTTAGTATGTGACTCTTGGTGAAAAAGTTTGGAAACCCCTGATGTAAATTGTTATATTTTTTGTATTGATTTATTCAAAACATGCATACGGTTACAATGTGAGACATCATATATTTAGAGTTTCACATTTCAACATGTCTGAAATGTCTGAAAATGGTCATGGGAATAACAGGTCTTGAAAAGGTCATGGAAAAGCTTTGACTTCTCGTCTGGGAAATCGTGGGAAAGAACATGCTACTGCATATTCAATTCTCATAGCCATAGGCTGAAAGTCAGTGAACAGTATTTCCGACAAGTTAAAATCCACAAAGTGTTTGGGGAAGCGCAGCAGAGTAGTTTGTTTGTACATCACTTAACCTCCAGCTGCTTCTTCAGCACATAGGGACAGACGGCATGAGTACTTGGCAGCTCTGTGCACAGAGGTGCGTGCATGGGGCTACTTGAAAAATGTATTTTTATCTTTCATCTCCACCACAGATACTACAGATGACCACACGTTGCTATGGCTACTCAACCACATCCGGCTGGGAATTCCAGAGCTCATCATTCAAATTCGTCATCATAAGCACACGCATGTCTACGCATTCTTCGTCACCGCCACCTATGAGAAGTAAGAACTCGCAAAGGAGGTTGTATTGGATTCTTTGATATGACGATTGTTTAGGACAATTGTGGGAAAAGTCTTAGTCTCATATTGTCACAATGTCTATGTTTGCACTTAAAGAGGAACTACACTTTTTTTTTAAATTTTGCCTATCGTTCAAAATCATTATGAAAGAAAACAACACACGTCTTTGTTTTTTTTTTTTTGCATTTTAAAGATGATAAAACTCGCTTGAAAATGGTAGTCACTGTTGTAGCCTTCAAAGCCCTCAAAATCAACTTCAAAATACCCTCCATCAACATTTTATTTACACACTGCAAATATATATATATATATATGTATATATATATATATATATATATATATATATATATATATATATATATATATATATATATATATAGTATTTTTCGGACTATAAGTCACAGTTTTTTTCATAGTTTGGCTGGGGGTGCGACTTATACTGAGGAGTGACTTATGTGTGAAATTATTAACACATTACCGTAAAATATCAAATAATATTATTTAGCTCATTCACATAAGAGACTAGACGTATAAGATTTCACCGGATTTAGCAATTATGAGTGACAAATTGTTTGGTAAACGTATAGCCTGTTTTATATGTTATAGTTATTTGAATGACTCTTACCATAATATGTTATGTTAACATACCAGGCACCTTCTCAGTTGGTTATTTATGCGTCATATAACGTACACTTTTTCAACCTGTTGTTCACTATTCTTTATTTATTTTAAATTGCCTTTCAAATGTCTATTCTTGGTGTTGGGTTTTATCAAATAAATTTCCCCCAAAAATGCGATTTATACTCCAGTGCGACTTATATATGTTTTTTTCCTACTTTATAATGCATTTTCGGCAGGTGCGACTTATACTCCGGAGTGACTTATACTCCGGAAAATGCGATTTTATATAGCGCTTTTCTATTATTAAATACTCAAAGCGCTCACAGAGAACTGAAAACCCATCATTCATTCACAACAGGTGGTGGTAAGCTACATTTGTAGCCACAGCTGCCCTGGGGTAGACTGACGGAAGCGAGGCTGGCAGTTTGCGCCTACGGCCCCTCCGACCACCACCTATCATTCAGTCATCATTCATTCACCAGTGTGAGCAGCACTGGGAACAAGGGTGAAGAGTCCTCCCCAAGGACACAACGGCAGCGATTTGGATGTCAAGAGGCGGGGAACGAACCTGCAACCCTCAGGTTTCTGGCACGGCCGCTGTACCCACTACGCCATGCCGCCCCTAATATATGCAATATATACCAAATTTGTATCTTTTTAATCAATGCCAGGCATGTGTCTTCTAATCATAGCAGAGTTGATAACAGACAAGGAAGACGACTATTTTTGGACAAATGAGGATTCACAATGTTATATTTTTGAAGCTCAATATACTGAGAATGAACTACTGCTTCTAGAAGTGAGCACAAAGGAAGGTGAGACGTTGGAGCGGACTGAGGTGAAAGTGACTTGATGCTATAAATGTGGAATTCGGAGACAAGCTATTGTGACATAAATGAAGTGAACGCACAACTGTCCATCGAGTAAGTCACTTTGATATTGATCATGATACAAGCAGCACGTCATGCGTGTTATTAAAACTACAGTGCATACTTTGTCTTGCTAGCTGTGTACAATCAAAACATGAAATAATACTTTACAGATAATGCAATATCATTGTTCATGTTTTTCGGTCATTTAAATTGGTGTCCTATCGATGTGTTGTGCACTATAAATTTTAACATGTTTCATGTTGTCATAGAAGCTAGTTTATCTCTTTCTGTAGTTAGCTTTTACGACTAATACCGTAGCATGCCAATATGTTCCTATGCTAGAAAAAGAGTTCCTCTTACAATAACAATGTTGCTACAACTTGGTTATTATACAGGTTACGGAACAAAAAAATTGAAGTATTGTTGACGATTTTTTAATGCATTTTTAAAGTGATTTAGAGGTTGAATTAATTGCTTCCATTAGCTGCATTGCTGGCTACCTGGAACGAGCTGATTTTTACATGTTAAAATGCAAAAAAATAAAAAATCTACTTTTGTGTTTTTGTCTCTCATAATAATTGTGAACGATAAGACAAAATTCCCCCAAAAAGTGCAGTTCCCCTTTAACTTACATTCATTTTCTAAACTTCATTAGCTTCATTAGTTACCTGGAACCTATCCAAGCTGACTTGGTAGTGTTTCCTGCAGGACTGCAATCTGTTTGATACATATGTGTAGAAATACAAATGAACTTCCTTCTGATGCTTGTTAATATGGGGTTTTTTTCAGTCTTGTTTAAAACTGCCTGTAAGTGCTTTTAGATAGGGAATGGGCCCACATTTGTTGAGCAATGTCATACATGCTTTCATGTCAGAGTAGCCAAAAGTCCCAATAAGACCAGAAAAAGGGCTTGAAAGTGTACCCGCGGTAATGTGCAAAAGAGCAACAAACAGGATTAAAATGGATTGTACTAAGTAAAAAATCAAAAGGACCGTAACGAGACAAACTGTACCCTATTCCAAAAGCTCGCTACCTCCAAAAAATAAGTAAAATGTGTGGAATTGATCCATATGAGCACGTCCAATAGACACGAGATATGAGTAAGCTGCTGCCATTGTCAAAGTCACATTGGTCTATATCAGGGGTCTCAAACACGCGGCCCAATTGCGGCCTGCAAGACGTTATTTTTGTGGCCCCCACCTTAATATGAAAGTTTAATGTTAGTGTGGCCCGCGAGTTTTATATAAATGGCGCTTGACAACGTTGTGTTATTTGGGTCCAAAATGGCTCTTTCAACGTTCTGGGTTGCCTACCCCTGCGTTAGTGGAAAAGCGGCAAATGAGTGAAAGCGACAGAGACGTTGCCATGGAGACGAGGGTTTTCTTACTTGCCTGGCTGCAGTCACACTACAAAACCTGTCCGTCAGTAATAACAGTCCCCGATAACCTGGACCAATTGAAACCGTTATTTGTTTTTTTTATTGTTTCATTTCCATTGCCTCACACAATGAACACTACATATATTCCTATATGACCCCATATAACATTCCGGTACTATACCCGGTATTACCCGCCAACCGCCGTGTTGCTGTAGGGAGGAAAAGCGGAACGACACACATTGCGAAAATATTATTATTCTCCGTGCGTCGGCTAATTGCAAATATATTCCATAACCCCAAACATGTCTTTTTCAAAGCCTGCAGTGAAGAGAAAGGTTAGTGATGAGCAAAGACAATTCCAGTTAAAGTGGGAGATTCCAGTTAAAGTGGGAGATGCAATATTTCTTTGTTGAGCACAGGGGCACCCCGACATGTCTTATTTGCACAGAGAAAGTTGCGGTGCAAGAGGGATACAATTTGAAACGTCATTATACAACTACACATGCTGAGGAGTATGCAACATTTTTTTTAAATAAATAAATGGGTTGTACTTGTATAGCGCTTTTCTACCTTCAAGGTACTCAAAGCGCTTTGACACTACTTCCGCATTTAACCATTCACACACACATTCACACACTGATGGAGGGAGCTGCCATGCAAGGCGCCAACCAGCACCCATCAGGAGCAAGGGTGAAGTGTCTTGCTCAGGACACAACGGACGTGACGAGGTTGGTACTAGGTGGGAATTGAACCAGGGACGCTCGGGTTGCGCACGGCCACTCTCCCCACTGCGCCACGCCGTCCCTAATATATGCAATATATACCAAATTTGTATCTTTTTAATCAATGCCAGGCATGTGTCTTCTAATCATAGCAGAGTTGATAACAGACAAGGAAGACGACTATTTTTGGACAAATGAGGATTCACAATGTTATATTTTTAAAGAAATATTTTCTTGCGGCCCAGCGTCACCCAGTTCTGCATCCAGTTTCCCCCAGGTAAAAATTGAGTTTGAGACCCCTGATCTATATCTTGTCAACTAAGTGAATTTTTATACCAATTTCAAAATGCGAAAACTGTTAAGGCTCATTGTCCTCCATTCACGGATTTCATGTCTTCATGTGTTTGAGATGGGGTGGGGGTGCCCAGCCTCATTTTACAAGCAGGTTTTCCTGAAAAACAAGTCCATTATTACTTTAAAAGACTTTTATCACTGTGTTACTCCTTCATAAATAATACTCTTTTATTTTCATGCTTACCCATGACTAGAAGTAAAAAGACAACAATTTTTTTTCCAAAATACTGTACGTTGTTTGCAGCCTGCAGCTCGCTTGGCTAATGACAGCTGCGTTTCCATTACCCGTGGAAATGCGCAAAACCTAAATATCGCAATAAAAAACTGCTAATGGAAACACCCGTATTGAGAAAAACCTCTCAATACCGCTAAAACATTTTTGCGCTCTAATGAGGTGGTTTTTGAGATGTTTCGATAGTGAAGTGTTTTGCAAAGGCTTGATGAAAACACTTTTTTTGCATTTAGAGAGCACATAAACACAGAACCAGAGGGGTGCCAATGCAGGACAACTGGGGCAGACGGGTCGTCTTGGTCTCGTTTCCGATCGGTCGGCCAGGGGCGAGCGAGGCGGCACCGCCGTACCGGGCCGTCTCTTATGTCCCTTAGCCGCAATACAGGCAGACCCACAGGCACAGAGAGACCCACATTCCCGAACAATGTCAAGAGGGCCGTAAGGACATTGCCTTTGAGTGATCACCCGCTGCCTTCTTCTTCTATTGGCATCACCGAGCAATGGCTACAATATCTTCCTCAAAGTGGAGTCTCGAGGGAGGATATTTTACGTGAATTACGGCCCATGACGCAAAACACTCTTTAATGGAAACACCTACAAGTGGCAAATGCACTTTATCGAAATTTTTTAAATATCGCTTTTATTTGGTGAAAAACTGCAATGGAAACACAGCTACAAACCGCCTACTAAAATGCTATAAATGTAATTTAACTTAATTTAGTTTAATTTAATTAATTAATTATTAAATACTATTCAGTGGCCTTGTTGTTAGAGTGTCCGGCCTGAGATCAGCAGGTTGTGAGTTCAAACCCTGGCCGAGTCATACCAAAGACTATAGAAATGGGACCCATTACCTCCCTGCTTTGCACTCAGCATCAAGGGTTGGAATTGGGGGTTAAATCACCAAAATGATTCCTGGGCGCGGCCACCGCTGCTGCCCACCGCTCCCCTCACCTCCCAGTGGGTGATCAAGGTTGATGGGTTGAATGCAGAGAATAATTTCGCCACATCTAGTATGTGTGTGACAATCATTGGTACTTTAACTTTAACATGTACCGGGGAGGGATCACGGTGGAAGAGGGGTTAGTGCGTCTGCCTCACAATACGAAGGTCCTGAGTAGTCAGGGGTTCAATCACAGGCTCGGGATCTTTCTGTGTGGAGTTTGCAGGTTCTCCCTGTGACTGCATGGGTTCCCTCTGGGTACTCCGGCTTTCTCCCACCTCCAAAGACATGCACCTGGGGATAGGTTGATTGGCAACACTAAATTGGCCCTAGTGTGTGAATGTGAGTGTGAATGTTGTCCGTCTATCAGTGTTGGCCCTGCGATGAGGTGGAGACTTGTCCAGGGTGTACCCTGCCTTCCGCCCAGTTGTAGCTGAGATAGGCACCAACGCCCCCCGCGACCCTAAAGGGAATAAGCAGTAGAAAATGGATGGGATGGATGGATGTACCGGGGATGGCGTTAAAAGTCATGTTTGACTGTTTCACGGCTGCTATCCAGGCTATTTACTGTCTCTTTATTAGCTCACGGACCCAAGTTCCTTGGCTCTGCTTTCAAGCTGGAAATGAGAATTAATTTCCTTTAAATTATCATGACGACCATTGTGGCAGCTAATGAAAATAACAAAACTTTAGCACAGTTTTCATTCAGCCATGTAAATAAGCTATTCAGATGCCAGCAAGACCCAAAATGTATTGCCTTTACGTCACACTTTCAAGCCCTACATTTTTTGCTAGTTTTATTTATTTTTTTTTTTAAATCATTCAGAGGGGCCTGAATACTCGTTAGATATAGTGCCAAAGTCACTAAGTTGACAACATTGAACCCTCATACTATGTCTTCTTATTCTCTGGCAGACTGTCTTTATATTAGGTGGGTTAAAAGGCGGCATCTCAATCAATCAATCAATCAATGTTTATTTATGTAGACCTAAATTACAAGTGTCTCAAAGGGCTGCACAAGCCACAATGAAATCAGAGCCCACATAAGGGCAAGGAAAAACTCAGAGATGTCAATGTGAATGACTATGAGAAACCTTGGAGAGAGAGACCCCCCCCCCCTCTAGGGGAGACTGGATGCAATGGACGTCGGGTGGGTCTAACATAATATCGTGAAAGTCCAGTCCATAGTCCATAGTGGATCTAACATAATAGTGAGAGTCCAGTCCATGGTGGGTGGGGCCAGCAGGAGACCATCCCGAGCGGAGACAGGTCAGCAGCGCAGAGATGTCCCCAACCAATGCACAGGCGAGCAGTCCACCCCCGTGTCCTGACTTGGGACAGCCAGTATTTCATGCATGGCCACGGACCTTTGCCCCCCATGCATACCGCCACCTATTGTACAGAGTTTTAACAGCAGGCTACATTCACAAACAGTCCCACTATAATGTGCCTATGAACAAGGGCAAAGGTAGGCCTAAATCTATGAATGAATGTCTAATGGGCTGCCACAAATGAATGAATGTACAGTATAGGGTTGTCCCGATACCAATCATTTGGGACCGGGACTTATGGTCCGGTGCAGCTAATATAGGTAAACATATTTATTTATTCTAAAATTTGGTGGGTGCGGCCTAAATACCTTTGCGCTCTATTGTCTGGAAAGTACTGTATACAGTATGATGTTTTGTTGTTATACTCAGGAATATTACTGCTGTTCTTCGCTGGTGTCGAGCAGCCCTAATTTATCATTGTCTTATATTTAGCTCACAGTCTTTACATAGCAAATCACCATGGAAAATGTTGTGATGCCTCAGCATTGTTCTTCTCCTTGTGACCGCAGGTTGTTTAAGTTTCAAGCAGCACCCAGGTGGAACTCTCTTGTTTGTTCGTAAGAAAGTGCCAGATGAGCCCCGGGACATTTTAATCTCAGCCTCGACCAAAGTGCATATTTAGAAATACACCCCAAGAGGTCAGGGTGGCATGCACGGTTCCATTTAGTCCTTCCTGCGCACTGTTGGCGGGAAATGGAATGAGATATAGCAAAATGGAAAGAAGCGAGGGGTAGGAGTCATAAGGGGGGGTTAAGGTGAAGATAACGGACAAGGAAGACGTCTGTTAATTCCATAGGAGGAAGGGTAAAATTGGGTTTTAGATTAAATGCTATGGCAAAAAGATTGATGTGTGAAGTGAAGCGCACACATCCTCTCTCTCTTTTGCACACACACTTGCGGTCAGAGATGTTGGCGTACATTAAAGGAATTTAACCCAGCAACAATAATATCCTTTCATAGTCACCTTGATAGATAACATGTCCTTTATTACTGTATCCTCCTGATGGATTGTAAAAAAAACAAAAAAACATGTCCGCTGCAAAGGACATGCATAATACACCATGATGAAACTTGGATTGGCTGACTGACGTCAACATCGCCGGAATTGAAACCAAAATAAACATTACTTCCACATTTAATTGTAACTTTCGCCAGAGACTGGTGAAGTGTCTTTCTGGTCTTGCCGTCCAGGGCCAGGATACGACGCGGCTGCGTCGTTGGATTAAAAGAGATGTCAGAGACGCTTTGCTGAACAAAAGGTTGCTTGTTACAAGCGAGCGTCATTTAAAAAGTGGAGGATTCCTAACTCGAGAAGCCAAACCATTAGTTTATATATTCCTTCTTTCCCTGTCTGGGTGTGCGCTAAGTCCAAATAGCCCACCTGACCATGCAAGGAGATGTTTGTGTGTAGTGGCCGGAAAACAACAGATGTATAGCATAACTTGTATGATTGGCGTTTAAGGTAAACATGGAATCTCTCCGCCAGAATACAGCTATAACTCTGGCATTCCAAAGCCTGGTTTTATTGCTTCTTTGCGGGAGAGAACTAATTCCATTCCACATGCGAATGTTAATCTAAGGCTCTTTCTTAACCATTAATCACTACAACCTGATGGTTTGCATCCTCCAAGTTGAATATTAACTAGGGCTGGGCGATATGGCCTTTTTTTAATATTTCAATATTTTTAGGCCATATCGCGATACACAATATATATCTCGATAGTTTGCCTTAACCTTGAATTAACACTTGATACATATACCGTATTTTCCGGACTATAAGTTGCATTTTTTTTCATAGTTTGGCCAGGGGTGCGACTTATACTCAGGCGCGACTTATGTGTGCAATTATTAACACATTACCGTACAATATCAAATAATTTTATTTAGCTCATTCACGTAAGAGACTAGACGTATAAGATTTAATGGGATTTAGCGATTAGGAGTGACAGATTGTTTGGTAAACGTATAGCATGTTTTATATGTTATAGTTATTTGAATGACTCTTACCATAATATGTTAGGTTAACATACCAGGCACCTTCTCAGTTGGTTATTTATGTTTCATATAACGTACACTTATTCAGCTTGTTGTTCACTATTCTTTATTTATTTTAAATAGCCTTTCAAATGTCTATTCTTGGTGTTGGGTTTTATCAAATAAATTTCCCCAAAAAATGCGACTTATACTCCAGTGCGACTTATATATGTTTTTTTCCTTCTTTATTATGCATTTTCGGCAGGTGCTACTTATACTCCGGAGCGACTTATACTCCGAAAAATACGGTAATCACAGCAGTATGATGATTCTATGTGTGTACATTAAAACATTCTTGTTCATACTGCATTAATATATACTCATTTTAAACTTCATGCAGAGAAGGAAATCACAACGAAGTCAATTGACCAAAACTGTATTTATTAAACAGTTATTAGCAGGTTACGTTTCAAATGATGCTACATGTTAGCAGTAATGCTACTTTTGGTAGCAACGCTTGTGCCCCACACTTGACAAATTAAAGTTGTCTATTCGACATATTCCCACTTGAAGCTAAACCACCGCCAGACGATGGACCCCCTGCTGTTTTTCTTGGGAATTAATTCTTCCTTCCTTTGTTACCAGATTCGCACCTTTTTTCTCCCGTATTACCACTCGCACAGCTTTGCTAGCATCACAGCTAACGTTACCCATGCTGCTACCTCTCTGCTCCGCAAGGGCGTACACGTATGTGACGTATGACGTGACAGTATGTGACGTATGTAAGAAAGTGCGCTTACACTCAGTGAGAAGGAGACAGAAGGAGTGAGAAGAGCCTGTAGTGTAATGCCAGCAGCGAAAAGCAACTGTGTGAGAACATATACTCAAATATCCCAATATAGAATTTTCTATATCGCACAGACAAACCCGCGATATATCGCGTATATCGATATATCGCCCAGCCCTTATATAAACATTCACCATATGTTGAACATAATATGAGTCAATTAATTCACTTCACTATAAAGGAAAATGGGCGACAATAAAGAATTTATACACATTTTTAATAATACTGTAGCAATGGGATTACTGTGTATAGTTCTGAGCTGTGATTCAGAGGTTGGGATTTAAGGGGCAGTAGCATTTACCTGCTTGTTATAACCAATACAAGAAGAGTCGCTGAGTTTCGATGGCCTAAGGCTAACTACAACTAAAGATTTTTTGATTTGTTAGTCTTTGTCCATCGATGACGATCATTTGAATCTTTGCCGTTAGTGTTTTTAAAGATAAATAAATAGATGGTGATTTATAGTACTGTATACTGACTGTTTACCAGGTGTCAGTAATGTTACATAGATTTGCTCTAGCACAGTGGTCCAAAACCACCGGTCCGGAGACCGGTACCGGTCCGTGACATATTTTCTACAGGGCCGCCCAGAAACATTAAATAATTTATAAACGACCAGTATAGCTCAGTTTGTAGAGCAGCCGTGCCAGCAACTTGAGGGTTGCAGGTTCGATCCCCGCTTCCACCATCCTAGTCACTGCCGTTGTGACCTTGGGCAAGACACTTTACCCACCTGCTCCCAGTGCCACACATACTGGCTTAGAAAAAATTAACCTAGATATTGGGTTTCACTATGTAAAGCACTTTGAGTCACTAGAGAAAAGCGCGATATAAATATAATTCACTTCACTTCACATTTTCTCAGACTAAATTTGCGCCCATCCTGCCAAACACAACAATTAGCTTGTTTATATATGTATAACAAAACTTTTGATAGGAAGTCGCCATTTGTTATGTTTGTTATATATTTGTTACATGGGACAATGCACATCAGTGAACATATAACATGTATTGTGCCAGATTGTAGCCAAAAGCTAATTTCCATCTGTAGTCCCTGGCAGGTAAAAGGTATATACAACAAGGTCCATACAAAGTTAAGTTAGACAGGACCAACATCAGACATAAACAGTACAAGAAAATACACAGAGTAAAAAAATTAAATGAAATGGAAACCCCTATAAAACAGTAAGTTTATGCTTGACCTCAACTCAGGACAGATCAAGAATGAAGTCACCATAGTGACTTATGATCTACAATAAACTAACAGGGAGCAAGGAAGCAAGGAAACAGCAGACCACTCAATGATGTAAACACAGGCGCACCCGGAAGTGATCATGGTGCCGCTCAAATAAGTTCTGCGTTAGCACTTATGATAACAATATTACTAATACTTGGTTAATATTCAAGTCAAGAAATGTAAATGGAGTATTGTTGGCGCTGTTTAAATTGTTATTTGTTGGATTTTATGGGCGTAATAGTGGAGCTGCCATTGGATCCACTGTAAGTGGACTTTTATTTACGTTTATTTAATGCAGAAAAAAAAAATACATCTGTCGTCATGTCTTTCATAATGATTGTTAACGATAGGCAAAATTCCAAAAAGTGCTGTTCCCCTTTAAGCACTTTGAACGTTTTTTTAATATACCAGTATATATCGGATACCAGTATTCAAACTAAAAATACAGCAGTATCAGTTGTGGTCCATATCGACCAGCCCTAATCCACATAAACGATAGAATTTGAGGTCCAGGGTGTAGCGCACCAATAAAAAGACATCAATCTTGACTAAATAGAGGAAGTAAAAATCGTAACAGGGTTTCCATATGTGAATTTACGGAAGGATTTACCTTTTCAGGAAGAGAACTACACCTCTAGGGCAGTGGTTCTCAACCTTTTTTCTGTGATGTACCCCCTGTGAACATTTTTTTAATTCAAGTACTCCCTAATCAGAGCAAAGCATTTTTGGTTGAAAAAAAAAGAGATAAAGAAGTAAAATACAGCACTATGTCATCAGTTTCTGATTTATTAAATTGTATAACAGTGCAAAATATTGCTCATTTGTAGTGGTCTTTCTTGAACTATTTGGAAAAAAAGATATCAAAATAACTAAAAAAATGTTGAAAAATAAACAAGTGATTCAATTATAAATAAGGATTTCTACACATAGAAGTAATCATCAACTTAAAGTGCCCTCTTTGGGGATTGTAATAGAGATCCATCTGGATTCATGAACTTAAATGTAAACATTTCTTCACAAAAAAAGAAATCTTTAACATCAATATTTATGGAACATGTCCACAAAAAAATCCAGCTGTCAACATTGAATATTGCATTGTTGCATTTTTTTTCACAGTTTATGAACTTACATTCATATTTTGTTGAAGTATTATTCAATAAATATATTTATAAAAGATTTTTGAATTGTTGCTATTTTTAGAATATTTAAAAAAAAATCTCACGTACCTCTTGCCATACCTTCAAGTACCCCCAGGGGTACGCGTACCCCCATTTGAGAACCACTGCTCTAGGGTAAGGGACTCACGCTGTGTGGAACTTTTGGCAAGTTTCACCGAGATCGGCATACAATTACTTCAATTTATTACAATACTTCAATGCTTTGATTTTAAAAACAGGAAGTCACTGTGGGCCTATGAATATTTTCATTCAGGACATTTTATGGATTGCAACTACTATTCAGATTGTCTTCGAAGACTTGAGACTTCATCACTTCGTGCTCACAGGCAGGACTGTTTTAGTCTTAGAGCCTGGACTCCTCTTCCTCTTATCTAGAAGATCGCAAAAAGCCGCTGCCTGACCTGGGCTCAGAAAATCTGCAGAGACTCCTCCCACCCCCACCAAGGACTGTTTTCACTGCTAGACTCTAGAAAGAGGTTCCACGGCCTCCGTAGCAGATCCTCTAGGTTTTGTAACAGCTTCTTCCATCAGGCCGTAAGACTCTTGAACGCATCATAATAATTCCCTCAATTCCCCACAAAAATGGATTAACTCGCTGGACTATAAAGACAATATAATATACATCCATAAATGTAGATGCATATGAAAAAAGTGCAATATATTTATCTGTACAGAATCTATTTATATCTGCACTATATTGATTTTTTTATCCTGCACTACCATGAGCTAATGCAACAATTTCGTTCTTATCTGTACAGTGAAGTCCAAATTTGAATGACAATAAAAAGGAAGTCTAAGTCTGTTGCAGGATCCACAGTATTTATCCTTGAAAGGCGAGGGGACTTGCCCAGACAAGAATGGTTTCGCTCTATTGTGGTGCAAAACAAATGTTTTTTTTTAATACACTGGAGTGAGACCGCTGCCAGCACAACAACAGCCATTAGAATGGAATTAATCTTGTTAGCATTCCATTCAGTCGTATCCGACTAGTCCAGGGTGTCTCCAGCCATGACCCTAATAAGAACAAGCAGTATAGCGATACTGATTTTAGGATTTCTTGCTTGAAATGCAAACAAAATGCTATGAACTGTCTTCCTACAGTTCTGCCTGAATTTAGTTTTTTTCCTCTCAACCTTTATCGGGATGTTCCTGCCCAGTAAACTGTGACACATAAGCTCACGCTTTTCCTACTATAATCCATCGTGGTGTTGAACACACATTGTGTTGTTCCTTCAAAAGCTGGAGGTGCATGATGATGGATGTTGCAGACTCACCTGGGCTTTATTTGTGTGTGTGTGTGTGTGTGTGTGTGTGTGTGTGTGTGTGTGTGTGTGTGTGGACAAACATGTGAAGAGGAGAGGTGTGCTGACAGCATGTAGGGAAAAGAAGATGTGCGGCTGCATTATTACTGCTGATTTCAGCCTCTGGGAAGGACAGAGGGTGAGAAGGAAAGGATGATAGGATAAAGGGGGGAGGAAAAGAGCCCGAGATATAAAAAGGATGAAGAGGGAGGGAGGATGAGGGCGGCAGGAAATAGAACGACTAGGGGGGTGGGGTTTGAAGGGAAATTAAGAAAGCACAGAAGACTCAGAAAAACAATCGTTCTACAGAAAGAAAGCTCTGCCAGTGAATGTGACTGCAGTCATTTACAAGACCAGCAATTAACAGCCGACACAATAGCAGTGTGGCTGAGAGAATATTGCATTTTTGTTCAATATGCAATTATTGTTATCTTGGGGAAGCAGAAGCGAAGGCAGTTTGTTTGTATGCTCTCTTACACTACACTCACCATATACTTTAGACTTGTTTGCTTTTGTAGCTTCGTACAGTACATGCTAGTGTTGTCTCGATACCAATATTTTGGTACCGGTACCAAATTGCTTTTCGGTACTTTTCTAAATAAAGGGGACCACAAAAAATGTCTGTATTGGCTTTATTATAACAACACATTTTACAGTACATTAAACATATGTTTCTTATTGCAAGTTTTTACTTAAATAATATAGTGGAAAAACATCCATCCATCCATTTTCTACCGCTTTTCCCTTTCTGGGTTACGGGGGGGTCGATGGAGCCTATCTCAGCTACAATCGGGCGGAAGGCGGGGTACACCCTGGACAAGTCGCCACCTCATCGCAGGGCCAACACAGATAGACAGACAACATTCACACTCACTTTCACACACTAGGGCCAATTTAGTGTTGCCAATCAACCTATCCCATGGTGCATGTTTTTGGAGGTGGGAGGAAGCCGGAGTACCCGGGGAGAACGTGCAAACTCCACTCAGAAAGATCCCGAGCCCGGGAATGAACTCAGGACCTGCGTATTGTGAGGCAGACGCACTCACCCCTCTAATATCCATTTAAAAAAACTAAATAACATTTTGTGATGCTAAAAAATATCGATGGAATCATAGTAGTATCGACGAGATACTTGGTATCATTACAGTGGATGTTAGGTGTAGATCCACCAATGGGGTTTGTTTATATTGTAGCGTCCCGGAAGAGTGGGTGCTGCAGGGAGTTTTGTGAATTTTTTCTGTAGTGTTTATGTTGTGTTGCGGTGCAAATATTCTCCCAATTGTCATTGTTGCTTAGTGTGGTTTCACTATAAGGCACATGTTTATGACAGTGTTGGCTTTGTTCATACAGCCACCCGTAGTGTGACATGTGTATATATTTATACACACATTTATACATATATAAACACACATATTGACTAAGTATGACCTTCATTCACTTGTGTGTAGTGTGTTCAAAGTTAAGACAGTATATGTTTAATGATCGGACATAGCGAAATCTTGTCTTGACTTTGACAGACTATAGATCATTTTTAACACATCCGATATTATGATCTGCGGTAAGTAGTAAAGCATGAATACTTATCACTTGTCCTACAGGAATGATGCTTGAAAGAAATATACTATATTGGTTGCCATGGACACAAGGATTAGTGATTTAGAAGTAATTACAACACTGAGAATAGACATTATCCGCTCTTCCTGAGGGTGTTTCAGTGTTAAAACTTCACCTTTATCTTTAGTTATTAAGACAAAATGTGTCCGTTCTCCCTTTTCAGTCTACACACTGTCTGCTTGTAAGTAGTCTGTGATTGTGTACTACCGCGAACACGCTCGTCTTCATGACACGACGAGACGATGAAGACGACGAGTGGGCTACCGGTACTTTTTAGAGGCGGTATAGTACTGATTATGATTCATTAGTATTGTGGTGCTATACTACAAACCCCGTTTCCATATTGTTGTGATCCGCTGCTCGGATCATATTATGTTTGGATTTTTGAGTTTGTTTGTGCACTTCTAAGTTTGTTTCCATGGTCGCTTATTGTTTTCACCTGCCACTTGCTCCTGACGCGTACCTGTGTTTTCTGATTGTTGTCTTTATTTAAGCCTGCCTTCTCCGTTCTTTCTTTCTGGCTTTGTAGTTTGTGTTCTCACAACTAGTAACGACTTTTGTTCCCAGTTCTGTACCTGCAAGCTTTCGCGCTGAGCCTTTGATCTTCTAGCTCCCATGCTAGCTCTTTTGTTTAGCCTTTTGTACTTTGAGCAAGTTTTTCTTTTTCATAGTCTGATTTATTTTTAAATAAATCATTTGTTCTTACCTTCACGCTGTGTTCAAAGACGGACTGCATCCTTGGGAGAACTAACCCGCATCACCATGCGACCCGGTCGTTACAGTACGAAGCCAGAAAGAAAGAACGGAGAAGGCAGGCTTGAATAAAGACAGCAATCAGAAAACACAGGTGCGCGTCAGGAGCAAGCGGCAGGTGAGAACAATAAGCAACCATGGAAACAAACTGAGAAGTGCACAAACAAACTCAAAAATCTAAACATAATATGATCCGGGCAGCGGATCATGACACACATGAGTTGGGAAATTGTGTTGGATGTAAATATAAACGGAATACAATGATTTGCAAATCCTTTTCAACCCATATTCAACTGAATGAACTACAAAGACAAGATAAATATCTTGTTCAAACTCAAAAACTTTATTTTTTTTTTGCAAATAATAGTTAACTTAGGAGGCCACGGCGAAGACCCAGGACACGCTGGGAAGACTATGTCTCCCGGCTGGCCTGGGAACACCTCGGGATCCCCCGGGAAGAGCTAGACGAAGTGGCTGGGGAAAGGGAAGTCTGGGCTTCCCTGCTTAGGTTGTTGCCCCCGTGACCCGACCTCGGATAAGCGGAAAAAGATGGATGGATGGATGGATGGATAGTTAACTTAGAATTTCATGGCTGCAACACGTGCCAAAGTAGTTCGGAAAGGGCATGTTCACCACTGTGTTACATCACCTTTTCTTATAACAACACTCAATAAACGTTTGGGAACTGAGGAAACTAATTGTTGAAGCTTTGAAAGTGGAATTCTTTTCCATTTTTGTTTTATGTAGAGCTTCAATCGTTCAGCTGTCCGAGGTCTCCACTGTCGTATTTTACGATTTATAATGCACCACACATTTTCAATGGGAGACAGGTCTGGGCTGCAGGCGGGCCAGGAAAGTACCCGCACTCTTTTTTTACGAAGCCACGCTGTTGTAACACGAGCTGAAAGTGGCTTGGCATTGTCTTGCCGAAATAAGCAGGGCGTCCATGAAAAAGACGGCGCTTAGATGGCAGCATATGTTGTTCCAAAACCTGTATGTACCTTTCAGCAGTAATGGTGCCTTCACAGATGTATCTGCCCATCTTAGATGATCTTGGGCCCAGAGAAGTTTCTGGATGTTGTTGATGAATGGCTTTTGCTTTGCATAGTAGAGCTTTAACTTGCACCTACAGATGTAGCGACAAACTGTATTTAGTGACAGTGGTTTTCTGAAGTGTTCCTGAGCCCATGTGGTGATATCCTTTAGATATTGATGTCGGTTTTTTATACAGTGCCGTCTGAGGTCACAGTCATTCAATGTTGGTTTCCGGCCATGCCTCTTACGTGGAAAGATTCCTCCAGATTCTCTGAACCTTTTGATGATATTATAGACCGTAGATGTTGAAATTCCTAAATTTCTTGCAATTGCACTTTGAGAAACGTTGTTCTTAAACTGTTTGACTATTTGCTCATGCAATTGTAGACAAAGGGGTGTACCTCGCCCCATCCTTTCTTGTAAAAGACTGAGCATTATTTGGGAAGCTGTTTTTATACCCAATCATGGCACCCACCTGTTCCCAATTAGCCTGCACACCTGTGGGATGTTCCAAATAAGTGTTTGATGAGCGTTCCTGAACTTTATCAGTGTTTATTGCCACCTTTCCCAACTTCTTTGTCAAGTGTTGCTGGCATCAAATTCCAAAGTTAATGATTATTTGCAAAAAAAAAATGTTTATCAGTTTGAACATCAAATATATTGTCTTTGTAGCATATTCAACTGAATATGGGTTGAAAATGATTTGCAAATCATTGTATTCCGTTTATATTTACATATAACACAATTACCCAACTCATATTGAAACGGGGTTTGTAATATTGGTATACCGTACAACCCTAGTACATTCCCAAGCAAAAAAACTCAAAACAGGTCACAGGTGAGGAGATTATTTTAGGTCAGAGTTCACCCCTGAATCTGATTGCAACATAGCACATTAAGACATACATGAGGTTGAGTACCTTCCTGATCTGTTACTGGGTTGTGAATGCGGCTCCACCCCAAGAATGCTTTGTTTACGTTATTTTTGCATTGCTTGTAAGGATGCAGAAGCCACAAGATAGCATAGGATAGACTTTTGTTTATCCAAGCAGTGCTATCTTGGAAAAAGGTTGAACACAGTTTTTGGCAAAGTACCCGGACAGGACATCGCTAAGTTGGTTCCGCTTATTTCGACTGTACCCATCGAACAGCTCACTACAGTAAGTCCGAGGTGGTAGTGTACTGTGTAATGTAACGTATTGGAAGAGTTAGTGCTGCAATGGTTTCTGGGTATTTGTTCTGTTGTGTTTATGTTGTGTTACGGTGCGGATGTTCTACCGAAATGTGTTTACCATTCTTGTTTGTTGTGGGTTCACAGTGTGGCGCATATTTGTAACAGTGTTAAAGTTGTTTATACGGCCACCCTAGGTGTGACCTGTATGGCTGTTGATCAAGTATGCGTTGCATTCACTTGTGTGTGTGTAAAAGCCTTATATATTATGTGATTAGTCTGGCACACTGTTAGTATGGATGAAAAGTGGACGTGACGACAGGTAGTAGAGGACGCTAAAGGCAGTGCCTTTAAGGCACGCCCCCAATATTGTTGTCCGGGTGGAAATCAGGAGAAATTCAGGAGAATGGTTGCTCTGGGAGATTTTCAGGAGGGGCACTGAAATTCGTGAGTCTCCCGAGAAAATCGGGAAGGTTGGCAAGTATGATGACAACAGCAACATAACTACTGTTTTTTTACACAGCATTAACATTGGCACACAGTGACTTCATGTTCAGTGTAAAATAGGAGTCAAAACAAAAGCATGGTAGTATTAACCTGGATTCTACACAATAAGGCAGGATGACTGTGCACAAATCAGCCTTTTAATGTAGTCAGCAAGAAACAGAAACATACACACTAAAGCATGTTAATGTGTACTAGTTTTATGATATTGATGGTTGTATTATAGATATGTGTATGTGTAATTGTATAATGATTGGCTATAATTCCAATGTTATTTTGGACTGCTGCCTGCCTTGTTCTTGATCTACAAAACCCAAAACCAGTGAAGTTGGCACATTGTGTAAATGGTAAACAAAAACAGAATACAACAATTTACAAATCATTTTCAACTTATATTCAAGCAAATACACTGCAAAATCACGATATTTAATGTTCAAACTGAGAAACAATTTTTTATTTTTTTGCAGCAACACATTGCAAAAGTTTTCGCAGGGGCATTTTTACCACTGTGTTACAAGGCCTTTTCTTTCAACTAAGGAGACACGTTTTTGAAGCTTTTAGGTGAAATTTTTCTATTCCGTTTTTATTTACGATTTACACAACGTGCCAACTTCACTGGTTTTGGGTTTTGTAAAAACAAAATACAATGATTTGCAAATCCCTTTCAACCTATATTTAATTGAATACACTGCACGGACAAGATACTTAACATTTGAACTGGTTAACTTTGTTATTTTTTGCAAATATTAGCTAATTTGGAATTTGATGCCTGTAACATGTTTCAAAAAAGACTGAGAATGTTGAGGAATGCTTATCAAAAACTTATTTGGACCATCCCACAGGCGAGCAGGCTAATTAGGAACAGGTGGGTGCTATGATTGGGTATACAAGCAGTTTTCATGAAATACTCAGTCATTCACAAACAAGGATGGGGCGAGAGTCACCACTTTCTGAACAAATGCGTGAGCAAATTGTTTAAGAACATTTGTCAACGAGCTATTGTAAGACATTTAGGGATTTCCCATTCTACGGTCTTTAATATCATCAAAAGGTTCAGAGCATCTGGAGAAATCACTGCACGGAAGTTGCAATGCCGAAAACCAACATTGAATTCCCTTGACCTTTGATCCCTCTGACAGTATTGCATCAAAAACCGACATTAGTGTGTTAAGGATATCACCACATGGGCTCAGGAACACTTCAGAAAAGCACTGTCAGTAACTACAGTTTGTCGCTACATCTGTAAGTGCAAGTTAAAGTTAAGTTTTTCAACAACACACAGAAACGCCGCCGCTTTCGCTGGGCCCGAGCTCATCTAAGATAGACTGATGCAAAGTAGAAAAGTGTGCTGTGGTCTGACGAGTCCACATTTCAAATTGTTTCTGGAAACTGTGGACGTTGTTTTCTCTGGACCAAAGAGGAAAAGAACCATCCGGATTGTTATAGGCGCAAATTTAAAAAGCCAGCATCTGTGATGGTATGGGGGTGTATTAGTGTCAAAGGCATGGGTAACTTACACATCTGTGAAGACACCATGAATTGCTGAAAGGTACATACAGGTTTTGAAGCAACATATGTTGCCATCTAAGAAACGCCTTTTTCATGTACGCCCCTGATTATTTCAGCATGACAATGCCAAGCCACATTCTGCAAGTGTTACAACAGGCTGGCTTTGTGGTAAAAAAGTGTGAGAATTAAACTGGCCTGCCTGTAGTCCAGACCTGTCTCCCTTTGAAAATGTCTGGCGCATTATGAAGCCTAAAATACCACAAGGGAGACCCCGAACTGTTGAACAACTTAACCTGTACATCAAGCATGAATGGGAAATAATTATACCAGAAAAGCTTCAAAAATTGGTCTCATCAGCTCGCCAACGTTTACTGATTGTTTTCAAAAGGAAAGGTCATGTAACACAGTGGTCAAACTGCCTGTGACAACTTTTTTGCAATGTGTTGCTGCCATTAAATTCTAAGTTAATGATTATTTGCACAAAAAAATGTAGTTTCTCATTTTGAACATAAAGTATTTCGTCTTTGCAGTGTATTCAATTGAATATGAGTTGAAAATGATTTGCAAATCATTGTGTTCTGTTTTTATTTATGATTTACACAACGTGCTATAACTTCCCTGGTTTTGGGTTTTATAAAATTAATTGTTAATCCGAACAATATTTTGATATTAGAAAGACAATCCTAAAGTAAACAACAATCGAAACTCTTCCTGTAGTGAGCTAGGGTATGTGGCAACAAAAACTGATCGACCTCTCACTGGGTTCTCCCGCAGCTTGTTACGAGGTGCTGAAGAAATGGGCCTTATGAAGGCGTTGAAACCTGAGTTCGGAGGAGGAACCCGGAGCTTCTCCTGCGAGGAAGACTACATCTACGAGAATATCGAGAGCGAGCTATGCTTCTTCACGTCGCAGGTGAGTGCTCACATGCATGCCTGAACACAGCAGTGTTACAGTGGGGTTAGTGGGGATGATGTACCAGATCCCCGAGCATAGGGGGGACCTTGACTTTTGTGAAGTTTGAACATTTTTTTTCTGCCATTCCAATAGGTACTTTGAAAAAAATACATCAGAAATGTTAATATAACATTAATATTGCCGTGAAATTTAAAAACAACAAGGTTGCTTGTATCAAATTAACAATGTCCAAGAATACCTACAGCTCGTGCAAAACCTAGTATGGAATACATGACTTGACACAGACGTCATAAAAGCTCACCCATAAGTATACACACACAGCACCAGTATTCTGCAACAAGGATAATGTAACAGAAGAAAGGTAAAACATTATACATTTATATGTGGCAGCATAAGAGAAATTATGTACAGGTTTCACTTCTGCATCTCATTACACATAACTGTTGCGTTCAAAGACCCTCGATTAAAGTTACAAAAAGGAAGCATCACTAGTTTTTAAAGACAAGGGGAGACTTAACTCCCAAGAAACACAATAATAATAATACAATCATAATAATGATATATATAAATACAGTCGTGGTCAAAAGTTTACATAAACTTGTAAGGAACATAATGTTATGGCTATCTTGAGTTTCCAATCATTTCTACAACTCTTAGTTTTTTGTGATAAAGTGAGTGGAGCATATACTTGTTGGTCACAAAAAACATTCATGAAGTTTGGTTGTTTTATGAATTTATTATGGGTCGACTGAAAATGTGACCTAATCTGCTGGGTCAAAAGTATACATACAACAATGTTAATATTTGGTTACATGTCCCTTGGCAAGTTTCACTGCAATAAGGCGCTTTTGGTAGCCATCCACAAGCTTCTGGCAAGATTCTGGTAGAATTTTTGACCACTCTTCTTGACAAAATTGGTGCAGTTCAGCTAAATGTGTTGGTTTTCTGACATTGACTTGTTTCGTCAGCATTGTCCACGTGTTTAAGTCAGGACTTTGGGAAGGCCCTTCAAAACCTTAATTCTAGCCTGACTTAGCCAGTCCTTTACCACTTTTGACGTGTGGTTGGGGTCATTGTCCTGTTGAACACCCAACTGCGCCCAAAACCCAACCTCCAGGCTGATGGTTTTAGGTTGTCCTAAAGAATTTGGAGGTAATCCACCTTTTTCATTGTCTAATTTACTCTGTGTAAAGCACCAGTATCATTGGCAGAAAAACATGTCAGGCATAATACTACCACCAACACTTCAAATCAATCACTGGGTATTGTGGTCAAATTTTGGTTTCATCTGATAACAGAACTTTCTTCCAGAAGGTCTTTACTTTGTCCATGGGATGTCAGATGAAACAAAAATTTAGCTGTTTGGCCACAATACCCAGTAATATGTTTGGAGGAGAAAAGGTGAAGTCTTTAATCCCAGGAACACCATCCTATCGTCAAGCATGGTGGTGGTAGTATTATGCTCTGGGCTTTTTAGTCACCACTAGGAATGTGGTCGCAACATAAGTCAACAAAAACGGCCTGCAATAACAATCATCACGCCAACCAACAATTCAAAGCCAGATCATTATAATAGGACTAAATCCAGCGATCAGGAGCAACACACAACACACCACCCTCATTCACCAAGTTGGGAGCAGATATTGGACCAGCTGTCTACTTCAGCTTTTGAATGAACATTTTGAATGAACAGCAGTAACTTAGTTGTATGAGTGGACCCTGATGCATGAATACATTAAAGTGGAACGGCTGTGCTTTGCGGTAGGCAGGCACTTAATTGGTGTTAACGAGGTGCAGTTGCAGAAGTAGGTACAATGTAAGAACTCTTCGGGGTGAAATGTTTGCAATGCAATCTGTTCGTAAGATTGGAGAGGAGAAGTTGGCAGTGTTCACATTTCAACAGATACCCTCACACAAAACACATGCTTTGGAGACAGAGAAGAGTGCAATTCACAATGGACAGTCAAATCACAATAGCAAAACTTTGAGGAAGCCAACAAGACTGTAGGCTCAAAAGTCAATAACCTAATTATGGTTTGTAGATGTGTTTAAAAATGCTGGTTTCAGCCAAATTCATGGAAAAATTACTTTTTTTAGTGGATGTAAACATACTAAGTGTGTGTATGGGGCGGCGACGTTGGGTTGAGGGTAGGATGGGGAAGCTCTGATGCAGTCTTGTATACGGGGACCCAGAACTTGGTGCTACGCCCCTGATTAGGACATGCAACACATCGCTTGATTGTGCTCTTTCATCAGGAGCGGCAGAGCATCATTAAATACTGGCTGGATAATCTACGAGCCAAACATGGGGAGGTGCTTCATAATATCAACTTCTTGGAAGGTCAACCAATCAGTAAGCTGATTTCTATTATTGATTTATCGTGTCTTCTTAGACTTAGACAAGTCATGCCAAATATTTTTTTCTAGTTCCGGAGCTGAGTGCACGAGGTGTGATTCAGCAGGTGTTTCCCCTCCATGAGCAGCGAGTCCTGAGTCAGCTGATGAAGTCTTGGGTCCAAGCAGTTTGTGAAAAACAGCCCTTAGGTCAGTGGAAGCTTACACAAACCTCAGAAAGGACTGAATATTCTTTTATTTACATGTTTTGTTTTCTTTACAGATGATATCTGTGACTATTTTGGGGTAAAGATAGCCATGTATTTTGCCTGGCTGGGGTTTTACACCACCTCCATGTTGTATCCTGCTGTGATCGGCTTCGTGCTGTGGATGCTCACTGAGGCGGATCAGGTGAGACTAGGGATGGGCGATGTGGTCTTTTTTTAATATTGTGATATTTTTAGGCCATATCGTGATACACGATATATATCTTGATATTTTTCCTTAGCCTTGAACACTTGATACATATAATCATAGCAGTATGATGTTTCTATGTGTCTACATTAAAACATTTTTGTTCATACTGCATTAATATATGCTCATTTTAAACTTTCATGCAGAGAAGGAAATCACAACAAAAAAAAAAATCACTATTTTTTTCACACGGAGTTGATCTGAAAATGTTTGCCTCTGCATTTTGATGGTGTGGGCGTGTGGCACCGAAAGGAGATGTTGACCTGCGGAGTAAGCACTCTTCATTCTCTAGCAGGGGACTTTTGAAATGATGCTACATGTTAGCAGTAATGCTACTTTTTATTGCAACGCTTTTGCCCCACACTTGACAAATTACGGTTGTCTGTTTAACATATTCCCACTTGAAGCCAAACCACCGCCAGACGATGAACCCCCCGCTGTTTTTTGGGGGAATTAATCCTTCCTTCATTTTTTACCAGATTCACCCCTTCTTTCTCTCGTATTACCATTTGCACGGCTCAGCTATCATCACAGCTAATGTTACCCATGCCGCTACCTCTCTCCTCCGCGAGGGCGTATATGTATGTGACGTATGACGTGACAGTATGTGACGTGTGTAAGAAGGTGCGCTTACACTCTGTGAGAAGGAGACACAAGGAGTGGGAAGAGCCTGTAGTGTAATGACAGCAGCTAAAAGCAACTGTGTGAGAATATCACCATATAGTCATTTTCTATATCGCACAGAGACAAACCCGTAATATATCGAGCATATCAATATATCGCCCAGACCTAGGTGAAACTCTCATTTGTTGGCAACAATAACATTATATTTCACTATCCAAGGCACAGTTGTTCAAAAGGTGTAATCTGGATCTTAATTATTCAGAATTTTAAATCCCCTTTTTTGCTATCCTGGATCGACTGAATCCATTACTTGTATCGCAGTTGTTCAAAGAAAAGTTGGATTGGACCACACTTATCCAGGTCCAAACTTTTCACAATTACCAAATCTGAATAATGAGTGCTCAAAATAGACTGCGTATCACTCTTAAACCCGGGTTTCCACTGGATGCGTAATGGCTGGTGAAGTAGAGCAGACTTTTTCAAAACCTCGCAAATCCGCGCCTAATCACATATTGGAATGTAACGGCGGCTGAACGGCAACACGGCAAAACGTCTCAAACTTAGCCTCGCACCAATACCCCGACTGGACTTGACTCATGGAAAAGGCGACAATGTGGCCTTAGAGAACGACAACTTTATTTTTTTTTGTAGCAAGCAACAACACAACAGTAACATCATCCCTTGCGAGCGTTGTACACACACACACACACACACACCTCAATTAACTCCCGCTAACCACTTCCCTGCTTCCCTGACCCCAGTATCACCTGGTATTTGACATAGGACCCCAAATAGCTGTCCAGGATATGCCTGTAATATGATTATTTGATTTTGGACCCCCAGAATTAGCATGTCCTCATTTATTTTTGTCAACAAGGTGAAATTACATCAGAAAAATGTTGACAAGTTAAAGGCATGTTCGTCCATTTTCAAAGTGTAAAATATGATCCACCTTAAGCAATGAGTATTTTATATTGAAAGTACACCGAAAAATGTGTTTTGTGTTTCTGCATGACTTCCTGTTCTGCATGATCACATTTGAGCTAAATCGAGCCGTGTGGCGACTTACAAAAATTTAAGTTCTGCGTATATTTAGCGCAGGGATGCGGTATCGCACCGGTTTAGCGGCGCCGTGCGCAGGGGATCCGCTAGCAATGGAAACTGACATATTGACTAGAATGGAATCAAAAAGAGTCTGCTGCCCTGGCCGTCCTGCAGCCGTTACGCATCCAGTGAAAATCTGGGGTAAGGCTGTTAAGTGTGTAAAAAAAATAGTAAGAATAGACAAATTGGGTTCACTCAAAGTGTAATATATATATATATTTTTTTTAAACAAAAAGAAAACACAGAAATTAGAAATACTGCATTTTCAATATCTATTGACCCGCCAGATCATATAAAAAAAGCAAATTAAAAAAAAGGGAAAAAAGAGCGAATATACATTCCATGTGTTTCAAATTTAAACAAAAAAAACAAAAACACGAATGCCATTGTATGAAACTATTTTTGAACACAGATATTTGAATGTGTCTGTAAATATTACAGGTCCAGTTAAAGTTTGCATTGAATACTCTGACAGCTTTTGAGAGGATTATATTATTTCTACCTTACTGGTCTTAATTATGATTTCAAAGCAAGTTATGTATTATTTGTAGGTTGCAAAAAAAAATATATATTTAGGCAATTACGAATTAATAATACTATAAAATAACTGTCACAATTGGCCATGTGAGGACAGCCATGATTCCAATGTGGCCCTCAATGAAAACGAGTTAGACATCCCTGATGTAGGCCTGATGGATGCTGTCTATGATTAATAAAGCTTGAGCGTTTTTTCTTGTGTGTTTATCAGACCAGCCGTGACATCTGCTGCGTGGTCTTTGCGCTCTTCAACGTGGTGTGGGCCACTTTGTTTCTTGAACGGTGGAAGAGAAGGGGGGCGGAGCTGGCTTACAAATGGGGAACCCTGGACCCGCCTGCCGAATCCCTGGAGGAACCACGTCCTCAGTTCCGGGTCTGAAATAGTCCAACCCTTCGTAATATCTTCTTTTATCTTCTCTTTTACTCAATTGAATGCCTTTCTCTACGTCTGGACAGGGGGTCAAGCGCTGTAGTCCCGTCACCGGATGTGAGGAGTTCTACTATCCACCGTGGCGGAGACGCGTGTTCAGGTGGCTGGTCAGCTTGCCCATCTGTCTTCTCTGTCTCTGTTTTGTCTTCCTGGTCATGCTCATCTGCTTTGAGCTGCAGGTCAGTCACCTCCCATTAAATGATGATATACTATGCATCTGTCCATTTCAATGTCACTGAATGAAAATGACATTTTCAAACAGCCTTATAACTGGATAGTTTGACTCTGAGTATATGCATTTCAAAACAAGTCAAAATTTATTTATGTAGCACTTTTCATACACAGGCAAGTGTCAAACACAAAGTGTTATACAAACACACACACTTTTGACAATAACAAAACATGTAATGGCACTAAGGATTTGAGGATAAACACAACCTTTGAGGCGTCGACACTGGAGAATACTTAAAATTTACGCCATCTAAAAATAGTATAAAACATAATAAAATATATGTAAAAATAAAATATAAATAATACATTAATCAGTTAGTAAAAATGTAACATTGAGAGAATAATAGTCGTAATTAGGGCTGGGCTATATGGACTTTTTTTAATATCTCGATATTTTTAGGCCATATCGCGATACACGATATATATCTCGATATTTTGCATTAGCCTTGAAATAACACTTGATACATATCATCACAGCAGTATGATGATTCTATGTGTCTACATTAAACCATTCTTGTTCATACTGCATTAATATACGCTCATTATAAACTTTCATGCAGAGAAGGAAATCACAACTAAGTTAATTGACCAAAACTGTATTTTTTAAACAGTTGTTAGCAGGTGACTTTTCAAATGATGCTACATATTAGCAATAATGCTACTTTTGACAAATTAAAGTTGTCTATTCGACACATTCCCGCTTGAAGCCGAACCACCGCCAGACGATGGACCCCCTCCTGTTTTTTCTTGGGAATTAATTCTTCCTTCATTTGTTACCAGATTTGCATTTTCTTTCTCTCGGCACCACTAGCATCACAGCCAACGTTACCCATGCTGCTACCTGTCTGCCCTGCGAGGGCGTATACGTATGTGACGCATGACGTGACCGTATGTGACGTACATAAGAAGGTGCGCTTGCTGTCTGTGAGAAGGAGACACAAGGAGTGAGAAGAGCCTGTAGTATAATGCCCGCAGCTAAAACCTACTGCGTGAGAACATATTCTCGAATATCACGATAGTCATTTTCTATATCGCAGACAAACCTGTGATATATCGCGTATATCGATATATCACCCAGCCCTAGTCGTAACATTAATAATTAGGATAGAAAACAACACAATAAATAATAAAAAACATTAGTTTATAAAAAAAGTAAAAGTTAATTAACACTATTGTTATCTATGAGCTGCAAGTATTTGCTTTTAGGATTAAAAAATAATGTCTGTCCTGTCTTACTAAGGGGGCTCTTTCCAAACCTTTTTGTTGAAGACATTTCACTTTTGAACCAAAAGCCTTTCCTAAGTTCTAAATTTTACTTGTCGAGTTGGTGGTCGCTGTAAGATTTTTTTTTTTTTTGCTGTTCTGTCCCTCCGCGGCCGGTGAACCACCATCCTCCATACCAATAGGTCGTTCATGACAATGAGAGAATATATTTGCTGAAACACCTGCTAACAACTAGAGTCGTCTTTGAAAAAGGATTTTCTTGGGCGAATGTGATACATT
The DNA here is from genome assembly GCF_033978795.1 of Nerophis ophidion. Lineage (NCBI taxonomy): Eukaryota > Metazoa > Chordata > Actinopteri > Syngnathiformes > Syngnathidae > Nerophis > Nerophis ophidion. The sequence continues at coordinate 22,106,018 of NC_084632.1, read as the reverse complement.
AGATTTTGCTCATAGTTGACGATCAGTCCAATCTATGGGGTTTTCTTTTTAAGAAAAACAAACAGATGACGATGGTATGTAGCAGTATATACTGACTGATCACTAGGTGTCAGTAAGGTCACTTGGATATTTTCTAGTACTACTGTATGTGAATATTCCAAGTTAATTATGTATACTTATAAAAATAATATAGTCTTTCATTAAAAAGAACAAAACAATGTTCTGAATTGCAAGTTTTTCAGGTTTTCACTGTGGCGCAGCATCAAAATGACATCAAACTTGACTAAAACTCAAATTCAACTCAACTCAACTCAAATAGAGGACGTAATAACAATAATGGATTAGAATTATATAGTGCTTTTCTAGACTCCCAAAGCGCTTTACTGTGAGTTGTAGGAAACCATCATTCATTCATTCCACATGGCTACCAACTTGCTCCTACGGCCTCTCCGACCACAACCAATTCACAATCATACACCAGTGTGTAAAGTGTCTTGCCCAAGGACACAACGGTCATGACAAGGATGGCGGACGCTGGATTTAAACCAAGAACCCTCAACAGTCGTAACAAAGTTTGCGTATGTGAACCATTGGAAGGATCATTACCTTTACAAAATGAGCGTTACACCTCTGGGGCCAAGACGGTGTCTAATTTCCTGCGGCCGTCAGACGGATTTGGCACGAGATGGGACTGTGAGCTTCGTGTCTGACAGCATCGTGTCCCAACTTGCCTTGATCACATCCCCTGTGTAGAAACATCCTCCCAACACTTACCATTTTTTCTGGACTAAAAGCCACTACTCTTTCCTAAGCTTTGAACCCTGCGGCTTATACAAGAGTGCGGATAAACCATGGATTTCTCTTTGCTGACAGCTAAATTATGGAATGGGTTAAGTGAAGAAATCAAACTATGTACTAATATGATCCACTTTAAGACAAACTCAAAAAGTGTTTACAAAGTAAAAGGAAGAATAATCCTGATAAACATCTTATTAAAAAAAAGAATAAAATCCAATTCATCTTATAAATGATGAATAAAAACATCAATGACTTTTCTGTTTTGTTTGATCAGGTGTTTTACTGCCGTGTTACAGGCAGTGTTTGGAATAGTATGTAAATAAACATTCACAAAATATTTCTATGTCAATATCTCACTTTACAGCGTACTAATATATATCTGTGGTTTGTAGTACGGTGCAGCTAAAAATGAAAAAAAAAAAAGTTTTTTTTCTTCTAGAATTTAGTGAGTGTGACTTATATACAGGGGCCGTTTATAGTCTGGAAAATAAGGTACATAAATATTTTTGTGTGCAAACAAAAATATTTTATATAATAAGAAATATTTGAGGCCAAAACACACCACCTGTTTTTATAAATGTGACGTCACACCAGGAAGCAAGGACTGGAAGCGGCGAACGCACTAAAGCATTGGTTCTCGAACCTTTTTCACCAAGTACCACCTCAGAAAAAACTTGGCTCTCTTAAGTCTCACCATAATGACCAACTAGAGCTGGGCGATATTGGCTTTTATTAATATCGCAATATTTCTATGCCATATTGCGATATACGATATATATCTCACTATTTTTCCTTAGCCTTAAATGAACACTTGATACATATAATCACAGCAGTATGATGATTCTATGTGTCTACATTAAAATTCTTCTTCGTACTGCATTAATATATGCTACTTTTAAACATTCATGCAGAGAGGGAAATCACAACTAAGTCAATTGACCAAAACTGTATTTATTAAATACTCTTCATTCTCTCAGGGGTGACTTTTAAATGAATGAAGACATTAATAGTGTTGCTACCTTTTTGTAGTAACACTTCTGCTGCATACTTTGCATATTGCTGTTGTTTGCTGAATATCTTCCCACTTGAAGCCAAACCACCGCCAGATGATGTATCCCCTGCTCTTTATTTTTGGCATTTACTGTTCTTCCTCCATTTGTGATCAGTATCGCACCTTCTCTCTCTTGTATTGTCACAAGCTCCGCTCTGTTTGCACGACCTGCCTCAGCTAACATTAGCCATGCTGCTACCTCTCTGCTCGGCGAGAGCGTATGACGCTACGCTTGCGACAGTATGTGACGTATGTAAAAAGGCGGGCTTGTTTTACATCTCTGTGGGAAGGAGAGGCGAGAATGAGTGAGAAACGCTTGTAAAGTAATGCCCGCAGCTAAAAGCAACTGTGTGAGAACATATAATTGAATATTACGACAGTCATTTTCTAGATCGCACAGAGACAAACCTGCGATATATCGTTTATATCGATGTATCGCCCAGCCCTATGACCAACATTAAAAAACAGTTGCTTCGTAAGGCTACATATTCATTAAAAACAAGGCAGAGTTTTTATTTAACGAGTAATATTTTTGGCCACTATAACATTATACTGTTCGTACAGTAACACTGTGTTTGAATATTTAATTGGGTGATTTTTTTTATGGCGTACCACTAGACAAGATGGAACCTACGTACCACTAGTGGTGCACATTGACAATCACTGCTCTAAAGTGTCAGTTATTGACAGCAGATATTAATTATCTCTTATGCTCTAAAAATTATTTGTCCAAACACCACAGAATTTTACTAATGTTTATAGAAGACATGATGAATGCAATTGAACTATCCTCTAAACACACCGGCTGTACACAGGGTTCCTCAGCAGGGACTTAACTAGCCTTCCTCCCACAAAGAAAACAACGAAGGAACCGAATCGTCGAATTTTCGACTATTTTAATTATTGGACAGCCCTAATAACAAGAACATCCTGACATCTCTCGCCCAAATATTGTCTCATTCCACGGGAAGAGTGGGAGAGTTATTTTGCCAGCACACAGGCGGAGGACCTATTGATTGGTCTTGCCCTATTGTGAGCACCCCTCGGGCACACACCCACAAGAGAGACAAATAAGAGAAACTCCAAAATATACAACAAAAGAAGCTTTTTGGATGAAAGAGAAGAGTCGAGTCGATTCAATGTTTGCAAAAGGCCTGGGTGACTGAGAATCTACACAGACATTTTTGAAGAGTGCTACAACTTAATGTAAAGCTGTAAAAGTGCAGGCAGTGGTGTTACTTATACACTCTCACACCAGAATGTAGTTGAATACTAAGATAACATCAATTATTTGATCAATTGTCTCAAATTCCAGTGACTTTTTTTTTTTTTACGATGTACACAGGTGTTAATGCATGGACAAAATAATTGATTACCGTATTTTTCGGATTATAAATCGCTCCGGAGTATACGTCGCACCTGCCGAAAATGCATAATAAAAAAGGAAAAAAAACATATATATACGTCGCACTGGAGTGTAAGTAGCATTTTTGGGGGAAATTTATTTGATAAAATCCAACATTAAGAATAGACATTTGAAAGGCAATTTAAAACAAATAAAGAATAGTGAACCACAGGCTGAATAAGTGTACGTTATATGACGCATAAATAAGCAACTGAGAAAGTGCTTGGTATGTTAAAATAACATATTATGGTAAGAGTCATTCAAATAACTATAACATATAGAACATGCTATACGTTTACCAAACAATCTGTCACTCCTAATCGATAAATCCGATTAAAACTTCTTCCTCGATGTCGCTTCTAAACAACTCTGCCAACTCCAAAGGTATGCGCCGCTTCCTCTTGTCGTTTTCTGCTGCATATTTCACTACGTCCAGCTTGTAATCTGCAGTACATGATTTCCCTTTTGGTGCCATTTTTGTTCAGCCCTTCTCAGTTTTTCTAAGTTACCGCCAACGTTGAAATTATCCATTTTAATAGCTACGGCAGTAGCATATAGCATATAGCAGTTAGAACTCCATGACCCACCATGCAGTTCTGCCATGACCCGCCCCGCCAAATTCTTATTTGTTGATGTGTGTGTGACGATTGCTGACATTTTCTTCCTCTCTTCCGCGAATGAGATAAATAATATTATTTGATATTTTACGGTAATGTGTTAATAATTTCACACACAATTCGCTCCAGAGCATATGTCGCACCCCCGGCCAATCTATGAAAAACACTGTGATTTATAATCCGTAAAATACAGTAATTGATCATCGAGTTCACTACGTGGTAGAAACTATTTGCAGCCAAAAAGAACTAAATTAAGGGAAGTTGATTCATGCAGAACTCCACTATGACACAACATTTTTCTGTTTATTATTAAGTCAAAGTTCAAGTACCAGTGATTGTCACACACACACTAGTGTGGCGAAATTATTCTCTGCATGTGACCCATCACCCTTGATCACCCCCTGGGAGGTGAGGGGAGCAGTGAGCAGCAGCGGTGGCCGCGCCCGGGAATCATTTTTAGTGATTTAACTCCCAATTCCAACTCTTGATGCTGAGTGCCAAGCGGGGAGATAATGGGTCCCTTTTTTATAGTCTTTGGTATGACTCGGCCGAGGATTTGAACTCACGACCTACCGATCTCTGGGCGGACACTCTAACCATTATATATCATATATAAAGTTATTGTCGAGATAACTGATAGGCGAGTGCAGACGATTTTTACCACAGCTGCATCACAGTGTTCACATGGCTAAAGATTGTACTAAAATTCCTTCAGAGGGATGCACAATCAGAAAAACACAAACAAGGTGCGTGTCTTGTCCCAACACCGGTTTGAATTTGAGGGCACGTCATCTATCCACATTGCGAAATCACTTCTAAGTTACTAATCCTCACCACCATGGTGGAAAGTAAACAACATTTCTTCCAAGTATCATCACTGGAGGACGAGAGGAAATGACTGAGCATACAACCCACACGTATGGAATAGGAGTACACAAGAAGCTAACGGCTAATGCTTCAATGTAAAGTAAGGGTGATCGATTCAGATGTCGATACAAATGATACCTAGTTTAGTATCAGTATATAAACAATACTAAAGTGATTGGATTGATATTTTTCTTTTTCTTGTTTTTATCACAAAATCATTTTTTGTGATGTTTTTAATTTTTTATAAAGTCAGGGAATTCTGGGCACAGAATGTGGAAATTATTTAAATGGAAGCCAATAGTAGTTTTTGATTTAGTTTAGCTATTGTGCACTATCCACTTTATTTTGTTAAAAAAAACTGTATGTAGCATTCAACACCACAACTTTAATACATTATGTAATACAGCAATTCTCCAAAACTCTAAATTTAATTAAACAAGCTTCATAAAATTGTGTTAGTTTGTTTATTTTATTTACTTGGCATAAAACATTTTAAGGTGTATAATCTATTATCAATGTATCCGATCAGGACTCCAAATCAAATCTGAATCAACAAAGTTTGAGGCCAAAAAAGATTATCAGAACCCCCCTAGTTATCAATAGAATAGTTCTCAATTTGCACAATCATGGATATTTTGCTTATTCTTATTTTGAAACAAAAAACTTAAGATTTTCTCTGTTATCACACCATTTTTGTGAAAGTAAAATGTTTTGTGTTTGTTGGTATTAAAATGTTATGTGTCAAAGCTGCTGGAAAGTCTCGAGAATGTTGTGCTTAAGAATGACACACATCAATGGTTCGATTTAACATTTATCAGGCATCTTGTGCAATCTCTATCCATCGTCTTTACTTTGTCATTCACTGTGAGGTGTTTTTTAAAACAAACTAAACAAATATTGACATCTGATTTTTACAAAATGTGTCTTCAGTGTAAAACTTTTAATGTGTGTAAAGTCATAGCTTAAGTTGAGCAGTTTCCTAAAATTAATGAATATTTACTTAAAGGTGAAAAATATGAAATTGATTATGGGTTTATTTGTGCAGGAGTTTGTAATGGGGATCAAGGAAATGCCTCGACTGGCTCGCTTCATCCCTAAAATTATGCTTGCTATCACTGTGACTGCATGCGATGAGGTGTACAGGAAAATTGCCTGCTGGCTCAATGACATGGGTAAGAATTGTATTTCCTACACTGGTCCAAGTCCAAAATATGTCTCTAAATAATAATTTGTACTGTTTCCACAGAAAACTATCGACTCCAGAGTGCCTATGAGAAAAATCTCATTATCAAAATGGTTCTTGTGAGTGATCTTTAGTAACATTTTCTACTACTGTGCCAGCTGTGTTGTGTACTTCTTTCTTAATCCACGTTGATGTCGTCTTCTCTGTCAGTTTCAGTTTGTGAATTCATATCTCAGCCTTTTTTACATTGGATTCTACCTCAAAGACATGGAGCGTCTTAAAGAGGTAAGCACTTTAAATATTTCCTATGAATGCTGCTTTTTTGTCCATCATTATCAATGATGCGGTTTCTTTAAATGAAACTGGCTAAATCAATGTGCAACAAGCGAAAAGACCACTGGGCCAATCCATCGATTAGTTGCCATTCACGGTAACATTAAATGTGAACTTCACACCATAAAATCAACTGCAGACATGAATTGAATAATATTTGTAGAAGGAAATCTACGGCAAACAAACGTATCCTTTTTCTCAGCACCACACTCGTTATGTTAATCAAATACGTTACTTAACAATGTACAAATAAGTCCAACTTTGTCTTTTATGGAATAATGACTAATTTGTGGACCCTTCAGATGTTGAGACATGATGTGCCTCTAATCTTTCCTTGTCTAAATACCGTAAATGTCAAGTGAAATGGGGTAGCAGTAACCTCTTGGTGATGATAAATGGTATGAATATTTTTTTTTTTTTTTCATTCTTCAGAGTGTAAAAATCCACTCCATCCCATTTTAAATATTTTTTAATGAGCGTTTTTATATTTCCCTCCTTGTCTAAACCTTTCAAAGTATATTGTTTTTTATTGAGTATGTCACAGTCAACTCCACATCATACATGTAGTACATAATATACATACACATCTACAGTGAACAATCTTGTACTCAATGGCAATATTATTTCATAAAAAAGAAAAGAATATGTAATTAACAAAATGAAATAAAATGTATTTAAGTCAAACTAAACATATCTCAAAACTGTAATGGGAAAAAGTATACACTTTTTGAATTCCCCCGCTTTTTTACATAGTTAAGTTAGCCTAAATCTGCACAGATTCAGGTAAATAAACAGTAGCCTAATGAGGCTTAGCCTGCAACACAAAAGTGCCCAGATGTGCTTCTAGGTCACAAAATTGCAACCCACCTGTTCGATAAGATTTCAATTAGGACTAGAGGGGGAGCTTAAAATCTCAGCTTGCTCAATGAGTCCACAATGACGTTTAGCTGAATTTACTGACAAATTTGTGAAACAGAAATAATACAAAAAGAATGTTGTTGTACGTTAATACTACTAACACAGACACTCGTAAACATGTTAGCTTCATAGCTAATGCTAACTAAAATAGCGTCATTACATTACGATTGCCATACAAATATGCATGAAAACGCTCCTACAGGCATCACACCATGGAACGTAGAGTAAGTGTACATAGTTTTAGTTATATTGTAAAACTTACAAAGGTTACTTGGACTGATGAAGAATCCATACAATTAGAAACGCTATGGGTGGCTTAATGACTGAACAGCACGGCGGTTGAAAAAAATTAAATAAAAGCATTACCCAAAAATGAAAGGACCCTGCACACCTGCAGTGAGCGAATTCATCCAAAAGGTGGCGCTATACAATAAATAATAAAAAACACCATAAATGTTTTTGCCAGTTTTTTTTTTTTTTTTTACTTTTTATTATTGCCGTGCATAAATTCATAAATCCATAAATTAGCCACTCTGTATTATAAGATGCAGGGTTCAAAGTTTAGGAAAAAAGTAGTGGCTTATAGTCCGGAATTTATGGTAAACACAGTTCTGATTCTATGCTAAAAATTCCCGCCTGTTACTTTCAGTCCTGTTAAGCCAAAACGACTTTCTGCTTAGTCTGATACAGTTGTCTGACATGGACAACACATGTTTTGAGTAGTTTGATATTTGTATTGTCAGATTGAGGGTTTGAAAAAAAACAAAAACTAATCGTGTTCAAGAAACTCAAAAAAGTTCATTATGTCTTCTTATTCCTTAAAAAAAAAAAGTGTGTTTATTAAAGTTACAAGCAAATGGCAGCAAATTTGGTGGAATTACCTCATTTTAAATGTAATAAATGGTGATATGATGCTGAGATTTTGAAAACGTGTACAAATTGTTCCGGTGATGTGGTGCTGGTGTGTGGAGGATTCGAGAGCGAGCTTTAAGACAATTACGGACACTTTCATTATTCATAAACTGGAATGGATATTACTTTCCTGGAAGAATATGAGGATATGAGTCACTGATATTACAAGTAGAACTTTCATACCTGAGATGGTTTCACTTGTCTTACAAACAAATAATGAAAATCATACTGTATTAATATTTGCCACCGATTTACACTTTTGGACTTAGTGAACAGTGTGTCCTTTTCTAGTGCGTTGGGTATATTGCTTACTGTTCTTCCTGTGTGTCCCTGTCCTCAGATGCTGGCCACTCTACTCATCATTCGTCAGTTCCTTCAAAATGTGAAGGAGGTGCTGCAGCCTTACGTGTATGAGCGCCACAAGCTGGGCGAGCTCACTTTGCGAGCTATGTGGGACCTGCTGCTCTCAGTGCTGCTAAAGTACGCCCGACTGGCAGCTGGAAAAGTCCTGACCTCTCCCACTGACCCGGGTATGCCGGGTCCTGGTCTGAGGGGCACCAGGCCCGGATTGTGGCAGTCAGACAAGAGGTTGGTTCTTTTAATAATAGTCATTTTAAAAATGAAATAAACCCGATGTATTTGGAACTACATGCGATGCACTACACACTGACCACAGTACTGCAGTAGCTCACAAAAGTGTGAGCATGACTCACATTCATGCAACCATTATTGTAGCAGCCCACTTGGATTAATGACACAAGATGCAGAGAGCTTTGACTGGTGAAATGGTAAATGGTATATGGGTTGTACTTGTATACTGCTCATTAGGGGTGTGGGAAAAAATCGATTCGAATAGAATCCGTTGTGCGATTCAGAATCGATTCTCATTTTTTTTTAAATCTTTTTTTTTTTTTTTATCAATCCAACAAACCACTACACAGCAATACCATAACAATGCAATCCAATTCCAAAACCAAACCTGACCCAGCAACACTCAGAACTGCAATAAACAGAGCAATTGAGAAGACACAAACACGATACAGAACAAACCAAAAGTAGTGAAACAAAAAATTAATATTATCAACAACAATATCAATATTAGTTATAATTTCAGCATAGCAGTGATTAAAAATCCCTCATTGACATTATCATTAGACATTTATAATAAAAAAGAACAATAGTGTCACAGTGGCTTATACTTGCATCGCATCTCATAAGCTTGACAACGCACTGTGTCCAATATTTTCACAAAGATAAAATAAATCATATTTTTGGTTCGTTTAATAGTTAAAACAAATTTACTTCATTGCAATCAGTTGATAAAACATTGTCCTTTACAATTATAAAAGCTTATTTTTAAAAATCTACTACTCTGCTTGCATGTCAGCAGACTGGGGTAGATCCTGCTGAAATCCTATGTATTGAATGAATACGGAATCGTTTTGAATCGGAAAAATATCGTTTTTGAATCGAGAATCGAATCGAATAAAAAAAAAATCGATATATTATCGAATCGTGACCCCAAGAATCGATATTGAATCGAATCGTGGGACACCCAAAGGTTGCTCATACTTGCCAACCCTCCCGAATTTCAGTGCTCCTCCCGAAAATCTCCCGGGGAAACCATTCTCCCGGATTTCTCCCGATTTCCACTCGGACAACATTATTGGGGGCGTGCCTTTAGCGTAGTCACGTCTGCTTTTCCTCCATATTAACAGTGTGCCGGCACAATCACTCACTACATGCGGCTTTATCACGCACATGAGTGAATGCAAAGCACACTTGATTAACAGCCATACAGGTCACACTGATGGTGGCCATATAAACTATAACACTGCTACCAGTATGCGCCACACTGTGAACCCACATCAAACAAGAATGACAAACACATTTCGGGAGAACATCCGCACCGTAACACAACATACACACAACAGAACAAATACCCAGAACCACTTGCAGCACTAACTCTTCCCGGACACTACAATATACAACCCCTACCCCCAAACCCCGCCCACATCAACCCCCGCCGCTGCCCCCCATCTCCCGAATTCGGAGGTCTCAAAGTTTGCAAGTATGATAGTGCTATTCTACCTTTTTTTTAAGGAACTCAAAGCGCTTTGACACTATTTCCACATTCACCTATTCACACACTAATGGCGGGGGTGCAACTTTAATTCTCGCCTCCTTTTTTATCCTCACAATTTTGACACCATGAAAACTATGAAGATGGACAGAAAATACAAATGCCATCGTACCATATTTCCACAAACAATGCATAAATCATGTTTACATTTTTAAACTTATGAACTAATATCTTTTAGTAAATAAAAATAATGACATTTTCCCGTTTGTTTTAAATGAAATTAACCATTAGTCTCCTCCTAGCTTCTTCCGCTTCCAAGGGCGCCAAGTTTGCTCCGCTTGTGAGCCGAGCTCGTAGTGATTCTCCTTAAATGTGACATATAAATAACACAAAGACGAAGCACGATAAAATAACCACTCTCAAATTTTCACACAGAATATGACAAATATATCTTTGTCAGCATGTTTTACCAGTCCTGGAGTAACGTGAGCATGCTGTTGTCAGACGGAACGGCATCAGGAAGTCAAGCATCAGCAACAAAGGAAGTAACAGAATAAAAGTGGGCTCTTCAAAATAAAGGCACAAAAAAAACGTATCATGACAGAACTGCATTTTTCTCATCGACAAAATTTGCTGCCATTTACAATTATCACGGTATATTTTCTTTTAATGGACAACATCATAGAAATGAAACTTTGATGTACTTTAAAGGCCTACTGAAATTATATTTTCTTATTAAAACGGGGATAGCAGGTCCATTCTACGTGTCGTACTTGATCATTTCGCGATAGTGCCATATTTTTGCTGAAAGGATTTAGTAGAGAACATCGACGATAAAGTTCGGAACTTTAGGTTGCTGATAAAAAAGCCTTGCCTTTACCTAAAGTAGCAGGCGATGTGCGTGTGACGTCACTGGTTGTAGGGCTCCTCACATCCTCACATTGTTTACAATCATAGCCAGCAGCAGCTAGAGCTATCCGGACCGAGAAAGCGGCAATTTCCCCGTTAATTTGAGCGAGGATGAAATATTCGTGGATGATGAAATTTAGAGTGAAGGCTTAGAAAAGAAAAAAAGCGAGGGCAGTGAGAGCGATTCAGATGTTTTTAGACACATTTACTAGGATAATTCTGGGAAATCCCTTGTCTGCCAATTGTGTTGCTAGTGTTTTAGTGTGTAAAATAGTACCTTAAAGTCGGAGGGGTGTGGCCACGGGTGTTTTGACGCCAGAGTCTCTGAGAGAAGTCATGGTGCCTGCAGGAGGTCGCTGGCTCCTCTGATCTCCGGTAAGAGGCGACTTATTTCAACAATTTTCTCACCGAAAACTGCCGGTTGACATGTAGTCGGGATCCATGTCTGCTTGACCACTCTGATCCATAGTAAAGCTTCACCTTCGGGAATTTTAAACAAGGAAACACCGTGTGTTTTTGTGGCTAAAGGCTAAAAGCTTCCCACCTCCATCTTTCTACTTTGACTTCTCCATTATTAATTGAACGAATTGCAAAAGATTCAGCAACACAGATGTCCAGAATACTGTGTAATTGCGCGATGAAAAGAGACGACTTTTAGCCGTAAGTGGTGCTGGGCTAATATGTCCCCTCCAACCAATAACGTCACAAACACGTGTCATCATCGTGTCATCATTCCGTGACGTTTTCAACAGGATACTCCGCGGGAAATTTAAAATTGTAATGTAGTAAACTAAATCGCCCGTATTGGCATGTGTTGCAATGTTAAGATTTCATCATTGATATATAAACTATTAGACTGTTTTAAATGTTTCAATGTTGAATACTCATGTACACAATCATAATGTTCCTGCATTTTGGCATGAGCATGCACAGTTTTAGATATCACATTGTTGTGACCGGGTGAATCTATATAATGCTCATGAAAATAATTTTCTTTCCTGTCTGGAAAAAAAACTAGTGGTGACGACTTCAAGTTATACATTTAAACAGCGTCTATTTTCTAAAAGATAATTTACGATACTTTTGGAGAGGGCAGGGGGCGTGGTTTCATTTGCTATCCGAGAACGCCTCCAGAATCGAACATCTTACAGACAGACTAAAAAAAACGGCTTGCAAAAGTGACTGTGGAGCAAAATGTATGCGCACATTAGACCAAAACATATCCAATACGTATTAACACCACAAGGAAGTGTTTCAAATGTAGATTAAAATCATCATATATACTCTATAGGAGTGGTTCTCAACCTTTTTTCAGTGACGTACCCCCTGTGAACATTTCTTTAATCCAAGTACCCCCTAATCAGAGCAAAGCATTTTTGGTTGAAAAAAAGGGATAAAGAAGTAAAATACAGCACTATGTCATCAGTTTATGATTTATTAAATTGTATAACAGTGCAAAAATATTGCTCATTTGTAGTGGTCTTTCTTGAACTATTTGGAAAAAAATATGTAAAAATAACTAAAAACTTGTTAAAAAATCAACAAGTGATTCAATTATAAATAAAGATTTCTACTCATAGATGTAATCATCAACTTAAAGTGCCCTCTTTGGGGATTGTAATAGAGATCCATCTGGATTCATGAACTTAATTTTAAATATTTCTTCACAAAAAAAGAACTCTTTAACATCAATATTTATGGAACATGTCCACAAAAATGAATATTGCATTGTTGCATTTCTTTTCTCAGTTTATGAACTTATATTCATATTTTGTTGAAGTATTATTCAATAAATATATTTATAAAGCCGAATTGTTGCTATTTTTAGATTATTTTAAAAAAAATCTTGCGTACCCTTTGGCATACCTTCAAGTACCCCCAGGGGTACGCGTACCCCCATTTGAGAACCACTGCTCTATAGAGTAGTCAGTGTGCAGCTTGTAGTGCAGTGTAGATTTGCTATTCTGAAAAAGGGTCCACACGCTGCTTTTAATGTCTAAGACGAAAACACATGTGAGTGCCAGAATGATTGTGTTTTGCCAGTCAAGCATGGTGGCGGTAGCGTCAAAGTCTGGGACTGCATGAGTGCTGCCAGCACTGGAGAGCTGTGGTTTACATAAGATCTAACATCTACCATTCGAAATAACAGTGGTACTGTTTTCCATTAACAGTAATATGCTGTAAAAAAAAATACAGTGAATTGTACATTAAAATTTTTGTGACCGAGCTTCCAGTTTTTTACAATAATAAAACAGCAGTACTTTTTTTTCCATTTCAAATAATGTGCTGTAAAAATCACCATCAATTTTAAAAACAAAACTCTGGCGACTGAGCTGCCAGTTTTTACAATAACATTTAAGGTGCTTATTTAAAAGCATATTAAACTGTTTTTGTACGGTAAAAATACCTGGCAGCTTAGTCGGAATTTTTAACTATAAAAAAATGTGGTTCTGTTTTTACATTTACAGTAATATACATTGTATGGTAAAATGATTGCAATTGGGCTCTAAAAAACAAAACTGCGGTATTTTTTTTCCATTTATTTTTATATGCTGTTAAAACCTCTGTAATCATTATAGTGACATTTCGGCAACTGAGCTGCCAGTTTTTTACCGTAAATAAACAGTAGTACTGTTTTTCCATTTACAGTGAGGTGCTGTATATGCTGATAGTATATATTTGTACCATGAATTCATTTACGTGGACCCAGACTTAAGCAAGTTGAAAAACTTGTTCGGGTGTTACCATTTAGTGGTCAATTGAACGGAATATGTACTGAACTGTGCAATCTACTAATAAAAGTTTCAATCAATCAATCAAAGTGCGACGTAGCCCTCAATAAGAAGCAGTTTGACACTACTGCTTTTCATGCTGTAACCGTGGCCTAAAAAATTTGCATTTTTGTAGTAAAAACTGAATGGAAATTGGGAAACGCTGCGCTGACAACAAGCGTTACAACACAGATTAGTACTGATAGCAATCTGACTTGAGTGTTTCATGTCTGATAATGTTTGATGGCAGGGAAAGGAAGTGTCTGAATGGAGGATGTGGGGTCCTTGATGAAGAAGAGTGTGGCGAGAGGGACGAGGCTGACAGTGGGAGGTTCAGTGAAGGAGAGACAGAGGAGGAAGGGCTGATCGACTGCGGTTTGAAACTGAGGAAAGTCAGCTTTATAGAGAAGGTAAGCAGCTTTTTGTCTCTGCCAGACTTAAAGGCCTACTGAAATTAGATTTTCTTATTCAAACGAGGATAACAGGTCCATTCTATGTGTCATACTTGATCATTTCGCGATATTGCCATATTTTTGCTGAAAGATTTCGTAGAAAACATCGACGATAAAGTTCGCAACTTTTGGTCGCTAATAAAAAAGACTTGCCTGTACCGGAAGTAGCAGACGATGTGGGCGTGACGTCACGGGTTGTGGAGCTCCCCACATCCTCACATTGTTTACAATCATGGCCACCAGCAGCTAGAGCGATTCGGACCGAGAAAGCGACAATTTTCATATTAATTTGAGCAAGGACGAAAGATTCGTGGATGAGGAAAGTGAGAGTGAAGGACTAGAAGAAGAAAAGAAAAAAGACGAGGGCAGTGGGAGCGATTCAGATGTTATTAGACACATTTACTATGTTAATTCTGGAAAATCCCATATCTGCTTATTGTGTTACTAGTGTTTTAGTGAGATTATATGTTCGTACCTGAAAGTCGGAGGGGTGTGGCCACGGGTGTGGTGACCGCCAGGGTCTCCGTGGGAAGCCACGTTTCTCCACGGTGTGAGCATCCGACGGTTGGGGTCGGCCGTTGGGAGGAGGCAAGAGAGTCCGCAGCTGCAGGAAGAACATTGCAAACTCTCCGCTCATGTCTACGGTAAGAGCCGACTTATTGCCACCATTTTCCCACCGAAACCTGCCGGTTGACAAGTGGTACGGAACCATGTTCGCTTGACCGCTCTGTTCCATATAGTAAATCTTCACCGTCAGCTTTCGGGAATGTAAACAAGGAAACACCGGCTGTTTGTGTGTTGCTAAAGGCAACCACAATACACCATTTCCCACCTACTTCTTTCTTCCTTGACGTCTCCATTATTAATTGAACAAATTGCAAAGGATTCAGCAACACAGATGTCCAAAATACCGTGTAATTATGCAATTAAAGCAGACGACTTAAAGCTAGGAACGGTGCTGGATCAAAAAATCCGCTACAATCCGTGACGTCACGCGCATGTGTCATCATACCGCGACGTTTTCAACAGGATACTTCGCGCGAAATTTAAAATTGCAATTTAGTAAACTAACCCGGCCGTATTGGCATGTGTTGCAATGTTAAGATTTCATCACTGATGTATAAACTATCAGACTGCGTGGTCGGTAGTAGTGGGTTTCAGTAGACCTTTAACTCTGCGCCTTGTAACAAATAGTAGCAATAATCCTTTTGTTGCGCTTCAGATGGACAGAAGGCCAGCATGCAGGGGCCATCCCATGAACAACAGTTACACAGAAGAGGGCAGTCCGACCATGGTGGAAAATAGACTGGACCCCACCTCTGTGTTTGAAATATGTGACGACGACACAGATAACGGCATCCATGATGTGAAGGAGGCAGGTGGGGGAGCTGCATGTGCGGCCGAAGGGATCGGTTACACCGTCGGTGCTGCTCCACCTGCATCGGGGAGCGAGGTCAGCGGGTCGTTGCGACACCGCAGACGAGGAAGGGGCGCCGAGCGGGCCGAACCCAGAGCCAAGAGAGAATCGTGGATCGACCCTCCGGCGGTGAAGGAGCGCGCCGCGCTGGCTCAGGCGGAGATGGAAAGCTGCATGCAGACCTATGAGGTAAAAGGACTGCAAAAACTGAAATCTAAGTAAGATTTAATATCTCCAATAAGGGTGCAGATATTTGCTTATTTTCTGTATGATAAGATAATTCTTCTAACTAAGCAGATTTTATGTTAGAGTCTTTTACTTGTTTTCAGGGTTTTGGTCCTAAATGATCTCAGTAAGATATTACAGCTTGTTGCTGAGATGTTATGACCTATATCAGTGGTTCTCAAATGGGGGTATGCGTACCCCTGGGGGTACTTGAAGGTATGCGAAGGGGTACTGGAGATTTTTTTTTAAATATTCTCAAAAATAGCAACAATTCAAAAATCCTTTATAAATGTATTTATTGAATAATACTTCAACAAAATATGAATGTAAGTTCATAAACTGTGGAAAGAAATGCAACAATGCAATATTCAGTATTGACAGCTAGATTTTTTTGTGGACATGTTCCCTAAATATTGACTTTAAAGATTTCTTTTTTTTGTGGAGAAATGTTTAGAATTAAGTTCATGAATCCAGGTGGATCTCTATTACAACCCCCAAAGAGGGCACTTTAAGTTGATGATTACTTCTATGCATAGAAATCTTTATTTATAATTGAATCACTTGTTTATTTTTCAACAAGTTTTTAGTTATTTTGATATCTTTTTTTCCAAATAGTTCAAGAAAGACCACTACAAATGAGCAATATTTTGCACTGTTATACAATTTAATAAATCAGAAACTGATGAGTTTGTGTTGTATTTTACTTCTTTATCTCTTTTTTTAAACCAAAAATGCTTTGCTCTGATTAGGGGGTACTTGAATTAAAAAAATGTTCACAGGGGGTACATCACTGAAAAAAGGTTGAGAACCACTGACCTATATTGAGTAAAACATGCTTGAAACTACAATATCAACTGATGCAAAGCGGTGTCATTAACACGCACAAGTATAAAACTACTTTTTTAAAGTAATAATTTCTTACATCAAGCATGAAAAAAAAATCATGATGCCGAGCGCATATCATTCATTATGTCAAGATAATGGCACCAGCATTTACTTTATTTAAGTATATTTTTCAACATATTGAGCAGAAAGGTCTCTTTTTTTTCTACCAAGAGAAGTGCACTTGTTATTACTGATATACTTATTTTAAGGTATTTCTGAGTTCTTTGAGGTTAGCTAATTTTACTTGTTTTGGAAAGTCTTGACAAGCCCAATTTTCTTGTTCTTTTGGCAGACAATTTTGCTTGGTTGAAAAAAAAAAACGCTCATTTTAGTATTTTTTTTCTTGTTTTGTAACACTGACTTTTTGCAGTGTACTTGACAAGAACACCTCATTCCGGTGCATCCAGGACAAGACATTTTACAAAAGAACCTTGTCATTACTAATTATTGTAAGACAGCAAAAGCAGCACAATCCCTCAAAGCTATGGCTGGGAATCTTTGGCCACCACATAATTCGACTCGATTCTTGGGAGTAACGAATCATTCTCAATTTAAAATCAATACTTTTTTAATAACATTGCGTGCCAGTTCTATGATTAACCAATTCCTCTATAAAATAAATGAACAGGTCTGATCAATATATTTATTACTTAAAAGAAAACTGATTTTGTTTAATAAAATGATACTCGAAACATGTATAATAAAGTCAAAGACAAATAAGTCAACGAGAGAAGTATCCAATATTTCTCTTTTCTAAAGTAAATCTCTTCAGCTAATTCGGACATTTTTATCAACAATATGATTGCCTGGACATGACAGATTAAATTAAAAAAACAACCAAGAAAATAGATTTTTGACTTCTTGAATCGATCAAGAATCGCTGCAAATAAGAATCCCAATGAATTAAAAAAATCTAAATTTTTTGGCACCTTTACTGAAAATTGTCAAAGACCCAACTAGAGTAATAGTTTAATACTCACGACTTACTTTTTATTTAATACAGTCCAAACAACCAATCAGTATATTTGTGGGTTTGATATCAAGGGGTGTCTCGATCTAATATTGATATCGGTCCGATACTAGCAAAAATACGTCTTTTATCGGCTTGAATCTAAAATCTACGATCTTCATCATGCTTACTTTTGCAAAGCCAGACAAACTGTTAACACCTAAATGTCCTCCGGACACACGATTGGTCTTTTCTGGTATTTTAGTCAAGTTATTTACAAAAGGTAAACATTAGAGGTGGGGGTAATAAACCATTTTTTTAGATCAATCGCAATTCCGACATGCACAATTGAAAAATTGATTGGTAAACATCAGTAAACGATAATCAATTTATTTATCGTAAATAATGTAATGCAGACAGTTTTAAAATTTAGCTGACTGAAGCGAGCCACCTCACCGAGAGATCCGACCGGCTTCTTTATTTTAGGGCACTTATGTTTCAATTTTACTCACATTTGATATAACATAATCAATGTGATGGGAAATAATTTAACGGTTTCTTATTACAAATGCACTGTTCTTGAAGTTGCCAGTGATAAACGCTTGTTTAGTGAAACAAAAGTAATGTAAAACTGCTTCTATGTAAATAAATCAAAGATGCATCAAAAATCGATTTTTTTATCAAATCGGAGCTCCTAAAATCGTAATCATAATCGAATTCTGTGGTGCCCTAAGATTCCCACCTCTCGTAAACATGGTAGGCTATGGGCTATTAGGCGCTAACAGCTACACAACTGCTAAGCACATGGTAGCACACAAGCTAGATGTACAAAATAAGTGTCCTAAATTTAACAATCTTGCAGTCTAAAACATGACATTAGACAATATAAATACGTTTTAAACTATTACTATAGTTGTATATTCCATCCATCCATTATCTACCGCTTGTCCTAGATAGAAAGTCACCAAAGCAGTTACTACTGAATAATAAAAGGTATGTATGATTTTTGCGGATATCGTATCGGATCAATATCGATAAGGGCCAATACTTTAATATCTGTATTGTATCAGAAGTGAAAAAATTGTACCAATACCAGTGTTGGGCAAGTGACTTTAGAAAACAGAAACTTCTGGTGTATATTCCGCCTTCCTTTTTTAGTATTTAAAAATGAGAGATGTCCAATAGTGGCTTTTTTGCCGTTATCCGATATTCCGATATTGTCCAACTCTTAAGTACCGAGACTGATATCAACCGATACCAATATATACAGTCATGGAATTAACACATTACTATGCCTAATTTTGTTGTGATGCCCTGCTGGATGCATTAACAATGGAACATGGTTTTCCAAAATAAATCAACTCCAGTTATGGAAAAAAATGCCAACAAGGGACTGCCATATTTATTATTGAAGTCACAAAGTGCATAATTGTTTTTTAACATGCCTCAAAACACCAGCTTGGAATTTGGGACATGCTCTCCCTGAGAGAGCATGAGGCGGTTGATGTGGGTGGGGTTGGAGAGTGGGGGATTGAGGTGTGGGAGGGGTAGCAGGGGTGTATATTGTAGCGTCCAGGAAGAGTTAGTGCTGGAAGGGGTTCTGGGTATTTGTTCTCTTGTGTTTATGTTATGTTAGGGTGCGGATGTTCTCCCGAAATGTGTTTGTCATTCTTGTTTGGTGGGGGTTCACAGTGTGGCGCATATTTGTAACAGTGTTAAAGTTGTTTATACGGCCACCCTCAGTGTGACCTGTATGGCTGTTGACCAAGTATGCGTTGCATTCACTTGTGTGTGTGTGTTAAAACCGCATATATTATGTGACTGGTCTGGCACTCAAAGACAGTTCCCACTTAAAGACAGTTCCTTTAAAGTTAATTGGCGCTCTGTATTTCTCCCTACGTCCGTGTACACAGTGGCGTTTCAAAAAGTCATACATTTTACTTTTTGAAACCGATAATTTCCGAGATTACATTTTAAAGCATTTATCGCCCGATAATATCTCTAGTAAAAATGTTACACACATGCCATAAAAGCAAAACACACACACTATTGATCCTGTGGTGCTCGCTGAGCATGAGCATCCATGCCTTGAGGAGTCATTTAAGTTCTGAATTGTGGTCATACCGTATTTCCTTGAATTGCCGCCGGGGCGCTAATTAATTTAAAACCTCTTCTCACTCCTGCGCTTACCAAAGGCATGCGGTAAAAGTAAGCATGCGCTAATTATTTTAAAACCTCTTCTCACTGCGGCACCTACCAAAGGCATGCAGTAAAAATTTGAGTGTGATGTAAGCTTGGACCTTAAATCCTACTGAGTCGCTCTTAATATTCTTCCCTTTATGCAATTTCAAATTACCGGTATTAAAGTCAGCCATTTTTTAAAATGATGACAGGGGAAGTTTCACTCGTGACGTCACGAGTTTGACCAGATGGTAATACCAAGCATGCGCTAATTATTTTCCGAAGCGAGTTTGACCCGGCAGTAATTCAAGGCAGGCGCATACTATATGCCCTGCGGCAATTCAAGGAAATACGGTATAAGGAGGCGGCCCTTCAAAGTGAGTAACACCTGCCAATCTTCTCTCAGGGAACCTTCCAGGACTACCAGGAGATGTTTGTCCAGTTTGGCTACGTGGTGCTTTTCTCCTCGGCCTTTCCTCTGGCTGCCATGTGCGCACTCATCAACAACATCATCGAGATACGCAGCGACGCCTTCAAGCTCTGCACGGGTCTGCAGAGGCCCTTCGGTCTCAGAGTGGAGAGTATTGGCCAGTGGCAGGTAGGAACATAAACCAGGGACCCTCAGGCTCATCTAAACCGTACTTGTGTTATATCTAAGCAAGGTTTTTTTCTGTCTCTCTCTCTCTCATGCTGCAGACTGCCATGGAAGCCATGGGTCTGATTGCCATCATTGTGAACTGTTACCTGATTGGCCAGTGCGGTCAGCTCCAACGCCTCTTCCCCTGGCTAAGCCCTGAGATGGCCATCATCTCCATTGTGATCCTTGAGGTACGCCAACTCTTCTCTCTTCTGAAAGCTTACAATGTTCCATGCCAACAAAGCAAGAGGTCGCTCAAAAGTACAGAAAGGCTCTACTTTTCAGACGCGCTAATTTACATTGGATTTGCTATAGACATGCTACCAATTAACATTAGCAACTTTACATGGCGATTTCCCCACTGGTGTTAGTGCATGTGCCTCAAAATACAAAGGTCCTGAGTTCAATCTCGGGATCGGGATATTTCTGTGCGGAGTTTGCATGTTCTCCCCGTGACTGCGTGGGTTCCCTCCGGGTACTCCGGCTTCCTCCCACCTTCATGGACATGCACCTGGGGATAGGTGGATTGGCAACACTAAATGGTCATAGTGTGTGAATGTGAGTGTGAATGTTGTCTATCTGTGTTGGCCCTGCGATGAAGTAACGACTTGTCCAGGGTGTACGCCGCATTCCGCCCGAATGCAGCTGAGACGCCGCCTTCCGCCCGAATAAAGCTGAGATAGGCTCTAGCACCCCCCGCGACCCCAAAAGGGACACGTGGTAAAAAATGGATGGATGGATGGATTTCAACGCTTCCTACTCTGCTAACGAAAACTACAATTTAGATGGTCGTTATAATCAAACAGGTGGTAAGTAATAAATATAATACTAGAAATATAAACATTTTATAGGACTCGACAAAAAAAAAATGGCACATTCAACTTTTATATAAGTGAAGTGAATTATATTTATATAGCGCTTTTCTCTAGTGACTCAAAACACTTTTACATAGTGAAACCCAATATCTAACCAGCGTGGGTGGCACTGGGAGCAGGTGGGTAAAGTGTCTTGCTCAAGGACACGACGGGCATGACTAGGATGGCGGAAGTGGGGATGGAACCTGGAACCCTCAAGTTGCTGGCACGGCCACTCTACCAACCGAGCTATACCGCCCCGATAATACAGTACAGTACTTGCAAATGCGACGCAGAGGTGTAAGAAAGCAAGAATAGAACTGGACCGCAGAGCTCAGATTTAAATGGTAAATAAAAAAGTGAGATTTTTTATTAAACAATTAACATTTGAACATGTACGAAAGTACAAAAAATTGGTAGCTAGCGAGCTAACAATCTTACAGAGGACAGTCGGAGATTATTTCTTCCAGATTTCTGAAAAGCCTTCCGCTTTAAATGCCCACGTAGATAGATAGATAGTACTTTGATTCCTTCAGGAGAGTTCCCTCAGGAAAATTAAAAACATGACAGATGTACTGCCGTAAAAGCAAGGTCCGCTTTTAAACCGAGC
The DNA here is from genome assembly GCF_033978795.1 of Nerophis ophidion. Taxonomy (NCBI): domain Eukaryota; kingdom Metazoa; phylum Chordata; class Actinopteri; order Syngnathiformes; family Syngnathidae; genus Nerophis; species Nerophis ophidion. Next base: position 22,083,961 of record NC_084632.1, on the reverse strand, counting down.
AAGTTTTTGATGTGTTAGTTTACACATTTTTCTCTTCCTTTTGCTCGGTGATGACCGGTCGCACTAGCACTTTGTGCGGAAAAACACATGTGATGACGTCACCCACTATTTTTGACAAACTTTATTAACAATTTTAGTCAACAACATCAACAAACTATTGCACTCTTACTAATTACTCTGATCTTAAACACAAATAAAATTTCACAATGCAACGTTTTTAAAAAACAAATATGAGGTGCAACCCTGCGAGTCCTGGAGAGGGATTTGACTGCGTCTTTTCAGATTTGAATGTGTCAGGAAAATAACAGTTTATAAGTTTATAATAAACATATAAACAGTCTAAGTGTTTAAAAACAAGAGAAGTCAGACAAAAGAGCCAAACTGTTATCTAAAAATATGACTAATAAAAATCTAAATTGTGTTTTATTCTTCTGGTTTGTGTTCCGAATTATGCAAGAAAACACCTGGATTCGCACAAACATTTCATCGTCAGGCTATGTCCACAGGTATATGGATATTTTCAAATACACCTTTCTAGTGATAAAACCATCTCCGTCCGCTCTTAGTTTCCAAATATTCTCTTTCCACATAAAAACACATTAACAAAGATTAAAACTGTTCCTCATCACCAAGACGTTGGATTTACTCTTGCATAGGTAAATACCGTATTTGATTGACATAACGAGCGCCATGCTGCTGTGATTGTGACGCTAATGAGAAGGATAAGTTTGTTTGCAGTTGATTTACTGCTGCAAGTATTAGTCTCATCTTCAATTCATGTCTGCTGTTGTTTTTAAAGTTAAAGTTAAAGTACCAATGATTGTCACACACACACTAGGTGTGGCGATATTATTCTCTGCATTTGACCCATCACACTTGATCACACCCTGGGATGTGAGGGGAGCAGCGAGCGGCAGCGGTGGCCGCGCCCGGGATTCATTTTGGTGATTTAACCCCCAATTCCAAACCTTAATGCTGAGTGCCAAGCAGGGAGTTAATGGGTCCCATTTTTATAGTCTTTGATTTGAACTCACAACCTACCGACCTCAGGGCAGACACTCTGACCACAAGGCCACCGAGTAGTATTTCATAATAGTTTTTATTAGTACTTAATAGTATTCATGGTTATTTAGCTATAGATGTCCCTATTGTTCAGCAATGCTTGCTGGCGATATCAAAATTCAGTATTTGCTGTTGAGCCTACGAGAGATTTATTCATCTAGTTTATTGATACTATTCAGGATATTTGTCTTGATGCTAACAAATCCCACCAAAGACGCTATAATGTGCTAATCTGTGTTAAATAAAGCACTTGGCTTTCCTGCACAACAACTAAGCTTTTAGTTTCTATTATGAAACTTCACATCAAAAATACGGTGAATTGGACCAACAATCCCAATAATTTTTACTAGGACTTAACATGACGTTAGTTTATTTGCACAACCAGGTCTTCGTTGTTCTATTTAGACATAACAACCACAGAACACAAACTGATACAATCTATTGTCCTTTTATTACGTTTAGTTCTGCTCTCAAACACTACTAATATAATAGAGAATAAACTTGACTGCACCAGAGAAAGTTTTTTTAAACAAAAATTTTACAAAATGATGGCTGCAGACACGAGCATGGGCCGATTGTTTTACTCAAGATGATAAAAGTGATGTTTTAAGAGCCATTTTCTTTGACACACTTTTGTTTTTTCCGGAACTTTATTACCTTTATGAACCACTTCTTCTATGAAAGATCTTTCCTATCTCTCTATTTGAACGACTGGAACACCCAAGGACAGAAAAGCAATACGGCATTTTATGCTCAAACTCTACACTGCAAAAAGTCAGTGTTCAAAAAAACAAAACAGAAAAAATGCAAAAATTAGGGCGCTTTTATTTGAACTAAAAAAATATATATATCTGCCAATAGAACAAGAAAATTTGGCTTGTCAAGACTTTCGAAAACAAGTAAAATTAGCTAACCTCAATGAACCCAAAAATACCTTAAATTTGAGATATTTCATCTTACTTAGATTTCAGTTTTTGCAGTGTTATACACTCACTCTCAATTATTTTAATGCTACGCTCAAGCTGCTTGACCATACTGTCAATCAAGCCATGAAGAAGACAAACATCATATGCAACTCAGCAAATGTGGAATAATGTAAATGGGTCAATCTGTTTGTTGTCCACTTGATAGAACTGCAAATTGGGGTCTAAGATATTTTCCCCCAAAATTAACTACAATTTTTCCTGTAACTAAAGAACACTTTATGGAGGAAAGTAGAAAGTAGAAGAGTGCTGCAACTCTTTCCATTTGTCCTCGAGTTTCCGTAACATATTTATTTAGGTTGTGGCTCAGTGAGCCCAAAGCTGTGCGTCTGCCTAAAATAAGATAAAGTAAACAGCCTGCAGCACCGCCTTAGCCTGATAGAGAAGTCTGTCTTATCTGAAGGAGAATTAAACAGCCCGGGTGTTGCACCAGAAATAGTCCAAGGAACGCGCCATTAGTTTCGTTTTGTCCCACATTACTTTTGAATGATGCCTTTTCCTAATCTCACCCTCTTGTCCTACTTGTCTGCCTGCAGCACTTTGCCGTCCTCTTGAAGTACGTCATCCACGTGGCCATTCCCGACATACCCACGTGGGTCAGAGAGGAGATGGCCAAACTGGACTATCAGCGCAGGGAAGCCTTTAAGGTGAATTATGAGCTTAATCGTTTGCACTAGGGGAAAAATTGCTGTGGTGCCAAGCACTTAAGTAGACTAGATGAATACTTCCTTAATTAAAACTGCTACTTTATTGGACAGAGCGTAATAACGTTAATCCTCCTGAGAACCAGTGTGCTCTGCAGTGGACATTTCAGTTTTGCATATATTTTTCTTTGACAAAATAGCCATGTTATGCAGAACAGAAATATGCACTGATGTGGACGCTGGCTCTAATGATAAGGCAATTATCCCTAATATAAAATCTCCATTGTCAAATTTAAATTGGAGTTGAAAGCCATTGGTGAGGTTTTATTCAGACGGAAAAAAGTTATGAGTCAGCCTTTTTAAAGGGGAACATTATCACAATTTTTGAATGGTTAAAACCAATAAAAATCAGTTCCTGGAGGCTTATTTTATTTTTCGAAGTTTTTCTCAAAATTTTACCCATCACGCAATATCCCGAAAAACGGCTTCAAAGTGCCTGATTTACACCATCGCTATAGCCACCCGTCTATTGTCCTGTGACGTCACTGCGTGAAGCCACCAGAAACAAACATGGCGGATAGCACAGAAAGGTATAGCATAGTAGCTCGGATTCAGACTCGGATTTCAGCGCCGTAAGCGATTCAACAGATTACGCATGTATTGAAACGGATGGTTGGAGTGTGGAGGCAGGTACCGAAAACGAAATTAAAGAACAAATAGAAGCTTTTGAGCCATATCACGACAGACAGCGGCACGGTAGGAAGCGCGGACGAATTTGGCAATCGCCTTCTAACCAACGATTGGTATGTGTTTGTTTGGCATTAAATGTGGGTGTAGGGAAAGGCTGGATGCAAATATTGCTACAAATGAGGCATAATGATGCAATATGTACATACAGCTAGCCTAAATAGGATGTTAGCATCAATTAGCTTGCAGTCATGCCGTGACCAAATATGTCTGATTAGCACATAAGTCAATAACAACAACAAAACTCACCTTTGTGATTTCTTTGACTTTATCGTTGGAAATGCATCTGCTTTGAGTGCCGCAGGATATCCACACATTCTTGCCATCTCTGTCGTAGCATAGCTGTCGTCGGTAAAGTGTGCAGAACAAACGAGGGACTTTCGCATCTTTTGACCACTGTTGCAACTTGAATCCGTCTCTGTTCGTGTTGTTACACCCTCCGACAACACACCAATGACGCATGATGTCTCCAAGGTACGGAAAACAACGGAAAAAAACAGAGCTGATTTGACTTTGTTTGTAATGTGTTTGAGAAAATTGCGGGTCGCTTCACGATGTGACGTCACGGGTGAAAGGTCATTGCTCCGACAGGCGAACATTTGAAAGGCGTTTACATCGCCAAATTTACCCTTTTAGAGTTCGGAAATCGGTTAAAAAAAACATATGGTCTTTTTTCTGCAACATCAAGGTATATATTGACGCTTACAGAGGTCTGGTGATAATGTTCCCCTTTAATTTTTTTTTTATTATTTTTACAAAAATATGCATTTACCTCATACTTGCCAACCTTCCCAATTTTCCCGGGAGACTCTCGAATTTCAGTGCCCCACCCAAAAATCTCCCAGGGCAACCATTCTCCCGAATTTGTCCCGATTTCCACCCGGACAACAATATTGGGGCGTGTCTTAAAAGCACTGCCTTTAGCGTCCTCTCACCTGAAAAGTATACTATTATATATGTCTCCGTTATCTATAGGTTTATCTATAACCCATAAAGTATGCAGGCACAGAGCTATTTCTCAGTGTTTGTTTATTCCAGGCGGCACGTTAATACACTGACACACAACATCCGGATTCCCATCATGCATTGCTTCAAAACTAGGGCAAGTAGTAATGTCGAAAAACATAACAGAGACGAAGCAGAAGGATGAATGGCGACGACGAATAAGAAGTACGCTTGCAAGTTCCAAAATGATTGGAATAAATAATTTCGGTTCATCCAGGACAGCTGGAAAGGAAAGGGGTATGCTGCCTGCAAAGTATGATTTACCTTCTGTCAGCAGTAGTGTGGGAATAAAACAAGACTGAGTACCGTGAAGCCTGCTCATACCGACAACCTATTTACATTATGCGGACCACGTGTACGGGTTTTTCTCTTCCGATAGATTCCGATATTGGAGCCATGAGTATTTTGGCCAATTGCGACATTGATCTTATGCAATATTATTATTATTAAAATCATACATGCTTGTATTTTTTTTGAAGATTGGAGTCTTAGAAAAGGTTAGATCAAGAGAAATGACTTAAACTGAGAACGATGGTAGGCATGAAAAACACTAACCTATTTATGATTAACGTCCTGGAATGGATTTACGCTGTTTTTAAATTGTAGTAATTGTTTTTTTAGCGGTGCGGTCGAAAACTGTTTGTGTCATCCATGCAATGCTCCCACCTGAAACCAATTAAAATGAGGTTACCATGGCAACCGCACCGGAGCAACGGTCCCATCCCTGTCAACACTTCCTGGTTCTCAAGGGGAAGTGGGCGGAGCAATCTGCCAAAAATTAAATTCAGCATGAACAGAGGCCAGCAATCAATTAGAGAAAACCAAATAAAAACAATATAAACAATTAAGGAAATTTGGCTCCAACAAGTGTTGTCCCGATACCAATATTTTGGTAGCAGTACCAAAATTATTTCAATACTTTTCAAAATAAAGGGATCCACAAAACATTGCATTATTGGCTTTATTTTAACAAAAAATCTTAGAGTACATTGAACATATGTACTCTAAGGGGGGCTGGGCTGTGTGTGTGTGTATATATATATATATATATATATATATATATATATGTCTTGATTGGTTTATCCAGAGAATAGTGCTCGATATTGTGGTAGGGCGCAATATGTATGTGTGGGAAAAATCACAAGACTACTTCATCTCTACAGAACTGTTTCATGAGGGGTTCCTTCAATCATCAGGAGAAAATCTCCTGATGATTCCCACACACACATACACACATATATATATATATATATATATATATACATACATATATATATATATATACATACATACAAAGACATGCACCTGGGGATAGGTTGATTGGCAACACTAAATTGGCCCTAGTGTGTGAGTGTGAATGTTGTCTATCTGTCTTGGCCCTGCGATGAGGTGGCGACTTGTCCAGGCTGTACGCCGCCTTCCGCCCGATTGTAGCTGAGATAGGCGCCAGCGCCCCCCGCGAGCCCAAAAGGGAATAAGCGGTAGAAAATGGATGGATGGATATACACACACAGCCCGGCCCCCGGCCAAATTGTTCTAACCCAATGCGGCCCCCGAGTCAAAAAGTTTGGGTACCCCTGTTTTAACTGATTCAAACAGTTGGGCTTCAGCACTCACACGCAACTCCTTCAGGAACTGCTTCATCCAGTGAATTGATGTTGTTCCCCCGGTCTCTTCAGAAGCACGAGCGGCAGGCCCAGCAGCACTACCAGCAGCTGCAGAGGAAGAAGAGGGAGGAGGAGGAGCGGCAGAGGCAAGCGGAGCATATGGCCCGCAGGGAGAGGGACAGGGATGACGGTAAGGGCGACTCCTCCGGGGATCACCATCACGACAAAAATCACGGCAGCAAATCGCGTCCTGCCGGCGCAGGCGGCTCGGACAAGCCTAAGAGGCCCAGCTCTCTGTTAGCCACCAACAACGTGATGAAGCTGAAGCAGATCATACCGCTGCAGAGCAAGTTCTCATCAGGTGGCGGCGCCCGCTCCCCTCAGTCCCCAACTGGCGGCGAAGCGAAGCTGCCCGGCTTCCTCAGCTTTAAATTCCTCAAATCACCTGACAATAAGAAGGAGTGCGCGGCGGCCATCACCGCCAACAATGCTGCGACGACGGCATCATCTTCATCATCAGGTAGCAGCTCCCAGGAGCGTTCTCAGTCACCCAGCAAGGCCTTCAACCCCGGCAAACTCTTTAATTTTGGCAAAAGTGAAGCGGGGACGCCGCCGCCCAGATGCGGGGAGGCACCATCTTCACAGACCTCAGCTTCCAGGTCGGACTTGAACGGCGTTCCCGACGAGATCCCCTCGCCTGGAGGGGAGGGCTCCGAGAGTGGACACGCCACCGAATTGGACCCGAAAGTTTAGTAGCTTAGAAGACCGAGAAAGAAAATAGGCTTTACAAGAACAACACAATCATGTCTGCAATACACAAAGAAATGCATGAGCTGCGTTTCCAATATTTTCAAGCCTTCAAAGCAAAAAGCTGTGATTTTTTTTTCTTTTTCTTTTTTCATTTCTTCTACTACGGGCAAATTGAGAAGATCAGAAGTGGCTCCCAAAAGTCTGATGAAAAATGTGATTGTAAAAAAAAAAAAAAAGGACCACTAAGAGTGTTTGAATCATCCCAAGTCAATATTAGAAGTGTCTTGTTTTTAACTGTGACATATAGGGCCCCTCTTTCGATAGCAATATTAATAAGTCCTTTCCTCTCCTTGAAGAATTGCTAGCTTTATTTTCAAAGCAAAGGCGACATCAAACCTTTCTTTCCACCTGTGGCATTATGAGATTGATCTGAAAAGAATGTTCTAGATTAGAAAATCCTGCTGTCACATGGTAACAAAAACAAGAAGAACAAGACTGCATGCTCAATGCAGCCCCCCTCCAGGATGTTTCCACGTCAACCCATGCAGATTATCAATCAGTCAATCAATGTTTATTTATGTAGCCCTAAATCACTAGTGTCTCAAAGGGCTGCACAAACCACAACGACATCCTTGGTAGAGCCCACATAAGGGCAAGGAAAACTCACCCCAGTGCGACGTCGGTGACAGTGACTATGACGACTATTAGAAACCTTGGAGAGGACCACATATGTGGGCAACCCCCCCATAGGGGACCAAAAGCAATGGATGTCAAGCGGATCTAACATGATATTATATTATTGTCCTATTCATTTTTGGGCTGCGCTCAAACACACACGTCAACGGTCTAATCCAAGGGTGTCCAAAGTGAAGTGAATTTTATTTATATAGCGCTTTTTCTCTAGTGACTCAAAGCGCTTTTACATAGTGAAACCCGATATATCTAAGTTACATTTAAACCAGTGTGGGTGGCACTGGGAGCAGGTGGGTAAAGTGTCTTGGCCAAAGACACAACGGCAGTGACTAGGATGGAACCTGGAACCCTCAAGTTGCCGGCACAGGCCACTCCACCAACCGAGCTATACCGCCTTCAAAGCACGGCAAGGGGGCCATTTGCGGCCCGCAGCTGTAGCTTTGTTGGCACGCAACATACCATACCAACTTTATTTTTAAAGCCCTTTAAAAACAACCACAGTTGACGATCAAAGGGCTGTACACCACAAAGAAATAAAGCCAAAGGACAGACTAAAACAAATAACACTTAAAACAGAAGTAAAAAAACACATTGAAATAGCAAATACAAATTACCCTAAGAACAATTTGTTAGATAATAAATCAATCAATCAATCAATGTTTACTTATATAGCCCTAAATCACTAGCGTCTCAAAGGGCTGCACAAACCACGACATCCTCGGTGGCCAACATAAGGGCAAGGAAAACTCACACCCAGTGGGACGTCGGTGACAATGATGACTATGAGAACCTTGGAGAGAACCACATATGTGGGCAACCCCCCCTCCTCTAGGGCAGTGGTCCGCAACTACCGGGCCGCAGAAGAATTTTTTTAATAAATTTTTATTTAAAAAAAAAAAAATATTATTATTTTTTAAAAATGTATTAAATCAACATAAAAAACACAATATACACTTACAATTAGTGCACCAAGCAAAAAACCCTCCCTTTTTCATGACAAAAACGTCCCTTTTTCATGACAAAGAAAAAAATAAAATAAAATTTAAAAAAAAGGACATCCCCCCACCCCCCACCCGGGCCGCGGGACAAATTATTAAGCGTTGACCGGTCCGCGGATACAAAGAGGTTGGGGACCACTGCTCTAGGGGACCGAAAGCAATGTATGTCGAGCGGGTCTGACATGATACTGTGAAAGTTCAATCCATAGTGGATCCAGCACAGCCGCGAGAGTCCAGTCCACAGCGGAGCCAGCAGGAAACCATCCCAAGCGGATAAAAAACAGTTAAAAATTTAAAAACAGTTAAAAAAGTTAAAAACAGTTTAAAGTCTCATGTTGAGTTAAAAACCAGTGAATAAAACTGGGTTTTAAGAAGGGTCTTAAAAATAGCCAAAGAAGGGGCCTGTCTCACATGGAGAGGGAGATCGTTCCAGAGTTTGGGACCCGCAACAGAGAAAGCTCTGTCCCCTCTGAGCTTGCGCTTTGATTTGGGAACCTCCAGGATCAGCTGACCTGAGGGACCGGGTGGGGGCATAGAGGTGGAGCAGCTCAGAGAGGTAAGGTAGGGCAAGACCATGTAAGGATTTAAAAATGAGTAAGTGGAGGGAGACTAAAACAGGAGTAATGTGCTCTCTTTTTCTTGTGTTGGTTAAAAGTCGGGAAGCTGCAATTTGGGCCACCTGTAGACGTGATTAAGAGGATTGATTAATACCAAAATACAAAGAGTTACAGTAATCCAGCCAAAATGTAATAAAGGCATGGATTACTGTCTCAAACTGTTGCCTAGAAAGAAGATTTTTATCCTTGGCCAGCTGACGTAAATAAAAAAAAGCTGGCTTTCACCACTGTGCCAATCTGACGGTCCAATTTAAAATCACTGTCAATACGAAAGTCCAGGTTGGTGACGATGGACTTATTGTGCAAAGTCAAGGGCCCAAATTCAACAAAGGGAGCTCACAGGTACCACTAGATCCAAATACTATCACTTCTGTCTTCTTTTCATTGAAATTTAAGAAGTTTAGAGCCATCCAGGCCTTGATATATTCCTGTCAAAAAAACAACAACAATAAAAATCTATTAAAAAAAAAGAGCGAAAAGATGTAATGCAATGAGAAAAAAGCTGAGAAGTTGACAGAAAATTTTAAAAGTGCTGCTCAAACTGGCCTAGTGGTTAGAATGTCCGCTCTAAGATTGGTAGGTCGTGAGTTCAAACCCCGGCCGAGTCATACCCAAGACTATAAAAATGGGAGCCATTACCCCCTTGCTTGGCACTCAGCATCAAGAGTTGGAATTGGGGATTAAATCACCAAAAATGATTCCCAGGCGTGGCCACCGCTGCTGCTCACTGCTCCCCTCACCTCCCAGGGGCTGAACAAGGGGATGGGTCAAATGCAGAGGACAAATTTCACCACACCTAGTGTGTGTGTGTGATTATCACTGGTACTTTTACTTTTACTTTAATTAATTATATATTTTTTCTTTTGTAAAAAAAAAAACATGCTCCCACCCGGAATGATAGCACAACTTAGTGTCAGCTTTGTGTTATAAGTGAAAAGATGTGTTAATAATAATATTGGTATCAACATTTCAGCGTTTTGTCATATTTTTACATCTTTTTTCTTACATATTTAATGTTTTCCCTGACAGGCCAACAAAACTTGAGCTGCGGTCTGCAAATGGCCCCCAAACCACTCTTTGGGCATCCCTTTAATAAATAATGACAGTACACTTTGTCACCTATACCACAAAGATGACACTAAGTTTGGTCTGTGAATATATTTAGGACAGGTAGGAGGTCACGGGGAAGACCCAGGACACGTTGGGAAGACTATGTCTCCCGGCTGGCCTGGGAACGCCTTGGGATCCCCCGGGAAGAGCTAGACGAAGTGGCTGGGGAGAGGAAAGTCTTGGCTTCCCTGCTTAGGCTGCTACCCCCGGGACCCGACCTCGGATAAGCGGAAAAAGATGGATGGATGGATGGATATATTTAGAGTCTGTTTTTAGTAGTTTTTTTTAAACAACTTTTTTTTACTAAATAAAAGACATCAAAATGGCTCTCGCATACTTTGACTTTTCAGTATGCGGGCCTTGGTCTAAAAAGTTTGGACACCCCTGGTCCGGTCAAAACCCAGGTTTGTTTCTTGTGTAGACCAGCAGTTCTCAAACTCCCAAGTACCACCAAAACGACCAATATTAATATACAGTAGCGTAGTAGGACTAAGTATTCATTAAAAACAAGGCAGAGGTTTTATTTAAGAAGTATATTTTGTTTGGCCGCTGGAACTTTACGCACAGTTTGAACAGTAACACTGTGTTTGAATATTCAATCAAGTGATTATTTAGTGCGCCACTAGTGGTACAAGTACCACAGTTTGAGAATCACTGGCAAAGACATAGCAGGGACAACAACAAGTAACAATTTATCAACTATTTATTGCTCAAACGCCACAATTGTGGTCTTACCGCAGCACCTGTGTACAGCGCTAAGCCTTCTGGGTAATTTAGTATAGCAACATTTAGTAACTAAAAAAAATAACATTTAAAACAGGAGTAAAAAAACACGTTGAAATAGCAAATACAAATTACCCTAAGAACAATTTGTTAGATAAAAAGTTAAAAACAGTTAAACGTTAAAAACAGTTTAAAGTCTCATGCTGGGTTAAAAGCCAGTGAATAAAAATGGGTTTTAAGAAGGGTCTTAAAAATAGCCAAAGAAGGGGCCTGTCTCACATGAAGAGGGAGATCTATCCAGAGTAGAGCGATTAAGAACAGATTTTCAGTTGCAATGCAGACCTAGTGTGTGATAATAATCTCTCACTACCCAACAAAAAAAAATAGCACTATAGATCCCTCAACAGTTTACAAATACTTTTAAAGTGAATATGTTGGAACATAAATGTTTCAGATGAAGACTTTACAAGTGTAAAATAAACATGGAGAATGTCTAACATGTGGACACCACCTAGGGAGGTTTTCAATGATGTTTATATATGTAATTTTAAATTAATAATCACTATTATTAGTTCTAATTGAAACAACAATTTTTACTGCCATCTGCTGTCTGCTTTTCGGTCTGCAGTATAAAATGAGTAAACATCAATGCAGCATTTGTTTTCCAAAATTTTTTTTGCAGGCCCTTTTGAGGTGAAAGTAAATCACCACTTAAAGCAGTGGTTCTTAACCTTGTTGGAAGTACTGAACCCCACCAGTCTCATATCGGCATTCACCGAACCCTCCTTTTTTTTTTTAAACAAAGTCAAAACAAAGTTATTATATGTTTCTGATAATATTTTAGGATGGGGTGTAACAAAATAACATAGTAACAAAGACTTAATTTAGAGTTTTTTGGACACTAGGGAAACATATTCTAAGTAAAAAAGACTTCATTTAGAGTTATTTGGTTAGGTTTGGGTTAGGGTATGGTTTAGAGCAGTGGTCCCCAACCACCGGGCCGTGGCCCGATTGGTACCGGGCCGCAGAAGAATTTTTTATTTAAAAAAAAAAAAAAAAAAAATTTTTTTTTTTTATTAAATCAACATAAAAAACACAATATACACTTACAATTAGTGCACCAACCACAAACACCTCCCTATTTCATGACAAAAACGTCCCTTTTTCATGACAAAGAAGAAAAAGAAAAAAAAAAATTATTAAGCGTTGACCGTTCCGCGGATACAAAAAGGTTGGGGACCACTGGTTTAGAGGGTCAGGGTTATACTAAGGCCATGCCGAATAAGGCATTGATAAGTACTTAATAACGACTAGTTAAGAGCCAATATGTTACTAATTTGGATGTTATTAAGCAACTAATTAATGGTGAATATGTTCCAAATACTAAAGTGTTACCATGTTTTTTTTACTGGTGCACAAAAAGAACCGTGCATGAACATCACCTTGTTCAGACAACACAACCAACACAGTGCATAAACTCACAACAAATTACACACCTGCAAATCAGTCTGACTTCTGTTGTTGCCATATCCTTAATACGCCGATAGGGAGAAGTTTTTATTTACACGATAAGTCGGGTATGTTTTGACATCCCCCGAACCCCTGAGCCCGACTCACCGAACCCCTAGGGTTCGATCGAACCCAGGTTAAGAACCACTGACTTAAAGCATTGATAACACATCCAGAAAATCCAAAGTTGAATAAATGTTATTAAAGAAAACAAACATCCATCCATCCATTTTCTATCGCTTGTCCCTTTTGGGGTTGTGGGGGGTCGCTGGTGCCTATCTCAGCTGCGTTCGGGCGGAAGGCGGGGTACACCCTGGACAAGTCGCCACCTCATCCCAGGGCCAACACAGATAGACAGACAACATTCACACACTAGGCTAGGGCCAATTTAGTGTTGCCAATCAACCTATACCCAGGTGCATCCTTCTAAAAAAAATAAAAAAATTAAAATTCTGAAATTTTAGGCCGCAACAATCGCACACAAAAAAAAAAACGCGCGAAATCCTGGAGGGACTGCTGTTATTGTCTGTAGTTTGATTTATTTTGCACTGAACGTGCCGCATCTCTCTGCCTCATCAGTCATTATGCAAACACACGACTGTATTGATTTCACACACAAATAGCTGAAATATTTTTTTTTTTTTACAGGTTGCTCCATAAGAGAATTTCTTTTTTTTAGTTTTTGCAAACCAAAGTAGTAATTTTCCCATGATACTGTTGGTAATCAACTTGAGCGTTCTGCACATTTGCCAGGAGAGGGCGCCAGAGTTGCTCTGCAGTACAAATAATGTATTTTGTTGGGGACAACTGTGCTTAGATGGACAAAAACAAAAAAAAGGTTAGGGATATTCATCTTTTGGGGAAAATTCCAGAATGGTTTGGGACCCAAACTCCTAGTATTGGTGGGTGAAGTGTGACTTTTGACAGGAAAAGCATCCATCATCAAGTAGTATGAGAGACATGACCTATGCATCCCTCCAGCACTGTCTCGGCAATAACAGAGAACACAGTGCAGTGTGTCGCCCTCCATTGTCCACACCTGTATTCTTTGTCCACCTCATCAACAATCCCCCCCCTATACATATCAACCTCATACGCTCCATTTTCCCCTCTCTGCTGAGCCCATGTGGTGATATCCTTTACATGTGTTGACATGGACTGTTTGTGTTTTAGCGACACAATTGGTCCAGCCTTTTTTTTTTTTTCTAAAGCCCATGCCAGGGCGTCAACACTGGGGTTGTTTAGGGCCGCAAAGACAATAACAAACGTATAAAATAAACGCCTATTCAAATTGAAGACCGAGACTTGGCTACAAAAAAAAAAAAAACGTCTCCCATGAGGTACATGCAATAAGGGAATGGATGTTCATTTATGTGCTCATATTTGTTTGTGAAATATGATGTGACCGGTGGGAGATAATCAAGTTTGTTTACTTTGTCCTTTCATTGTTGGGGGTAATTGGGAAATCAGGATAGTGACTTGTAGCCGAGCTTTGGCTCTTCATCTATCGATCTATAGTCATGTACAGTTACTGATGTCAGTTATGCTTTTATTCAGGGAAACCACAAGTTCATAGATTTTGATGGCGCTAAACCCTTGTGCAACCCTAGGGCCCAAAGCGGGCGTTACATGTTACTTTTGTGATATGATCGTTCAGTTTGAAGATCAACGGTCGGAAATTTCACCAGTTTTATTTTATTTACAAAATTGCATTGTAAGATTGCCACATTATTAGAATAGAATATAAGGCTTATGCACTTTCTCTAAAAGAACTCTTTCCCATTATAGCGGCTGTTTTTCCACAGTAATCCTAGTATATTACTATGCTTTTAAGACCAAATCCATCTCATCCTTGCTGATTGAAAGAGATATTGTTTTGATGTAATTACGCCCCTTAATCACCAGATAGCCCCCGAAAACCATGAGCATAATTCTCACAGCTTTGATGGAATTAAAAATATATATATATACACACACACATATATATATACATACATATATACACACACACATATATACATAAATATATGTACACTTACATACATATATATATATATATATATATATATACACACACACGTATATACATACATACACCGTATATATATACATATATACACACACATACACCATGTATATATATATATATATATATATACACACACATATTTATATACACACACACACACATATATATATATATATATATATATATATATATATATATAAATCATGGTAGATGCATAAAAGATTTGTGTGAACTCAAACTCAATCTCACGCTGGCTCTGTAGGCAATATAAAAATGACCTTTGTTTTTTTTTTAATCTACTGTATCAAAATCAATGTGAACTATTAATGTATTCTAGGCTGTAATTATCCAACCTCAAATACTCCACTCTGTAACTGTTTTTTTTTTTTTTTTAGAAATTAAGGAAAACTTAATTTTTTGACAGAAAGGCCATTAAAAACTTTTAACTTCAAATCCGTATATTGACAAAGATTTCAAGCTTTGAAAGTAATGATTTATTGCATACATATGACACTCTATTAGAGTAAGTGTGTATAGTCACTATTAGGTTTGCACAAGGGTTAATTTAGTCATCAGTCCTTTTCTGGGGCAACGTCTCAACATTATACAACATATAATGGGGGTCTAGTTTGTAGACTAAATACTGGAGAGTCGGAGAGGTCAACAATTGCAAAGGTGATGTGTTACATTGATGTTTTAGGATAGCAACAGTTAACAAAATGAAGTTTTTATTCATATTATTTGGGAGCATCATGTGGCATCACAAGACGTGTAATTGTAGGATGTAAACCTGTTTTTCATTCAAGCCTCGCTTACTGATCATGAAGCTCTTCCAATGTTCCATTGTATATATATAAAAACAAACTTTTCAAGAAAATACCTGGGACTATTTATTTGTTTTGATTTATTTTCTCATATTTTTGTAAGATCTGAAAAATAAAAAAATAGTTCAAACTATTTCAAATGTTTGTTGCAAGAAAAACTACTTTTTTTTTTTTTTACTTTCACAAAGCACCACATGACAAAAAGTGTCTGTCCAGTTTTATTTCATCGAAGCTAGGCAAAAAAAAAAAAAAAAAAAAAGAAAGAAAAAAAAAAGAGGACTGATCTCACAGAAAGGAGATGAGGGCGGGGGCAGCGTAGAATAGTTTTAGTAGAAACATAACATGATCCTTTGGCTGAAACGGACAGGATTATTTACAGTTTTTTAAAGAAAATAAACAATACGGGCTGCACTTGGCTGCATGCTAAACCCATGATCCCCCTTTTTAACCTGCATGATACGACTCAGGTCACCAGAATGTGATGGCAACAACAGACCACGAGGACCGGTCCTAAGGCCTCTAACAAAAGAAAGAATAAAGCCACTAATCTAAACCTCTTACAGTAGGGAAGAGATTCATATGGCCCCATTCCTGGGAGGATCTCGTGTGAGAGGAAGGCGGGGTGTTAATCATTTGAAATTCAGTCTGCTGAAAATGATGGAAAGCGCCACTCCACACAGCAACTGATGCTGTGGTCAAAGTTAGAATCGCCACAAAACACATCTAAAGATATTCAACACTTAAGTGGATTGTGCACATCCCCAATTTGGTGCACTGGAACGAATCGGGCCACATGAATCCTATTCCCGTTGAATGTTATCAAGGTTGGTGGGGGAACGCCTTAAAAACATCAATGGGCGAGGTCGAGATCATGCGTGCTTCTGCACCATCTCTCAACATTCCTACCTTGTCCCCAAACAATTACTGAACAAGGTGCAGAGTTAAATAAATTATGTCACTGACATGTATGTACACACCTTAGGGACGTTCTCCTTTCGTTCTTAGTTTTATAATGCTGCATGGAGGAAATCAACCATTAGGGGTGGCTTAACTCTGTGGTAGTTGCAAGGTGTGCAAACGCAGATATGTACAGCCAAAGATGAGGTTGCTATTATGGCGCAGGAGAATGGTGCTTCCACTGTGTGCTGGTCTTCACAGTGCATTCTTGGTTCCGTGTGTGGGGAAACGTGGCCATCGTTACAAAGCGGGCAGTGGAACTGAGAGGGGCGGGCACTTGGGCAGGCAGGAAGCGCGTTGCCTTACAGATAAACCTCAATAATAAACATGATAAAATGCCAGAAGTGAAACTTAACGACTTGATTTGTAAGTCAAATACGGCAAATTTAAATCCTAACCAATCATTGAACTGGCATACACGATACAATTCTCACACACAGCGCATGCACACACAACACAGTCTAACAACAAACAACACACACATGCCCACCGCTCCATGAGGGCTTGTTTCAGTTCTCAAACAGTGGTTGAAAAATGGGTCTAAATTCAAATTCTTCACAGTAAAGATGTCTTAAAGAATTGTTTAGCTGACACTCCAAGTTATGAGAGGAACTGCACCATACCACAGAATGGTCACAAGTCTTTAACGAGGACGGAACACCCTTTCTGTTTATATTTGTTAAGATGGCCTTTGCCCTCCATACACGTACACTCACGCACATACACACACATGTACACACACACACACTTTTATGAGTCTTCATTCATTTCTTGGCTGTCTGTCCTGGCAATCTTTCTTGGGGGTGCGGGACTGTCACCTTCCCCTTGTTCCTGTTCCCTTTTCTTTGCCGCATTCTGTACAGAAACAAGATGGAGCGTCAATCGAGCTTGAGGAAGTGCGAAGCCATGCGACTGCACATGCTCACCTCTTTGTCCCACTGGTGATGGAGGTAGCGCAGAAGGATGTTGGTTTTCTCTGTGACAATAACTGGCACAAACACAACAAGCTTTATAGGCCATAAAACTGTCACACATGCACACACACGACACTACATAGTTCACACTCCCAATTGCAGATTTCCAGAGGACAACAGGCTTCATGAAGGTCGATCGATCGGTGACAGATTTGTATCAGCCGATTTTTTTTTCTTTAAGTACCTGATCGCCACCGCCGATTTCAATGCTGATCACAAACATCGATCCTGTCTGGCTATTATGGTATTTATTTTTAGTCCCCTGGTTGACAAGCTAGCAGCTAATTATGTGTCCCCATACGCAGTGTGGATATGCTTCCCTAATGATTATCACCTCCATTACAGCACATAATCTGCATTTCTTAATAGCTTAAAGGCCTACTGAAACCCACTACTACCCACCACACAGTCTGATAGTTTATATATCAATGATGAAATATTAACATTGCAACACATGCCAATACGACCTTTTTAGTTTACTAAATTACAATTTTAAATTTCCCGGGAGTTTTGTCTCGAAAACGTCGTATAATGATTACGTGTGCGCAAGACGTCACGGGTTTTAAAGGAAATATGAGCGCTGCACACACACACAGCTGAAAGTCGTCTGCTTTAACCGCATAATTACGCAGTATTTTGGAGATCTGTGTTGCTGAATCTTTTGCAATTTGTTCAATTAATATTGGAGAAGTCACAGTAGAAAGATGGAGTTGGGAAGCTTTAGCCTTTAGCCACACAAACACACGGTGATTCATTATTTAAAATTCCTGGAGGGAAAACTATACTATGGATCAGAGCGCGGTCAAGCAAACATGAATCACGACGGAATATCAAACAGCAGTTTTCGGTGAGAAAATTGTGGTAAAAAGTTGCTTCGTGCCAGAGAAAAGCTGAGCTTGTGCCGTCCATAAAGCTGCCGTCGACTCCCCTGAGACATTGGCGTCAAGACACCCGTGGACGTACACCTCCGACTATAAGGTACTATTTAACTCACTAAAACACTAGCAACACAATAGAAAGATAAGGGATTTCCTAGAAATATCCCAGTAAATGTCTCTAAAAACATCGGAATCCGTCCCAATGCAATCGCGTTTTTTTTTGTCATTTTTTTTCTCCCTAGTCCGTCGCTATCAATAGCCTCAAAGGCAAATCTTTTACTCTCGCTCAAATTAATAGGGAAATTGTTGTTTTCTCGGTACGAATAGCACTTTTTGTTGGAGGCTCCCATTATAAACAATGTGAATATGTGAGGAGCCCCCACACGTGTGACAACATCGTCTGCGACTTCCGGTAGAGGCAGGGCAGTTCTCTTAACACAGAAAGTTGCAAACTTTATCGTGGATGTTCTCTACTAAATCCTTTCAGCAAAAATATGGCAATATCGCGAAATGATCAAGTATGACACATAGAATGGACCTGCTATCCCTGTTTAAATAAGAAAATCTCATTTCAGTAGGCCTTTAAGTATTAATATCAAGTATCTGTTATCACTGAAAGACGAGGCTGAAACATGCTACACACCGAGAGTA
Organism: Nerophis ophidion; assembly: GCF_033978795.1. Classification (NCBI taxonomy): domain Eukaryota; kingdom Metazoa; phylum Chordata; class Actinopteri; order Syngnathiformes; family Syngnathidae; genus Nerophis; species Nerophis ophidion. The sequence goes on along the minus strand of NC_084632.1, from coordinate 22,065,200 downwards.
AGCCAGCTTGCTAGAAACAACAGAAGAAATAAATGCTTTGTAAAGTGTAAGAAGTGTAGATGGAACTGCATTACAGCAGAAAGTAAGCAGTTATTACCAAGAAATTAACAAGCAGATAAGAGTTACAGACAGAATAACTGTTGGTGTGTCACCACACCACACGTGAGGGGTGGGCAGATCGATCCACATATTGGTGCCGACTAGGGCATGGCGATATTTACCTAAACTCGATATTCGATACATATCTCCATATATTTTCCGGTGAAAGTATACGTACAAAGATATTCATTTTTGAGCGAGATTCACTGAAATTGAAGTGAATGACAACTGTACTGTAAGCAGTCATTGGCACTTTCATTAACCCAGCTAGTCAAGATGGGTATTAACAGCACAGAAAAAAAACTGTTTAAGTAATACAGAATTACATAACAATAAAACAGAAAAATATTCGGTAACACTTTAGTATGGGGAACACATATTCACCATTAAATACTTACTTTTTAACATGTAAATTAGTAACATATTGGCTCTAAATTAGTCATTATTAAGTACTTATGCATGGCCTTATTATACAACCAGTACGCCATTAACTAAGAGTCTTCCTCAATAACCTCAAAATGTTTGCTTATTAGTAACCCTAACCTTAACATGTTCCCCTAGTGTCCAAATAACACTAAACTAGGTATTTGTTACTTTAATAAGCAACTAATTAATGGTGAATATGTTCCCCATACTAAAGTGTTACCAAATATTTCTACGCAAAATAAATAATATAGATAATACATTTTTGTCAGCATTTCTTGTGTGAGTGGGGAACAGTTTAGAAATGGGCTTACATGGTAAACAAGTCAAATGAATGTTTTACCCAAACGCATACATTTGTACAAATGTGGCCAGGTCGACGCATTGTGGATTTCCTGGACGTCTTCCACGTTGCTAAAAGAAAAATCTAAAGAAGAGAATCCCTCTGCTATCTTCCACTAGTTTTTTTAATATATAAATCGCTCTTCTCTCCTACGACTCTCGCGTCGTCATTTGGGATGTCTGTTGTGATTTCCCTTCCTGGTTCGGTGACCTGCCCTATCTTGCTTCTGATCGGCCTAATCTCAACCAATCATGGATGTTCTTATATGTGCAAGCAGTCTTGGAGGAAGAAGGGGAGGGGTTTAGTAGCCCATGAGAGGGAGTGGGGAGCGTAGGAGAACAAGGAACACAACAAATAAGCGACTTTTGGTCAGTTTAACGTGAAATAAATTATATCGATACTACGATATTCTCTTGATTCATATCTTGTTTAAAAAGATATCAATATAGCTTAAAAACTTGATATATCGCCCAGCCCTAGTGTCAACACCAAGGGTAGTAGTATGCATGCACACATGGGCAATACTGAATACATTTTTCACAATACCAACTTATTGTGACAGTCTGTGGCAATTTACATTTTGTCATGACACATCAAGATGATGAAACTTAAGGAGGTATTTCTGACTTTTTCAGAGCCTGGAAATTGCATTTAAAAATTACTGACTTTTCCAGGTTTTTCAAAACCATATAAACCCTGTACATATTAATGAAAAAACCTGTTTAATCCGTGCAACTTTGGTACTCACTCTGTTCAGAAGGGTATTCCCGTGTCGGAAGATAGACAGAGGGCCTCCGATTCTGCAAGACCGTAAAAGTTGAAAAACCATAGCATTTTGAGTACAGAAATGGCAGTTCATACTGTGTATAGTGATTAGAGGAAAAAAAAAAGAAGTATACTCACAGACGCTTTACAAACAGAGTCTGCGTGAAACCTGCTAAAGTTGCTTTTATTGTAGACGGGAAGCCCTTTTAAGAAATCTGCCTGTGACAAGAGAGAAGTGTTATTAGTCTTTTCAATAATTTTTGAAGTGCTCATTGATGCGATATTGCGCTGCCGTTTTGTAAACCTACATTTTTAAACTAGGGCTTCACAATAACCGACATCCAATCAACATCAAGGTTTTGCCAATCAGAATTATCGAGCCTCGTGTTGTTTTGTCTCTGGCTTCAAACAATGATAAAGACGACTCACTCTTTGCATCGCTTGAGCGCGTTTAAAAGTACAATTACATGAATGCAGTCATTCACAATTTTTGCCTCGGTGGATGGATAGCAAGGTGCTAGCTTTACGCACAAAAGAAGCACTAACAAATTCCCTATTCGCGACTCGTTAGTGACAAGTGTCGCAAAATAACACAATTTAGGAGGAAAAAAATACGATTACAAAGCCAAATGTCCCGCTGTGGTAAAAGTTGAACTTCAAATCAGATGGGAAGTATGCCCATCAACACAAACGAGCGAGAATATACAACACAAAAATGCACTAGAAGATGTTCAATATTTAAGTTATATTTTTGCTTACAAAAATGAGTATTTTTATTTTTTGTTAACACCCCCCAAGAACCCGACAGGGACAAGTTGTAGTAAATGGATGGACATTTTTTCTTTCTTCAGGATAGCAAATATATTTACCTTCTAATTACAGTACAATGGTAAACTTTTCGACAGTAATGAGAAATCAAACTTAGTATTCTTTGAAATGGTTACTTGTATCATTATATATTATGATTACAATACATATTGATTACTGTATAGTTTATGTTAGTTTGTTTATAATTTATTCAGTCAGTGGTCAACAAAATAAACAGCTTTACATTCATAAAATGACTATTTTACAGACCGAAAGGATTTAGGCTGAAGTTAAGCAGTTATTTCGCCTAACCCTATAAACAATCTGAAATACAAGATAAGCTTCATAGAAATAGGAAATTTCCCTTACACAACATATTATAAACACACCTTGTACACAACATAAACACTGTTCAAGTATATACACAGAAAGACAAACAGGTGTGAAAAATCCCTGTACACGTGTTGGTTTAATATTTGTACCAATGATATACTACATACAAACACTTATACTTCCATTAATACTATCAATTATTTATTCAGTTTAAGAGCAGTTGGTAAACAAAAGCTCTGAGTCTGTCTGCAAAAAAACTAATATTTTTGAAAATAAATTATGGCATTGTGTTCTAACGTGTGGCACCTTGAGACAACATTGTGTTAATTGGCAGTCTAAAACAGTGTATTTCAACCACTGTGCTCGCGGCACACTGTTGTGCCGTTAGATACAGTCTGGTGTGCTGTGGAAGATTGTCATTTCCCCTACTTTGGTTAAAAATATCTTTTGCAAACCAGTAATTATAATCCGCAAATAATGTGCCGTTATTGAGTGTCTGAGCTGTCTAGAGCTCGGCAGTGTAACCGTGTAATACTATTTCATATCATTAGGTGGCAGCATGTAGCCAATTGCGTTGTCATGATCACAATATGCTGACAGAGGTATCCAATGCTTAAACCAAAAATAAACAAAAGGCGAGTGCCGCTAAGAAAAGGCATTGAAACTTAGGGACGGCTATGCAGAACGAAACTAAAACTGAACTGGCTACAAAGTAAAAAAGAAACAGACTGCTGGACAACAGCAAAGACTTACAGCGTGTGGAGCCAAAGAAGGCGTCCACAAAGTACATCCTACATGACATGACAATCAACAATGTCCACATAAAGAAGGATAGCGACAGCTTAAATATTTTTGATTACTAAAACAAAGCAGGTGTGGAAATAGCGCTCAGGGAAGAAATTAAACTGCTACAGAAAAATACCAACAAAACAGGAAAAGCTACCAAAAGACAACCAAAAACTTTACACACAGGAAGACAAAAAAACTCTAAATAAGTCATGGCGTGATGTTCCAGGTCTTGACAGTACACCTACTTTGAGACAAGAGTTATGGGGAAGCATGGTTGGTTATGGTTTAAATTCATATACAACACTTGCGAGAACAACTTTTTACCGTCAATATCGGTTGCCGAGTTTCATTTTTTAATGTTTTCTGCTGTTGGTGTGCCTCTACATTTTTTCAATTAAAAAAAATGTGCCTTGGCTCGGAAAAGGTTGAAAAACACTGGTCTAAAAGAAACATTGATTGAAACTTTTATTAGTAGATTGCACAGTACAGTACATATTCCGTACTATTGACCACTAAATGGTAACACCCGAATAAGTTTTTCAACTTGTTTAAGTTGGGGTCCACGTTAATCAATTCCTGCATGTCGTCCTTCCATCCATTCATACCCCCTCTGAAAAGTACCTGTCCGTCACACCCTAAGATTTTTTGTTAAAATAAAACCAATAATACAATTTTTTCTGCTCTCCTTTCTTTAGAAAAGTATCGAAAACTACCAAAAAGTATCAAAAAAATATTGGTATCAGGACAACACTCGTCACTAAAATATTATGCAAAAGCGCTGATTCCAACCATTGAAATATGTTGTATAGATCAAGACTTACGGTCATTTGAAACATGAGTGCACATCATGGCAGCTGCACTTTACATCTTAAAGGCCTACTGAAATGAGATTTTCTTATTTAAACGGGGATAGCAGGTCCATTCTATGTGTCATACTTGATCATTTCGCGATATTGCCATATTTTTGCTGAAAGGATTTAGTAGAGAACATCGACAATAAAGTTCGCAACTTTTGGTCGCTAATAAAAAAGCCTTGGCTGTACCGGAAGTAGCAGACGATGTGCGCATGACGTCACCGGTTGTGGAGATCCTCACATCTGAACATTGTTTACAGTCATGGCCACCAGCAGCGAGAGCGATTCGGACCGAGAAAGCGACGATTTCCCCATTATTTTGAGCGAGGATGAAAGATTCGTGGATGAGGAAAGTGAGAGTGAAGGACTATGAAAAAAATAAAAATAAAAATTAGACGGCAGAGCGATTCAGATGTTATTAGACAAATTTACTAGGATAATTCTGGAAAATCCCTTATCTGCTTATTGTGTTACTAGTGTTTTATTGAAAGTTGGACGGGTGTGGCCACAGGTGTGGTGACCGCCAGTGTCGCTAAGGGAAGCCACGTTTCTCGACGAGGCGAAGCGAAGGCAGCCGTTGGGGCTGGGCTGAGATTTCCCCCCCCCCCCTCCTCCACGGTGGAAACATCCACGTTCGGGGGTGGCCGGTGGGAGGAGGCAAGAGAGTCCGCAGCTGCCTCTTTGACAGGTGCACGAAAAACGACGCAAGCTCTTTGCTCATGTCTATGGCTAGAGCCGACTTATTAGCACCATTTTCTCACCGAAACCTGCCGGTTGACATGTAGTCGGGAACCATGTTCGCTTGACTGCTCTGTTCCATAGTAAAGCTTCACCGTCATCTTTCGGGAATGTAAACAAGGAAACACCGGCTGTGTTTGTGTTGCAAAAGGCGGTCGCAATACACCGCTTCCCACCTACATCTTTTTTCTTTGACGTCTCCATTAATAATTGAACAAATTGCAAAAGATTCAGCAACACGGATGTCCAGAATATTGTGTGATTATGCGATTAAAGCAGACGACTTATAGCTGGGGTCGGGGCTGGAACAAAATGTCCGCTACAATCCGTGACGTCACACGCCATCATTCCGCGACGTTTTCAACAGGATACCATACTTCGCGCGAAATTTAAAATTGCTTTTAGTAAACTAAAAAGGCCGTATTGGCATGTGTTGCAGTGTTAAAGGCCTACTGAAACCCACTACTACCGACCACGCAGTCTGATCGTTTATATATCAATGATGAAATATTAACATTGCAACACATGCCAATACAGCCTTTTTAGTTTACTAAATTGCAATTTTTAATTTCCCTGGAGTTTCTTGTTGAAAACGTCGCAGAATGATGACGTGTACGCGTCACATCACAGACTGTTAGGAAATATTAGCGTTGCGCACACACACAGCTAAAAGTCGTCTGCTTTAACTGCATAATTACACAGTATTTTAGACATCTGTGTTGCTGAATCTTTTGCAATTTGTTCAATTAATAATGGAGAAATAAATGTGTCTAAAAACATCTGATTCCGTCCCAATGCAATCGCGTTTTTTTTTTTAAAACTTTTTTTTAATGTATTTTTTTAGTCTGTCGCTATCAATATCCTCAAACACGAATCTGTCATCCTCGCTCAAATTAATAGGGAAATTGTTGTTTTCTCGGTCCGAATAGCTCTTTTTGTTGGAGGCTCCCATTAAAAACAATGTGAGGAGCCCTCAACGGGTGACGTCATCGTCTGCGACTTCCGGTAAAGGCAGGGCTTTTCTATTAGCGACTAAAAGTTGCGAACTTCATCATGGATGTTCTCTACTAAATCCTTTCAGCTAAAATATGGCAATATCGCGAAATGATCAAGTATGACACATAGAATGGACCTGCTATCCCCGTTTAAATAAGAAAACCTCATTTCAGTAGGCCTTTGACATCTCATCATTGATATATAATCTATCAGACTGCGTGGTGGGTAGTAGTGGGTTTCAGTAGGCCTTTAAAGATCTAAAATAAATATTTGGTAATGTCCGGCGGGCCAGATTGAAAAGCTTAACAGGCCGCAATTGGCCCCCGGGCCTTAATTTGTCCAGGTCTGTCTTGGACGGTCCACAGCGACGACACAGTGCAAACTCAAAGCTTACTTGCACGGTAACAACCACAATAACAACAAGTCACATGTTGAGTAAGCCGCGAAGTGGAAGATGATGACGTCAGTGATTAGACTAATGACGTCACAGGAGTAGGGCAGCAATTAGCCGACTAGCGGCTAATGGTTTGCTAAGGTGCTATGTTCCTCCAAGCCGGACTAGAGAGTGCAGCACTACGTGGGTGTGTAGGAAAGATACCTTCTCCATGACAGCGGTAGGGAATTCCAACGCCGGTCGATGAGTTAGTGAGCAGAAAGCGCAGGAAACGTCGTGCGAGCAGACAAATGTTGACGAGAATGTTAGCGGTAGCCCTGCTAGCTTACACAATTCAGCTACTTTTACCCACGCAGCTCGTCTATTTTGGGTGGCACTTGCCACACAAAAACTATGCTCGCACTCAAATTGTTGTTGTCATGCTATAGTCAAAAGATAGAAAAAAAGATACAAGTTGTCAGGAGGTAAATTAGCAGAGCTGGATATTGTGGACTTCTACAGCTAGCATGATGGAATCGATACTTTCTTTTAGACCACGCCCGGAAACAGCAGTGTGCATATAAATCCTGCGCCATAACCACAGCGCCCCCTGTCGTGTGGGTGCCAACAACCAAATATAATGTGTGTTTTGCTTGATTGATTGAAACTTTTATTAGTAGCATGCACAGTCATCCATCCATTTCCTACCGTTATTCCCTTTGGGGTAGCGGGGGGCGCTGGAGCCTATCTCAGCTACAATCGGGCGGAAGGCGGTGTACACCCTGGACAAGTCGCCACCTCATCGCAGGGCCAACACAGATAGACAACATTCACACTCACATTCACACACTAGGGCCAATTTAGTGTTGCCAATCAACCTATCCCCAGGTCCATGTCTTTGTAAGTGGGAGGAAGCCGGAGTACCCGGAGGGAACCCACGCATTCACGGGGAGGACATGCAAACTCCACACAGAGAGATCCCGAGCCCGGGATTGAACCCCTGACTACTCAGGACCTTCATATTGTGAGGCAGACGCACTAACCTCTCTGCCAAAGGGAAGCCCCACAATGAAATAAAATAGAAAAATACTGCATCCATCCATTTTTCTACCGCTTATTCCCTTTTTTTGGGGGTCACGGGGGGCACTGGTGCCTATCTCAGCTACAATCGGGCGGAAGGTGGTGTACACCCTGGACAAGTCACCATCTCATCGCAGGGCCAACGCAGATAGACAGACAACATTCACACTCACATTCACACACTAGGGCTAATTTAGTGTTGCCAATCAACCTATTCCCAGGTGCATGTCTTTGGAAGCGGGAGGAAGCCGGAATACCCAGAGGGAACCCACGCATTCACGGGGAGAACATGCAAACTCCACACAGAAAGATCCCGAGCCTGGGATTGAACCCAGGACTGCAGGACCTTCGTATTGTGAGGCAGACACACTAACTGCCACCGTGAAGCCCATATTCCGTACAATGAAACAACATTGAAAACTATTGCAATAAGAATAAAAATAAAAAGCAACGATGGGAATAAAAATATAACAGTAAAATAAGAATATAACAAGAGAAACTAGGCAGTAGTGACCATGTTATGAAAAAGTATTGCACTGTTGTTTTGCATCCCCTGTCATCCTAGTACCCCCCCCCACCGGCTTCCTCCCCAAAGAGGAGTTGTACAGTCTATTGGCATGTGGGGAAAAAATAAGTTTTTGAGTTTATTAGTCTTGCACTTGGGATTTACTTTTTAAATTGATCTCAACTCTGTACACTACTGCTGGAATGTTAATTTTCCTGAAGGAATCAATAAAGTACTATCTATCTATCTATCTATCAATCCATTAGGGCTGCAAATCTTTGGGTGTCCCACGATTTGATTCAAAATCGATTCTTGGGGTCACGTTTCGATTTAAAATTGATTTTTTTTTTCAATTCAACACGATTCTCGATTCAAAAACAATTTTTTTTCCCGATTTAAAAGGATTCTGATTTAAAAGGATTCTGTATTCATTATAATTGTAAAGGACAATGTTTTATCAACTGATTGCAATAATGTAAATTTGTTTTAACTATTAAATGAACCAAAAATATGACTTCTTCACCGTGCTACCCCATTTACAACCAATTGATAATAATAATAATGATCAAAATTACGACAAAAACAGTAGAAAACAGCGCCAGGGGTACGTAAACTCAATAAAGTAACTAAAATAGAATGCAAACATATACATATATACATATATATATATATATATATGTCTTGATTGGATTATCCGGAGAATAGTGCTCGATACCGTGGTAGAGGGCAATATGTAGGTGTGGGAAAAAATCACAAGACTACTTCATCTCTACAGATCTGTTTCATGAGGGGTTCCCTCAATCATCAGGAGATTTTAATGGAAGCATTCACATACAATGGTTTATATAGAGCACAGAGTGGGTGGGTACAAGCAGGCGTAGGGTGTGGTGATTGGCTCATGTGTTACCTAGGAGGTGTTTCCGCCTGTGGCGGCATGTTGAAATGATTTCACTGCGCTTGTTGAGGGATGATAGCTCTGGATGATATATAATAAACAGTTTCTCTTTTAAGCATAAGTTGCATCTTTTATTACCACTGTTGTAAGGTGTGCTGGATGCAAGAATTTGCCATGTTATTGAATATTCAACATTATTGTCTTTGAGGTTCCAAATGTGTTTGCTGAGTTCGGTAGAATTCTGGAAAGTCTGGTTTCTAAAGGAGGCGTTGTGATTATTCCATCTTGTTTTGAACGCTCCTTCGGTTAATCCTACGTACGTGTCGGATGTGTTAATGTCCTTGCGTATTACCTTTGCTTGGTAAACGACTGATGTCTGTAAGCACCTTCCGTTGAGAGGGCAATCAGGTTTCTTGCGACAGTTACATTCATTATTGGTTTCAGAGTCGTTTAGTCTGGGACTAAACGACTAAACGACTCTGAAACCAATAATGAATGTAACTGTCGCAAGAAACCTGATTGCCCTCTCAACGGAAGGTGCTTACAGACATCAGTCGTTTACCAAGCAAAGGTAATACGCAAGGACATTAACACATCCGACACGTACGTAGGATTAACCGAAGGAGCGTTCAAAACAAGATGGAATAATCACAACGCCTCCTTTAGAAACCAGACTTTGCAGAATTCTACCGAACTCAGCAAACACATTTGGAACCTCAAAGACAATAATGTTGAATATTCAATAACATGGCAAATTCTTGCATCCAGCACACCTTACAACAGTGGTAATAAAAGATGCAACTTATGCTTAAAAGAGAAACTGTTTATTATATATCATCCAGAGCTATCATCCCTCAACAAGCGCAGTGAAATCATTTCAACATGCCGCCACAGGCGGAAACACCTCCTAGGTAACACATGAGCCAATCACCACACCCTACGCCTGCTTGTACCCACCCACTCTGTGCTCTATATAAACCATTGTATGTGAATGCTTCCATTAAAATCTCCTGATGATTGAGGGAACCCCTCATGAAACAGATCTGTAGAGATGAAGTAGTCTTGTGATTTTTTCCCACACCTACATATATATATATATATATATATATATATATATATATATATATATATATATATATATATATATATATGTACGTATATATATATATATATATATATATATATATATATATATATATATATATATATATTGGTTTCAGAGTCGTTTAGTCCCAGACTAAACGACTCTGAAACCAATAATGAATGTAACTGTCGCAAGAAACCTGATTGCCCTCTCAACGGAAGGTGCTTACAGACATCAGTCGTTTACCAAGCAAAGGTAATACGCAAGGACATTAACACATCCGACACGTACGTAGGATTAACCGAAGGAGCGTTCAAAACAAGATGGAATAATCACAACGCCTCCTTTAGAAACCAGACTTTGCAGAATTCTACCGAACTCAGCAAACACATTTGGAACCTCAAAGACAATAATGTTGAATATTCAATAACATGGCAAATTCTTGCATCCAGCACACCTTACAACAGTGGTAATAAAAGATGCAACTTATGCTTAAAAGAGAAACTGTTTATTATATATCATCCAGAGCTATCATCCCTCAACAAGCGCAGTGAAATCATTTCAACATGCCGCCACAGGCGGAAACACCTCCTAGGTAACACATGAGCCAATCACCACACCCTACGCCTGCTTGTACCCACCCACTCTGTGCTCTATATAAACCATTGTATGTGAATGCTTCCATTAAAATCTCCTGATGATTGAGGGAACCCCTCATGAAACAGATCTGTAGAGATGAAGTAGTCTTGTGATTTTTTCCCACACCTACATATATATATATATATATATATATATATATATATATATATATATATATATATATATATATATATATATGTACGTATATATATATATATATATATATATATATATATATTATATATATATATATATATATATATATAAATATATATATATATATATATATATATATATATATATATATATATATATATATATATATATATTAGGGCTGCGAATCTTTTGGTGTCCAACAATTTGATTCAATATCGATTCTTGGGGTCACGATTCGATTATATATTGATTTTTTTGATACAGCGCAATTCTCGATTCAAAAACAATATTTTTACAATTCAAAACGATTCTGTATTCATTCAATACATAGGATTTCAGCAGGATCTACCCCAGTCCGCTAACATGCAAGCAGAGTAGATTTTTTTTTAAAAGCTTTTATAATTGTAAAGGACAATGTTTTATCAACTGATTGCAATAATGTAAATTTGTTTTGACTATTAAATGAACCAAAAATATGACTTCTTCCATCTTTGTGAAAACATTGGACACTGTGTGTTGTCAAGCTTATGAGATGCGATGCAAGTGTAAGCCACTGTGACACTATTGTTCTTTTTTTTTTTTTTTCATAAATGTCTAATGATAATGTCAATGAGGGATTTTTAATCACTGCTATGCTGAAATTATAACAAACATTGATACTGCTGTTGATAATATTCATTTTTGTTTCACTACTTTTGGTTTGTTCTGTGTCCTGTTTGTGTCTCCTCTCAATTGCTCTGTTTATTGCAGTTCTGAGTGTTACTGGGTCAGGTTTGGTTTTGGAATTGGATTGCATTGTTATGGTATTGCTGTGTATTGTTTTATTGGATTGATTAAAAAAAAAAAAAAAATTAATTTAAAAAATCGATTTTTATAAAAATGAGAATCGCGATTCAAATTCGAATTGATTTTTCCCCACACCCCTACTATCTATCTATCTATCTACAGTGGGGCAAAAAAGTATTTAGTCAGCCACCGATTGTGGAAGTTCTCCCACTTAAAATGATGACAGAGGTCTGTAATTTTCATCATAGGTACACTTCAACTGTGAGAGTCAGAATGTGAAAAAAATCCGTGGCTGACTAAATACTTATTTGCCCCACTGTATCTATCAATTGACCATTAAATGGTAACATCCGAATAAGTTTTTCAACTTGTTTAAGTCGGGGTCCACGTTAATCAATTCATGGTACAAATATATACGAGCAGCATAATACAGTCATCATACAAGTTAATCATCAATGTATATACATTGAATTATTTACAGTATTTACAATCGGGGGGTTAGGTTTGGTTGAAATCAGTACTTCAGTCATCAACAATTGCATCGTGAAACAGTGTAGGTTTGAATTGGTAGGATATTTACAGCGAGCAGTGAACATAGTGAGTTCAGAAAGCATAAGAACAAGTAAATACATTTGCTTATTTACATTTGATTATTTACAATCCGGGGAGGTGGTATGTGGAGGAGGGAGGGTGTATTAGCAAACCAAAACACATCTTGAATAAACGTTCAACATATTCACAACGATTCGTTTAGTTTAGTGGTTTTACCTTTTTTCAGTCACGCACGAAATAAAGTTTTTGATCTTTATCAACACTGAATTGGCCCTAATGTGTGAATGTGAGTGTGAATGTTGTCTGTCTATCTGTGTTGGCCCTGTGATGAGGAGGCGACTTGTCCAGGGTGTACACTGTCTTCCGCCCGAAAGCACCTGAGATAGGCTCCAGCAACCCCCGCGACCCCAATAGGGACAAGCGGTAGAAAATGAATGGATGGATTATTCATATATATATATATATATATATATATATATATATATATATATATATATATATATATATATATATATATATATATATATATATATATATATATACATACATATACATATACACACTCAGTACAGGCCTAAAGTTTAGACACACCTTCTCATTTCAGTGTGTTTTCTTTTTTTCTTGACTATTAACATTGTAGATTGTCACTGAAGGCATCAAAACTATGACACCTGTGAAATATACTGTAAGTACTGGTTAAATATGTACAGTTTATTAATGTGATACGGGGAAAACATGGGATGCATTGTAAGATTTGCATGGCATTTAGACATACCGTACATTGTACTGTAATCCTTGTATCAGCAGAGGGCAGCCTTCTCATCTATAAATCGAAGTGGGGGCCTGCTGAGTTTGTGGAGCGCCACATTAAAGATATTCATATGACTCCAAACGCGTTAGATAACCTTCCAAAACTCTTCCAAGGCATGGTTGGACCTCCGGCACCCACCGAACCCGAATAGACCAGAATAGACTAGATTTGTGGAGGACTGCACTAGAGATAAATGAGATTATTGGATTGACTTGACAGATTATAGCTCGGCCAGTTCCTCAAGGCTTCATGAGAAAACCACATCAGTCCGATCATATTTGATCCTCGTTCGGAAATTTAAAGGTATGTTTTTTTGCCTTCTTACTTTGTTTGTTTGTCTGAGATTATTTTGAAGCACAAATAGATAGAAGGCCACATTATGTTACAATAGACTGCAACTACAGCAAAGCTACTAACAGAGTATTTATTGTTGCTGTTACGAGTGACACTAGTCTACATTTATAATTACAATGATGAATAAGAGGTTCAAATATGGAGCTTGTTACACAGCATTGATGAGTGATGGCCATCATTGAATACTACTCTATTCCAGGGGTCGTCAACCCAAAATGTTGAAAGAGCCATGTTGGACAAAAAATAAAAAATAATCTATGTGAAGCCGCAAAAAATATAAGTGTTAAAATGAAGGCAACACATGATGTAAGTGTCTATATTAGCTATATTAGACTACTATCAAAATGACAATGTGTCGCAGGCTGATCCACATCTTGATAGAAATGTTAAAATGTAATATTTATTCAACATATTTTTACAACATTGGAAAACATCACCAAAACTGAGGCTTTTCAGAGGGTGTGATAACTCCTGGAAATTAGTGGTTTAGAATGTCCAAAGGTAAAGTATGTGTGTTCAATTTGAAGGAAACGGAAACTACAAATAAAATGACCTCAAATAATCCTAAAATTCGAGGCATAATGATGCATTATGTGCAGACAGCTCGCATAAATAGCATGTTAGCATCGATTAGCAGTGCAGTGACCAAATATATCTGATTAGCACTCCACACAATTCAATAACATCAACAAAACTCACCTTTGTGGATTCACGCACAGCATAAAACGTTTGACGGACAAATAGAGACAAAGAAGGAGTGAAACACGTCTTTCTGTGGCAGCAAAGAAAGTTGTAAACAAACTACGGTGCCTTCAAGGACTTCCGAAAGTACGACAAAATGGGCGCGCCAAATGCTCTCGTCAGTAAAGCATGTTCAATGTAAACAGTGGGATTTCTAACAATTAGTAAGGTTTATGTCATGTTTGTCCTCCTAAACATATATTAAAACAAAAAATATATTTTTTCCTCATCTTTTTCATATATTCTCTATTCAATCTAATCTGCCATAAAAATGTGAGGATATGAGGATTATCATGTCTCACACACGTCTTAGGAGGGTAAACTCATGGAAGCTGGATATAAAATATTCTGGTTAGCAAAACATATTGTAAGTGTGTCATAAATGAATGGAACTTTAAAATGGGGTTTTAAAACAAGATATTTCTTACTGATTTTACAATGCAGTTCTCCACTATTCCCAAAAAGTTAGCCATTTTCGGCTTCCGAGTGAAATTTCGGGATGAACCCGAGGGTCACTGGTTCAAATCCCACCTAGAACCAACCTCGTCACGTCCGTTGTGTCCTGAGCAAGACACTTCACCCTTGCTCCTGATGGGTGCTGGTTGGCGCCTTGCATGGCAGCTCCCTCCATCAGTGTGTGAATGTGTGTGTGAATGGGTAAATGTGGAAGTAGTGTCAAAGCGCTTTGAGTACCTTGAAGGTAGAAAAGCGCTATACAAGTACAACCCATTTATCATTTATTTATAACCTAAAATGCACGATAAGCTTACAGGTGAACTAATTGTGTTCTCCTCTCAACTTTTGTATTTCCCAACTGTTCAAAGCTTCAGTACTTTCTTTTACACTCTGTGACACTGTAAGCTCAGTGGCCACTTCCCTCTGAGAACTTCTTAAATCTTGATCTCAGGAAAGTCAAACTTTGAACAGCATGAAAAAGAATATCAATCAATGTTTA
This sequence comes from Nerophis ophidion, assembly GCF_033978795.1. Lineage (NCBI taxonomy): Eukaryota > Metazoa > Chordata > Actinopteri > Syngnathiformes > Syngnathidae > Nerophis > Nerophis ophidion. The sequence continues at coordinate 22,050,122 of NC_084632.1, read as the reverse complement.
TTTATATAGCCCTAAATCACAAGTGTCTCAAAGGGCTGCACAAGTCACAACGACATCCTCGGTTCAGATCCCACAAATATACACAATACATACAATATACTTATTGTAATAATTTTAATAACCTATTGATCTATTCAGGGATCACACACCTGCTCCTTGAAAGAGAACAAAAAGTTGTGCAAACAATTCTGAAACATTGAACAATTGGAAATTCAAATGTTTAGAGCAGATTGAAATAAGTTTACCTGTAAGGCATGGCAAGTTTATTATGGAGCACTGTACGTACTGTACACAAGGCAATTCAAAGTGTCAGGAGTTGTTGGTGACGAACCCCAAGATGCAGAGATGGTGGCAGGCATTGAATAGGAAAACATAATTTAATGTCCAAAAATGTAAAAATAAAGAAGACAAACAAACCAAGAACCAGGAATAAACAAACTGGAAGTAGGGAACAGGAACCAGCAAACAGGAACTAGGAACAGAAAAACTGGGAATAGCTAACGGCTAACAGGAAAATTCTAAACAAGGAGCTAGGAGACAGCAAACTGTAAATAGTTATAGGAACTAACAGGAACAGCTTACCGCACAGACAACGACACGACAAGAGGTAACGACAATTAGAAATGACATCGACAGGTATTGGCGACAATAATCCAGCTGGAAGAGAAAGCAAGTCTAAATAGTGACTGGCTAGTTGACACCAGGTGTGGCCAGGTGCCAATCACCCGCAGCTGAGGGGACACAGCACTCAGAGAAACAAGCAGGAAATAAAAACAAAATAAAAGCGCTCACAGGAAACAAAGACAAACGCAGAGGAAAACTAAAACATAGCCTAACTGTCAGTGACAAGCCTGACAAAGTGTTTTACAGAAAATTACAAGGCAAAATAAAAATCAAATGATAATGAAAATAATCATAATTCAAATTAAAATCATAAAATATAACCATCATAAAAATACTTTCAGTTATTCGGGGGCGGCGTGGATCTTCAAGTGTGTAGATGGTTGAATGTGGAAGTAGTTTCAAAGCGCTTTGAGTACCTTGAAGGTAGAAAAGCTTTCTACAAGTAGAGTATAACCAATTTACCATTGTCACAATTAAATAAAAATGTTTTCAGTCTGGTTTTGAACATTGATAACTTTGAGACCTTGCTCACATCTTCCAGAGTTTAGGAGCATAGAACTGAAACACAGCTTCACCATGTTTGGTCCTGACTCGAGGCACCAGCAGGAGATCACTCCCTGAGGATCTCAGAGGCCGAGATGGTTCCAACATGTCAGAGATGTACTTTGGCACAATACCATGAAAAGACATGTAGACAAGCAGAGCTTGTTTGAAGTCTATTCTCTGAGCAACAGGAAACCAGTGCAGTGACTAAGTAAACTGGACTATATGGCCATTTTTCCTGTTTCTACTCTGGACTCGAGCAGCAGCATTCTGTAAAGTTTGTAGTGCATTTCAGCTTAATCTAGAAGCCAAATATCCCTAAATCTTTTTGAGTACTGTATGATAAATGTATTGTCAAACTAGATATGACAGTGTCTGGAGAAATTGTGTGTGAATGCTGTTTGTTAATAGGTACAACCTATTAACAAAATCAGTGATTTTTAGGTTTAAAAGTACACAATTAGCTAAAATGTTTGCAGTAAGCTGTGGAGTCCCCCAAGGCAGTATATTAGGACCTTTACTGTTCTTAATATACGTAAATGACATGCCATCAGCTTGCGACTGTGAATTGTTCCTGTTTGAGGATGACTCGGTCCTGCTGGTATCCGACAAGGACAAGTCACAGGTGGAACAAATCCTCAGTTCTGAACTCCTTAGTATTTGGAACTGGCTCGCTGACAACAAACTACCCACACACTTAGGTAAAACGGAATCCATTCTACTTGGGTCCCACATCAATCTTAAGAAAGTCAGTGACTTCGCAATGAAGGTGGGTGACATTGTTATCACCAGGAAAGATGAGATCACCTACCTAGGTTACATTCTAGAGGCCAATCTTTCCTGTAATAAAATGGCAACCACGGTAATCAAAAAGGTCAACCAAAGAACGAGATTCCGCTACAGAATCTCCTCTCTGGTCAACAAAAGCACCTTGAAGATTCTAGCTGAACTCTCATTCAACCCTTTTTCGATTACGCATGCACCTTCTCAAATCTAGACTCCAAACATCCCAGAACAAGCAAGTCAGGTTACTTTTAGACCTCCACCCCAGATCACACCTCACGCCAACCCACTTCTCCAACGTGGGCTGGCTCAGGGTGGAGGACAGAGTAAAACAACTTGCACTGAGCCTAGTCCAGGGGTGCCCATTACGTCAGCCAGCGTCATCTCACAAGATCCTCGGGTGCCGAGAATGTCAAACAACTGACGAAAGTGAAGTCTTGGTATGATTGAGGATTGCTCATTTTTATGTACATTTTTTAATGCCTGGCTTGAGATCGACTGACACACCCTCCGAGATCGACCAGTCGATCGCGATCGACGTAATGGGCACCCTTGCTTCAGGTTCTATAACAGCTTCTTCTCCTCAGGCCGTAAAACTCTTGATCGCATCATAATAATCCCCTCAATTCCCCCCAAAAACGGATTAACTCGCTGGAATATAAAGACAATATAATATACATCCATAAACGTGGATGCATATGCAAAATATTTATCTCTACAGAAATCTATTTATTTATATCTGCACCTTATTGGTAAATGGGTTGTACTTGTATAGCGCTTTTCTACCCCTTTTTAAGGAGCCCAAAGCGCTTTGACAGTATTTCCACATTCACCCATTCACACACTGACGGCGGGAGCTGCCATGCAAGGTGCTCACCAGGACCCATCAGGAGCAAGGGTGAAGTGTCTTGCCCAAGGACACAACGGCCGTGACTAGGATGGTAGAAGGTGGGGATTGAACCAGTAACCCTCAGATTGCTGGCACAGCCACTCTACCAACTTCGCCACGCCGTCCCCCATTATTGCTCTTTTATCCTGCACTACCATGAGCTAATGCAACAACATTTTGTTCTTATCTGTACTGTAAAGTTAACATTTGAATAACAATAAAAAGGAAGTTTTTAAAATATTATTTTTGCTTTCATCACCCAAATCTCAAGTTTAACATCAGATCCATCGGTTGATTGTAGGTTTTTATTACTTTTTGAGCAATGACAGTTTTAAAATAAAACGAAAGCCTTTGTTGCCTTTGTGTTATTCGTGTCAATATTGCAACATTTTACCGTGACATCACACCTGTTTTCCCTCTTTTTCCATTTTTAATGTTTATTTTGTAATAGTATTCTTAAAATGGGTCGCGGGCCAATATAAGATTATATGCGGACCGCAAATGGCCCTCAGGCCTCATTTTGGACCCCCCTGAGTTAAAGGGAAAGTGAATGATGGCGCTGAAAAGGTATTTGCAAAGACTGATTCATTAGGGTTGCCAAAGCTGCCAAAACACATTGCTACTGCCTGTATGACCCCCGTTAGGACGTTTGGCTGCTTACTAAAGTGCCTGTTTTGGATTTACATTGAGCTGTCTTGAAATTGCTTGAAAGGACCAGTTAAATACTGATGGATGGACAATAATCGACTGAGAAATGGCCGAAATAATACTAACACTACTGTATATGTAAATGCTCAATTAATACACCGCTAATTATGTTGATTGGCAACACTAAATTGACCCTAGTGTGTGAATGCGAGTGTGAATGTTGTCTGTCTATCTGTGTTGGCCCTGCGATGAGATGGCGACTTGTCCAGGGTGTACGCCGCCTTCCGCCAATTGTAGCTGAGATAGGCACCATAGGGAATAAGTGGTAGGAAATGGATGGATAATTATGTCACTATAAAAAAGCTTTTTGTCTTTGCAAGGATTTTTATTTTACAGTCGCCATCTTCCAGCCTCTTTTGTGGATAGTGACTGTTTTTAGATGTACAATAAACATGATGGGTACTGTAAATCAGTGTCCGTCAAGGAAGTGCAGTTTAGATTAAGCTCACCAAACCACCGTATTTTTCTGATTATGAAAGCCGCTACTTTTTTCCCAAGCTTTGAACCATGCAGCTTTTACAAAGGTGCGGTGAATCTATGGATTTTTCTTCGCTAACAGCTAAATTATAGAATGGGTTAAGCAAAGAAATTCAAAAAAGTACAAAAATGATCCACTTTAAGAAACTGTTCAAACATGGTAAAAGGAATAAGAATCCTAATAAACATTTTGAACCTTATTAAAAAAGAGAACATCTTAAAGACTTCAATTACTTTTCTGTTTTGTTAAATTAGCCGTTTTACTGCCGTGTTACATGCACCGTTTGAAAACAATTAAGGTATGTAATATAATAAACATTTCCAAAATCTTTTATGTAAATATCTCATTTCACAACAAAGTAGTATATATCTGGGGCGTATAGTCTGGTGCGGCTAATATATGAAAAAACACCTTTTTTTTTCTTGTAAAATGTTGCGTGTGCGGCTTGTATACCAATGCGGAATATAGTCCGGAAAATACAATAACTGCTTTCCCAGGACACGTCCTGTCCATGCTGTCTTGGTTTTATTTTATTAGAGAGTGATGAAAATGTCCTGGTTTTCATTGTTTACTAATTAATTGACTGACATGAATTGGTTTCTTAAGACATTGTTTTTCAGCCACTGTCCGGTGTGCCGCAAGATACAGTTTGGTGTGTCGTGGGAGATTGCCTAATTTCACCTATTTGGGTTAAAACATTTTTTGCAAACCGGTAATTATAGTCTGCAAATTATGTGTTGTTGTTGAGTGTCGGTGCTGTCTATAGCTCGGCAGAGTAAGCGTGTAATACTTTTCCATGTCAGTAGGTGGCAGCCGGTAGCTAATTGCTTTGTAGATGTCGGAAACAGCGGGAGGCAGTGTGCAGGTAAAAAGGTGTCTTTAACCAAAAATAAACAAAAGGTGAGTACCCCTGAGAAAAGGTGTTGAAGCTTAAGGAAGGTTATGCAGAACGAAACTAAAACTGAACTGGCTAAAAAGTAAACAAAATCAGAATGCTGGACGACAGCAAGGACATACTGTGGAGCAAAGACGGCTGTCTAGAGCTCGGCAGAGTAACCGTGTAATACTCTTCCATGTCAGTAGCTGGCAGCCGGTACCTTATTGCTTTGTAGATGTCGCAAACAGCGGGAGGCAGTGTGAAGGTAAAAAGGTGTCTTTAACCAAAAATAAACAAAAGGTGAGTGCCCCTGAGAAAAGGCATTGAAGCTTAGGGAAGGTTATGCAGAACGAAACTAAAACTGAACTGGCTAAAAAGTAAACAAAATCACAATGCTGGACGACAGCAAGGACTTACTGTGGAGCAAAGATGGCGTCCACAATGTACACCCAAACATGACATGACAATCAACAATGTTCCCACAAAGATAGATTAAAAACAACTGAAATATCCTTCATTGCTAAAACAAAGAAGATGCGGTAAATATCGCTCAAAGGAAGACATGAAACTGCTACAGGAAAATACCCAAAAAAGGGAAAAAGCACCAAAAAAAGAGCGCGAGACAAAAACTAAAACACTACACACGGGAAAAAAAAGCAAAAAAGTCAAAAAAGGTCACGGCCTGATGTGACAGGTGGTGACAGTACACCTACTTTGAGACAAGAGCTATAGTGATGCTTGGTTGGTTATGGTTTAAAGTCATATCCAACAATTGGGATTACTTTTTACTGTCAACTGAGTTTAGTTTTTTAATGATTTCTGCTGGTGGTGTGCCTCCGGATTTTTTCAAAGCAAAAAATGGGCCTTGGCTCAAAAAAGGTTGAAAAACACTGTCTTAAGAGATAAAGACTACATATGTAAAGTAGTTTTTGCTTAAAAGTGTTTACATGGTGCTGTCTAGAGCTCGGTAAAATAACCGTGTAATACTCTTCCATGTCAGTAGGTGGCAGCCAGTAGCTAATTGCTTTGTAGATATCGGAAACAGTGGGAGGCAGGGTGCAGGTAAAAAGGTGTCTTTAACCAAAAATAAACAAAAGGTGAGTGCCCCTGAGAAAAGGCATTGAAGCTTAGGGAAGGTTATGCAGAACGAAACTAAAACTGAACTGGCTATAAAGTAAACAAAATCAGAATGCTGGACGACAGCAAGGACTTACTTTGGAGCAAAGGCGGCGTCCACAATGTACACCCAAATATGACATGACAATCAACAATGTTCCCACAAAGATAGATTAAAAACAACTGAAATATCCTTGATTGCTAAAACAAAGAAGATGCGGGAAATATCGCTCAAAGGAAGACATGAAACTGCTACAGGTAAATACCAAAAAAAGAGAAAAATCCACCAAAATAAGAGCGCGGGACAGGAACTAAAACACTACGAACGGGAAAAAAGCAAAGAAAGCCAAAAAATGGGTTACGGCCTGATGTGACAGGTGGTGACAGTACACCTACTTTGAGACAAGAGCTATAGTGATGCCTGGTTGGTTATGGTTTAAAGTCATATCCAACAATTGGGATTACTTTTTACCGTCAACTGAGTTTAGTTTTTTAATGATTTCTGCTGGTGGTGTGCCTCCGGATTTTTTCAAAGCAAAAAATGTGCTTTGGCTCAAAAAAGGTTGAAAAACACTGTCTTACAACATACATATGTAAAGTAGTTTTTGCTTGGTGAAGTAATGTATTATTTGTGGAATTACATTGAAAAGTGTGTGAGAGATAGTTTTATTAAAGTTGGATTTGATAATATAGTCAAAATTATTATATTTTGTAGTTATTTTTGTACCATTGAAACTTACAGATTTTATGTCACGTATAACATAAGCAACTTGCTTTTTAGTAAAAAAATTAAAAATCATGCAGTGTGACTGTGAAATAAATAGTAGATACTGAACACTGCAGGTGAAGTTTCCTGTATTTCTGTAATTTATTGTTAGGGAATTATGTATAAATGAATTATGGATACAAACAAGCAAGTAAACAACAATTAATGGCCAATGCATTCACATCTTATTTGAATAAAGTGCAACGAACAGCTTAATGTTGAATTGACAAGAGGAAACAATTTCTGCCTATTTTTGAAACATTCAAGCAATTTTCAATAAAAGTACAGTAACCAACATTTTAACAGTAAATTTACCTGCTGAATAAAGTTCCCCGACTCGGCCATACAGTATCTATTCTCTGCCCTCGCGTCGCCGATGACGGACAACGCCCCAGGTGTCGGTCCCTCGCTTCCTAATTTCCATAGCCTCCTTCATCCATCTCTTTTATTTGATTGTTTCTCATGAAATGATTTGTCTTTGTGTTCTGGGAATCGCTGCATTTCAGTAACTTGCACCGCTGTCACTTCATTGGGCTGGCTGCATCTTTTGTGGCTTAAAGTTGTGTTGTGGCTTTGTCATTGTGTTGTGGCGTTTGTATTTGTCGTGGCTTTTGCAATCGTGTCGTAGCTGAAAGTTAGGATATTAAAACGCAGCTAATCACCCTTTTTTAGTTCAGAAGACGCCACAGACGGGAAAATAGAGTTAACATTTAACATTTTTATTATTGCAAGTGCTAAACTTTATATAAAGTCAGCCGTTCAAAGGTTATTTTGCTTATTGTTCACAGTCATTGTGGGAGATATGACGACTGATGGATTTTTTTTAACATGCATTCTAAATAATAAATACATTTGATCAAATGTCCGATTACAATGGAGCCTATTGGAGCCATTTAATTCCGCCTATAGAGCGCCTAAAACATCCAAACACCTCCATTAGTGTTTTATATACGTGGTGTAAGTACATAAGGATAGGATAGACTTTTGTTTATCCCACAATGGGGAAATTATGTTGTTTCAGTGCAGGTTTTTACATACAGTAACAGAAGTAAAGCGTAATAAAAAACAAAATAATAGTAATAAATACTACATATTGCTCACTAATATGTATGTAAATATATAAGATTAAAAAAAAAACACTAACATTTTTATTGCACACCGCCTACAAAAAAAAACAACCAAAAAAACCATCCTAGTAATCACATAAGTGCGTTGTAAAGTCTTATGGCTGTGGGTAGAAAAGACCAGCAATAGCACCCCTTCTTGCACTGTGGATGTAATGTAGTAATATGTAATGTAGTAACAGGTACATTTATAATAACATTTATTATTTACACATTTTGATAATTTTAAGGATACACGGCACATTCATTTAAAAAAACGCATGGCAACGTCTGCTTTTGTTTTTTTTTCTTCATCACTTATTATTACTCACTACAGACTCCATGAGAGCCAACATAAATTATAATATATTACTAACTGTACAAAGTCTGCTGTCATTCGGATACCGACCGCTGGGATGTTCATATATTCCCATTTTTATATCCTTAACCATCTACTTTTCAGGTGATTTCTGATCTTCAATAAATTTACATGAAGCAGGGAAGCGAGGAAGCAACAGACCAATTGATGATGTAAACATAGGCACACTCGGAAGTGATCACGGCGCAGATATAAATAGTTCATCTGCGTTAGCACTTATAATAACAATATCACCAATACTTGGTTAGTATTAAAGTCCATCCATCCATCCATTTTCTACCGCTTATTCCCTTTGGGGTCGCAGGAGGCGCTGGTGCCTATCTCAGCTACAATCGGGCGGAAGGCGGTGTACACCCTGGACAAGTCTCCACCTCATCGCAGGGCCAACACAGATGGACAGACAACATTCACACTCACATTCACACACTAGGGCCAATTTAGTGTTGCCAATAAACCTATCCCCAGGTGCATGTCTTTGGAAGTGGGAGGAAGCCGGAGTACCCGGAGGGAACCCACGCATTCACGGGGAGGACATGCAAACTCCACACAGAAAGATTCCGAGCCCGGGATTGAACCCCTGACTACTCAGGACCTTCGTATTGTGAGGCAGACGCACTAACCCCTCTTCCACCGAGAATATTAAAGTCATGAAATATAAATTAGTATTGTTGGTGTTTTTTGAATGGTTTTATGGGCAGAATAGTGGAGTTCCCATTGGGTCCTCAGTAAGCAGACTTTTATTTACATTTATTTAATATTTAGAATGCATAAAATAAAAATCGATCCATCGTCATGTCCGTCATAATGATTAGGAACAATTGGCAAAATTCCTCCAAAAAGCGGAGTTCCTCTTTAAAGCCAATGTTTTATTTTTTCTAGTATTGATCAAATCGATCAATTCTCTTTTAAACGATACCCCGAACGGGACAAGGGGTAGAAAATTAATGGATGTGTCATGACGGGGGAGGGGGTCGCAGCTTGTTGCGAGATTTGTTCTCCTGTGATACAAACCGACTTTTCCGGAGGTCTCAAGGTTGGCAAGTATGGGCTTAAATTATGCCTCTGATTGGTGCTCGGGGAGCAGGTGAGCGGCCAAACACTAATCAGAGCCAGGTGAACATAATTTGCAACCGTGGCAACAAAAACAAACTCAGGGAGGTGCACAGACAGGAACTAAAGGAGTCCAAAACTAACAGAAAATACAAAAAACATGATCCGGACCACGGATCATGACAGGATGGATGGATGGATCGATACCTATCTCTAGAAAGGCAAACCTGCCGAGCACAGATCAATGTACTTGAAATTATAAATCGATATATCGCTCAATCGTTTCACCCCTAATTTCTCCCATAAAATATTTCAAAGTGGAACATTTAGTAATTGGAGCCTTCAATAGGTTAATAACTCATAAAACCATTGATTTTGAATCATTATTATTTTTTGAGTAATGACAAAAGAAAAAGTTATTATGTTTAACATTGCATCCTTTTCTCATTACATTTAACATGTTTACTTTTTTATACCACTTTTTTTATGTTTTGAATTTGTATTTTTGTAATAGTAATTTTAAATGTGCGGCGGCCCATAAATGGCTTCCGTGCCGCACTTTAAAAGTCAGGAAATTATAAGGCATCTCTGAGTGACCTTCAAATTAAATTTTCGGTAATAACAATATGCTCATTTTAGTTTGGCTAAAAATCCAATCTTAAACAAGAACACCAAAAGAAAAAGTCCAATAAATCAATGAATTATGAAATCCAAAACACTGTGTTGGAACAACAGGAGTAAACGTAAGTAATGTGACAGATAACTGTGAGTGGGACTGTTTACATCAGGAGAGTCCTTAGACAGATTGTGTTGTGTGGATTTAGACACATCTATAATCCCCTCTAGTCAGGGAGGAAAGTAACAGGAAGGGTAGATAATGCCAGAGCACAGCAGACCCTGCATGGTGCACTTTTGTTGCCATGGTTGGTAATCACCTAACACCCCTTTTTTGTTGGTGTGCAGCTTTTAACGTGAAGCACGATAAATATGTGAAAAACTAACATCAGTTCCTAACTTTTGCCTCAATTTATGCACCGGAATGAGTTACTGATAGCTACTTAGAAACCGACACCTCATTGAGTGTGTTGCACACTTACTGGCTGTATTGACACCGCACTGGTACTGTGAAAAAGTCACTGCATTTGACCTGAAAATACAAACCCTGTTTCCATATGAGTTGGGAAATTGTGTTGGATGTAAATATAAATGGAATACAATGATTTGCAATCCACTTTGCATCAGTCCATCTTAGATGATCTCGGGCCCAGAGAAGCCGGCGGCGTTTCTGGATGTTGTTGATAAATGGCTTTTGCTTTGCATAGTAGAGCTTTAACTTGCATTTACAGATGTAGCGACAAACTGTATTTAGTGACAGTGGTTTTCTGAAGTGTTACTGAGCCCATGTGGTAATATCCTTTAAAGATTGATGTTGGTTTTTGATACAGTGCCGTCTGTGGTCACAGTCATTCAATGTTGGTTTCCGGCCATGCCGCTTACGTGGAGGGATTTCTCCAGATTCTCTGAACCTTTTGATGATATTATGGTGTTATGATGATATTATGATGTTGAAATCCCTAAATATCTTGCAATTGCAGTTTGAGAAACGTTGTTCTTAAACTGTTTGACTATTTGCTCACGCAGTTGTGGACAAAGAGGTCAAACTCGCCCCATCCCTTCTTGTGAAAGACTGAGCATTTTTTTGGAAGCTGTTGTTATACCCAATCATGGCACCCACCTGTTCCCAATTAGCCTGCACACACACCCGTGGGATGTTCCAAATGAGTGTTTGATGAGCATTCCTCAACTTTATCAGTATGTATTACCATCTTTCCCAACTTCTTTGTCACGTGTGCCTGGCATCAAATTCTAAAGTTAATGATTATTTGCAAAAAAAAAATATTTTTCAGTTTGAACATCAAATATGTTGTCTTTGTAGCATATTCAACTAAATATGGGTTGAAAAGGATTTGCAAATCATTGTATTCCGTTTATATTTACATCATTTTTTTATATATATATATTTTTTTATATTTACATCTAACACAATTTCCCAACACATATGGAAACGGGGTTTGTATTATTATTAGTCAGCATATGTACCATATTTTTTGCAACATAGGGCGCACCAGATTATAACGCGCATTGCCGACGAGCGAGTCTATTCAGGTCTATTTTCATACAAAATGTGCACCAGATTATAAAGCTTGTTAAAGGAGTCATATTATGATTTTTTTTCCTGCATTTAAAACACTTCCTTGTGGTCTACGCCAGTGTTTTTCAACCTTTTTTGAGGCAAGGTACATTTTTTTCCATTTAAAAATACGGAAGAACACCACCAGCAGAAAACGTTAAAAAATGAAACCACCAGGTCCTCCTTGTGCCTTATTCTGAGTGTGTTGGTGTTTCTGTGTGTAGTGCTTTAGTTCTTGTCTCGCGCTGTTATTTCGGTGTTTTCCTGTTGCAGTTTCATGTCTTCCTTTGAGAGCTATTCCCTGCACCTGCTTTGTGTTAGCAAGCAAGGCTGTTGAAGTTGTTGCTATCCTTCTTTGTGTGGACATTGTTTCTTGCCATGTCATGTACGGACAGTACGGATGTACTTTATGGACGCCGTCTCTTCTCCACACGCTACAAGTTTTTGCTGTCGTCCAGCATTCTGTTTCTGTTTACTTTGTAGCCAGTTCAGTTTTACTGTCGTTTTACATTGCCATCCCTATGCTTCATTGCCTTTCCCTTTCTGGCTTAAGCGTTACATACCTTTTTACCTTCACACTGTGGTCTGCATATTGGGATCACAGTTATACAGCCGAGTTCTACACAGCACGAGGAACGGCAGAGTATTTGCAAATTATAATTATTGATTTGCAAAAAAATATTTTTGGGACCAATTAGGTGGAGTTGCATAATTTCCCAAAGCACACCAGACAGTATCACTAGTGTGCCGTGGAAAAGTGCTTGAAAAACACTGGTTGACACATCCTGCAATAGTTGTTCTTTGGTCAAACTGTTGACTAGATCAGTGTTTTTCAACCTTTTCTGAGCCAAGGCACATTTTATTCATTGAACAAAATCCCATGGCACACAACCAGCAGAAATCATTGAAAAATTAAACTCAGCAGCCAATATTGACAATTAAAAAGTCTATGAATTCAAACCATAACCAACCATGCTTGTCAGTAACTCTTGTCTCAAAGTAGGTCTACTGTCACAAGTTTATTGGTGGTTTTCTGTGTCGCGTTTTAGTTCTTGTCTTTTGCTCCAATTTTGGTGGCTTTTCCTCTTTTGTTGGTATTTTCCTGTAGCAGTTTCATGTCTTCCTGCATCTACTTTGTTTTAGCAATCAAGAATATTTCAGTTGTTTTTAATCCTCCTTTGTGAGGACATTGTTGATTGTCATTGTGGAGGTCATCTTTGCTCCTCAGTAAGTCTTTGTTATCGTCCAGCAATCTGTTTTTGTTTACTTTTCTAGCCAGTTCAGTTTTAGTTTTGTTCTGCATAGCCATCCCATTCCCTTTTCTTAGGGGACTCACCTTTTGTTTATTTTTGGTTTAAGCATTAGATACCTTTGTACCTGCATGCTGCCCCCCACTGTTTCCGACATCTACAAAGCAATTAGCTACCTGCTCCCACCTACTGATATGAAAGACTATTACCCTGCCGATCTCTAGACAGCACCGACACTCAACAACAACACATAATTTGAAGACTATAATTACCATAACTATTCCCTGCATCTGTTCTGTTTTCGCAATCAAGACTATTTAAGTTGTGCAGACGCTATCCTTCTTTGTGGGTTGATTGTCATTACATGTACAGATGTACTTTGTGGACACCGTCTGCTCCACACGCTGTAAGTCTTTGTTGTCGTCCAGCATTATGTTTTTGTTTCCTTTGTCGCCAGTTCAGTTTTAGTTTTGTTTTGCATAGCTATCCCTAAGTTTCAATGCCTTTTTTTTATCGGCACTTGCCTTTTGTTTATTTTTGGTTAAAGCGTTGGATACCTTTTTACCTTCACGCTGCCTCCCTCTGTCGTCCGCATATTGTGATCACGACAAATCAATTAGCAACCTGCTGCCACCTACTGATATGGAAGAGTATTATACGGTTACTTTGCTGAGCTCTAGACAGTACAGCAGTGACGTGCTGTCAGGGGAGGCAAGTGAGGCAGTACCTTACCTTGCCACCAGGAGGGGTAAAAGGCTTATGAGATGTTCAAAAAACGGAGCAATAAAATAAGTTTGAATATTTCTATTTTGGTCTATGCTTTCTATGTGATTTTGGTGTGGTTCCTGTATATTTCGATAATTTTCATGGTGAAAATCAGGGAAATTCTGTGTTTCCTGATCAAAATAACGCAGCAGACCAGAAGTGAGGCAGACACAGGTGGTGCCTCCACAGCTATACACAAAGTCTATTGAGCGTGTGCGTGAGAGGGGGCGCGTGCTCGATACCACGGGGACAAGGCAGGCCATGAGGCAGCAAGTAATCTCAGCAGTAATCTGACTCGCCACACTAGGAAAAATGGGGGCGCTAAAGCTAGCAGACACATGTCTCTCCAGCAGAAGTCAGCCTTTTTTCTTTTTTTTTTTTTAAACTGTATTTATAACAAACATGGCATTTTTATTAGAGTAAGCCAGCGTTTGTGGGTGTTATTGCTGCTTCAGATACAAATACAGAGAGGTAGATACACTCACAATACTTGTTTTATTTTGTTAAAAGAAAATGGGACCAAAACGTATTTAATAACAACTTTGTCAAATACTTTTAGGACCAATTTGTCACACCATAATATCATTATGATAACGTTTTTATGAAAGCAATTACTCCCTTCCTTTTCCTGTTATTCTAATGTGCAACCTAAATCAACAATGCTTAGAACTGCTCATATGAATTTAAGTTAAAAAAAAGAAGAAAAATACCTCCAAAAGTATCTATGCCTCACCTGGTGTATAGTTCACCGCACGTCACTGCAGTACAGACACTCAACAACGGCACATTATTTATCTATTATAATTACTAGTTTTGCAAAAAATGTTTTTAACCCAAATAGGTAAAATTACATAATCTCCCACGGCACACCAGACTGTACGCGGCACAGTGGTTGAAAAACACTGGATTTGATTATGTTTTATAAACCATCTTCAAGCTGCCTTCAGTATGTGCCGTTTTGTTGGCAATATTATTTATGTGGCTCCATTTTCACCAGCGTTTTCTCCCCGTCATCTTTGTTGTTCCGGAATTTTTAAGCGCTTCCATATGGACTCTCTATTGACAGATATAAGTTAGAACTGTACACTACTTTATATTGGAAATGGCAACAGCGGAGGATTTATGCCACACAACGAGAGGATAGAGAAGAAGAAGGAGCTTGTTAAGTATGACGCGAGCAACAATTGCGGATGTGTGCACATTTTCGAGAATTTTGCAGATCCCAAATACAAATCAGCAGGTACCAATTGGTAGGTAAAGATGGTTTTGCAAAATATTGCAAAAGAAAACGCCAGATAATATGTCTCCTAATTGGTGCTAATTTGAGGTCCTTATACACACAGCATAATAATACCCGTATGTTAAAGCACAGTACGTCTGACTATGGTAGCTGGAATGCTCCGCGTTCCATCAAGCGGTGCGGCTTTGTAGCTTACCAGAGTCCTACTTCAACATAGTACAAGGATGAAGAATCCTGATAAACATTTTGAACCTTATTAACAGAACAAATTCGGTATGTAAATAAACATTTACGAAAGCTGTCTGTGTTAATATGTGCTGCGGCTAATATATAAAAAAACATTTTTCTTCTAAAATGTTGTGGTTGCGGCAGAAATACCGATGTAGTTAGCATTTAATTGATATAATTTAATTATTTAAATTACTAGTGTGTTCTACTTATGTAAATGTCACAAAATGTCACTGGTTTTGGGTTTTGTACATGCACAGATTTGCCTTAAAAAAGAAAAGTGTGGGATACTTCTCTTGTTGCCTTATTTATATTTGACTTTATTAAATGTCTGGGGGGCATTTTACTAAACAAAACCAGTTTTCTTTTAAATAATATAGGAATTTGATCAGAGCTGTTTATCTTTTTTATGGAGGAATGTAGTTAATCATAGAACTGGCATCCAGTGTATAGATTGTGAATCGAGAATTGATGCTGAATCGAATCGTTACACAAAGAATCGAATGAAAACTAACACTGTGATTAATCTTCATTCATTTATGGTAATGCGATCTATATATAGTTTTTATCAATCACGTGTGTTAATGTTGACAGTCATAAATATAACTCAAAAAATGTTGTTATGAAGGCTGTGAGTTTACACTATTTTGTGACCCTAGCCGCACACTTTTAAAAATGTAATGACCTGGAATAACTGGTAAACCAAATTTGATAGAAAAGTGATGGCAACATGCATACACATAACATATGATAACCAACATGGTCTGAAACCATATTCGGCTCCTATAATGGGTCGAGGGTAGCATCAAACAAGCAAAGGTTGTCCGTACGCTGCCTCCCGTCCAAGGTCAGCAGGAATAGGGATAGCTATTGTTTACGTTCCATCCGATTTTAGTACCAAATTGGTATTTTAAAGACCAAAATGAGGCCACAAGCATGTTTTTGTGTATAAGTCGATAGAGAGGGGTCCTAACTTTTTCCACTCAGGGCTGCACACTAAAAAATCAAAGCATGCAGGCCATTTTGAGAAATATATATATATATATATATATATATATATATATATATACACATATATATACACACACCCTTAGGGCTCCCCTTAATTTTGGTTACTGTTAAAGGTCCCGGGGACCCACAAAGGTCTCAGTAATTAAAGTGTTAATATAAGTCATATATTAATGTTTTGATTTTTACTTTCAACACTTAAATATCCACAGATCAACTTCATAACCATGCATTGTCATAACAAAAAATGCCATTTTAATGTGAAGTAATTTAATTCTTAAATAGGTAAATAATCCACAACAACATTGTTTTTATCAATGTAACCCCCCAGAAAAGTGTTCAATATAACTTGTATAATCATTATATATTATTTTTACTTTAAACGCTTAAATCTCTCGATCAACTTCAGATCTATCTGTCAGCTGCATGGCGGATTTGTGTTATTAGCGTCAACTTTGCAACATTTTCTCGTTACATTACACCTGTTGCTCTTCTATTCTGCTTTTTATGGGTTTTTTATAATAGTATTTTTTAAATGTGTCGCGGGCCAC
This sequence comes from Nerophis ophidion, assembly GCF_033978795.1. Classification (NCBI taxonomy): domain Eukaryota; kingdom Metazoa; phylum Chordata; class Actinopteri; order Syngnathiformes; family Syngnathidae; genus Nerophis; species Nerophis ophidion. The sequence continues at coordinate 22,033,573 of NC_084632.1, read as the reverse complement.
TAAAAATTAGCTGCAGGTTACACTTTGGACACCTCTGGTCAAGCAGGTGTCTTTCGATATAAAAAAGTATTAAAAAACGTTTCACATTAATAGAAATATTTTGTAAAGGAGGAGGGTCAAAAAAGATTTCTACCAAAAGCTACAGATGGGAATTATGACTCTTTGAAGGGAGCCTGATCTTGAAGAACTGTTCTTTTGAGAGTTGCTTGTTGTTACATTGATTTTTTTTTAATTAAAAGGGTTACTTGTACAGCGCTTTTCTACCTTCAAGGTACTCAAAGTGCTTTGACACTATTGGCACATTCACCCATTCACACACACATTCACACACTGATGGCGGCAGCTGCCATGCAAGGCTATAACCACGAACCATCAGGAGCCAGGGTGAGGTGTATTGCTCAAGGACACAACGGACGTGACGAGGTTGGTAGAAGATGGGAATCGAACCAGGAACCCTCAGGTTGCTGGCACGGCCACTCTCCCAGCATTCACCACGCCGTCCCCTAAAACTTTTTATTAATTAACTAAATAGTTTTTTTCAGAAATAACTTCTTTTTATCAAGGAAAAAAATAAAAATAATAAGATAAGATTTGGATGTGAATAATTCAAAATGACACATAGAGTATATATATTGGTGGGAGTTATTCTGAAATATTTATAACAATTGAAATTGGCTTATGTTTTTTCATTGTAAGTGCTCTATAAAGTGGTGCCATATTCCTTATATGCATTGACAATGAGATTTACTCTCACCTACTAAAATGTGTGGATCACAAGTACAGATAAACACATGAATGTAATCAATAATAATTTGTCTACAAGTGTATATAAAACAATAAAAATGTAAATGTTTAGACAAATGTGTACTATCCTACCTGGTGTGTGTACACCTGAACCACTTTACTACTCCACAGTAGAACAATTAACCAGAGCGGTTCTTTCACATTCTGATACGTTTCCTTTGACTCTGACTCATTTTCCAGTCCAATCGCGTTATTTTTACTTTAAATGCTTAAAACTCGAGATCAATTTCAGATCTATTTGTCGACAGTATTGTCACGTTTGGCAAGGTCGGGTTGGGGTTTGTTCTCCCGGAATCAGAGGTGCGTAGTGTCGCGCTACATTTACTCCGTTACATCTACTTGAGTAACTTTTGGGATGAATTGTACTTCTAAGAGTAGTTTTAATGCAACATACTTTTACTTTTACTTGAGTATATTTATAGAGAAGAAACGCTAGTTTTACTCCACTCCATTTATCTACATTCAGCTCGCTACTGATTTTTATCGATCTGGTAATGCACGCTTTGTTTGTTTTGTTTGTCTTACAGACCTTCAAAGTATGATCTATTACATGCCTGCGTTTCACCAATCAAATGCAGTCACTGGTGACGTTTGACTCCGTTTCCCCAATCAAACAGAGCCAGGCGGTCACATGATTAACAGCACACTTTTTTCTTTTTTTTTCTTTTTATAAACCTTATTTATAAATTTCAACATTTACAAACAGTTGAAAATAATAATCAAAGTAAGTACAAAAACAGCACAAAACAGTATAAAAAACGTACAAAACAGCGCCTGGGGGTTGTAAATTCAAAGTAACTAAAATAGATGCAAAAAATATAGATATAAAATAAAGTGCAAAGCCATAGGTTCACTCAATCTCAGCAAATACATTTGGAACACAGCTTCATAGTTTTAACAGCTTTTTGGTTGTTAGAGGTAGAGTGTTTTAATGTAGAGTTCTAAATCTTTTTTAAAGGCACAAAAAACAGGTCGGGTATTGATAAACTTACGTTTATGAATATAAAACTTAGCCAATAGTATAATGAGGTTGCAAAGGTAAAATTCATTTTCCACTTTTTTTTTTCAATACAGTGTAAAACCAAATATATATTATTTGATAAAGCTTATTGTTTTAGTTGCTTAAGACATATTCCTGGCTCTGAATTTGTTCATTGCTATTTTTATGTTTTTGTGCATTACTTGCTGCCGTCTGTCACGCGTACGCGGCGCACTTGCTGCGCAGAGTTGCCACTTCGTGGATGCACACACGACCAGTCAGCAGGCTTGCAGGTAAGAATAAGTTTTAATATAATAAAACAAAAGAACACTGGTGCAAAAAGGGAAAAACAAAGCGCGTGCCACCGCACGGAAAGCTAATGCTAAAACTTAGCAGGAAACAGAAATAACACTCAACGACGTGCCGCACGCATGTGAAGCTAAGGCAGAACAAAATAATCTAGGACACAGGATACAAAACGTGACGTGTTGCGAAAAGCAAGCAATGGACCAAGGACGAAATAAGGAATAACGCAGGCTTATATACTCAAACAATAATTAGAACACAGGTGGGCCTGACGCCAGAGCAGGTGAACAAATGACGAAACCATGGAAACGAGACAAAACAGGAAGTGCACAAAAACAGGGATCGGCCGAGTCTAGAACTAAACATGATCAGAACATATAAACGACAAAACAATAAACACCATCATCATTAAATGAACAGGTTACTCATCAGTTACTCAGTACTTGAGTAGATTTTTCACAACATACTTTTTACTTTTGCTCAAGTAAATATTTGGGTGACTACTCCTTACTTTTACTTGAGTAATACATCTCTAAAGTAACAGTACTCTTACTTGAGTACAATTTCTGGCTACTCTACCCACCTCGAATGCAGGACGGACGGCTCCGGACGACAGCATGAGTTAGGAAATGATTTATTTCTAATAAATCATAAACGTACCAAAAACACAGGACAAACAAAAGAAAAACGTGCCGATCGCACGGGAAGCTAAGGAAACACGGGAGCAAGGATCAGGAACATGAAAACGTAACTGTTGCGTATAGCAAACAATGAAGCCACACCGACTGTGGTGAGCAACGTGAATAAATAGCTCTCTGATTAGTGCTCAACAGCAGGTGAACGTGCAGAGCACTAATCAGAGGCAGGTGAAACCAATTAGTACCCATGGAAACCAAAACAAACACCCAAAGTGCACAAAACAGGAACTAAGGGAGTCCAAAACTAACAGAACTTAACTAAACAAAACATGATCTGGATCACAAGTATGTTTTTATTATTTTTTTAAAACTGCCTGCATGGCAGCTTTGTGTTATCAGCGTCAACATTGCAACATTTTCTCGTTACATTACACCTGTTGCTCTTCTATTTGTCTTTTCATGGGTTATTTATTGTAGTATTTTTAAAAAGTGCCGCGGGTCACTAAGAATTACCAGCAGGCTGCATGTTGGACACCTATGGTCAAGCAGGTGTCTTCCTATATCAACATAACAATCTGTACAAACAGTGACTGTCCCTCAAGCTCATAATTCTGAAGTGTCATGTTTGGTCACGGTTGTGTTTGTGTGTTTAAATGCAGCTATGCTGACCAGCTTTATGGAAGGTTTTCTCTGCTGCCTTACCTCAAAGTCAACAAACGTCGTGGTTCCTGCAGAGTCCTCCGAACCTGCCGACGGTCATGAGTTTGTGGAGGTGAAACCAGGCCGGGTCATCCGTGTTCGACATGCCATTCCCGAGCGGTCTGTGGTGGATCAACCGTTGGGTCAGGGCGGGTGTGTCAGTTGCAAAAGAAGGATCTCAGTCTACTGCAATGGACAGCTGTTCATCGATAACCTGGGCGACAAGGCAGGGGCGGAGTTGAAGACGTGCCAGAATGGAGAGACAGAACCAAACAGCACGGTGGAGCTTGAACTGACAGACTGTGGCAAATCGTCACCGCTCGTTAACGCCACTGACGCCCGGCCGGACTCGATCAGGACGGGTAAAGTTTTGACTTCTGAGACGGGATCAGGAGACGCACCCGTCGTTTTTCAGGCCGAAGCGTCGCAGAACCGATGCAGGCGGAAACCGAAGCGTACCGTGGTGATCGACTGTGAGAGGAAAATATCAGCATGTAAAGAAACGCATGCGGACGTCGCTTTGTTCTTCATTCATGGCGTTGGAGGCTCTCTGGACATCTGGAGGAGCCAGCTGGACTTCTTTTCTCGACTGGGCTACGAGGTGATCGCCCCGGATCTTGCAGGTCACGGGTGCAGCTCAGCACCTCTTATACCTGCAGCCTACACATTTTATGCTCTGGCAGAGGACATACGACTTATCTTCAAGAGATATGCACGCAAGAGGAATATTCTCATTGGACATTCTTACGGGTAAACAATTTTTTATTATCACGCCCACATATATACTCAGATCCTGCGCCATACGTAGGGCCCTGTAATCCGTGGTGCTAGCGATGGATACCCAATTAAGTACAAACCCCGTTTCCATATGAGTTGGGAAATTGTGTTAGATGTAAATATAAACGGAATACAATGATTTGCAAATCCTTTTCAACCCATATTTAGTTGAATGCACTACAAAGACAAGATATTTGATGTTCAATCTCATAAACTTTATTTATTTTTGCAAATAATAATTAACTTAGAATTTCATGGCTGCAACACGTGCCAAAGTAGTTGGGAAAGGGCATGTTCACTACTGTGTTACATCACCTTTTCTTTTAACAACACTCAATAAACCTTTGGGAACCGAGGAAACTAATTGTTGAAGCTTTGAAAGTGGAATTCTTTCCCATTCTTGTTTTATGTAGAGTTTCAGTCGTTCAACAGTCCGGGGTCTCTGCTGTCGTATTTTACGCTTCATAATGCGCCACACATTTTCAATGGGAGACAGGTCTGGACTGCAGGCGGCCCAGGAAAGTACCCACACTCTTTTTTTACGAAGCCACACTGTTTTAACACTTGTCTTGCTGAAATAAGCAGGGGCGTCCATGATAACGTTGCTTGGATGACAACATATGTTGCTCCAAAACCTGTATAGCCCTTTCAGCATTAATGGTACCTTCACATATGTGTAAGTTACCCATGCTTTGGGCACAAATACACCCCCATACCATCACAGATGCTGGCTTTTGAACTTATAACAATCCGAATGTGTTATGTTCAAAGGGAAGGAGGCGACAACCAGGACAGAACTGCGGTTCTTTCAAGGTTTATTTTAAACCTTTGATAAATATGTGACGTGTATGCTACTCTAAGTGAATGAGTGTGACTATGTGTAATATTAATAATGTAAATGTTACCAAGGGTTGTTGTCTGTGAGTGTTGGTTGTAATCTTTTGTCGAATCACGAGGGGCAAGACGCAGAGGCAGTTCGTGGACAGGCAATGGGTCGTGGGGAGGAGCGAGGCAGTGTAGTCTGGGTCCGAGCAGGGAGGTCGTGGATCGAGGAGGGCAGTCAGGAATCCGGTTGGATGTCGAAGGACAAGGCTTGATCACGGAAGGCAGGGGAGTCACTGTGAACACACAAAGAGACATGAACCAGGGATACACAGAGAGAGAGCAAAGCAAAGGTGAGGAAATCATGGTGAAGGGGATGCCAGACGTGAAGCTTACGGGAAGGTTAGCGACGTTCTGGCAAAGGTTCCTTGGGTCTGCTGGTCTTTATGCCGCTCCCTTTCATCAAGTTCAGGTGTGTCGATAGTTGATTGACTACAGGCTTGTTGCTGCGCAGGCGTGCTGCGCTCAGCACGAGTGGGGACAAGTCTGAGTGCGCTGTCAAAGGAGGCGCATCTTGGCGCGCTGTCAAAAGAGGCGCATCTTGGCGTGCTGTCAGCAGAGGCGGCCGCAGCTCCAGCCGCCGAGGAAACGTGGGTTCGACTCCGCGTCATGACAGAATGGTTATTTTCATCTTTGTTCCAGAGGACACCAAGTCCTCTGTTTCCAAATATAATTTGAAATGTGGACTCGTCAGACCACAGAACACCTTTCCACTTTGCATCAGTCCATCTTAGGTGAGCTCGGGCCCAGCCAAGCCCGCGGCATTTCAGGATATTGTTGATAAATGGATTTGGCTTTGCATAGTAGATTTTTAACTTGCACTTACAGATGTAGCGACCAACTGTAGTTACTGACAGTGGTTTTATGAAGTGTTCCTGAGCCGATCTGGTGATATCCTTTACACACTGATGTCGTTTTTTGATGTAGTACCGCCTGAGGGATCAAAAGTCTGTAATATCATCGCTTACGTGCAGTGATTTCTCCAGATTCTTTTAACTTTTTGATGATTTTTACGGACCGTAGATGGTAAAATCCTTAAATTCCTTGCAATAACTCGTTGATAAATGTTGTTCTAAAACTGTTCGACAATTCGCTTACAAAGTGGTGACCCTCACCCCATCCTTGTTTGTGAATTACTTAGCATTTCATTGAACCTGCTTTTATACCCAATCATGGCACCCAACTGTTCCCAATTAGACTGCACACCTGTGGAATGTTCCATGTAAGTGTTTGATAAGCATTCCTCAACTTTATCAGTATTTATTGCCACTTTTCCCAACTTATTTTTCACGTGTTGCTGGCATCAAATTCTAAAGTCAATCATTTGCAAAAAAAAAATGTTTATCAGTTTGAAAATCAAATATGTTATTTTTGTAGCATATTCAACTGAATATGGGTTGAAAACGATTTGCAAATCATTGCATTCCGTTTATATTTACATCTAACACAATTTCCCAACTCATATGGAAACGGGGTTTGTACCTTTATAGGCATTGGCCGAATTCTGTCTGTGCTATCATCTACTACTTTTGCGTGAAGAAACGCAAGTAAAATTTAAATTAATGAGTGACAGGGTGCTTCATATGATATTTGACTGTAAAGTATATTCCAAGCTGGTTCCTGCTCCGTCACCGATAAAAATAGAACGGCAAATTTCCTCTTGCTCCAGAGCACAGCCTTAGTGCTTGTCTTTAAAGTACAGTACTGGGTTTCAAGTTCCAGTAGGAGATGAGTTGGGAAGATTAATTCTCATTTTGCACAACATTTTTTATCAACGAACATTCTGTTTGTCCATGATTTGTTTTAGTAGAAATTATACATTAAATTAAATTCAAGTTTGATTAAAAAAATGATTAAAAATGTTTCACATTAATAGAAATATTTTGTAAAGAAGGAGGGTCCAAAAACAATTCTACCAAGAGCTAGAGATGGGAATTATGACTCTTTAAAGGTGTCTGATCTTGAAGAACCGTTCTTTTGCATGACTGGCTCTTTGTTACATAGATTAAAATTTTATTTTAAATTTTTTAGAAATAACTTGCCGGCTTCCTCCCACTTCCAAAGACATGCACCTGGGGATAGGTTAATTGGCAACACTAAATTGGCCCTAGTGTGTGAATGTGACTGTGAATGTTGTCTGTCTATCTGTGTTGGCCCTGCGATGAGGTGGCGACTTGTCCAGGATGTACCCTGCCTTCCGTCCGATTGTAGCTGAGATAGGCGCCAGCGCCCCCCGCAACCCCGAAAGGGAATAAGCGGTGGCAAATGGATGGATGGATGGATACAGGCAGCACGGTGGTGGAGGGGTTAGTGGGTCTGCCTCACAATACGAAGGTCCTGGGTTCGATCCTGTGCTCGGAATCGTTCTGTGTGAAGTGAAGTGAATTATATTTATATTGCGCTTTTCTCTAGTGACTCAAAGCGCTTTTTTACAAAGTGAAGCCCGATATCTAAGTTACATTTAAACCAGTGTGGGTGGCACTGGGAGCAGTAGGGTAAAGTGTCTTGCCCAAGGACACAACGGCAGTGACTAGGATGACGGAAGCGGGAATCGAACCTGCAACCCTCAAATTGCTGGCACGGCCGCTCTACCAACCGAGCTATCACCTTTTCTTTTAACAACACTCAATAAACCTTTGGGAACCGAGGAAACTAATTGTTGAACTAATTGAACTAGGAAACTAATTGTTGAACTCTACCAACCGAGCTATGCCGGTTGGTAGAGTTTACATGTTCTCCCCGTGACTGCGTGGGTTCCCTCCAGGTACTCCGACTTCCTCCCACTTCCAAAGACATGCACCTGGGGATAGGTTGATGCGCAACACTAAATTGGCCCTATTGTGTGAATGTTGTCTGTCTATCTGCGTTGGCCTTGCAATAAGGTGGCGACTTGTCCAGGGTTTACCCCGCCTTCCGCCCGAATGCAGCTGAGATAGGCTCCAATGACCCCCAGCAACCCTAAAAGGGACAACCGGTAGAAAATGGATGGATGGATGGAACTTGTTTTTATCAAGGAAACAATTACAAAGAGTAATACAAGATTTGGATCTGAATAATTCAAAATGACACATAAAGTATATATATTGGTGGGAGTTTTTCTGAAATATTTATAACAATTGATTTTGGCTTATGTGTTTTCATTGTAAACGCTCCATAAGGTGGTGCCATATTCCACATATGCATTGACAATGAGATTTGCTCTCACCTAAAAAACTTTGTGGATCACAAGTACAGATAAACACATGAAAATAGTAAATAATAATCCGTCTACAATTGCATATAAAACAATAACAATTAGGACACATTTAAATGTTAAAAAAATGTGTGCTATCCTACCTGTTTTTTGTACACCTGAACCCCTTTACTAATCCACAGTAGAACCAGAGCGGTTCTTTCAAATTCTAATACGTTTCGTTTAACTCTGACTCATTTTCCAGTCCAATCGCATGCCGTGCACATGCCTAGGCACTTTGTGTAGAAAATATCTTGTAAACGAACAGCTCGCAACGGTGAATCAGTTCTCATCTTTCACTTTAAAAGAGCCGTTAAAAAGATTTGACTCGTTTGCAAAAGCCCCAATTAAGCCTGGGGCGGCCCTGCTGAACAAACTGAACAAACGAGTATTTAGCAGGCGTAAAACTAACAATGTCTGTCCATGTTGCATTAACTCTCAATCGGGGGTGGGAGGATTTGCGGATAAAAAGTTTGACAGTGTGGTTTGTGGGACAAGAACATTGAATTACAGGAGGTACTGAATGTATCTGTCCCCATTTCCCACTTAGGGTCCTATTCTGTTGCTTGTGCCTTTTTTATATGCTTGAAGTTACACAAGTTCCTCTCGTTTTTATTCTCCCATCCGGACGGCCGACATGCCCACCTTGCGTAATTTAGGCAGAAGTGCCTACTGAAACCCACTACTACCCACCACACAGTCTGATAGTTTATATATCAATGATGAAATATTAACATTGCAACACATGCCAATACGGCCTTTTTAGTTTACTAAATTGCAATTGTAAATTTCCCGGGACTTTTTTCTTGAAAACGTCGCGTAATGATGACGTGTACGCTTGACGTCACGGGCTGTTAGGAAATATGAGCTCTGTGCGCACACACACAGCTAAAAGTCGTCTGCTTTAACCGCATAATTACACAGTATTTTGGACATCTGTGTTGCTGAATCTTTTGAAATCTGTTAAATTAATATTTGAGAAGTCAAAGTAGAAAGATGGAGTTGGGAAGCTTTAGCCTTTAGCCACACAAACACACGGTGATTCCTTGTTTAAAATTCACGGAGGTGAAACTTTACTATGGATCACAGCGAACATGGATCCCAACCGAATGTCAACCAGTAGGTTTTGGTGAGAAAATTGTGGTAAAAAGTCGCTTCTTACCGGATATCAGCTGAGCTTGTGCTGCCCATACAGCTGCCGTCGACTTCCCTCAGACATTGGCGTCAACACACCCGTGGACACACCTCCGACTATCAGGTACTGTTAAACTCACTAAAACACTAGCAACACAATAGAAAGATAAGGGATTTCCCAGAATTATCTTAGTAAATGTGTCTAAAAATATCAAAAATTTTTTTTTTTTTTTCTAGTCTGTCGTTATCAACATCCTCAAACACGAATCTTTCATCCTTGCTCAAATTAATGGGGGAATTGTCGTTTTCTCGGTCCGAATAGCTGTTTTTGTTGGAGTCTCCCATTGAAATCAATGTAAATATGTGAGGAGCCATCAACATGTGACGTCATCGTCTGCGGCTTCCGGTAGAGGCAGGGCTTTTCTCTTAGCACCAAAAGTTGCAACTTTATTGTGGATGTTCTCTATTAAATCCTTTCAGCAAAAATATGGCAATATCGCGAAATGATCAAGTATGACACATAGAATGGACCCGCTATCCCCGTTTAAATAAGAAAATCTCATTTCAGTAGGCCTTTAAGTCAGGAACCAAGGCAGGTTCATTACTAAAAAAAACATCTTGTTTTTGGTTGTGTGAAAATCATGGAATATGGAGCTTTACTAACACTTGTTAAAGTCATTAAAATCCATGAAAAAAACAACATTTTAAATTTGAAAAAGTGCTTGTCACGTGATCATGTGTTGTCATGGTGATGCAGCGTGTGTATGCACACTACAACAGCTTCTTCATGGCTGTAAATACTAATCTGTAGCTGGAACTTTGTTTTACCCGTTATTAGAACCACCCTGATGTTATTCGCCTTTGCCTAAGTACGGGCCCTGGGGTTGAGGAGGTTTTGGGCCCTCGCCCCAAAAACTGTAACAGTACAGTGGGAAAAGGAGACGGCACAGAGGCAGGGACGTCGTTAGCTTGCAGCGTGTCTATTAATATGTATAAATGAAGTGTGTGACTAATCCAAATGTATATGGTGTGACTATGTGTAGCGATTATATGTGGAGTGTTACAGGGTAGTGTTGAAGGTGCATGTTGTTGAGATCGGTGCCGAAGTCCAGAAGGGGCAAGGCAGGCTCGGAGGTCCGGGGACAGGCATGTGGTCAGGGGCTGGAACAAGGCGTCATTGTCCGGGGGTATGCGTGAGGCCGAGATCCGAGAAGGCAGTAAGAAGCCCAGAGGGGATCCGGGGAGACGGGACACACAGCTTGAAACCAGGGGATGACGAAGGCTGCTGGATGACGACACAGGACAAGACACAATGAGCACAAAGGAGGGGAAACACAAAGAACAAAGAAGCACGTAGGCAAGGAAGCTAGAGATGTGTATGGGTTACTGTACTTGATAAGTAGCTACGTTCTGGCACTGGAATGCAGGATGCGCTGGCTTATGAAGGCAGGGATCTCATCAGCGTCAGGTGTGTTGATAGTAGAGTAAGTGCAGCCGCAGAGGCGCAACTGCTGCAGGAGAAGAACGCCCGTGGGTGTTTCCCGAGGTGTGCTCAGTGGAGGCAGCAGGTATTTGAACCGTAACAAATACAGTTTGCGAAAAACAACATGATTTACCTCAACAGAGCAGCAACAATTCAAAAATATCACATTTTTCAAATAACTTTGTTCATAAAAACTACTCCTTCGCGACGGGCGCATGCACGTCTGCGCGAGTGTAACAGAGGCCAGTCAACTTAAAGAATAGTGCTAGCGATCTGTGAGATTGCCCGTGCTTTTAGCTCAGTAGCAGTAGCATGCTCGACTCTCACACCGGCGACATGGATTCGCACCCTGCACGGAGCAATAGCTAAAAACAACGCAGCTGAGAGAGAGTACACAACTGCTACTCCTAGTAGACCAATCATTGCAGTTCATCCCCAAAAATCGGAGGCCCCTGATTGGGTGGGGGCCCCTGGGCATAGCCCAGGTAAGCCCATGCATTAATGCGGCCTTGGTGACATTAAGAGTTCTGCATAGTACAAATGTTGGTGAAATTGTGACACGTCCGAGGCTCTTGACAGCTGTTTGTGTGTTTGTGTGTGTGGGCGGGCAGTGGAGCGTGACAGTTTGATATTAACTGTCAAAAAAATCAATGGACTCAATTGAAAGATGCTCCATTAAATATGTATTTTCATTTAATCAAGTAACGATCACGGACCAGATGGAATCGTATGCATTGAACGTCCAGGATGTTCAAACACGGCAGATGTACACGAAATCGCCTTCCGCCTGTCAGGATGGGGGGGTCGCAGCTTGCTGCGGCCTTGTTCTCCCAGGAAGGCAGACGGACTACTCAGGACATGGCGTTTAAGTAAAAACATGATTTAATTTTAACTAAAAAAAGGTACAAACAAAAAGTGCTCACAGTGGAAGCACAACTTGACTAAGGAACAAAACTAACACATAAACAGACTACATAACATAAATCAAACAACACTTACTATGGCTTGACAAGAGTAGCATGGACTTTGGCATGAAAAAACTGGCATGGACAGAACACAATGACGCCAGGGCGACTGACTGGCAAAGACGAGCTTAAATACTGCCTCTGATTAGTGCTCGGGAAGCAGGTGAGCGGGCGAGCACAAATCAGAGACAGATGGACACAATGAGTAATCAATGAAACCAGACAAGGGAGTGGAAAAAAACAGGAACTTAAAGAGTCCAAAGGTCAACAGAACATAGCCAAACAAGACATGATCAAAAAGACATGACACTGCTATGGTCGCACTCACGAGACAGGGATTTTGATTTCCATCCATCCATCCATCTTCTTCTGCGTATCCGAGGTCGGGTCGCGGGGGAAGCAGCCTAGGCAGGGAAGCCCAGACTTCCCTCTCCCCAGCCACTTTGTCCAGCTCTTCCTGGCCAGCCGGGAGACATAGCTCTCTTCCAGCGGGTCCTCCTGACCACCAAGCATTTCCCTGCGAGCCCGTTTCATGATTCAATACAGTTTTATTTTCATAAAACTGTCGGTTGCTTTCCGGCAATTTTCTTTTGTCGTGGTGACAGGCACGCTCTCGCTCTCACGCCAGCTCCAACCACGTCTCTCCTCCAGGTTGCTGCTTATACAGAGCGACAGGTGATTAGATAACAAGGCCTGGTGGGCCATCTACGCACCTGTCGCTGACTTCGAGGCCCATCCTGGCAAACCCCGCTTCACTGCAGGCCCGCAGGCCACTCCCCCCGAAGCTCTCAAATGTTTTTATAGTCCAATCTGATTTGAATTTTTTAAACAGTTTTTTTGTATGTTATATACGCTGCATGTGTGTGAGTAAGAGCACAGCTAATATTGATCCTCACAGATAAATATCATTAGCGACTGACTTGTCCAGGGTGTACCCGCCTTCCGCCCGAGTGCAGCTGGGATAGGTTCCAGCCTCCCCCGCGACCCCAAAATGGAAAAGCAGTAAAAAATGGATGGATGGATGGGAATTGCAACTTTTTCCACCTTAAAAAGACTAAAAAATTGAGACAGATGATTAAACACTGGTGGCCGGGCCTGTTCCCATGGGGCCCGGCCGGGCACAGCCCGAAGAGGCAACGTGGGTCACCCCTCCAATGGGCTCACCACCCGTAGCAGGGGCCATAGAGGTTGGGTGCAATGTTAGCTGGGCGGCAGCCGAAGGCAGGGCACTTGGCGGTCCGATCCTCGGCTACAGAAGCTAGCTCTTGGGACGTGGAACGTCACCTCACTGGGGGGGGGGAAGAGCCCGAGCTAGTGCGCAAAGTGGAGAAGTTCCGGCTGGATATAGTCGGACTCACTTCGACGCACAGCAAGGGGTCTGGAACCACTTCTCTCGAGAGGGACTGGACCCTCTTCCACTCTGGCGTTGCCGACAGTGAGAGGCGACGGGCTGGGGTGGCAATTCTGGTTGCCCCCCGGCTTAAAGCCTGCACGTTGGAGTTCAACCCAGTGGACGAAAGGGTAGCCTCCCTCCGCCTTCGGGTGGGGGGACGGGTCCTGACTCTTGTTTGTGCTTACGCACCAAACAGCAGTTCAGAGTACCCACCCTTTTTGGGTACACTCGAGGGAGTACTGGAAAGTGCACCCCCGGGTGATTCCCTTGTCCTACTGGGGGACTTCAACGCTCATGTTGGCAACGACAGTGAAACCTGGAGAGGCGGGATTGGGAAGAATGGCCGCCCGGATCTGAACCCGAGTGGTGTTTTGTTATTGGACTTTTGTGCTCGTCACAATTTGTCCATAACAAACACCATGTTCAAACACAAAGGTGTCCATATGTGCACCTGGCACCAGGACACCCGAGGCCGCAGTTCCATGATCGACTTTGTAGTTGTGTCATCAGATTTGCGGCCTTATGTTTTGGACACTCGGGTGAAGAGAGGGGCGGAGCTTTCTACCGATCACCACCTGGTGGTGAGTTGGCTGCGATGGTGGGGGAGGATGCCGGACCGACCTGGCAGGCCCAAACGCATTGTGAGGGTTTGCTGGGAGTCTCCTGTCAGAGAAAGTTTCAATTCCCACCTCCGGAAGAACTTCGAACATGTCACAAGGGAGGTGCTGGACATTGAGTCCGAGTGGACCATGTTCCGCACCTCTATTGTCGAGGCGGCTGATCGGAGCTGTGGCCGCAAGGTAGTTGGTGCCTGTCGGGGCGGCAATCCTAAAACCCCTTGGTGGACACCAGCGGTGAGGGATGCCGTCAAGCTGAAGAAGGATTCCTATCGGGTCCTTTTGGCTCATAAGACTCCGGAGGCAGTGGACAGGTACCGACAGGCCAAGCGGTGTGCGGCTTCAGCGGTCGCTGAGGCAAAAACTCGGACATGGGAGGAGTTCGGGGAAGCCATGGAAAATTACTTCCGGATGGCTTCGAAGCGATTCTAGACCACCGTCCACCGCCTCAGGAAGGGGAAGCAGTGCACTATCAACACCGTGTATGGTGCGGATGGTGTTCTGCTGACCTCAACTGCGGATGTTGTGGATAGGTGGAAGGAATACTTCGAAGACCTCCTCAATCCCACCAACACGTCTTCCTATGAGGAAGCAGTGCTGAGGTCGCTGAGGTAGTTAAAAAGCTCCTCGGTGGCAAGGCCCCGGGGGTGGACGAGACCCGCCCGGAGTTCCTTAAGGCTCTGGATGCTGTGGGGCTGTCTTGGTTGACAAGACTCTGCAGCATCGCGTACACATCGGGGGCGGTACCTCTGGATTGGCAGACCGGGGTGTTGGTTCCTCTCTTTAAGAAGGGGGAACCGGAGGGTGTGTTCCAACTATCGTGGGATCACTCTCCTCAGCCTTCCCGGTAAGGTTTATTCAGGTGTACTGGAGAGGAGGCTACGCCGGATAGTTGAACCTCGGATTCAGGAGGAACAGTGTGGTTTTCGTCCTGGTCGTGGAACTGTGGACCAGCTCTATACTCTCGGCAGGGTTCTTGAGGGTGCATGGGAGTTTGCCCAACCAATCTACATGTGCTTTGTGGACTTGGAGAAGTCATTCGACCGTGTCCCTCGGGAAGTCCTGTGGGGAGTGCTCAGAGAGTATGGGGTATCGGACTGTCTTATTGTGGCGGTTCGCTCCCTGTACGATCAGTGCCAAAGCTTGGTCCGCATTGCCGGCAGTAAGTCGAACACATTTCCAGTGAGGGTTGGACTCCGCCAAGGCTGTCCTTTGTCACCGATTCTGTTCATAACTTTTATGGACAGAATTTCTAGGCGCAGTCAAGGCGTTGAGGGGTTCCGGTTTGGTGACCGCAGGATTAGGTCTCTGCTTTTTCCAGATGATGTGGTCCTGATGGCTTCATCTGTCCGGGATCTTCAGCTCTCACTGGATCAGTTAGCAGCCAAGTGTGAAGCGACCGGAATGAGAATCAGCACCTCCAAGTCCGAGTCCATGGTTCTCGCCCGGAAAAGGGTGGAGTTGGGTAGGAAACCCCGCCCCAAGTGGAAGAGTTCAAGTACCTAGGAGTCTTGTTCACGAGTGAGGGAAGAGTGGATCGTGAGATCGACAGGCGGATCGGTGCGTCGTCTTCAGTAATGCGGACGTTGTACCGATCCGTTGTGGTGAAGAAGGAGCTGAGCCGGAAGGCAAAGCTCTCAATTTACCGGTCGATCTACGTTCCCATCCTCACCTATGGTCATGAGCTTTGGGTCATGACCGAAAGGATAAGATCACGGGTACAAGCGGCCGAAATGAGTTTCCTCCGCCGTGTGGAGATAGGGTGAGAAGCTCTGCCATCCGGGAGGAACTCAAAGTAAAGCCGCTGCTCCTCCACATCGAGAGGAGCCAGATGAGGTGTTTCGGGCATCTGGTCAGGATGCCACCCGAACGCCTCCCTAGGGAGGTGTTTAGGGCACGTCCAACTGGTAGGAGGCCACGGGGAAGACCCAGGACACGTTGGGAAGACTATGTCTTCCGGCTGGCCTGGGAACACCTCGGGATCCCCCGGGAAGAGCTAGACGAAGTGGCTGGGGAAAGGGAAGTCTGGGTTTCCCTGCTTAGGCTGTTGCCCCCGCGACCCGACCTCGGATAAGCGGAAGTAGATGGATGGATGGATGATTAAACACATTCATAGTATCGAATCAGCTTTGGCTCGGGTAAAACATAGAGAAAAGGATCACGTTTGACTATGTAGACCAGATGCCCAAACTTTTTCACCTTCCAAATGTTCTAATGTGCCGTAAGCAAAAAAACAGCATGCGAGGCTTAGCCCCATGTTGCGACATATAAGGTAGTTGGACCTTTATTTTCTATAGATGCCAACAAGTTATCCTTGCAGACATTCCATCAATGATTATTTGAGACTGAAAGAGGTCAATATGAAAATGTATCTTGTTTGGACCCCACAAAGGTTGTAAAAGTCACAAAATGTTTTTTGTTGGTTACTGGTGTCAAACCTTTTCCATACGGGGCCATATCTTGTTTCTTAAGGAAATGAGCCGTGTCACTGATCTGTGAGTTAAAAAGTTTTGTCATCAATCACCATTTTGCAATATTTTAATTAACAGTAATACTAACTGTCAGGAGTTTTAGCGTGGTTTATCGTTATAATGTTTATCGTTACATCCCTTGTAGAGACAGGTCAAATTATCACAATTTAAACCTTTAACTCTTCAAGACAGTGTTTTTCAACCACTGTGCCACGGCCCACTAGTGTACCATGAGATATTGCCTTGGGAGATTGTGTAATTCCACCGAATTGTGTTAAAAATATTTTTTGCAAACCAGTAATTATGACCCGCAAATGTGCCGTTGTTGAGTGTCTGTGCTGTCTAGAGCTCGGCAGAGTAACCGTGTAATACTCTTCCATATCACTGTTGGGAACATGGTTTGTTGTGATCACCATATGCAGACGACAGCGGGAGGCAGCGTGCAGGTAAAAAGGTATCTAATGCTTACACCAAAAATAAACAAAAGGCAAGTGCCTCTAAGAAAAGGCATTGAAGCTTAGGGATGGCTATGTAAAACGAAGCTAAAACTGAACTGGCTGCAAAGTAAACAAAAACAGAATGCTGGAGGACAGCAAAGACTTCCAGGGCGTGGAGCAGCAGATGGCGTCCACAAAGTACATCCGAACATGACATGACCATAAACAACAAAATACAAGCGCAAGACAAGATTTAAAACACTACACACAGGAAAACACAAAAAACACTCTAAATAAGTTACGGCGTGATGTGACAGCTTGTGACAGGACACCCACTTTGAGGCAAGAGCTACAGTAATCCATGGGTTGGTTATGGTTTGAATTCATATCCATCAATTGCAAGAACGACTTTTTACTGTCAATATCGGCTGGTGGTGTGCCTCAAGATTTTTACAATGAAAAAAATGTGCCTTGGCTCAGAAAAGATTGAACAACACTGTGCTTTAAGACACCAGAGACACAGGTGGCAGAACATTTTGGTTAGGTAATGTATACTATTTATTAATCCAATGAAATATTTAAAAGGTTGTTGGGAATGTATAGGAACTGTATTCATAATGAAATATATAGACACCAAAGAAAACCAGTGAAAACATGCAATTTACCAGGAGTGTAACCAGAATTTTTTTCTGCTTGCTCCAGTGTGTCGTTTTGTACCTTCCTGGCCCACGAGTACCCAGAACAGATCCACAAGATGGTGATGATTAACGGAGGTGGTCCCACAGCCCTAGAGCCCAGCCTGTGCTCCGTGTTCAACTTGCCTACCTGTGTCCTCCATTGCCTCTCTCCACTGCTCACCTGGAGTTTTCTCAAGTAAGACTTACTGAAAACCACATCTTGCTGGAACAATGATTGCCGACCACTGTTCCCAATAGTGACAAGCAGAACAATTAAATGTTCTTCCTGTCATGACGGGGGGGTAGCAGCTTACTGCGAGGTTTGTTCTCCCGGGATGCAAACAGACTATTCCGGACAAGGCTGGCAGGTAGGAACATATTTATTAATCTAACACAAAGAATCTTAGCAGGGCATGAGGTAAACAAACAAACTATGGCGTGGAACAAACACAAAACTTGTGGCATGAAACAAACAGCATAAACTACGGCTTGGAACAAGCAAAACTTACTTGGACACAGCATGAAGCAAACAACATGAACTATGGTGCCGCGTGAAAACAAGCAATGACGCCAGGCCGACTGACTGGTAAAGACAGCCTTAAATAAGGGTGTCTTGATTAGAGCAGGTGCGTGTCCCGAACACCAGAGGCAGGTGAAACTAACAAGTCGGCATGGTAACCAAACAAACAAGGGAGCGCAAACAAGAACAAAAAGAGTTCATAAACCAACAAAAAAACAACAAAAACATAATCCAGACCACAGATCATGGCCCTTCCACTAGATTAATTTAATTTCAAATGGGCAAATTGACAGAGAAAAGGAATATAACAAAAGTCGTACCAATTTATAAGACCGGAGACAAACACCAGTTTACATACTACAGACCTGTTTGTCTACTTCCACAATTTTCGAAAATTATTGATAAACTGTTTAACAGGTTGGACGAATTCATAAATAAAACTGAAACACTCACAGACAACCAATTTGGATACCGAGTGAACATTTTAAGCTCAATGCCTTTAATCGAAATAAAGGAAGAGATCACAAATGCAATAGATGGTAAAACATGTGCTGCTTCAGTGTTTATGGACTCAACAAAAGGATTTGACACAATCAATCATAACATCTTAATAAAAAAATTACAACAGTATGGCATCAGACAGTTTGTATTGAACTGGATAAGAAGCTACTTAACCAACAACTTAGCTTGTTTACTTCAGTAGTCAGATCGATGAAAAAGTACACCAGAGAAGTCTAACAGCAGCCGTGGAGAGACTGGACTGGTCAAATGTACTAAATTGCTCATCGTTGGAAAAAGCATGGGCATCCTTCAAATTCAACTTCTGGCATGTATCTGACCAGCTAGCACCCAGGAAAGCTTCCAGGGCAAAATCCAGAACAGATCCCTGGATCAATGCAGACATAATAGAAGCCATGAAATTTAGACACAACAGGACTGAACCACTCCTTAAAGAATACAAAAAGCTAAGAAACAAAGTAATTAATATGATCAGGAAAGCCAAATTCAGTTACTTCAACGAAAAAATAGCGGAAAATAAAAATAACCCGCAAAAACTCCGGAAGACGCTGAAACAATTGGGCGACAGCAGTCTCAGAGCAATAACCACCAACATTAATTTGAAAATAAACGACTCACTCATCACAGACGAATTGAATGTGGCAAATTGTTTCAACAGATTTTACTCAACCATGGCTTCCACATTGGTAAGCAAATTGCCCTCACATTCAGGCCTCTACAGTGAACAGCACATCCAAGACTTTTACAAAAACCAAGGGGTACGCAAGGATGACTTCAATTTTGTCAAAGTTAAAACTGATTATGTGTTAAAGAAACGCAAGGATGGCTTCAAGTTTGTCAAAGTTAAAACTGATCATGTGTTAGAGAAACTCAGCTCGCTGCAGCCAAACAAAGCCACAGGACATGATGATATTCCTACCAGATTTCTCAGACGCAGCTGTCACGATTGCCCCAATGGTTGCTCATATCACCAGCTTGTCTATCAATCGGTGTCATGTCATGAATTCAAGCTCGCGAGAATATCCCCTCTGTATCAAAAAGGAAACACATTTGTCCCCGGAAACTACCGCCCTGTTTCCATCTCAAAGGTTATAGAGAGGTTAATATATGAGCAAATAGGTAATTATCTATCAAACCGCGAGCTCGTATTCGAATTTCAATCAGGATTCAGAAAATCACATTCCACCGATACATGCCTACTGTACCTTACTGACTACTGTCAAGTTCAAACACTATTAAACAAGACAAGAAGCAAAGAATTAAATTTGGCTCAATTGACGAGAGACGTGTGGACTGTACTCTATGTACAGTCTCACCATGCTCTGACAAAAGATTGTACGCCTCCTCTTTTATTTGGACTTTCCTTGATTACATGGCAACAGCTGTTTCTAACGTACAGGGGTCGTAAACAGCCATCGCCTTTGATTACAAACAGTTCAAAAAACGCTTGCACACAGCCGTTGCCCTCAGTCACTGAACAGTTCAAGGAAAAGGTCGTCTTGAGGGGAGTCAGGCCCTGCTTCCTCTACGCTTTATATTTCTGTTGATTTCAATACATCAAAGAAACAGAACACCTTCATGTTGCTTCCCATCCTACACAGTGGAGTTTTACAAGCCTTCTTCTTGGTAGGATCAAAGACAACTTTTGTCCTCTCGCCGGGAGCTCATTCAAACACAAAGTTTTGTGTTTACGGTCCATCCAGACCAACACCTCCCGCCACCTGAACAGTTTTTTCCCCTCGGTCATCAGACACATGAACAATAACAAGATCTGGTTGCTCAGTTGCAGCTCATGTTATTCTATTGTGTGTTATATGTCTATGTTGCACAATTGCGGCAAATAAAACTCCTAGTTTGTGAACTCGTTCTCAAACAATGGCAATAAAAAACCTCTTCTGATTCTGAACAGAGTCCATCCTATTTGGGGCCAAACAAAACCTAGGTAAATTCCCGGGCTTTACGGGTAAAGCAGGTGATACCATAATCACCAGCAAAGACAAGGTAGTTTACCTAGATCAGGGGTCGGCAACCTAAAATGTTGAAAGAGCCATATTGGACCAAAAATACAAAAACAAATATGGAGCCGCAAAAAAATAAAAGCCATATTACATACAGATAGTGTCATGAGATATAAATTGAATTATGAGGACTTAAAGGAAGCCAAATGAGCTCAAATATACCTACAAATGAGGCATAATGATGCAATATGTACATATAGCTAGCCTAAATCGCATGTTAGCATTGATTAGCTTGCAGTGACCAAATATGTCTGATTAGCACTCCACACAAGTCAATAACGTCAACAAAACTCACCTTTGTGCATTCATGCACAACGTTAAAAGTTTGGTGGACAAAATGAGACGGAAAAAGAAGTGGCATAAAACACGTCCTCGAAAGTTGGAGAAAGTTGTACATGTAAACAAACTATGGTGAGTTCAAGGACCGCCAAAATTAGTAGGACAAAATGGCGTTCGCCAAATACTCGAATCAGTGAAGCATGTTTAATAGAAACAGTGTGCTTTATAACAATTAGGGAGGTTTGTCTCGTGTTTGTCCTCCTACAGAAACTATATTAAAATAAACATACATTTTTTATATTTTTTTCCTCTCATCTTTTTCCATTTTTCATACATTTTTGAAAAAGCTCCAGAGAGCCACTAGGGCGGCGCTAAAGAGCTGCATGCGGCTCTAGAGCCGCAGGTTGCCGACCCCCGACCTAGATTGTATATTGGGCAACACTTTCTCGGGTGAAAAAGTGGCACTAAAAGCAATCACCAAGATCAATAATAAAACTAGATTTTTGGGCAGGATTTCTGCATTTATCAACTTAAGACCCTTGCCGGTGCCCTCATACAGTGTCATTTTGACTCTGCCTGCACCACATGGTTCACCAGTATCCCCAAGCCACTAAAAACGAAACTGCAAACTTCCCAAAACAAGCTGGTGAGATTACTACACTATCTTCCATACAGGACTCACCTAACTCAAGCCACTTTACCAAATTGGGATGGCTTAGAGTTGAGGAAAGAGTACACCAAATTGCAATGTGCCTGGTATTCAAAATACTCAGAGAAACTGTCCCCAAGTACCTGTCCAACTATTTTATGTGATGCTCACAGGTACTACACGAGAGGGAGTTCCTCCGACCTCGTCATGCCCAAAATCAAGACTCTCATGGGAAAAAATTGCATTCTACTATTTTGCCACCACACAGTGGAATGCACTACCAACACAACTTAAAATTCGAACTTCCCTACTAAATTTTAAAACTGCCATAAAATCCTGCTCAGCTCAACCTCTACCTGATCTGAATCAAAATTGATCCCCAGCAACTCTTCGAAGCATCAAACAGGTTTATATGTGGTTATAGTGTTTATATACATGTGCATAGTAGTCATATACCCCCCCACCCCCAATTTTTTGTATACCGTATTTTTCGGACTATAAGTCGCAGTTTTTTTCATAGTTTAGCCGGGGGTGCGACATATACTCCGGAGCGACTTATGTGTGAAATTATTAACACATTACCGTGAATTATCAAATAATATTATTTATGTAATTCGCGTAGGAGACGAAGAAAATGTCAGCAATCGTCACACACACGTCAACCAATAAGAATTTGGCGGGGGAGGATCATGGCAGAAGTGCATTGTGGGTCATGGAATGCTAACTGCTATATGCTATATGCTACTGCCATAGCTTTTAAAATGGATCATTTCATCGTTGGCGGTAACTTATAAAAACTGAGAAGGGCTGAACAAAAATGGCACCGAAAAGGAGATCATGTACTGCAGATTACAAGCTGGACGTAGTGAAATATGCAGCAGAAAACGACAAGAGGAAGCGGCGCATACCTTTGGAGTTGGCAGAGTTGTTTAGAAGCGACATCGAAGAAGAAGATTTCATCAGATTTATCGATTAGGAGTGACGGATTGTTTGGTAAACGTATAGCATGTTCTATATGTTATAGTTATTTGAATGACTCTTACCATAAAATGTTACGTTAACATACCAGGAACCTTCTCAGTTGGTTATTTATGCCTCGTATAACTTATTCAGCCTGTTGTTCACTATTCTTTATTTATTCTAAATTGCCTTTCAAATGTCTATTCTTGGTGTTGGATTTCATCAAATAAATTTCCCCCCAAAATGCGACTTATACTATGTTTTTTTCCTTCTTTATTATGCATTTTCGGCCGGTGTGACGTATTCTCCGGAGCGACTTATAATCCGAAAAATACGGTATATTGTTTTTCAAATCACCTGACATGCATACTGTGTATATGTACATAATTTATTCTTTTTTTTAACGTAATTTTTTATATGCATGTTACAGGTTATATATCTTTTATTATTGAATGTATCAAATGTGATGAATATCAAATGAACCGCAATGGGAACAAGCCTTTTGGCTTTCTGTGCCATCCATTAGCCTTCTTAAAGCATTACATGTAGAGGTGTCCGATAACATCGGACTGCCGATATTATCGGGTGATAAATGCTTTAAAATGTAATATCGGAAATTATCGGAATCGGTTTCAAAAAGTAAAATTTATGACTTTTTAAAACGCCGCTGTACAGAGTGGTACACGGACGTAGGGAGAAGTACAGAGCGCCAAAAACCTTAAAGGCACTGCCTTTGCGTGCCGGCCCAATCACATAATATGTGCGGCTTGTCTCACACACACAAGTGAATGCAATGCAAAATTGGTCAACATCCATACAGGTCACACTGAACATCCATACAGGTCACACTGAACATCCATACAGGTCACAATGAGGGTGGCCGTATAAACAACTTTAACACTGTTACAAATATGCGCCACGCTGTGAACCCACACCAAAGAAGAATGACAAACACATTTCGGGAGAACATCTGCACCATGACACAACATAAACACAACAGAACAAATACCCAGTCCCCCTTGCAGCACTAACTCTCGCCCCCTCCACACACACACACACCTCAACCTCCTCATGCTCTCTTAGGGAGAGCATGTCCCAAATTCCAAGCTGCTGTTTTGAAGCATGTTAAAAAAATAATGCACTTTGTGACTTCAATAATAAATATGGCAGTGCCATGTTGGCATTTTTTTCCATAACTTGAGTTGGTTTATTTTGGAAAACCTTGTTACATTGTTTAATGCATCCAGCGGGGCATCGCAACAAAATTAGGCATAATAATGTGTTAATTCCACGACTGTATATATCGGTATCGGTTGACATTATTTACTTTTTACTTTTATTTAAATTGATCTCAACTCTGTACACTGCTGCTGGAATTTTAATTTTCCTGAAGGAACTCTCCTAAAGGAATCAATAAAGTACTATCTGTCCATCTATCTATCTATCTATCTATCTATCTATCTATATTGGATTCGGTAATTAAGAGTTGGACAATATCGGAATATCGGCAAAAAATCTATTATCGGACATCTCTAATTACATTGATTCAATTATTTAAGATGTCAATAAACTTATCAATCAATCAAATGTGTTGAACTTACACTCGTGGTCTTCCTCAAGGTTCCGTTTTAGATGTTTTCTTTTTCATTCTTTGGGCTTTTCTACTGGTGGCCTGCAAGTTCAGTTCAAGAAAATTGTGAGAAACTCACATTTATGCAGCAGATTCTTAAAAACACCAACATGCTGTATGATCTTTGACTTACTTTTTTTGCCAAAGAAAAAAACAACAGAGCGCTCCTTTATCCGACAACCTCAATAGGCCAAACTCAAATATATACTGTAGAGCAGGGGTCTCAAACACGCGGCCCGCTTGCGGCCCGCTTGCGGCCCGCTTGCGGCCCGCTTGCGGCCCGCAAGACGTTATTTTGCGGCCCGCACCTTGATGTGAAAATGTAATGTTGGCGCGGCCTGCGAGTTTTATATGAATGGCGCTTTACGGCGTCATACTTGTATATCCTCGATTTTTCCGGGAGACTCCCAATTTTCTGTGCCCCTCTAGGGGTAATGATTAACCCAAATTTCACCCACACAAAAATATTAAAGGGGGCACCTTGGAGGCACTGCCTTTAGCGTCCTCTAAAACCTGTACAAACAGCGTGCAAGCCCAGCCACATGTTATATTTGGTGTCAATAGATGAAGTAAGCGACTGCAAGACATAGTTGATCAACAGCCATACAGGTCACACTGAGGGTGGCCGCATAAACAACTTTAACACTGTTACAAATATGTGCCACACTGTGAACCCACACCAAACAATAATGACAAACACATTTTGGGAGAACATCCGCACCGTAACACAACAGAACAAATACCCAGAATCCCATCCAATCCTAACTCTTACGGGCTACAATATTCACCCCCCCCCCCCCCCATTGTAGCCCGGAAGAGTTAGGGCTGCAGAAGCCTCGTACAATATGTGACTGGACCGGCACACTGTTTGTATGGTGGAAAAGCGGACGAGACGGCAGGTTGTAGAGGATGCTAAAGGCAGTGCCATCACGGCACGCCCAAAATATTGTTGTCCGGGTGAAAACCGGGAGAATGATTGCCCTGGGAGACAGTCGGGAGGGGCACTGATATTTGGGTGTTTCCCGGAAAGATCGCGAGAGTTGGCAAGAATGTTGCTAGGGCGGGAAACACATTCAAAGGTGAATTCATTAAAAAGTGCATGTTAGATTTTTTTAAAATAGCTTTTGTTGCGGCCCAGCCTCACCCAGTTTCTGAATCCAGTGGCCCCCAGGTCAATTGAGTTTGAGACCCCTGCTGTAGAGGATGCTGGTTTGCCGAAATTTACAAAATAAAAATAATAGCAAAAGGAGAAACTTGGCCTCCAAAATAGTTTAGTTAAATACCACTGCTTTATACTTTATGTCAGCGATAACCAGACATGGCTATTATAATAACTCACCTCATTTGCTGAATCTTTCTGGAGAGGCTATTCAACATTCTCTGTGATTTCTCCTCGACACTCCCTACAGGGCAGGTTTTGCTCGCCAGGGCGCAAAGGAGAAGCGGCTGCTGAAAGAAAACAACGCCTTCAACGTGTCCGCTTTCGTGCTGCGTGCCATGATGAGTGGGCAGTACTGGCCAGAGGGAGATGAGGTGTACCATGCTGAGCTCACTGTGCCCGTCCTGCTGGTTCATGGAATGCATGACAAATTTGTCCCCGTTGAAGAGGATCAAAGAATGGCAGAGGTAATTGACGCAAAAAACAACAACATCAAAGCGGGTTTATTATTTGATGTTAACCAAAAAAAATTAATTATCAACAAATCTTAACTGCACCGAACAGTTTTGTTGACATGACTTCAGTATTTTTTGTGTAATCTTACTGTTGTGGTCTACTTTACATAATGACATGCCAAAATTGTTTTAAAAAAAGGCAATTTTTTATTCATATATTTAAAGGACAAATCTATGTCCAGCAAGGCTCTTAAGTTATTACCAGAATTTTAGCTGTTACTCATTATTTCATATGTTTTATTGTTTATTTTGTGTATACAATTTGCCACGGCCCTAAAAAAAACTGCTGCCAGAGAGGCTGGGCTGCATGCTAATAAAAGGTCTAAACCTCACCTTTCACGGGCTTGTGGAGGTGCTGCGTGTCTGGGTATCTATATATACATACATACATATATATATACATACATAC